>NC_091810.1:66679687-67303750 GCF_041296235.1 Equus asinus
AGCAGAGCGGGCAAAGAGAGAGGAAAACGGCCCTCTTGGTCCTTAAGCTGACCACCATATTCTGCTGGTATAACTGCTCTTTCCTAGCTCCCCCAAACCCACCCTTCCCCCAACGTACACCCATACCCACACCAATTGCATTTTGGTGGGAAAAAAGAAAAGGAATAATATGTTGAATAGCACTTCTCTGCAGCTGAAATGAGAAACACATCAATTAACCCCTCCTCAAGGAATAAGAACCACCAAGTTCGTGGAGTTAGTTTTTTCTGCAGTCTCTAGTTTTAGAAGGAGAACTGAACTGCTTAAGAGAGAGAACAACTTTCTCAGGTTAGGTCCCAAAATGCACCCATCCAGATTATTAGATTTGTGGAGAGGACATTAGTGACCATCTAGTTGACCTCCTTTAACAGAGGACATCCAGGGAGGTCAGGGGACTCGTCTAACATCACCCTAGCACACAGACCTGCACTACAGCCTGCCTACCTCTCTCAACTCTTTTTCTCTCTCTTGCACTCCTTCCAAAGACTCATTATATTGGGAAGGTGTTCACTTATATAAAAAATGTTCAAGTAAACGTCATTTAATGATTATGAAATAGCATGTTGTAGAGTATTCTAGCTTAATCAAGAGGCAGTCTGTTCAAGTAACTCCAGGCCCCGAACATTCCAGCTAAGATTTCACTCTGTGTCCTCAGCCACTGTTCTACGCTCAGCATCAGACATGCTCCCATGCCGTGAGGATAATCATTAGAGGGATGAGAGACACTTCCAAGTGCAGAAGAGTGACAGAATAACCAAGAGAGGCCTCCTCGTTGGCAACATCAATTAGGCAGTCCAAACTGCCAGAGCGAGGTAACATCTTACTTCAAATAGAATGAAGTTGGGAAAAAAAAAAAATACACCACAAACATCAAGCAAGAAGCAGCAGCTCCAATAATATCCTCATGCAAAAACAAACCCCAAACCTTAATAAGTATATCAATGTTCTTTTTTTTTATTTTCTCAAAATAAAGAACAGCTGAACGGAGTGGGAGTTTTGATGGGGACAAATGATTTCTATGATTTGGTTCCCCAAAGTTTATTTGTTCTGGTCATTTTCTCTCATTTGTTCTTAACAGATCAATATCTGCCTTCAGTTACTCCCCCACAATTCAGCAAGCTGAAAGAGAATGAGTTTCTGCAGAAAAATTGTGATTCATTGGGGTGTTTGGGTCAGGGCATCCACAGCAGATTTAAGCTTGGAGAGATCTTCCTGTTCAGTATTGATGTCAGCACATCGGCTGAGTTTAAGATCAAATATTTACTTAGGGGAAAGTATAATTACTTTTTAATTAAGGAAGCTTAGACATGAATAAAATAACAGAAAGAAAAACATCTATGCCTTCTATTTAGTCCTAAAATAGTCTATGACAGAAAACTCCCTTCCCACGAACCCTAGGAGCTCACAACCACTGAACTACGTCATTCCAGGCATTTTTGGTAACCCAGATGGGACATGCTATGGCTAAGAGGAGTGTGAGGGAACTTGCCTTCAGGGGAATCTCTTTAATGGACATATTTTCCGTGCTTGCTTTGCCCAGAGAGGCAGAGAGAGACCAGTGAGAGAGAAATTAAAGAAACATAGACACAGAGTCAGGAAAAAAAAGAGAGAGAGACATGGATACAATGAAAAGTAAGAGAAGTAAAGATGTCCGGAAAGAGAGCAGAAAACACATACACACACACACACACACACACACACACACACACACAGGAATGGCAGCTTCAGTTTTTGTGGCTTACATACCTCCACCTTCAGCTGCCACATTCTCTGTTTCCTGTCCTTGGTATTCTTGAAATCCACTCACGTCCTTAGAGCCAGGCCTCTCACAACCAACACACATGGAGGAGAATAATCCCTCATGCTGATTACTTTGGGGGCACTGGCTTCGGGCTTTTTTTTTCAGTCAACATGACTACACTAATCTATATTATAAATGATCATAATTTAGTTCACAAATATTAAACTCGCAAAGTAAGCAAATATGGTCAGTTGACACCCCTCCTAGAATCCACTGAGGCCTCTCCATTGCTCTGAGGATACAGGGCAACTTCTCCAGCCTGTTTTACTAAGCCCTGCCGGCTCTGACCTCTGCTGACCTTGCCAGGCCCTCCTCTCACCTCACCTCAGCCCCGGTACATCCTGTGCTCCAGCCAGAACCATGGACATCTTTCAGTAACTCAGACCCTCTAGGGTCTCGTCTCTTCCCAAGCCTCTCCACCCCACTACAAGATCGCACACTACCTTTTCCCGTGGTTCACTCACCAACCTGATCCCTGGTTCTCAGCATTCATAGGAAGGCCTTCTCTAATCCTCTCCTCAACTCTGGGTTAGCTGCCCTTCATATGTGTTTCCATAGGACAGTACAGGCGCCCCAGTCACAGCACGTCTGATCATATGGTAATCGCCTCCTAACTGGCCTCTCTCTCCCCCATGAGGACTGGGTCACATTTTCACGTTCGGTACTGCATGTCCAACCTCAACACTGAGGACAGTGTTTAAAGAGTGCAAATTTGGGGTCCCTGTAGGCTAAACCATTCTTTGTTTACTTTGAGCATAACAAGAAGGAATTTTCACTAAGAGATCTCAAAGAATTGCATACTCCCAGTTTTCCTTATGAAGTTCCACACCAAGCAACATCCAGATGTCATGAGGACTGCCTCAGCTCACTGCCATATGTGGGATTTTAAGAGTCGGAACAGCTCTGGACCAGTGTGGTTTGCTTGGCAATAGGCGGTGGACACTGAGGGATTTTGCCCTCAATTTCCAGCCAACCCACTGCACAGATAACCAGACTATTTGTCTGAGGTTGAGTTCCCTGGGAAACGACTCTGAGACTCTGAAATTTGTGTGCAAGAGGTTTATGGGAAGGAGGTTATTGGGACCAACCGTGGAGGGAAGGGAAAGAAGCAGGGTTAGGCAGAAGGAGGAGCTGACCTGTGATCACTCTCAACAGAGGTCTCTTGATCCCATGAGGCAGTTGTGGAGCTTGGACGGCCCTTTAGACTTTGTCCTGAACCGAGGCCAGAGGGCCCACGCATTACTGCTCTAGAGGAAAAGTCACTGGTCGCTGTCTGCCCTTCCCTACTGGGAGCAATCGCAACCTTGAGCAAAGCGACTCTGTTAGGCAGCGAGCAATGAGGGACAGAGAATGAGACCCGGGGGCTGTCAGGGGCCCACAAGCCTGCAGCAGGGGACAAGAACAGCTGGGTCCTGAAGGGGGCGTTTAGGGGGCACAGCAGAGCATCCACCACTTGATTGCAGAAGAGAGGGAGAGAGGTTCTGATTCTTCCATCCCTTTCTCGTGGCCAGAACTCACGGGCCCAGGGTGCTTATCAAACACAACTTTTCTTCAAGTGATTGACAACATCATGGGACAGATTTCTCCCAAACATTCTTATAGGGATACATCTAAAGAGCTAACACGCATGTGCAGCTTTGGGCAGGAGGGCTGTGAAAACACGGAAAACTTCAGAGGCCCTTACTAAGAACAACAAACAATAGCTATACTTTCTTCAGTCCACAAGCTTCCCATGAGAAGGGGACTGAATCAGAATGAATCTGGATGAATCATGAAGTTCCAGGCCCTCAAATGGAATTTTCCTGAGGACCGATGATAGCAGATATAGAAATTGGATGCATATTTGTTTAGCTGAATTGAATGAAATCTTATGCAAAATTAGGGCACTCATACTTTTATTCTGAAAAAGTGAAGGTTTTAGTTCTAGAATATGCTAGGCCAATCTTTTATAGGTAAATTAATAAAGATGCCCTGGGGTTTGAGGTTGAAAACAGGAGGTAATGGAAATAGCAGAAAAGGAAAAGGGGTCTTACAGGAAGACTTGGGTGAGATAAAGAAGGGGAGGGGAGGGAAAATGGAGCCTTCTACTGCATTCTGGCCAAGTCTGAGGCAAGGAGGAAAGCTGAGAGGCCTCTAAAGGGGCTGACAGGTGTGGGCCCCAGGAAGGCAGAAATCAATAATTCTGAGTCATAAAACCAGAAAAGCATTGCACATTTGGATGGTGAAGCAGACCAGAAAAAAAAAAAAATCGTGTAGTATGCACAATATCCGTAAAAATAAACAAATAAATAAAAAACCATAAAAGCCACTTGCTGCAACTGTTGGGAAGGAGATCCTGGAATTACCGTGCTGCCTACTAAAACCGTGTGAACTCGCAATAATATTGTCCTGCGTTGTGGTGCTCTTTTAAGTTATTTAGTGAACACAAAATTTCAAAAGCTTTCATAGACTCATTTGGGACTTCCATTGCCCGCCCTTATTTCAAATACGACGCTCTAGGATGTGAATTCTCCTACTATGAGGGTTTTTAACACCTAATTTCTGTGGTTAGGTAGAAGTCATTGTATGTACACATTTTATCAATGGACATATATATAGCATTTGATTGTCCACAAACTCATGGAACTTTGCAATGAGCTTGAACCTCAAGGAAAAGAAGGATGGTAGTCCCAGTTCCATCATTTATTAGCCTTGAGATCTTGCAAAATCCCATTAATCATGGTAAGACACAGCTTTCTTATCTCTTAAAAAACATAGAAATGACTATAACACAGGCCCTGTCCATCTTGCAAGGATTTCTGATTCAAATGAGATTTTGTAAGTGAAAATAACTTGTAAACTTTAAGATGCAATACAAGCATAAGGAATTTTTATGACATCTACAGAAAGCAGAGGAGTCTATCATAGAAAGAGCACAGACAATATCTAGTAAAATTGGTGAGAAAAAATACTTTCCATATAATAAGTTCATTTACCCTTGGCCATTTTTCACCCTAGTAATAAAAGTTACCACAATATGAAACATAATAATAAACGAATTTGTTCATAGTTATTGTAGAAATTCTTTCTGTGCTCTAGATAACATCACAAAACAGCTGTGTCTGGCATGATAAAAAAAAAAAAAAAAGAGTCAGGCTAGCCTGGTGGCATAGTGGTTAAGTTCGTGCACTCCACTTAAGCTCAGTAGGTTCAGATCCAGGCACAGACTACACACCACTCATCAAGCCATGCTGAGGCAGCACCCCACATACAAAATAGAGGAAGACTGGCACAGATGGCAGTTCAGTGACAATCTTCCTCGAGCAAAAAGAGGAAGGTTGGCAACAGATGTTCGCTCAGGGCCAATCTTCCTCACCAAAAAAAAAAAAGAAAGAAAGAAAAAGAAAAAGAAAAGTCAATATTTACCAAGTATGACTAATATGGGCTGGCACTGTTCTAAGGGTCATATAGATATTAACTCATTTAATCCCCATTACAATCATAGGAGGAAGGCACTATTATTAAACCCATTTTACAGATGAGAAATCTGAGGCTCAGAGAAGTTAAGAAACTTACCCAAGATCACAGATGTAGTAAATGGCAGAGCCAAGAGTTGCATCCAAGCGGGCTGGCTCCCAGCCCAATATAGCAATATACCAACATGACAGAGAATGTCAATACTAACCTTGAAAAGTTACAACCGTGAGAAGGGGGTAGGAAGAGAAGGTCAGGAGAAGAAAATATTTTTTTAAATGTTAGATGCTTAATGTTTTTATCTACCCTTTTCCAAGGGCAAAAAACTATGTGATTAAAATCAAAACCCACAAACAATGGTCCAAAAACCAGGAATCTATCTTTCATAAAGGGACAGATTTGTCCTTGGTGGTTCTGCTGCCTGATCTCAAATGGACCTACCCCGTTCCCAATACTTAATTACCAATAATTCAGTTTGAACCAGCGTAAATGGACAATTTGGTCATGCCTATAGACTGCCACCAGAACTTCTATGGCAACCATCTTACAACAAAAAAATGACCTTGTAGCTTGAATCATCTCCTCTCTTTCAGAAGAAGAGAAATGGGACACACAGATGAGCTACACTGTTGGGTCAGGGATCTGGGCAATAATGAGCTCTGTTGTCCCATAGCTGACAATACAATACCCGGCCATTCAGAGCAAACAGGGCAAGTCAAATGTCCTTTGAGCTTATATGACCACCAGAAAAAACGGTCATTTTGAACTTTTTGGCTTCTGCCAGGGGAACCTTCTCTGTGCCAGGCACTATGTCAGAACCCAGGGCCCAGAGTAAGTGTGCCTCAATCTCTGCTCTGAGGAGTTCAGAACATAGCGGGGCACAGCAGGGACACAAATCACTGCGTGTGATGAGTGCTACAAAAGAGACAGGAAGAGAAGGGGACGGGAACACAGAGGAAGGAGGGGGGGAGACTGGAGGGGGATGTATATTCAGGAATTATTTTTGAGTAAGATGGATAGGATTTAGGGTTCAACCAGGTGGGGTGGGAGAGAAAGAGGACAGACCCCAAGATTTCTAGCTCTCAGACCAGCTCAGACCAACATAAAGACTACTTCTAAGAGGGTGTTCCTGAGTTCATTTGTTCAAAAAGCCCAAATGACAAGTTTCAAACTACCGTTAGCACCATCTGTTGGCCACAGCAGAAGTTGACATATATTGGGAAGGCATTAAGCTTTATCCAAATAAACTTTGAAAGTGTCAAAGCAGAAGAGTATCCATATATGATGGCACCCTTAACCTAGAAGAGGAGGAAAAGATAGTGTCTAAAAGGATGTGAGCTGTGAGGCCAGACTGCCTTGGGGGTAAATCAATATGATGTGACTTTGATCAAGTCACTTGTCTTGTTTAAGACTCATATTTATTCAAATTTAAAAGGAAAATAAAATAGTAAGTATGCCATAGAACTGTTTTGAGGATTATAATATATGCTGCATGAACAAGAACTCTCACACACTGGTAGTGGGAACCATTTTGGAAAACTGACTGTTGAAATCTATTCATGTTGAACATTTGTATACCCTATGATGCAGTGAATCTGCTCTTAGGAACATACCCAACAGAACTGTGTACCTATGAGCTCTGAATGACATATATGAGAATTTCATATTGTTCCTATTTGTAATAATAAAAAAATGAAAATAATACAAATTTCCAGGCCCAGAAAAATGGATACATAGATTGTGGTGTGTTCATACAATGGAAAACTATACAGTAATAAGCACAAGCAGTGAACAACCACACACAAAAAGATGGACAAATCTCACAAATATAATATTGAGAAAAGAAGCCAGACATCAACAGTACAGATTGTATAACTCTATTTAAATAACATGCAGAAATAGGCTAAATTAAGAAATATTGTCAAAAGCTAGGGTAATGATTATCATTAAGTGGAGGGTTAGTAACTGGAAGGAGCATATGGAAGCTCTGAAAATGCTAGCGATGCTCTTTCTTGATTTGGGTGCTGCCTACCTGAATGCATCTACTTTATAAAAATGTATAAAGCTGTACATTATCATTTGAGCATTTTGCTGTAAGAATGCTATATGTCACTAAAAATTGACTTAAATATATTTTTAAATGATATTCTGCCTGTAAAACTATCACACTATCCAATTTCAAGGCTTACTATAAAGCTACAGTAATCAAGACAGTGTGGTATTAGCAAAAGTACAGACACACAGATCAATGGACCAGAATAGAGAGCCCAGAAATAGACCCACACAAATATGGTCAACTGATCTTTGACAAAGGAGCAAAGGCAACTCCATGGAGAAAGGACAGGCTTTTCAACAAATGGTGCTGGAACAATTGGCTGTCCATATGCAAAAGAAAAAAAGAGAAGTCTAGGCACATACCTTATATTTTTCAGAAAATTAAATAAAAATGGATCATAGACCTAAATGTAAAATGCAAAACTATAAAACTTCTAGGAGAAAACACAAAAGTATGAGCCATGAAAGAATTAAATTGGTAAGTTGGACTTTATTAAAATTAAAAATTTCTCTGCAATAGACACTGCTAAGAGAATGAAAAGAGAAGCCACAGACTGGAGATTATATTTGAAAAACACATATCACATAAAGGTCTTGCATCCTAAAATATATGAAGAACTCTTAAAATTTCACAATAAAAAAACAAACAAATTTAAAAAGTGAGCAAAAGATCTGAACAGACACTTCACCAAAGAAGGTATACAGATGGCAAATGAGCATATGAAAAGATGCTCCACATCATACGTCATTAGGAAATTGCAAATTAAAACAACAATAAGATATCATTGCACACCTATTAGAATAACTAAAACCCAGAAAATTGACAATACCAATAGTTGGTGAGGAGGCATAGTAAGAAGAACTCATTTATTGCTGGTGGGAATGCAAAATGGTACAGCCATTTTGGAAACAGTTTCTTACAAAGTTAAACATAGCCTTATCATACAATTTACCAATTGTGCTCCTAGGTATTTACCTAACTGATTTGAAAACTATGTCCATATGTGCAAAAACCTGCATGTAAATATTTTGGCAGCTTTATTCAGAATTGGGAAAAATGAGAAGCAACCAAGATGTCCTTCAACAGGTAAATGAATTAAAAAAACTGTGGTACATCCACACAATGGCATATTATTCAGCGATAAAAAGAAAAAAGCTATTAAGGCATGAAAAGACTATACATGAATCTTAAATGCATATTGCTAACTGAAAAAAACAGCCAGTCTGAAAAGGCTACATACTGTATGATTCAAATTATATGACATTCTTGAAAAGTCAAAAGTATGGTAACAGTAAAAAGATCAATGGTTGCCAGCACAGATAAATAGATAAAGCACAGATGAATTTTTATGGTGGTCAATCTATTCTGCACAATAATGTAACAGTGGATACATGTCACTATGCATTTCTCAAAACCCATACAACTTTACAGCACAAAATGTGACCTTAATGTGTAGAAATTTTTAACAAATCATTTAGGAGGTTGTGAGATCCCAGGATGGAATGCGAAAAGTGATGAAACAATCTAACTGTATTACCTATGTATGAAAGAGACTCACAGCAGGTGGGGTAAAACAGTGCTAACCTAAGTAACTCTGGAAATGTCTGGAGTCTGTAAGACTAAAGGCAATAGAAACTAAACATAAGCACCATACTCTAGTTAATAAAGATTTTTCCCAGAGGCGTACGGATTAACAATTTTGCTAACGCTATAAATGTATACTGGCACTGAACAATTAAGAAAACAAATGGCAGATGGTGGGAGCTAAGTTTCCCATTGTTGGAGTGAGAGGTTACTAACAAGCAAGGGGAGAAGGTAAAAATGATACATGTGGTAATGGATTAAAGTTGGAGACACCAGTATGATCTCATGTTTCGCTTAATATGGTAACACATATGGTTGCAAACGGTAACACATAGAAATATAGATATTTGGATATACATGGTTTAGTATCCACACATATGTGTCCATGCTCGGTCAGCTAAGAGGGCCTAAAAGAAATGACACCCTAGCAACAGAAAGCATGCCTAGTGCCCAGATATTGGTTTCTATTATCATTCTCCAATAAACGGAACCAGGGCTCCTTGGAGATATGGCTGATTCTAGAACTGGAGTAGGAAATATGCAAGATGAGCTTGGAGCATTTTGTAGAGATAGAAAGTAAGAAGGTGCTCCAAAAAGAAATTAAAAACAAAAACAACCACAATAATGGGAGTATGTTAAAGGGAAACAGGAGTCAACGGAAAGAGCTCCCAATGGCCAAAGCTGGAATAATTTGTGCAACAAAATAAAACAGTATTGGATTATAACCAAAGTACAAAATAATTAAGCACGAGTTCATATTGACAACTAAATGATTGAATAATAAATAAATGGGGAATAACAGATAAATCTTCTGTGTAAAAGAATTCCAGATAATTTACATAGATACTCTGCCCTCCAGGAGGTGGACCACAACTCTCTACTCGTTAATTGTGAGCTGCACAGAGTGGCTAAAGAGTACAGTATGGAAAAGGGGGAACAGAGCAACTTTACAGTGGAGAAACCCGACAAAGACCACCTTAGTCAAGTGCTCAAAGTTAACATCAGCAATGGTAAAAATATGCACCCTTGATATGATGTGATGAAAATTGTACTTTACTTATGTGGTCTTCCCGAAAAACCCATAATCCCAGTCTAATCTTGAGGAAAGCATCATACAAATCCCAACTGAGGGACACTCTACAGAATACCTGACCAGTACTCCCCAAAACCGTCAAGGTCATCAAAACAAGGAAAGTTTGTGAAACTGTCATAGCCAAGGGGAGCCTAAGGAGACATATGCAATAAATATAATGTGGTACCCTGGATGAAATCCTGGAACAGAAAAAGGTAAAAACTAAGGAAATCTGAATAAATTACAGACTTTAGGGAGTTTTTTTAAAAACGATATCCCACTTTTAAAGCTCTCAGCACAGAACCTGGGTCATAACAAGTGCTCAATATATATTAGGTATTAGAACATGTTGGGAATGAAGAAGAGGAAGAAAAATTAAGTAAAGGAGTAGTTTGAAAGGAGAGTTTGGGGGTTATAAATTCTACTGATACATTGAGATAGAGACATTTATCAGCTCAATAGACAATCACTGAAGCTATCACAAAGTATACAAACACTACGGAGAACTTTTAAGTATAGAAACTGAGAAATTATTATATACAAGTAGACAGACAAGGAATAATTTGGGAATGAGACTTATCAGGAGGTAGGAAGAGAAGCAAAATATGATCATGGTTCAAAAACAAAGGAAAAAGAGTCTCCCAGGAAGGACAGTGTCAAGAGTTTTAATGCTACACAAGATTGGGACAGTGAAGACTATATATAGTCCCACAGCATTGTCTGTGACCTCCACTAGGACAGTTTTAGAAGAGTTGAATTTAGAATGGAACTTGAGTGAGGAAAGACATGAACCACTGGGGCAATGAAGTAAGGGTACAAATGTGACAGTCTACCAAGATGAAATAGGTAACAGCAATGACTTTATTGCAATATTTAAGACTTAAGAATTTTGTTAATTATTTGAAGGCACAGTAGAAAGGAAGCAATAGAAGATACAGGAAAGATGGGGTAACCAACAGAATACGGTCTGAGAGTGGGAATGAGAGGAAATAATCCAGTTCCCAACTGAAACAGTTAGTTTTGGAGAGGAGGATGACCCCTCTTCCTCTAAGACAGGCAAGAAAGAAGCAAGGATGAGTATTAATGTAGCCTGCTGCTGATAATTTTGATGATGATGATGATGATGATAGTTGCAGCTAACATTTATTGAGCTATTCCTATGTGCTTTATATTGGATGTCTCACTCATAGCATAACCTCAGGGGGCATGCACTAGAATTACTTTCATTCTACAGATGAAGAAAATGGATTCAGCTAAGGTAAATAACTTGCCCGAACCGGTAAGTGGCATAGTTTCACTGCTCCTCTTGACACTCTCCTCAAAATATTGCAGACCTCATCCCCTTCTTGGGAGCAGTATGTTTAGGTGCTTCCAGTACACAAACCTCGGTGTAGGAATTACAGAGCATCCCGGTCTACCTCTACTATGCTGTGGAGCCTTGTGTAACTCATGTGTTGCCTCTGAGACTCAGTCTCTCCTCTGTAGAATGAAAGACTAGGATTAGATGAATTGTTTCAGATTGTTTCTTCCTCCAACATTCTTTGATTACTTTTAAAGATCCAGAAAGAGTGTACAACCTAGCTGTAAAATCTTTCATAGTTTTTAAAGTGAAGAATGTGGCTCATTCAATCCAGGGGTCAGTAAACTTTTTCTGTACAGGACCAGATAGTAAATATTTTAGATCTTTCAGGCCAAATAGTGTCTTCCATAACCACTCAACTCCGCAATCATAGAAGTGAAAGCAGTCATAGATGATATATAAATGAATGAATGTGGTTGTGTTCCAATAAAACTTTATTAACAAAAACTGACCGCAGGCTGGATTTGACCTATGGGCTGCTGTTTACCATCTCTTACAACTTTGGAGCTGTGGCCATTAATACTGCCTCTCTCCTGTAACTCAGAGTATGACCTCAGATAAATCAGTTAAACTTGCCTCAAATCAGTAAGCCAGAGACCACAGAAAACAAGGGCATTTACCTTACCATGACATCAGGAGACAAAGCTAATAAACGTGATTGTAAAACACTGAAAACAGATTTAGGAATATCATACAGAATGGCTAGGCCAGCTGTTCTTTCTCTCCAGTGACTATTAAATAAGAAAAAAAGGGATTCAACGGCACCAACAGTTATCTAAGTTAAGAAAGAAAAAAAAGGTGAATGATTGGCTATGACATACCATATCACACTCTAGGGTAAAGTGGAGGATTTGACTTCTCTGGGTATCTTGAAGAACTGAATAGATAATGATGTGTTAACAATCAGAAATAAGTCCAAATCAGAAGTAATGGAAAGGAAGTGGACTTAAGGTCCTCTTCCTTGGCCCATGAGACTTACAAGACCCTTAATAACGTGCACCACAGTGGACACTTGTTGGCTGCATCCAAAGCATTCACTCAGCCCTTTCAGATTCCTTACTTACATTTGCAATTGTGTGATTCTGGGAATGTTGACTCAATCCTCATCTTCAGGGGTGAGTGTGTGATCAAGTCTAAGCCAATGAAATAGATGGATCAGAATGAATCTTGGACCCTCTCTAGGAAGGAAGGAACAAGGGCATATTCCCCTTGTCTGGACAGGACCATATGTGGACAGGAGGCCTGGAACTGCCGCCATTTGCTACCATGAGGGAAGCCAGACTGAATGATGCCAAACACTAGGGAGGGCCGGCCAAGAGAATCACAAGCAATAAAGTCAGAGTTCTAAGGACACTGTGGCCTTCTAGATCACATATCACTTGAAGCCTGCCCTACCCTTGGCCTTGGAAATTTGCATGACTGACATATCCCCTCTGGTGTCCAAGCCAGTTTGAATCAGTTATACTGTTACTTTCAAAGGTTACATCCTAACTGGTATATATTCTCTTCCTGATTTGTTTCTACAGCATGCCTTGGGTAAGGAGATGAAATGAAGGTTTAGAATGGTCCTCACTCTTTTATCTTCTTCTAAAATATTTTCTCAAACTTTAAATTGTTTTGAAAGCACAATAGCTAAATGATTACCTTATCGTCACTGTGGTTCCAATCTGTCAGCAACTCATTTCTTCCACAGCTTCCAAAAGCAAAAGACAGACTAGCTTGAAGTTCCCTGCCTGTTTAATCTGATCAGATATAAATGATCATAATTTAAAGTCCTACCCTCTTGAGAGAATTCCCTCTTGTAAATCAGTTCAGTCTTCAAGACTGTAAACTCCCACAACAGATGACCTCTGAGAGAAAGCTACAGAAATGAAACCATGAATACACTATTTCCAGCCCCCAGAGAACCCCACCCAAGAACTGGAAACAAGAAGAAATGGGACGTTAGGAGGAATCTTTCTGTTTTAGGGCACCAGAAAAGAGATTGCTGATTTATTCAGGAACAAGGGGAAGGGGCTAGAAAATGCTGGGTTATGTTTCATTCATTCTCTCCATTCTATTTTCAGTTTTTTCCAGGAACCAAAAGTACCGGAGGAAATCGTCAGTGTTCACCATATTGGATACTTTACATGAACATAAAAACAAGAGCAGGACAACCTATTGGCCGTCATAACATTTCTCCCTTGCTAGCCAGCAGCAAAACAAAGATAATGTATTAACCAGCCTCTCTGACTCATTCATCTTCTCAAGATATGCTGGATTCTTAGCCTGGAAAGATGCACGATGGTGAACATCCATCTTTTAAATGTCATTGAAACAAGGCTACTACTTCAAACACAAAGCCGTCTTTTTTTCCTTCCTTTTTTACTATTAGTAAGTAAAACTTTTCCAAATGGCATGCCCTCCTGGAAACTCAAATATAGATAGAACAGGCCCACTACAAAAATATGCATTTCTCTACGTGCCCAGAATATAAAGGGAATCAAGTAGACCAAATGGAAAGCAAACAGAAAAGCCAATGAAAAGCAGACACAGGGACCTTAAAGGCAAATCTTGCTTCTTATTGAAGTTATGTTTCTGATGAGTGCTCTTGGGATTCTATGCCTGTGAGAAAACGTAAAGCATTGGAAGGGGAGAGAAACAGTCTCAAAGCATGAAAAGATGCCTTGGGGACAATCCCAGGGGGTCTCAGGCTCTGTCTATGGCCTCTGCTTCTACATGCCCTGATCTAAGCATCCCCCTCCCCATCATACTAGCTGTTCCCTCATCTCTTCCAAGAGTAAGCTTATCTACAAATGGCATCATCCTCTTGTGCACATGGGGCTTGAAATCCCACTAGCATTATTCTTATATTACTTTTTCCTTCCTAGGGGAGCGTAGGAGAGTAATGTTATTTCCATTACTCTCAGCAAGGAAAGCCAAAGACCATGGTGCTGTTTCTTATAAAATATCTCAATGCTTGCTTTAAGAAAGAAGAAAAAATATTTGCAAATACCCTGCTAAAAATTCCTTTGTATAGGAACCCTACCTGCTTTATCTTTATTTCTTCCAAAATAGATTAGAGAAGAACTTTCTTCTTCATATTCCAAAGAAAATCATACTAGGACATGATGAGTTGTAGTCACAACTGGATAGGTAGGGGTTAAAATTATTTCCAAGAGCCCACATCTCTGACACCAAGAAAATTATAAAAGGTTCAGGACACTCCTTCTCCTTTGCTGAAGAGAAAATCAGTCAACTGTCTAAAGACTTGGCTGTGTGACTCCCTTCTGTCCTTTTCTGTCTCCTATCACTAAGGAAGTACACCAACTTCAGGTCTCTGGACCCCTGGAATTATTGAAAAGACCTACGGGGAGAAAGCTGGAATAAGTTGGAGGATTACCTAAATACTTTGTGAGCAGTTTCCTTAACAATGAAAAAGGGACTATGTTGAATTGCTTTACTATCCTGAAATTTCCATTCACCCTGCAATTAATAGAATCAAAGAATGGTCTGGTTCAGAAAGTGGAGGGACTCTAAATTGGCTTGTAATCCCTCAGCCTAACGCTCTCTGATTAACCATGTCTCTAACTCCTGCCCTGCTAATGACCATGTACTTTTCTAAACTCTGCACCAATCCAGGACAGAGAACAAATCCTGTTCATCCAGTAAAATCTGTCTATGCCTATTTTTTTGGAAAACCTTTGTAAGGTCAAAGAAACTATTAGTAGTAATTTTTTCCCATTGTAGAACAAAAAGAATATGCACTAAACCAACTAGAAGTTTCAGAAGCTCCTTGCAACCAACTCTTAATGAAAATGATGAAAATAAGGATAAAGATAATGCTAAATTCTACTAGCCTCACCTGGTGACTTGAAGCAGCAGCCTACCTTGAATCTTCAAATAAATTCACATTAGAACACAGTTAAGAACCTCCAAGCAAACTGTGCTAGTGGTATTACTGACATCTAGACTAAGCAGCCTTCTGTTGCAGTTGGATAGCTAATTTCCGAAGGATCTGCAAAGAACAATGGGTATCAAAGCTATAAATTGAGAAAGGGCTTTTGATTTGTAGGCAGAGTTTGGAGTGGAGCCAAGCTGAATATTAAACAAGGACATGAATAAGATTATTTTGAGGGTTCACCTGCTGGCCCGCAGAGAAAAGTTAGAAAGGATTTTCCACTATTATAAAAACGACACTGAAAAAAGGAGAGAAACTAAACATTTTAGATGGGATAATCAGTTTTATTGACAATCTGTTACATATTCAAGACAGGCTAGCTTCTTTGACAGAAAGTTTCGACCTAAACTTCAAATATCAAGGACGTGAGATGAGAAAAGAAGTTCTTTATCCCTACCACTAACCCATTTCCCCCAAAAAATGGCTTTCTACCATCTCTGCTCAAAGAACTAGAGATTAAAAGTTCAATTGTCAAATACAGTGACTTTTGCTCTTAATTAATTTTTTTAGGCTTATAAAATAATGAATTCAAAGAGATATCACACACAAACACACATAAATCTACTCAACGTTATATTTGATATTCTTAACACTTCAATTACCTTTTTTGGCCCTTGTTATCAGTAGGCCACAGCTTTGCTCAATATTTTCCACATATTTTTCCAAACGAATATTCTATCTACATAGCTGCCATTTTAAATAGCTTTCCATTCTTAAGGACACGAGAGAGATACACATGGCAACTGTTCCACATACACATACACACCCATATTTGCATGCATAACATATCCCTTCTTCTCCTTGCAAGGAATGAAGCAACTTCAAACAGGACCCGAAGATAATGGGAAATAACGGATCCTTCTTTTCTGCGTCTGCATCTCTTTATCCCCACAAATAAACCAAGTATCAATGTTGGTTTCTTTACTTGCTCTCATGAAAGACAAAATGGTGCAAGTACAGTCTTTTCCAACCATAGCTCTATGTTAGAATCTTCAAGGCGATCTTTTAAAGAATGTTAATACCTGGGCCCCATACCTAGAGATTCTGATGTAAGTGATTGAGTGGAAAGGGTCTTAAATTTGGAGACAGATGGACTTGCATTTGAGTTCCTTCTCTATCACTCTGAGTTCTACACTCTTGGGTAAGTTACTTAAATTCTCTGCCTGTCTCCTATTCTGTACAATGGGAATGGTGTCACCGAGAGGATCAGAGATAATATATGCAAAATCCCCAGCATACTCCCTAGCAATTGGTACACCTCCAAAAATGGCAGCTTATTATTATTAATACTCATTATTCTTCAGGTTTCCTGAGAGCAAAACAGAAACCACAGTAAAAGAGAAGGCTATGCAGACTTCAAGAATTCTAACATGCTTTAAATGTCATGCTGTTTAGTAACTATGTCCATGAAAAATTGTACAGTATCTGAAATACTACTGTGACATCTTAAAGAGGCAATACATTTTAGTGCTAAGCAATGATGTATTCTGACTCTTTTATTTCATTATACATTTCTTTTTATTAAATGTCTTTATCTAATTTAAGACAAATATATTAACTGGCTGAGTTATTTCATGACCCATATTTTTCAACCACCATAGAGTACAGTAGAGAGCTCTTTAATGTTTATTTAACAGTAGAGCATTCTTTGTGTTTAAATGAAGCCTGAAATCAGTGGTCTGTTGTATAATGGTGGTGTTCCTTGTTTTTATTTTTCTAAGTTACATATGAAACTACGCTGTAGAAAAATCTGAGTAGATGTAGCTGGACACATTACCAAGATACCATTGAGTCGTCATGGTCTGATAGTCCTCAGTAGCATGTTATTTGCATGGTATCTTGCCACCAAACGCCACAGTACAAAATGAGTCACTACAAAAATCAAACACAAACAGGAAGAAGAAAAACACATGCAAAGAGGGGAAAAATCTTTTCATTACAGTACGTTGACCTGAATTAGAAACAGTATTTTTCTCCAAGCAAGCCCACAAACGGATCCCTCCAGGAGAATTCCAAAGGAAAAGACGCAAAAAGAGGTACATTGGATACGTCGTGGGTCCTGTCTTCTACAGGATGGCGTATTCGTCTTCCTTTTCACAGAAAAAGTTCTAGCCCTGTTACTAAAAATGAAAGCAAAGAATTCATGAGAATAGAAGGTCTTGCTGGTACACGGAGTATGAGCACTGAGACTCATGGGAAAGGCAGCAAAGGGGAGCGAGTGCAATTATTTTCATTCTCAGTCTTCATGTTCCAGATATTGGAAAGAATAAAAGAGGTATTGGAAAAAGTGCCTGGAGGCACCACCCCAAATGTTTTAAATTACTATTCTGAACATTCATTAACCATCAAAAATATGCTATGCCAAACACAGTCTTTGGTAGATATCAATCAAAAGCACATTTTCTCACAAATGAACAGGGGAAAAAAGCCCCAACTCTGGCATCTTTGTTCTTCCTGATTCTTTTCTCTGGGAAAATATTGCTTTAAATTGCTGTTTGTTCTCATAATGGACTAGTGCCTTTGAGGTCTTTACTGCTTAAAGTGCTCTAATGTACAGTCAATATACATGTAAAGTTTGCACTGATTATATGCAGCTCAAAGGATTTCAAAACATCTCCCTAGAAACTTTTCCTTTCTCCTCAGAATTCCCCTATGAGTTTCCTGGGGGCTGATTTTCAACAGAGTCTCCTCTCGGAAATGGATTTCCCACAGACGTGGGCTACATCAAAGGCGAGCTCGCTAACTTGAGAGCAAGCTCTGATTTCATCGAATGGCCATGCGGAAGAACGAAAACAGCCTCCTCACAGCTAAGGGAAATGCCGGGCTGGGCAGGAAGCACTGCTCTCAGCCTTCCCTCCTAGGCTTCTCCAACCATTTTTCTTGGGGTTTCATTTCTTGCATTTTGCTGTGCTTATTTCAGAGGTCCTGGGCCTCCTCTCTCAGAATTTCTGCTAAATTCAACTGACTCATTTAGTGTGTAGCTTTCTTGCCCCCTCTTCAGCATTTGAGAGGGTTAGCTCTTAAAAGCGTCTTCACTCCAATTCCGTTCCACACACACTTCTCAGTCTCTGTCCACATGTGGCTGTTCAAAGGGGATGTGTGTCAGCCCTCTCCCATTTCACCCTGCACACTCATACCCTTGGGGAGAGCTCAGGCATCCTTCTGGCATTAATTACCATCTATCTGCTGATGACCCCAAACCACATCTCCAGCTGAAACCCTCTCAGTCCCGGATACCTAATGTGGGAAATGACTGAAACAGAAAACACATTATCTAATTCAAAAGGGTACACTGTTGCAGTGTAGGGAACACTCTCTTTTACCTGAGTCTGGAAAGTGTCTTCCTGAGGGACAGGGTTATGACCACAGAGATAAACCAATTAACAAGGGAAATCAGTTTGTTACATTTTCTTTTCCTAATCATCCTATCCGAATTCATAAACATGGTTTCAAGTTCTGGCTTGTGTTTTTAGTGTTTATAGGTTTTCCATATTTGACACACACACACACAAACGCCAGCCATTGTATTTTGCTCTGGGGTCATTTGGTCTCATGTCCTGGAACATCAAGACATATTCAACAAGGCAGCTCCACTGACTCTAGAAGAAGATCAGGCTTGAGAGTAAGGGAAGAGGCAAGAGGATGGGAACCAGTCTGGATTCCAAATAAAGGAGAAAAAATCTGGCAACATTGCTTGGATCTCACCCCTATAGGTTTCTAAACATTTGGTATTTCTTCAAAATAGTGGACACTGTAAATCAAAGTTATGAACCCAAATACCTGCAGAGGTCCAGAAGCTAAGTGATCAACTCTGAATGTGGAGCATGGGAGATGCAGCACACACACACCCTTTATAGGGAGCTGCAGCCCCTCAGCTCCAGCATCATGCTGTCCAGAAACATCCTCCACTCTCTGATGGCATCTGTCTTGGCTTTTGTCCTATTGCAATATACCCTGCATTTGCAATATAACAGAATTCCTGAAAGTTCACCTTTGCTCCAGTGTGTTATGAGATATTAGATCTGGGCAGGTCAAGAATGAATTCTAGTATCTTCTTCCTCTAGCTTCCACAGAGCCTGCTTCCTCACCTACCTGAGGTCTTTGCTCAAATGTCACTTTTCAGGCAGACCTTCCATGACCTCCCTGTTTAAAATTATTAACCCTCCTCTCCCAGCAATTCCTCCTCTCTGCTTTCCTCTTCTCCATAGCACCTAACACCTCACATACTATAATTTTTAATTGTATATTTGTCTGCCTCTCCTTTCCAGAATATGATCTTTGTAAGAGTAGATTTTTGTCCACTTTTTTCACTGCTCTCTCTTGAGTACCTAGAATGGCACCTGGCAGACAGAAGATGCTGAGTAACGTGTGGGTCAGATGAAAGAATTAATCCTTGACTAGATGTCAAGAGTGACTGGACCCATCTGGGTATTTTAGCTGCTCATGGGAGAATGATAGAACACAAGAAGCCAAAAAGTCCACAAAATAAAAAAAAAAAAAAACGGAACCCCAGGAGAAGCAAAAGAAAGCTCTCCGTTACACCTCTCCTGATAATGGCACCAACTGCTTCTTAATGGACGTGTGTTGTTATGGTGACACGAGTCAAGAGAATGGAGAAGATGGGAGGGAGCGATATCTATACAATTTTTGGAATGGTTTGCTCCCTCAAGATGGATTTACAGCACTACATAGCCTACTACCATGGGACAGCAGCCAGCTTGAAGTCAGCACCTGATGTCTAAGGTTTTGCAAACCAGACTGTCTTCTCTGGAGAAAGCTTAGGGAGGACCCAGGGCCCAAAGATGGGGATGGGGCCAGAAGGGGTATTGTGATACAGTGGAATGAGGGTCAGAATGGGAATAGAGAGTCTGGCTTTAGTCCCAGCCATACCATGAACCTCATTGCCTCATGTGCTCTGTAAGGCACATATTGTGGTACATTTTTTGCTCACCCTGTCTCTGAACTCATCATTTCATTTGACAAATTTTTTAAGAATGCCTACCAGGTGCAAAGCATCGTTCCAGGTACATAGGGGAAAGAGCAGAGAATCAAGTCCCTGGCCTCAAAAACTGAGTTATTGTGTGGTACGCTGAGATTGCCGACCTCGTATGAGCCTCTGAGCTTTATCTGGGTCAGGGGACCTATGGTGCAATCCTGGACAGGAGAACTGCGCCTTTCATATCTGCCTTCATTGGTCCCTTTTAAATCTTTATCTATAGTTGCATGTCACAGAAATTCTATAGACAGTTATTTCATCATTACTTTGTTATAGAAAGCAGTATACTAGAATCAGCTCAGGTCTTGCTGGCTTTTTGTGACCCCAGGCTGTCCAGAAAATTAATACAATTACGCTGTTAAGCACTCCCAAATATGTCCAAACCATTATATTCACTATGCCCAAAGGCAAGTAGCCCAATAGATAATCTGTAGTTTTATAGGAAAATGGCATAAGACCCATGGTTACTATCTCCCTCAAAATAAGACCATCCACCAAGTAAATCAGCTCACATTTGAAGCAAGTAGTTATTAGAACATTCCAAACCAATATACAAAAGGTGGGAGAATGTTAACTAAGGAACATTTTGAACAAAGAGTTGGGTGGTTGGAAAATGACTGATAACAGGTTAAATCTGAACGTGCAGAGTGAGTGCAAAGTTGGAGGCCAGGGTCAGGAAACAGAGCTGCAGGGAACTGTGTTAAGTCAGCACCATGTTGATATTCACACGGAAGATACTGCTTAGGAAGGAGGAGACCGTTACAAGCCAATCTCCTTAGAATGTCGTGTGCAGTTTGAAGCGCTCTATTTTGCAAATGTCAGGAGAAGGGAGGCAAAGCGACAAGAGTTAGCTATGATGCCTAGAGAAAAGGTTAAAATAATACATATTAATTAAAGAAATGAGAAGAATGTGTAAACAGGACCATGTCTACAAAGAAAGCATCCAAAGCAAGAATGTCTGGGAGGTCAGTATCCTCAGTTAATAGCTATAAGTTCACCCACCAGAGAGAAGATTTCTCCTCCAAGGGAAAAAAAATACTAACACCATATTGTGGACACGGCAAATCCGAGTACAGTGAGAGTGGAGGATTTCCTCCTGATGGGAGACTAACAAAAAAGCTGAACTTTCCTTGGTAGAAGCATCCAGTAAGAGGTTTTCCAAACCTGGAGTGGCAGAGAAGAAATCTCACAATAACCCTTGTTTTGACGTGCAAAGGAGGAAGGAAACAAATAAATCCAATTTCCAATGACTTTTTCAACAGTGGGTGAAATCACAGCCTTATGTTTTTAAAGTACTAAGTAGTTGCCACCTGCCATGCCAACATAGAAGCAGTCCAATTTTTAAATTTAATTCACAAAAAAGAAAAATTGACCATTTCCTAAAAGATCCAGGAAGAAATACTAGCAAGAAAAACTTATTTTAAATGTGTTTGTGTATTAAACTAATTAAATAAAAAACATGGAACAGGAATGAAATCATTCTAGTACTATTAAAAATTGCGTTTTCCAAAACCTCACCAAGCAGTATCATAGAATGAGGAACTTAAAGGACTTGACCTTTCTGCTTGACCCGCGGCAGAATTAAATCATATCTTCCCCAACCTGATTTCTCCCATGAAATCTATTCTGTTTAGGATGAAGGTCAAGTACCAAGTGAGAATGATTTAGTGCTGCTCTTCAAATCCAATTCTATAATCATACTCTTGTCTCAGAATACCAGCTGGACATCAAAGATGAAAAGAAAAAAAGACACAAAAAAATGCAGCCACACTCTCAAGAATATTAGGAAGCTGGAATACGACCACTTCAAATTCTATCACCCTCAAGTACAAATAGAATTTCCATTCATCAAATACTAAGCAAACACGGAGCCCGTTGCCGGCTCCACTGTTTTTAGCATCTCACCTTTTCACACAGAGCAGCGCTTCCCATTGTTATCTCCCCTTTCTCAAAAGAACTTGACTTCTTTTGAAAACCTGCAGTGCTTACATTAAATCCTTTTCTTTCCTTTTCTGTCCATGCATAATAGTCACTTGACTCCAGAGAAAGTAAAACCTGGCAACCCATGGTATTACTGAAAATACTTCAAGAACAGGTAGGACCAAAATAGTACAGTGGACAAGCATAGCAACTGTTTGGTTCATAATACAAACCTAACAGCAGTTTGGAGTGGGAAAAGAAATTGTGTATATTGATTATTACCTGTGCAATGACAAATGATCAGAGGTTTTGAGGAGGAAGATGTCATTTAAGTAGATGTCCTAAGGCAAATTTTGAGTTAGGGAAAAAGACTGCGCGAAAGGAATTTTCTCCCCCAATTCTCTCTTCTAAGGCACTTCAGAGGCATGCCATAGATTAAAATTATTCTTCACGTATAAGTTAGGGTTCCAAATAAATATGTTTGCAAAGACAAATGAACAACATATATTAAGTGAGTACCTACTATGTGCTCTATTTTTGCTATGGTCTTTACAAAGTAATAGAGGAAAGGGTGCTCTGTTTAAGAAATCTACAGTCCAGGTAGGGTAATCAGACACCTTGGTGTCAAAAGCTAAATTATAGGGCAAAACGGCAAAATGGAAGTTGTCATCAGGCAGTATATTACGTAACTATGTGTTCTGTGATCAAGGAGTGGTATGAATTCAAAGGAATGAGATGCCACATGAACTTGGCAGATCAAGGTGGGCCTTGAAATAAGGTTAAAATTCTGGCAGCTTTAGAGGGGAAGAAAGAACAAGACTTGGGGAAAAAGTTACATGAACAGAACCTGAAGGCAAAAAGTCCAAGTCCTATTTGGGAGGCAAAGATAGAGCGCAATTGGCTGGGTACGCTCTCTTGAAGGCAGTTCAAAGTTGTCGAGGTCTAAGTTCATGACTTTTTATATGTTAAATAGTATATAACTATGAGACTGTCTGCCTAATACCCTCCCTCTCCATTCTCATGGCAAGGTACAAGTTTGCCCACCTCTTCACTCCTTGGTTTCTTTTTTTTCCGTAATTTACTATCTTAACCATTTTTAAGTGTACAGTTCAGCGATGTTAAGAACATTCATATTGTTGTACAAACATCACCACCATCCGTCTACAGATCTCTTTCATCTTGCAAAACTGAAACTCTACTGATTAAACAATAACTATGACATCCTGCCCTGAGCCACTGGTAACCACCATTCTACTTTCTCTCTTCCTTTTTTTTTTTTTTTTTTTTTTTAATCTCCTCTTTTCACCCATGCCCCAGACTCTGGTAACCATCATTCCACTCTCTGTTACTATGAGTTCAGCTTTTTTTTTTTCTTTTTTAGATTCCACACGTAAGTGAGATCCTGCCATATCTGTCTTTCTGTGTCTGGCTTATTTCATGCAGCATAATGTCATCCAGCTTCATCCATGTCATAAATGGCAGGATTTCCTTCTCTTTTAAGACAATAATATTCCATTGTACATAAATACCACATTTTCTTTATCTATTCATCCATCGATGACATTTAGGCTGCTTCTTATATCTTGGCTATTGTGAAAATGCTGCAATGAACATGGGAGTGCAGCTATTTCTTCGAGATCGTGATTTATTTTCTTTGGATGTATACTCAGAAGTAGGATTGCTGGAGTGGTGTGGTAGTTCTATTTTTAATTTTTTGAAGAATTTCCATACGTTTCCATCATGGCTGTACCAATTTACATTCCCACCAACAGTGTACAAGGGTTCCCTTTTCTCCACATCCTCACTAACACTTTTTATCTTTTGACTTTTTGATAATAGCCATCCTAACAGGTGTGAGGTGATTATCTCCTTACAGTTTTCATTTACATTTCCCTGTCATTAGTGACTCTGAGCATCTTTTCATATACCTATTGGCCATATTTATGTCTTCTTTGGAAAAATGTCTATTCAGATTCTTTGCCTATTTTTTAATTGTTATTTGTTTTTTTGCTATTTAGTTGTAAGAGTTCCTTATTTTGGATATTAACCACTTATCAGATATATGGTTTGCAAATATTTTCTCCCATTCCATAGGTTGCCTTTCATTTTGATTGTTTTACTTTTTCTGTACAGAAACTTTTTAGTTTAATGTAGTACCATTTGTCTATTTTTGCTTTTGTTGCCCGCGCTTTTGATGTCAACTCCAAAAAATCACTGCCAAGACCAATATCAAGAAGCTTTTCCCTGATGTTTTCTCCTAGGAGTTTTATCGTTTCCGATCTTACGTTTAAGTCTTTAATCCATTTTGAGTTGATTTTTGTGGATGGTGTAAGATAAAGATCTAATTTCATTCTTTTGCGTATAGATATACAGTTTTCCCAGCACATTATTAAAGAGACTATCCTTTCTCCATTGTATATTCTTGGTGCCTTTGCCAAAAATTAGTTCATTGTTTATGCATGGGTTTATTCCTGGACTCTGTCTCATTGATCTATGTGTCTGTTTCCATGCCAGTACCACACTATTTTGATCACTATAGCTCTGTAATATAGTTTGAAATCAGAAAGTGTGATGCCTCCAGGTTTGTTCTTTTTGATCAGGATTGCTTTAGCTACTTGGGGTCTAAAATTAAAATTGCTTTTCTATTTCTGCGAAAAATGTCATTGAAATTTTGATAGAGATGGAACTGAATCTGTATATCACTTTAGGTAATATGGACATTTTAACAATATTAATTCTTCCAAACTATGAACATGAAATATCTATCCATTTATCTGTGTCTTCTTCAATTTATTTCATCAATGTTTTATAGTTTTCACTGTACAAATGTTTTACCTCCTTGGTTAAATTTATACCTAAATATTTTATCCTTTTTGATGCTATTGCAAATGGGATTGTTTTCTTAATTTCTTTTTAGGATAATTTGTTTTAGTGTATGGAAATGCGACTGATTTCTATATGTTGATTTTGTATCCTGCAACTTTGCTGAGGTGATTTATTAGTTTTAACAGATTTTGGGTGGAGTCTTCAGGGGTTTCTGTATATAATACCATGTCTTATATAAATGGAGACAGTTTTAGTTCTTCCTTTCTACACCTGGATTTCTTTTTTTGCCGAATTGCTCTGGCTAGGACTAACCATAATCGTTGAATAGAAGTGGTAAGAGCAGGCACCTTTGACTTGTTCCTGATCTTAGAGTGATCATACTTACTTAGAGTGAGCATGATGTTAGCTGTGGGCTTGTTATGTATGGCCTTTATTATGTTGAGGTACATTCCTTCTATACCTAATTTGTTGACAGTTTTATCATGAAATGATCTTGAATTTTGTCAAATGCTTTCTCTGCACCTATTGAAATAATGATATGATTTTTATCCTTCATTTTGTTAATGTGGTGTATCACTTTTATTGATTTGTGTACTTGAATCATCCTTGCATCCCAGGGATAAACCCCACTTGATCATGGTGTATGATTATTTTAATGTGCTGTTGAGCAGATATTGTTGATTGGCTGAAGTAAGAGCCATTCCTAATGCCTACCCTATTGTTGCCTCTCACAGCAGAGCTAGTTGCATGTTTTCTCAGACTCCCTCACAGGTAGGAACATTCACAAAGCTCCAGGTGAGGCATAAAGGAAAGCCAGCTGTGGGCTTCTGAAAGAAGTAGATAAAAGAGACTGAAGGAAGAAGTTTTGCTAACCATGCAAACTTTTCTCTTCTTGCCTTGAATGTGTACATGATATCTCGACCTCTGGGAGTTATCTTCTCATGAAGAAATGATAAGGGGAATATGAAAAGCCTACATGGGGAAGACAGAGTGAAAAAAATAAAATGCTACAAGGTTCTTAACGATGTCACTGAAATCACGGTTCAACTCTAACTCCAGATTGTTCTATTGTAATAGTAAATAAGTGTTAAGCCACCACTAGTTAACACTATTTTGTTACTTGTAGCCAAAAGCATTCCCAACTGACTTACCTGCCCTCACCCTTCATAATCCCAAGTCTACAAGGCTGCCTTAGGAGAAGCCATATTCTTCATGACTTTACTCTGAGGCTACAGTTACCGCTCCAAGGATGAGGCCCTGCCTCAAGTTCCTTCCTGGGATTTGTCGAACTGAATCTGAAAAAGAAAGGTAGCCCTCTCACATGACGAAAGTTATATAAAATGTTAAACCTGGGTCATCAGCAGCAATGGTTTTGCACTGAAAAGGCCTGTCTACGATGAGAAAGACAAGAGTCAACATTCACAGACAGGCATAAATGAAACATAAAAGAAAGTCCTGGCGGGATTCGGTTCTCTAATGCCAGATGTTCCAGAACCATGTGCATTGGTGCCCTTTCTACAGTTTGGTGAGTCAACCATTCTTTGAATTCCAATAAATCTCCCTTTTTGCCTAAACTAATTTTGAGTTAGGTTTCTTTAATTTATAACCCAAAAGTATGCAACTCATATATAATATTTCATATTCTTCCCAGAAGAAATTTCCTATGATTTTTCCATTAAACTAAAATGAGAAGCAAATATGAATTTCCCAGAAGGTCAAAGTATAAGAAAAAGGTAGGGTTCATCTTTTCTACTAAATCAGGCCGGGAAATGCTATTATTCTTCTGTATTCAAATCCCAAGTCTACCACTTAGCAGTTTTGTGACCTTGCGTAAGTTATTTAACCTCTCTGGGCCTCAGTCTACTTATCACAAAATAAGAATGACAGTTGTAGCTAACTCACAGTGTTTCTAAAAATTAAGTAAGTCAATACATATGAAGAAGTTAGAACAATATGGGGTGGTAAGGGCTCAATAAATGCAAGCTAATATTCTTGGGCCAACATCAAAATCCTGAAAATGATGAGATACCTGAACCATGAAAAATAATAAGTGAATTTTCAGCTGCAGGTCCAATAAATTAATCTTTTAAGCTACTTCTGTGTACATAGCACTTCAAAGTACTTAATATAGTGCCTAATATTAACTCTTAAAATAAACCTATTAAGTAGCTTATAACTGTAATCACTCTGGAGACAAGAAAACCAAAGATTAAGGAAAGTTAAGTAATATGTCTACTACGGCATAACTAGAATTTGAACCCAAGGTTATATGAATTGCAAGGTTCAACTTTTCTCATACCCCCATACAGCCACAGGAATAAGAATAGAGTGAGTATTTTGGTTCTCTATAGTGGAGCAGAATGATTATAGTGGACTCTCATCTGACACAGAGTTAGGGACTAAAATCAGATTTTAAGGCAGAAATTAAGTAACAAAGTGACCCTTGAAAAACCTCATAATTTATCTTTAAATTTTCAGATCTTGGGTCCTTGAAAGCACAAAAAGCCAAGAATTGATTCTTTTAGCTTTTCTCTGTATTTTTTATTTCTTAAAAATCTTTGAGGGAGGGAGTACATGGAGCCCCATGAGGCACAGATTTATCTTTTGTAAGCTCTTTTTCTTTTGAATTGGTGTAGTGGAATCTGTGCAAGTAGAATATGTGATGGCTGCTACTCAGGACAGCACTGTCTTGAGGAACATGGCTACCCACTCTGGATATGATCATTTAACTTCCCTCCCACCTTCAGGAAGGATGAAATTACTGACCCAAGTTCAGTAACAGAAAAAAAGGAAAGTGAAAACATTCAAATATGTCTATTTTTTCAAAAGAGTTAAATAATTATTTGCCTTCTTAGCCTATGGACAGAACTGTCTTCATATACCTTTCCTTTAGAATATGTTTGAGATTCCAGCTAAATATTGTACATTGAACATGTATGTTTCCCACCACTCTGACACAACACTCCACAAATCATAACAGTAGACAAAAATTTAAGACAAAAGTGGGCAAAGAAGAAGATAAAAAACAACAACAATTAAGTTTTCAAAGGTGGAGAGCGGATGAAATTAGCAGACCAGAGGCAGTGTGTCAGCAGTGGGGAACCCCCCTCTCTGAGAGGATTTGTACCGCTGGCCCCCAAAGGATCCAGGATTTGGAGGCATTTGATACCAATAAAAGATGTGGGTAAAGCAGAGACTAGGAGGAATGGCTAAAAGTCAAAAACAGTTAGATCTCCCAAACCCCCTCTACCACTCCACACTTTTCTATGCTGTCACCCTATCTCATCTCTCTCTCTCTCTCTCTCTCACACACACACATACACACACACACACACACACACACACACAAACACCAAGGTCATCTTCTTGGGCAAAGTAACAATGGCTCCAAGCCAGCCCTCCCTACTGGGGCCATGTAAGTTCACAGGACACAATCACACAGTCTTTGCCCCAGAAAACTCTTGGTATATCTTTATTTAATGTGATTTTTAATTTCTCTCAGCAATATTTCCAACACAGCAAATTCTCCTTCACTACCACTGTACAAGCAGCTGGTTCTCAGCCATTCATTTTGGTTTTGGACGTCACTTTGGAATTTTATATCTTTTGTTACATAAGACCTTGGATGAAACAGAATTTAATGTCTTATCACACTTCCATAATCAGATATTATCAAACTAAATATTGGTTCTTAAAAACATTATGATACACCCATAATGGGGGAGGGGACTGATTTAGTTGGGATAAGGGGAAGAGCTAAGTCCTTATTTTCCAAATAAGGAAAAGCTAAGTCCTTATTTTCCAAAGCTCTTCCAAAGAAGAGCTAAGTCCTTATTTTCCAAGTCCTTATTCTCCAAAGTCTTTATTTGCCAAATATGGAAGAGCTAAGTCCTTATTTTCCATCAATAGATAATATCTAAAACTGAAAAACAAATCAAGAAATGGCTGTATAAGCATATTTTTTGGAAACACAGAGGTAAAACTCAGGAGAAATAGCTCTACATGCTGGAAGTAGCTGACTCTGCGGAGTGGAATTGAGCTGAGAAGAGAGGCAGAAAGAAGACTATGGTCATTCATCGTGAATTTTGTAGAACTGTATAATTTTTTAAATTATTTATATGTAACATTGAAAAAATAAAAATCAAACAAAAATAAAATACATATGCAGGAATCCGTCCCCTCTCTTAGTTGTTAACGCCATATTCAGTTTTACTTGTACCTCCTATTCTCTCCGAAAATGTGCAGTGGCCACATGGCTAAGTCAAGTTAGGATGTCAAAATGATTAACTACACTGCATACTTTAAACAAGTCTGAGAAAATCCATATTTAAATACTATAAACTAGGAGATGACACATCAGTCTATAAAGTCTTTCCCAAATGCATTCCTTCTCACAGAGAGATCCTCTGATATGTCTAAAATGATCCCATTGATTTTTAAATGTGATTTACATATAGCTTTACAGCAGTATATTCATTGAACACAGAAAAGCAGGGTTGTATTCAATCTGCAATTTCCACACTATTACACTGAGGATGACACAATTACGCGAGATTCCTACCTTACGAAAACTTGAAACAGTCGCTGGTTATATTTCAATCAAAATATCCACTTTTCAAGTTTTTTTTAAATGAGGCCATCAATCTATTATTATATCGCTTAAAGTTTATGAGTTAAAATGAGTGCTTCGTGAATAATTTTCTAATGTTTAGCGTAGCTATTAAACACAGATTCACAAGCATTATTAGAAGTGTGATCAACCCCACTGAGAATTGCTGTGAGTAAATGGCTTTAGGAAAGCTAACTGTTAAAACCTGGCATTCACTGTCAACATCGAGCGATTGGTTTTCCCTTCTATCTACAAAGACTTTTCTCAGATAATGCTTTGATAACTTTCACAGCCCTATATATTCCGGAGTTGTTTAAAACACTCAATTTAAATTTGTTTTTCATGAAATCATAGTAACTCTGGCCTCCTGTGTCTGACACATTATAAGGTTTCAAATTATGTTTTTTTCCACTGCAAAGGAATACTCATCTAAAAGTTCACTACATGCACTCACAAGATTTCCCACGTATATTTTCACAGATTTATGAAGATTTATAAAACTATTGAAAGCTTTGGGCACCTTTCAATTGTGACCAGATTTCTGCCATGAATTGGCCTAAAATGCACTACTGCACAGTGTCTGGTATACAGAAAACTCTCAATGGTGTTTTAAAAGTATTATTCTTTCTATTCTTTTACAAAGATGAATCAAGTAATATTTAATCTAGTTTTCAGAAAATTATTTCCAGCCTCAGAGAGTGATTGAAATAATTAGAGTGGCTAAAATTAAAATTTTTCAGATAATACCAGTATGTATTAGAATGACGCCACATTCATTGCCATTATACTGATGGCTCTATTTAGATATGTTACAGTTTTAAATTATCTTCACATCAGTTAATTCTCAAAGCTAAAAACAGACCTTTTTTTTGCTTTTTGGGGGGTTTTTTTGAGGAAGATTAGCCCTGAGCTAACCTCGGCCACCAATCCTCCTCTTTTTTTTGCTGAGGGAGATTGACCCATCCATACCGATTTTCTTCTACTCTATATATGTGATGCCTGCTACAGCATGACTTGATAAGCGGTACATAGGTGTGCACCCAGGCTCTGAACTGGCAAGCCCCAGGCCACCAAACTGGAGCCTGTGAACTTAACCACTGCACTACCAGGCCAGCCCCCAGATGTATTTTTTATAAGGCATGTTTTGTTTTGGTTATCCAACACATGTTTAGGATTGTACATTAAACTTATGTCTTTTTTTTCCTTCTTAGAAAGGTTTATACAAGGGTACTACAATGTACCATGCTATAAGTGTAGGTTTATAAAATCAATCTCCTAAACAGTGAAGAAAATGAACATATCAACAATGACTAATACATCAACACTGAAACCAGGCAATGGTTCCAAATTTCCATTATAAACTTTAAGGTGCAGTTGCCATAAGTGATCTAATTTGAACTAAAAGAAGATATCAAAATTTGACACTAACGTCCCTTCTGAGAAAGCAGTATATAGTGTAACCAGTATGGGAGGACATGCTAAAATGTCTCATGGACATCTCTCAAGTTTGAGAAAGCAGCACAGGAGAGTCTCAAGATAGATAAATCCTACTTGGAATCAAGTCGTCCCTCCTTATCTTAACATCCCTGGAGACCACAATTCTCCTCACAGGGGAAATACACTCCAGACGCCATGACTGAAACTGGACAAAGAGCTGCAAGAAAAGTCGACAGTATAAGGACAATGTGCAGGGCCCCCCTGACAGTCCAGGAGCAACAGAACATGTCTGTAACCTCCCTTCTCACACAGGAGGACTGCTCATCCTGAAGCAGGAAAACCCACCAAAATGTAAAGGGCAAGAAAGGCAAAGATCACCCAGTGTCAGGAAATGCATTAACATAATCCCTTAAGTTGATAAATCAAATGATAGAAATTATATGATAACATAGATAGGTGCCCAAAAGGCATCTGATAAAATCTAGCATCCATTCCTAATGAAAATACTTTGGAAAAAAATTGGAATACTTCTGTAATCTAATATCCTTAATGGTGAGCGAGTAGAAAAATCCCCATTGAAAGAAAAATAAAAAATCAAGGATGAATACTGGAAGTTTTAGCCAATTCAGAATAAGAAAATAAGGGGCTGGTCCTGTGGCCGAGTGGTTAAGTTCTCGCGCTCTGCTGCAGGCGGCCCAGTGTTTCATTGGCTCGAATCCTGGGCGCGGACATGGCACTGCTCATCAACCCACACTGAGGCGGTGTCCCACATGCCACAACTAGAAGGACCCACAACGAAGAATACACAACTATGTACCGGGGGGCTTTGGGGAGGAAAAAAATTTAAAAATCTTTAAAAAAAAAAGAATAAGAAAATAAGTGGCAAACATTATTTTGGAGGTTATTTGTCAACGTGTATCAAAAGCCTTAACACTCAGAGCCTTTTACCAACCAATTCCATGTCTAGAACTCTACACTCTGAGACCAACAGCCAAAGATGTGCACCAAGAGGTAGGTGCTCGTCACAGCGAAAAGAGTGAAACAAATGCAAACCTTGAACAAAAGCAACTGGTAAGAAATAAACATGTACGTATGGGCATATGTATGTACATGCAGGTTATGGTCCAACTATCTGTTAAAGTACTATGCAGTCATCAAAAATGTTACCCAAACTGCAGAAGGATATGGGTAAATGATTGTTATGCTTTAAGTAAAATAAGCTAAATAAAAATATGCTCTTTATTTTGTTTAAAAAAAATCCATGTCCATGTAATGCACAGACATACATAGAACAACGTGCCTGAAATTTTAACAATAAATGATAAAAAATTATAAGTAATTTATCGTTACTAATATAAGTAATTTCCAATCTTTATATTATGTATTTTTCAATCTTTATCTAAACAAACATATCCTTTTTGAGTTCTGAGAAAACAATAAACGTTGAGTGTTTTTCAAAGGTCACAGTAAGAGTGTGTGTCAAGCCAGGGGTCTCTGTTCAGCAGGATAAGATTTTGGTAAAGTCATCAATAATAAGGCTTCCTCCAAGTGCCCACAACTGAAATAAGGCAAAGACGAGAAGGTACTGAGGACTCTATGCCTGGAAATTCTTGGTAACCCAGGACAGGAATAATTAGAACATGCACAAATACAAGATAATGGCTAGATAATCATTTTACCAGCAGACTAAGACCTTGTCAAATGCCTGCCAAAAGAGGATGTGATAGTCACTCCAGCTTCAACAGCTCCCAAAAATCAGTGTGAGCATGGCCTGACAGACACTGTAGCAGAACACACTGACCAGCTGCTACCCTACAAGTTCCAAAAACGCTCAGCATGGACAAGATCTGTAAAGGGCAAGGTCACCAGAGTGCCTACAAGGCGCAGGGCAGCAATGGTGTCTCTATGTACTCACGCATCTGGATGCAGGCCTGGGGAGAACTACGACTACAAACAGTGAAGGGTTCTGAAGAGAGCTGCAGGTGGGCCTCCAATGATTCCCGGATTACAATTCAGAAAGCAAAGCAAGGGAGTCCATGCTGAAGTGCACCATAAGCACTCTGCGGGTCAGAACCCCGCAGATTATAGGCATTACTGGCTGGAAGAAGAAAGATGAAGATGCTTCCAGTAAATAAATCTCTCAGCATGTGGCAACAACATAACTCCAGCCATGGTGGATGCTTGTAAGAAAGCTGTCTTGATAGATAAGACAGTACTGTATGAGAAGACACCTAAGAAAGAGGTTCAAACAAGAGGTGGAAACCATCGCCAGTCTTGCCCAGAAAATAGATTAGGTTGTTCAGAAAGGCTCCCCAGAATTTTTGAAGATTTTAAAGGTTAAGACAAATTTATTGACTCAGGAAAAATATACATATATTTAAAACTTCTTAGTCCTAGTTTATCGCTTGTTCATGAGTTCTAAGAATAGAGTGCTAATAATAGAGTCCAAGCCCTTTAGATTAAAAAGAATGGCTCAAAAAGGTTGATATGCTTTCAAACAAATAAGTTATACTGGTCAGTTTTTTTAAACGATGTGACTGTTTTTGCATATTTGCATACAATTATCAAAAGCAAGTAATCTAGGGCCCCGCCCAGTGGCACAGCGGTTAGGTTCGCACATTCCAGATCGGCAGCCCAGGGTTCGCCGGTTTGGATCCCAGGTGTGGACTTACCCACCACTTGTCAAGCCATGCTGTGGCAGGCATCCCACATATAAAGTAGAGGAAGATGGGCACAGATGTTAGCTGAGGGCTAATCTTCCTCAAAAAAAAAAAAAGCAAGTAATCTACAGCTTGCATAAGTAAGCTAGACTTTTTCTACATATTCTTCCCTCCGTTAAATGTTTAGGCCCTGATATATGCACCTAATATCAGAGAGTTTTCTTCCATACAATGATCGAGTGCAGGGTTCCCCAACTTCAGCACTATCGACATTTGGGCTGGATAATTCCTGGTGATGGGGGATTGTCCTGTGCCTTGTATGATGTTTAGCAGCATCCCTGGCACCTCCCACTAGATCCCATTAGCAGTCTTCACTCTTGCAGTTGTAACAACCACAAATGTCCCTGGGGAAGAGGGGGCAGGAAAATTCCCCTTCCTTCCCATTTGAGAACCATATCTCTAGTGGCATTTTGACCACTTAATGGAATATTTCAAGGTTGGATATTGCAAATAGTTATTGGGGACTTTAAAACCTCAGTGAGTTGCTTAGAATTGCACTGAAAGAGAGTAACAACATGCTTTTTAGTTGTCTGCTGTGATCTAACCTAATTTGAGTAAAATTTAAAATTTACCAGAGGGTATGTTGAAGGGTGAATCTTTTATCATAAAAAGAACATCTCATAAATTTTACAGAAAGTTTCAGTCACTCTTTCGTGTTTCCATGGTTGGCAAGAAAAGTAGGAATATGCTAGAAGGCAGAAGGATAAAATCCTGTTGTCAACACAAACCACTCCATAATTAGCCGATTTAGATGATGTTATAATGAGCATATGTATGTATCATCAATGGATTCAACATTATATGCACACAAGAATATTCGACTTGGAGAAAACAGTCATTAAGAGTGAAAAAAGAGGCTTCTGCCACAATTACTTAAAGTAAATCTACGGAAATATGTTTGAATCTTGATTCTCTGCTGTAATCTCTATCCATATCACCTTAAAAAAAACAAAAAACAAAAAAAACTGTATTCTCTGAGCTGTAACTTGGAGTAATACACTTCAGACACCAAACACCTTTCGAGACTTTTTTCTATGAGGATGACCCTTGCATCATAAGGCACCAAGCATTAAGGATACATTGATGTATATGGGTGGGCTAAAATAGATAAAAATATTAGAAAGTCTGAAGCTCTGTTGTAAAAATTTTATTCCTTTACAAATCAAATTCACTTGCTTTTTTATACTCTAAACATCCAATCCTCATCTATCCAGGAACTTTTCATTTAGATTATTTATTACCATATTATGAATTATTTATTCTTATTTATTTAGAGAAACATTTAGTTACCTTAATTTTAATTAATTTTTTCTCTTCCTCCTCCTAAACGCCAAATTTTTATCCTCAAACCTGTACTCTTCTTTTTCCACATTTTTCTCTCTCAGAAAACTTAGACACACTGACAGTAAAAGTACTGATCAAAGGAAAATTTTTTAGAGTCCTTCCTGGGTGCAAAGCTCTGGAGCAGGTGCTATGATGCAGGAGATGAGAAAATAACGAGGTTCTGCCCTTGATCAACCTAGAATATAGTGATGGATGCAGACCACAAAGTCAGGGAACGGTAAATCAGAGCACAAGGACCATCCTAGAAAAGCCTTCCCTGATTCCTCCAGGCAGAGCGAGCCGCCACTCCCTCCTCTGAGCACTAACACTCCACTTACCAGGCAGCTGAGGACAATGCTGGGTGAGGTGTGTGGGCTCGGGAGGCACACTGCCTGGGTTTAGATCTTCACTCCACCACTTACCATACGCGTGGCTTTGGGCGTGTAACTGTACATAGGGTCCACATCTCCTAGGCTGAATCACGTTGAACTGCTGTACTACAAGTGTTTTGACCTACATCAGTCACAAGAGCAATTTCACATGGTTCAGTCTAATATAAAATGGAAATACTAGTCATACCAACACTCACGGGATTGCTGGAAGGTTCAAATGAATTAACGCAAGCAAAGCACTTAGAATACACCCAGCATATAGTGAACACGCAATACAACTTGATTCTTCTTATGACTATTTTTTGATAATGTTTCCCTCCACGAATTTGAACTTCTTGATTACTAAGGCTCTTCTCACTCACCTTGGAGTTTACCCTTATTCTAATTCTAATACCTAGAACAATACTGAACAAGAGTTTACCCTGATTCTAATTCCAAAACCTAGAACAATACAGGAAATGTTTAATAGATGTGTGCTGATGAATGAATGAATGGCATGCAGCTGAGAGGAACTTAGGATCACAGCACAGTGAACCAGGAGGTCAGGAGAATTTGCATGAAGGAGTTGGCCCATAAAATCAGCAAGATTCAAATGTTTACAAAGGAATAGGGAGACAGCATGTTAACCTGTATGAGTGAGGGACTTGTAGAAAGAATAGGAAGAATCTGCAAGGCTGGCCAGGTCCCCAGCTCTAGAAAATGACCTGTGTGAGTGAGAAAAAGGCATCTTTCTGGGCCACTGCATTTCTGCAAGGACCTCTATGGTGAAGCATAGAGTAGATTTCAGCCTCTACTTGCCCAGGATCAGGAGCCTTGGGCAGTGCACACCCTGCAACACCATCCAAAGCAGCCTTGAAGTGGCTCCCTGAGAGGCAGCACAGGATTCCATTTTTCAAGCAGGTGCTCAAGACCTGATTGTACTTGGTGAAGTGGCTGCCATAATCAGGTGCTTGCCTCACCACTCCAGAAAGCTGCTCCATTCACCTCTGGACCTCCAGACCTCAAGCTAACAAACAGCACACCACGGGGTTTGACTCTGGGCTCTGCTGCTTATGTGACTGCAGGAACGTTAAACTCAACCTCTCTGTGCTTCAGTTTCCCCACCTGGAAAATGGAGATGGTAAGACCTGCCTCACTGCTGCCATAAGAAGCAGGTTGAATAATCACGTCTGATACCCTCAGTAGAGCGCCAGGCCCCAGGCAACACCCAATGAGGAGCCCCAGGTACCAATAACCCTCTGGTGATATCTACCTTTCCAATAAGAAGCATTTGATAAGTTAGTCATTCAAAATGAAAATAGCTCATTATGCCCCTTGGGGATGGGGGATTATACATTCTCACTTTAAATTACCTATTTTATTGAGTACAAGAACATGGTGCTACTTTTCTAGCTAATAAAATACTAATATTAGAACACTTTTGAGAAGTAGAAACTAGGAGAAAGCATTTAGATTTTCTGTATGTTCATAATTGCACAGCCTCTTCTCTTATCCTTGGAAGAACCCAGGAAATGGTTAGAATTGTCTTCCCCAATTTACAAGTGGAGAAACTGAGGCTCAGAAACACAGAGGGACTGGCTGAAGGGTACACAGAAATACTAGTAGAAAAAAACAACCTGATTAAAAAATGGACAGGGCATCTGAACAGACATTTTTCCAAAGAAGACAGACGGATGGCCAGCAAGCACATGAAAAGATGCTCAACATCACTAATTAATAGGGAAATGCAAACTGAAACCACAATGAGATATCACTTCACACTTGTCAGAATGGCGATTATTAAAGGACAAGAAATAACAAGTGTTGGAGAGAATGTAGAGAAAAGGGAACCCTCGAACACTGCTCGTGGGAATGTAAATTGGTGGAGCCACTATGGGAAACAGTACGGAGATTTCTCAAAAAATAAAAATAGAATTATCATATGACCCAACTGTTCCACTTCTGTGTATTTATCCAAAGAACATGAAAACACTAATTTGAAAAGATACATGCACCCCTGTGTTCATTGCAGCATTATGCACTATAGCCAAGACTTGGAAAGAACCTAAGTGCCCATCAAGGGATGGATGGACAAATAAGATAAAAGATATTTATACACATACACACACACACACACACACACACACACACACACACAATGGAATAGTACTCAGTCATAAAAAAGACAAAATGTCACCATTTGTGACAACATGGATGGACCTTGAGGGTAGTATGCTAAACAAAATAAGTCAGACAGAGAAAGACAAGTACCATATGATACAACAATAACAACAAACAACCACATAGACACAGAGACTACACTGGTAGTTACCAGAGGGGAAAGAGGATGGAGGGAGGGCAAAAGGGGTAAAGGGTCACATGTGTATGGAAACCCAGGGTAACTGGGCTTTTGGTGGTGAACACGACGTAGTCTACACAGAAGTCGAAATATAATGATATACCTACGAAATCTACATAATGTTATAAACCAATGTGACCTCACATTAAAAAAAGGAAAAAAGAAAGAATAGTAGAGCCAACTAAAGCAGATCAGGTTTTGAGAGATCTGGAGCTCATATAATGAGGGATGACCAAAAAAAAACAATTTGATGTTATGAACACAACATTAGATACAGCACTTTGGAAGAATCCTGTGCAAGCAAGAGGCCTTAAAGCTTTAAACTTTATTCAATGCAAGACAATTCCTCCTCTGGCTGAGGTTGGAATTAATTTATTGCAGTCAAATGCAATGTTTACAGAGTGTGTGGGGCCCTGTGCCAAGTGCTTTAGCAGACGTAATTCTGGAATTATCCTCCCACCCTCCCCTAGCCTCATCTTCCCAACCTCCCAATACCATGACAACAAACCATGGGTGTGATGGTTAGTTTTATGTGTCAACTTGGCTAGGCTACAGCACCCACTGATTTCATCAAACACTACTCTAGGTATGGCTGTGAAGGTATTAGTAGATGCGGTTAACTTCTCCAATCAGCTGACTATAAAAGGAAATTATCCTAGATAATGTGGATAATGTGATAATGCCTCATCCAATCAACTGAAGGCCTTAAGAGCAAAAGCAGAGGCTTCCCAGAGATGAACTTCTGCCTCAAAATTGTAACATAGAAATCCTGCCAGAATTTCCAAACTGCTGCCTGAATTTCCAACCTGCTGGCCTGCCCTACAGACTTCAGATTTGCCAACGCCACAACTGCATGAGCCAATTCCTTAAAATAAATCATATATATATATATAATAAATCATAGATAAACACATATATATGTATAGATGTATACATAATCTTTATATTTGTAAATGTTATCTAAATATAATATAGATATATACACACATATATATACCTCTCCTACTGTTCCCATTCTCTGGAGAACCCTGACTGATACCCTGGGCCTCCTTCTCCTCAGGGCTTGGGTATGGTCAGCTCTTTGCCAACTGTGCAGCACATGGCAATACACATCACAGCACAGGGCTAGCGCCAGGCTCCTGAAACAAGTGCTGGGACTCTGTTCCATGAACAAGCACCCCTGACCCCTTTCTCATCACACCTGTCCTCACGGGTGAGCCCCCTCCATCAATCCTTAGCCTCATGCTTCCCAACCTGCCAACACCATGACTGTCCCTACCCAGTTGTGGAAGATGGCCTGGTGGGAATAATTCTAAAACAGGACAATCTAAATCTTTGCTGTGCACACCCCCCACTAATTGAGAAGCCGCAAACTCAGTAGGAAGGCTAAATCCCATTGTGGAAGTGCTTTATTCGTCCCATATCGTTTCAAAAGAATTTGAGCTAACATTTAAAAATGCATTAGGTTTCACATCAAAAACTAGCTTTTCCAGTTTCCTTTGAAAATGCTGGAATGTCTGGACGTATTTTGGGGGATGGAGTTGGATACTGCTCCCTTTGGAAGCTAGTGCCCACCTGTCCATCCTCATCTCCACCATGTCCTCTTTTATCACACCAGCCTCCTTCTCCTATTAAAGTTATCCACTTGAACTCTACAATCCATCAGTTTTCTGGGGAAATAAAAAAGTAGATTTGAAACCCTACCACTAGTCAAGAGAGAAGCCAAGTGAGTTGCATGAAGCCGCTGGCCTGTGGGCTGGACAAGCACTCTGGGAAGGCTGGGCCCAGTTCGCCTACATGTTTGCCCCCTTTGCATCCCAGCAGCAGCTCAGCGAGGGCGTGGCCGATGTGCAGCCCCCTGTCCCCCAGCCCATTTATTAGTCATTAGCAGAGCCAAACAGAAGCTGCGCAGGGAAAAGTCATAACGTATTCATTTTTTTCTAATTGCTAGCAGTTCAAGTAACAGATTCAGTGAGAACATGAATTGAAAAGAATTGGCTGAGGGGGCAGTTATGGTTTACATGGAGCCTTTACTTTTAAATTCCTTCTAGCTCACCTATGTACAGATGGTGCTAAAAAAACTCATCATTAGTAGGAGATGCTTTTAAAGTTAATAAAGAGGAAGTTAGTAAAGAGGAAAAGACCGTCATGAGTTATCCATATGATTGAGAAACCACCTGAAAATCATGGCAACCTGCTCTGAAGTGTGATGATCATGGGGCTGGGTGACAGAAGAGGAAGCTGGTTTTCGTGCTATGATAGATCTACATTTTGGACAACAGACTTAATGAAACAGGGCATTTACTTACTCTTCCTATTCCCTCTCTGCTTTTCGTAATCGTGGAACACAGTGATAGAATCCTGAGTTTACTGCCACAGCCACTACTAGACTATCTGGTGCCTGTACACAAACTAGATAAAGATGCCCCTCTGTGCAGAAGAGTTAGTACCTGGTGCCTGTCTGAGAGGGCCAAAAGCTCCACGGATACTTGGATTGGCCAGTGGACAGTAGTGTCATGCCAACAAGAGAAAAGACACCCTACCACTGATCAGATTGAGCCCCTTGCCAAGGCACATGGCCGGGTGGGCAGGGCATGGGCTGAATTTCAGTGCCAAGCTGTCTTCCTGTCTGGATGCTTGTATGCATTGCCAAACTGCACAACTGTATTCAGGAGTCCTACCTGGGAGATCAAATATAGTTTCTCGTCTACAAATAAGACACAGAAAAAAGAAGAAAAGAGAAAAGTTCTTTAGGTGAGTCAGAACTAAACATATTTTATGACAGACCCAGACCCTAAAATCATTTATTGATCTGTTTACTCAACAAACAATGATTGAGCAGCTAATATGGGCTAATTAATGAAGATTCAAAGGTGTCTCAGACATAATCCCTCAAGATGCCAAGGAAAAGGATGTGTCAACAAGAGCTTAGCAGGTGTAATGATTTCAGAAGAACGTTGGCAGATTGGGATTACTGGCTGTGGGAAGGCTGCTGATGTTCAGGCACCTGGCGTTTATGTTTTCTAGATGTCGTACTTAAAGGAATTTCTGCGGGCTCTTCCTGCATATGCCGCTCAGAAGGTGCAACACTGAAAAATGGGAATTAGAACCAATACGTGCAGGTTTTGCAGTCACCTATTTCCTTAGAAAGCCCAGAGGAAGACAGCTAATTTAAAAGGCAGTAGTCACTGCAGTCCAGGAGTACAGGATGAAACATGTCCCCTAGAATCAGTGCAACTGGCTCTATTTATAAACAGAAAAGGTTCATTTCTTCTTCTAGCAACATAGCAAACCAGATATTGAAGGTTTGAGTCCAAAGCACGAATGTAGAGGGGAAAATATTTTGAAAGTATCCTTAAGGGTTCGATCCTGTCTATTATCGATCCTGTGTAATCTCAAGAACCAGAAATTGGCTTCTTATTAACTGCGCTGAAAAATTCTTTATATTCTAAGTGGTAACTAGCCCACATTAAGTTCTATTCTCCTTTTCAAAGTTTAATCCTTTGAGGATTATGAGAGGATATTAATAATAATAGACAATGGTAATTTAGCTACTTACCAGACATTCTTCTAGCTATTTTACTATATTAACTCTCTTAACCCTTATAGCAGCTCCTTTTTCCTGATAAGGAAATTAAGGTACAGAAAGTTTAATTTGCCCAGAATCTCAGATAATCAGTGGTGAAGCTGGAAATTGAACCAAGACTGGCTGGCTCCAGAATCCGGGCTGTCAACCACCACACTTCACTGCTTCTATCATAATCATCACTTTCTCTTTTACTTATCACATTGAATTATAATTATTGCCTTAGATGCCCAGCTCCCCAAAAGCATCATATGCTCCTTGAGCATAAAGACTCTCCACTCCCTAGCACAGAGCCTGCTACATATTAGGCACCCGATAAATATTTGCTGAATAAATGAATGACTCATACGGATGCTTATGGTTCTGTCTGGAACTACGTATAGACCCTACCAAAAGAACTGGCCACATATACCACCAGAAAGGCAAAACTAAGTGAAACTCAGAACTTGGGAGAAAAGGAAATTCTAAGTGGACAAAAGCAGGTAGTTGAGTCTTGTCAAATTACTCAGGTGTTTAAGAAAGATCACTTCTGGGCCTGCACTGTTCACCCAAGAAGCAGGAGGCCGATAACCGAGAAACGGACAAAATCTCTTGCACAGACACACCCAAAGCTGCACGGAAGAGAGGCAGGGAGGGAAGCAACAAAATATTCCAACCACTGTGCAATGCAAGCCCAGCTGAAGGACATCTCTCTCTCACGGGATGTGGGAATGATCGCAAGGGGCCAGCAAGGATCTAATTTTACAACAGCCCTAGGAGTGTGTGTGTGAGTGTGTGTGTGTAGGGGTGGGGAGTGCAGGCAGGGAGAGTGAATACCAGCCTTTATAAGGTGCGGGCTGTAAATGAATGTGGCTGGAACACTGAAAACAGAATACAAAAGCTAACCACGGTACCCTAACCAAGAAACGCAAAGGAACAATTCAGAGAGGTACAGAGAACACAAAATCAGCTAGAGCAATCAAGATACAATCACAAACTGCTTATGCTAACGCAAAATTTTTCCTGTTTTGCTCTTACAGAAACAAGATACGAAAATGTCCCGAGACTAGTTTTATTCTTTCCTGTCTGAAGAGAGGGTATCTTAGAGCTTTTAAAGCTTTAGAAGAAGTTTTAAATGCAGAAAATGAGACGCTATCTCCCAAAGAAATAAGGGAAAGAAATGCAAAGTCCTCTCCGTGTACAATCAAGCAGGATGCAAAAGTTTAATGAAAACTAACTCCAATTGTCACTGTCCCACCTACTAACTCACTTTCCTTAAAACCAGACCTAAGTATGGTAACTTTTCCAAAGATCCAGTGGAAGGTACCAGAACAGCACTTAGCCATGGCCTTCTGCATGGGGGCTTGGCCTTACTGCAATAACCACCTGTCACTGTATGTGTCCAGTTACTCTTGCCACCAAACTATTCCTTCACCAAATACTAGCCAGAGTGATGTTTTAAAAATTCATAAATCAGATTATGCCAACCTTGTTTAAATATTCCCATTGCATTTATAATTAGACTCTTACCACACACCTACACGGCCATACATAAACTGGCCCCCACTTCTCTCACTCCTCATCTTGTGTCACTCACTGTCCCCCAGCCTGCAGGTGCCTTTGCTGTAATTCAGACACTCTTAAGAAGTTTACACCAGCTGCTGCCTCACAAAATGGCATTTCTCTAGATCTTTGCCTTGCTCTTTTCTTCTTAGCATTCAAACGTCATCTCCACAAGAAGCCTCCGTGACCATCCACTCTGTTGTCACACCACACTATTTTGTTTTCTATTTAATATTTTATTTTCACCACCTGATTTATTTCTTTATTCTTGTTTTATCCACTAGGATCCAAGCAGGAAACGGATATTACAAACAAACTGGAGGAGTTGGAGGATCATTTACTGAAAAGGTTATGGACAGAAGAGGGGGCAGAGCATGGGGAAACCACAGGACAGCGCAGTCCCCGGGGCTGAGGAACCATGAGGGACATGAGCACCCCTGGGCCTGGAGCAGACATGCCACATACAGAAGGAACAGGTTTGTATTTCGAGAGCCATCTGGTAGAAGCTGTGACCTTCAGAAGTTGATTTGGCCAAGCTGCAAAGACTCCAGAGAGAGGAAGCTAGGGAAGACATGTCCCAGAGTCCGGCCTCCCTGGCCCGCAGATCTCCAGTGGCAGCTGCTGTTTGCCAAGCTCAACAAGAAGATGAGGGCAAGGAATCCATGGATGAAGGCCAGGGACTGGCACCTTTTTTCTGTAAACGATCAGATAGTTAATGTTTCAAGTTTTCCGAGCCGTAGGGTCTCTTTGGCAACACCTCAGTTGTGCTATTTCGGGGCAGAAAGCAGCCATAGTTGACAGCAAACAAATGCGTGTGGCCCTGTGCCAATAAGACTTCATTTACAGACACTGAAATTCAAGTTTCATATAATTTTTACGTCATGAAATATTCTTCTTCAGATTTTTTTAATCCATCTAAAACTACAAAAATCACTCTTAGCTCACAGGCCACACAAAAACAGATGCCAAACCAGATTTAGCCCGTGAGCCATACTTTGCTGGTCCCTGTCATAAACCATTTAGGTCAGCCATCCGGGACTCAGATTAGAACTGAGAAAGATAGACCGTCAGATCTGGAGACTATCCAGCACCTCTATTTTCCCATAATTGAACATAAGTTACAGGAAAGCAGTAACCTTGCTATATCCCCAGCACTTTGTATGGGGCCTGGAATATACTAAGTGCTCAATAAAAATCTGCTGAATGACTCATCACAGGAGTTTCCTGTGGATAATTCCTTATATGGTCAAAATTGTTACAACTATCGAGAGTCCTTGAAGCCTCACCAAATTGCATTCCCTGACAACATTTCTGGGGCATTATCACGAGCCATTTTGGCTTTGAGTATCCAACAAAACAAATCATGTAGTGGATCTGGAGTCCTCCAATGATCTAAAGGAGGGAAGGGGGGTGCAGGTGTCCCAGGGATGGGCATCCTCCCTTAATGTATTGCCCAGCATTAGGGCCCTAAGCCACTTCATCCAAAGCCTGATTCCAGTAAGAAATGATACAAAGGAAGAAAAAGAAAATCTTCCTTTGCCTTAAGCTGACGGCAGCTTTGGGACTAAGCCCGGGGGAACCTATATGCTTGACTATCGATTCTCCCTCTAATCAAAATGGATAAATGCGCCCACTCAGGCTGCAGCTAGACAGAGAAGGATGGACACAGCGGGGGAGTTCCCAGATAAGTTTAGGCCTTTCTGCTTTTAACACAAGAGCAGCTCTGGTCCGGGGCATGTGGATGCTCCCAGGAGCTACGCGAAGGCTATTAGTATTTAGTGCCACTCAGGGAAAACTCTAAATTCGTATTCTTATCTCCACTATTCACAGCAAGTCACTGTCCAGAGAAAGAAGAACATACTTCATGAATGAGAAGGAGAAGAAAGAGAGGTGCTCTGACTCACATCACATTAAACACTAAGGATTTTTACTACTAATAACAATCGTAACTAAGGCTTTTATAGCACTTAAGCGCCATGTGCTAGTCTCAGAATTGTACATATATTAACTCATTTCATCCTCCCATCAAACTTATGAGGTAGGAACTATTATTATTTCCATTTTATAAATTGGGGAACTGAGGCACGAAAGGGTAAGTAATTTTCCAAGGTCATTCAGCTAGCAAGTGGCAAGCAAGCCATTTGAACCTAGGGGGTCTGCTCTTAGCAACTACACTAGTCTATCTATTTCTCGACTAAATAATCAATCCACTAAAATCTCTGCCCAGAAGACACATGTAGTTCAAAGTCGACAAGGAAATGACATCATTCATGGACTCAAAGCATTTATACTCAAGGTTCAACATGACATTCTCGTAAAACCCAGAGCTAGGCTAGATCATACGTTACATCATCACAGTGTCACCTTCACGGCCGAATGCAGTTCAGCAAGGGTTTATGCAGTGTCTACTGGGCGTCCCCAAAGGAAACGAAGTGTGCCTCTGGGAACACAAGCAGAATGCGACAAGGGCCCAATTATAAGAATAACACATGTGAAACAACCAAGGCAGGCAAGACCTAAAAAGATCAGCAAATGCAAAATGAAGTACTTGTTTTCATTTTTTTTGTGAAGAATTCACCCTCCTTAGCACCAGGTGAGCACCAAAGAACTTTTCTATTAATAAAATGTTTGAATAAAATGGTTCCCAGGTAGGATAATCAAGATGTGAACAATTAAATTTCCACATGGACACCTATGAAATATTCCTCACACATACATTTTATTCACTTTTTTGTGTATGTGAGGCAGATTGTCCCTGAGCTAATATCTGTGCCGGTCTTCCTCTATTTTATATGTGGGATGCCACCACAGCATGGCTTGATGAGTGATGTGTAGGTCTATGCCCAGATCTGAGCCTACAAACCCTGTGCTGCAGAAGCGGGGCCTGTGAACTCAACCACTATGCTACTGGGTAGGTCCCCCTCACACGTGCATTTTAATTAAGCTTATTTACTTTCAGTGACATTTGGTGATAAGCCCACAGCAAAGTGAAGAAAAGAAAATGTTGAAACTAATGTTTTGGACCTATATATATCTCAATAGGATCAAAATGAATCAACAACTGCCCTTATTTTACAGAACAGTCTTCCCTATTTGCCCTGGGGGATTGGTTCCAGGACCCTCCCGTGGATACTGAACTCCGCAGATGCTCAAATACCTTAGTTGGTGCTCCGTATAGGCAAATGCAGAATCCGCAGATACAGAAGGTGACTGTAATCAAGTTAATTAATTCAACTCATTGAATTGCATCCTCAGTCCACCCTAAAGAGTCAGAGCTCTAAGTGTTTCAGAGGTAACTGGCTAGAGAGGAGGGTTTTAGGTGAGAGCAGAAAAATGAGAGTACTGCTCACTCTCTCGCTCTCCGGGGACTGGCAGGTGTGAATAATACACAGAACTACTAAAGGAAATTGTCTCCTCGGAATGAAGAGAACAAGAGATGTGTGCTATCAGGTTAGTCTACTGCTTGGACCCTAAGAGGACTTTACATTTACACACAGCAGGGCCTGGCTGTTTGAGTGGGTCCATGCAGAACCCCTTGGAACCAGGAAACCTCTAATAGCCTTCTCCAAACTGTCCTCAAGTTCCTTATTTTTCTTGTGATAACGTTGGCCAGAATTATACCATTGTTATGTAGAGATGGAAAACCTGGGTTACAGAACTCTAAATTAACCAGGCAATGCCTTTCTGGTTGTGGCATCTTTCTTCATATCCACCCACCCTTCCACTCATCCTTTCCTTTCTGATTTAGATAAAATGGGCTACTGCTCCTTTTCTCCTGACCTCTAGAAACCCCATATCCTCGAGAGATTTTCTTAAAATTCCAAGGGATTTTTGCCTCAAGGTCACTATGGGTCCACCAGACTTCTTCCACATCTCATGTGCAACTTCACCTCATGCAGCACCTCTCTCAGCTCTGTACCAGTCCAGTCCTGGATTTCAGACACTATGGTAACCCCAACGATGCACTAGGATGTGTGGTAGACTGTATTTGTGAATTTAAAATGCAACTATACACATAACATAAATTTGAGTATTAGACTTTTTCATATTAAATATCCCTCAGCCAATCTAACACTGAGTTTCTCCCTGGCCACTTCTCTTGGTAGACTCCATCCTCCCGCCATGTTGTCTGTCTCCTACACTTTCTTCTGGCCATTCTTCTCTCTTGTCTTCTCTCTTTCATACACCTCTCCTACCACCATTTTTATTCATTGCATACACAAATAGATTTAGCTATTTGTTTAATAGTTTTCTTACAGATCTTGCCGCAAAGTTTCACCTTTCCCTGGATATTTTATAAATAAAAATGTTTCCAGCCTGAGGTTCACGGGTTCAGATCCCAGGCATGGACCTACACATTATTCATCAAGCCATGCTGTGGTGGCATCCCACATATAAAGTAGAGGAAGACTGGCACAGACGTTAGCTCAGCAACAATCTTCCTCAAGCAAAAAGAGGAAGATTGGCAACAGATGTTAGCTCAGGGCCAATCTTCCTCACAAAAAAAAAGAGTTTCCTCACTGAAAAGAACTTTAGTACCAGCTATTAAAATAATGATTTTTTTCACTCCCTACAAATTAATTGAAATCATACTCATATACATATACATAAATATTTACAGTATTCTAAAAAAGGATATATAATTATTTCAACAATAAAGCAGATTTGCACTGAGTTTAACATATAAATAAATGTGGCATAAATAGTCATTTTTGTACTAGAAATATATTTTTTAGTAACATGACAAGACTTGTTTACAGCCTGTTTATGGGAAAACAAATAGCTGAATTTCCACATTAACAGGAATTTGTTCTTTACACCAGTTCTACAAAATTCACTTGTATAATTATTTCAGAAAGAAGCTTGCTGCTGCTGAGGTCATGCCTAAATTCTAGAACAAGCATCCTCCTGTGGGTACGCTGCCTCTTGAATTTCCTGAAATAGCAGTCCCTTTGCCCTAGCTCTTATGAGTCTCTGATGATGGTGGCCCCTTGAGAGCCCTGAGTCTGTGGCAACTCCTCTCCATCAACCATTCAATCAGATGGATGACTCCCGATGTGACTATTTAAAGGTACTACATGGCTTTGAACACAAAATTAACCATGACATATCCTAAGAGTGAAAGATGTCTTCCCATTCAAAGGATCACGTCATTTCCCTTCTCCACCCAGAGATGAGCCCCTTCATCATGAGGCTTTGTCCTATCTCTCAGCTGGGTTTCTACTCATCTCCCGACTCCAGCAACAAGTATTTAAAGGTCCTGAGTTCTGCACTAGGGTTATAGAAATTATGATGATGCTGGCTCACAAAGAAAAACCAAACAAATGACTATTCTTTGTGAGAAAGCGAGATATATACACATTAAACAATTTTTGACCCAAATAATAATGCATTTTATGGCATTCAGGGGTTTTTTTGTTCTTTTTTTGTTGTTTTTACTGACTATTTACAACAGACAAATAATCGCCAGTTAATTATAACACAGTGACCTTGTTTTCAGACGCGTATAGCACCTCGTGCAAAAAAAGGAAATTATGAATTAGCAGAATCCAAAGTGTTTCAAGTATTTCCACTGACAAAATAGAAGAGCAAGGAGAAAATCCAACATGGAGGCAATAATCATGGCAGCACAGCTGGACTCAAGAGCAAAGAAGAACGGAATATGTATAAAATAATTTTTACAAGCCCTACACCTGGGCTCAACTCCAGGTTAGTAACCACAAAACCAAAACAGAATATGATCATGAACTCACTCCAGCATGCCTCTCCTATATGTTAGATGGCCTCTCCATTTCCAGTTCCCGGGGGAGCCAGCGTCTGACATGTATTAGATATTTTATCATAGAGACTCAGACTAAACATGACAACTGACTTGAAGTATACAATTTCCTAAGAGTTCTGAGATTTGGCACAGGGATTTTTGCTTTTTAGTGTTGGAAACACAATTCACTAAAAGAGAAACCAATTTGTTAATCAACAGGCCTGAGTCTTGATTATCAATTAAACAGACTCTAAAAACATCTAAATAGATGCTAAACATATCTATGCAGATGGTCTCATTCAGTCTACAAATCTCAAGAGAGAAAACTCTAGCTCATTCATGGAAATTTTATCTCCAACAAAGTAATGGAGACATGACATTGAATGCAATTGGTCTTTTAAAAAGAATAACACTGATATTTGTATGAGAAATAATTTAAGAAAATTGAGTTAGGATGGTGGTGGACTGGAATGGGGGTGCTGCAATAGGATCTTGAAATAAACAAAATTCTACAGTCTTTTATTGCCAAAAGTCCACAGTATTCTTGCATAAGCACAAAATACTCAATATTATCTTTAGAAGTGCAGTCCTTCCCAAGCAAGATTCCTATTGACCTCAATGGAACTTCTAAAATTGAAATAACTTTAGAGATGCCTCCACATATGATTTTAACATAGGAACTGAAAGATCATCAAGCCTTTAAAAGTTTCCTCCTGATTTAATCACCAACATATGTTCATTGCAATTTTCTCTTTCAGGGGTTACTATTGCAGGGGATGCTAGGAAGGTTTCTTTTTATCATTCAAAGATTTCATATCTGTGTTACACTAAAGTCTTTCATTTTAGAACCATACCAAAAACTGTTCCAAAATGGGGAGGATTATGCTTTGAAATATAAAACTTTATTGGCAAAATTAAAACAGGTTCTCTGTAAATATATGAACAATTAAAACACATTTCCAATAAATGTCTTGTTTATGCACAAACATGGACTACTTTTTACTGTAGTGAATATTTTCCTCAGAGTTCTATATCTGTAAAGTTTGCCATGTGGGACAATACGTGAATTTGGCAGGGCCGTCTACCAATTATTCCAGAATGCTTACAAATAGCTTCCCATGTTTGATCGGCTGATTTTTCCTACATTAACAGGTGTTGCGGTAGAAAGGATTTGGGCTAAGAAGAAACAGGACTGTTAAATGATGATAGAACTTTGGTTTTGTAAGTGGTGCTACCTCCAAGGAACCATACGACTCTCCCAGTGGGGAACATGAGCTCTTTTCTGTTTTCCTAAATCTTCATCTTCGCTTTCTCTCTTTTACTCATGTGGGGTTGGCTGACATAAGCTCAACAACAGAGAATTTCTCTAGAAGGCCTTTGGCAGGATTGTCTTTTTAAGCATGAGAAAGTAAACCTTCCAAATCAATAAAGCAGAAATGAATTTTTCAACCAATATTGTCTAAAAATGTGCTAATTTGGAAAAACAAAATCAGAGTCTCACCTTACACCACACACCCAAATAAATTCCAAATAGATTGAAGAAATACTGTGTAAATGATAGAGCATAGGTAAATATTTAACATATTTTGGAGAAAGACTTTCTAAGAAAAAATGCAAAGGAAGAGGTAGGAGGAAAAAAAAATCTTAAATTATTTTCTTAAAGAATGCAATAATAGAGTTCTTTTACTACTAAAATATAACTGCCATTTAGATAATTTTTCTACTTAGAAAAATTTTTCCCTCCCACATCTGAAAATTTAGAAACCACAAAAGGAGTAAAAACAACATTTAAATCACCTACAACGCCTCTCAAGAGACAGCCTTCATTAATGTTTTATGATGTCCTATTATTTTCTTTGTATTATCTTATATCTAAAAGGATACCATATACACAGTAAGCCAATGGGAATGTACTCTGAGGTAGTTTGAGAGGGTCTACAACCCCAAACTCCAGGCATGGAGCACATAACCCAGACCCAAGCCAATTAAGATTTGATGTTCACCATGGCCATAGTGGATCATCCAGGGAAGGACGCATGACCCATTCAGAGCCAGTGAGACTGCTGGGACTTCCAAAGGGAAAACTCTCACTCCTCTTAAAAGGCTTGGTGCCATGTTTGGCAGCCATCTGTGACCAGAAAGGAAGACACTGTGTGAGAATGAAGCAAATGCACTCAAACCAGAACCAAGAAATAAAGAGAAACTAAACTCTAATTTGAGCCCCAAAGTCACCTAAGCCTGAAGCCAGCCCTACCCCAGAACTGCTGAGCCTTGTGAGCCAATATATTCCATTTCTCATGAATTGGTTACATTGGGTTTTCTATCATTAGCAATTGAAAGAGTGCTACCCCAGTCATTTGTGGGTAGGGGATTAAAATAACCTCGGGGAAGTCAGGTTTCCAACAATCAACATCTCTTTTTCATCAATAGTTTCAATTTTCTTAGCTTAAAACTATCAGTACCCCATTTCTGGAGATGTGGGTTCACACAGCCATGTCTGAAAATTAGAATAAGAGTTACCTGAAGAAAAATCCTGAGGAAAGATAAACAGATGATGGACTGAAAAACCACAGCCGTGCTCTTCAAGTTACTGACAAAGTTTGGGGACATATGCAGGATTTTCTGGTGCAGTTTAGGGTCTGGCCCATTTTCCTCAGGTTATGTGATGGTTTGGACTTGACACTATGACAGAACCTGTGTCTTCTGCAGTTCTCCTCATATTATCATCCTGAGAACCTCCTATACCCACAGCTGTGGCCAAAAGAGTTCAAAAATGGCAATCTCAACCAGAGGAAAAGAATCAAAGGATCAAAAAGAATCAAGTCTAACAAAATGATGGCATTTCACAACTTCTATTATCAGCTAGATCCTCATCATTGGCTTGAAGGATGAATAATTACACACTACAGGTGCCGCATCAATCAATAACATGATTTTATTGACCTCTTATTATGTGCCTAGCATTACACAAAACACTCTCTGAATCATAATGTGTATTGACACTACATTAAAATGTCAAAATTGTCTTTGCAGCACCTCAACCAGATGTGTGGGAAACACCACGCAGGCCTCGCCACTGTATCCATCAACCACACAATCATGTCTGACACCATCCATGGGCACTGACTTACAAAGGCACTGATCAGATTTCATTGCTAGAGAAAAAAAATCACCTCACTGATAGTTTTATAATCATGTCACTCTGTGTGTGTGTTAAAGGCAGTTTTCAAACACAGAAAATAAGAAAAGAGGGCTAAAACTAAGATACTAATTGCCAAGAGGAGTTCAGTGTATAAAGACCATTATGAGTTCTGTTTTGTTCTCTTTTTACAAATGTAGACAAACTACAACATAATTTGTTCTTTCTTGTCTCTCTTCTTGCCTTTTTTGGCATACAAGAGCTAGAGAACAGAAAAACTAGAAGGGAAAATTGCACAATTCCACTAAGAAATTTTAAACAGCTGGTGAGATTTGCCACAAAAAGGTCAAAGTTTTGGAACACCAAAGCACCAGAGTCATGGCAGTTAGCTATGCCATAGAAGAACTTCTGACCCTATGAATGGGGGCAAGGTGAATTAGGACATCGGCACTATAGAGAGCTAAAGGAAAATTAGGATAAATGGAAGCCATTGTTAATAGCCGTTGCCCATAAGTGAAAATTGCACCTGTAGTGCACACTTATTGATGGACAGTTTTGGCTACTCAGCATCCAGATGTGCTGTTCAGTCTTGGTGGAATTATAAAGCCAGGCACACCCCAACTCATCCAAGGAACAGCAATTGGACACCACTGTAACTTCCAACCTTAAGCAAAGTGGTACAAGATCTGAAACGATGAAACATTTAGGTAGACCCTGTTTTCGGAGGCCAAGAGCCGCCTGTTTCTAACCTAATGCCAAGCATCCTGCTTCAGTCCACTATCCACTCTGCCATCTGCTCAGTATCCTTTCTCTCAACTCCCTATTTAGTTCTTACCTTGGACAGAATTGGGATCTGTTGCTTACACCAAAAGGCTCTTCACTGATGAAGCATCCAACTGCAGCTCAGTTTCTGTATTTCTTTGACTCTTATTCTAAAATGCATATCATTCTTTTAGGAGCATTTGCAGTTTATACACCCATTACCCAGACCTTGGTGGCTCAAATTAATCTCCCCACAGCCATAATCCACATACATCACCTTGATCTGTGAATTAAAATTTCATAGTCACAGAATTCCCTGTTCCACACCCAAGCCCAGACCTCCAACCAACTTAACCCATTTCCTTCTAAGAAAGACAGGGCGGAAGAAGGAAGGAAAGGAAGGAAAAAAAGAGCAAAAAAGAAAGAAAGAAAAGAAAAAAGATCATAATATCTTTTAACACTATTTTGCAGGCAAAATATATACATATTCTTGGTTTTTTAGCAATCTTTTCACTCCCATAATATCAAGAAGTTCTACTTTTTATCCAATACAATTCTATATAATTAGTATCACCTTTATTTTAATTTATTCTGGTAACTTCTCGATTCATTCTTTTTCTGGGAAAGATACTATTGTGTGTCTAATAGCACAAGCTAAATAGTGGGATCATGACCCTGGATACTGGAAGATATGGTTAACAGTAAACCATGACTGTTAATAGTTATGTTTTGATGGGAAAAAAAAGTATAACCAACTCAAAAAGATATCAGTTTTATTAATAATGTAGATGGCTGCAATTTATGGATGATCTACTCTGTGCTGGGCCCAAAGCTGGATGCTTTACATAAGCTCTTAGTCCTTCATGACAGTCACAGGGAGCAGGGATCATTCTCCCTTGTTACCGATAAGAAAATTAAGAGAAGTCACAGCAAACCTAAGATTCTAATGCCTGTCTTCTTTCGGAAATGCTACACTGTTCACCGCTGTCCTTGCTTCAAGAAAACCAGGCCACGCCACCCAAGTACCACTCTCCATCCTATGGCAGGTTTCCCGGACTGCAATCGTAGTAATCACCTCGTAATTAAAGCTCCGCAAACCCTTCAAGTGATGTCATCACTTCCCAGAGAGTTTCAAAGGAATCCTGAACATTCTCCAAAAAGATATGACCAGTTTTAGACTGATGACATTCAGTCTGATTCATACCCTATTACCAAAAAGAATGAAGTAGATTATTTAAGAAAAAATTCTATAAATTAAATTTAATTCATTAAATCCTGCCAGCAGGCACTGCAAGAAGATGACAAGCTGGGCTCAGCCTGTGTTTCTGTGACTTTGGTAACTTTGTCCAACTCTACAGAGTATAAACACTCTCGAAAATCTTTGAACCAGTCATCCAAAAATGTCTTTAAGCTTCTGGACTGCATTATTCTTACCAGAGACACTAAGAAGTTGAAAGTTCTTTACATTGGGTCTTATTGCCTCTCAAGTTCTTTGCCCATCCTGTGGCTGAAATGCAAAGAACAGAAAGGATGGCAAAAAGACAGTAACTAAATGATCCAGCAGAGTTTGACAGTCCATTAATACAGCTATTCAGATTCTGCATCAGCAAGATGTGACTATATTAATAATAGCGCTGATACACCTTTTGTATGCAAAAACAAAGCTTTCATAATTGCCCTGATAGCAGCCAGAAGGAACCATGTTTGGAATTTCTGATCTACCTGATTGTTTATAGCAAGCTTTTTTAAATTGAAGATGGTTTGAGTAAATTCAGCTTATTCTTTTAGAACCACTATAGGGGGTGGTTGTTAAGATTTTGGAGTCTAGAACTGCGCTGTTCAAACCGCCAGCCACATGTGGCTACTGAGCACTTGAAATGTGGCTAAGCCCAAACTGAGATGTACTAGAAGTGTAATATGCTCAGTGGATTTCAAGGATGAGATAACAAAAAATAAAAATAATACAAAATATCTCAATAATCTTCATGTTGATTACATGTTGACATAATCTTTTAAGTTAAGTAAAAAGCCTTTTTAAAAATAATTCTGCCTGCTTCTTTTTACTTTTTAAGATGTGGCCACTAGAAAAGTGAAAATTACATTTTATTTCCTTCAGAAAACACTGCTCCACTGCCGCGGTTTGATTTTGGGATCTGTCACTCGCCAGCTGGGCTACCACATAGGCTGTGTGGGTTGTGCACTGCACAAGGGCACTGGGCAGCAGCTGCAGGCAGGAGCTGAAACCCATCCTGTGCTCTACCAGCCAAGCCATCACCAGAGTGAGAGCCTTTCCCTCATTTGCACACAGTGCCACATGGGCCAGGCACAGCTCTGCTTATCAGCTTCCTGACTTTGAGTGAGTGACTTAAACTTTCTTTCCCATCTTTCTCAACCACAAGACTGGGAGACCTATGGACCTCATAGGGTTCTCGCAAAGACGAAATGAGTTAATTCATGTCAAAGGCCTAGCCCGGGGTTTAGTGCATAGTAGGTACTTACTAAGTGTTAGTTATTATTAGTTGTTCTGTATAAATTATTCCGAATTTTGAGTTTTCTACAGACTGTTGAAAGTCTTCAGAAACATTTTCATTCTAATACTAGTCCTTCAAGCAGGTGACCATTCTCCCACTCAGACATCCATGATGTAAAGAAAAGTAAGAGTGAGCAGCCAGGCATTCTTTCCCAACAATTGATGAAATGGAGTTGACCCAAGAAGCTGCAAGCGTTGGATTTCACCAGAAGAAACTTTACCACAACTATTGGGAAAGAAGTATAATGAATGGAAAAAATTTTTTAAGAGTAACATGGAAATCTGAAGAAAGAGAAAGAATGCCAAATAAATTATTTCTCATCAACTGGCCGTGACTGTATCTTTTCCCCTCAAAATGAATGCCAGGTGTATAAGAAGGATAAAATTTCAATTAAGCTGCTACATAGAGATTAAATGACCTTTAAAACAACTAGTATACTTGAAAAGGCTATTAATCATCATTAGGGTATGTGTCAACCACGATCCAAAAATATAAGGCCTCAGCCTGGGCACATCATTTCAAAGGTGGTAATATTTCACTTCAAAGTGCAAAGTGACAAAGGTCAACGAGATGAAGCAGGATACGCATGCCCAGCAGGGAGGGCTGCTACCTCAGCCTGTTTTCCCACTCTGTGGAAATGAGTTCCCGGACACAGAGTTCATTAAGCTGTAAGCCCAATTACCATCACATGGCGTCAACCGTATTGCAATTACCGTCCTTCCAAGAGGCAGCCAGCAGCCGTTTTCAGGGAGAAACACTGGTTTGGACAAGGTTTATAAATGATTTTCATTAACTATCATTTACCATTAGCACAAATAAAAGCACTAAATGCCCACTTTACTGTAGAGAATGACCTTCGGCCTGGATCCTCTCTCTAACCGATGAAGGCTAAATGTATTGTGACAGCTCCTAATCGCATTTAGTGCAGCCCGTGATTTGATGGTGCTGGGTGTCCCAGCAGCTACAGCCATCTCTGGCAAGGCCATTATATTTTGCTTCCTTTTAGAGGTATGCATATTAGGATCCCAGGGAATCGAGACATTAAGCCTTTTCCAATCATCCGGAGTATATTTCAAGAGCTTAAAAGCCTCATCCAGTTACACCATCACCTACAAAGAATTGCTTGCAATGAGAACATATTTCTCTTCTTTATAATTCAGGTTTATATGCCTAAAAGGCATTAATCCGATCAGCCCAACTCTAGGACTATAGATAAAAACCCAGTCATCATAACTCACCAGTCAGAAACAATCCTCTCCAAAATCCACACATAATGTTTTGCAGCTCAGCTTCATCTCACAAAAAGTTAATACAACTGTGTGATATTTAATACCGAGGCATCGCTGCCTGATTTTGTACTAATCCAGGATAACACATTTCACAGAAACGTCAAGGGGAAACACTGGGAAGTCAAGACTCATAACAGGAAGGTGATTTACTTTGAAACTCTAACTCCTCAATTTGAATGAAAACAAGTAAATGGCCGCCAAAATGTTGAAAATAAAATACTAAATTATGAGTCCGACTCCACATTACCATAGGTAATAGCTTTCCTTCTCCTGAAAGAGATTGGATCATACACTTCCCCAGCAAATGTCTGACCCCAAACAGGGGATAATGGTTTCTAAGTACATATTCGAAGGCCAAGAGAGAAAAGAGGTAGAAGATTTACAGAGCTACGCAAAGGCTGTTTTCTAATAAAAAGCTAATGCCGAGAGGCGGCTGAATTAAATACGGCACGTGCAGTAATGGCTATCAGGCAGGTGCCAGTGACTATCAGTTGTCTCTGCAGCATGAAGGCCCAGTTGTTCTTTGTCCCCGCAAGTGCAGTCTTTACTATCAGGGGGAGTCAGCCAGCTGATGCCCACCCTCTGTTCCATGGGAAAGTGAAACATATTTGTGAAAAACTCAAGAAAAGGCGATGCTTTTGATCTCAATACAAATATTTAAGGGAAAACAAAAAAAACCCCACAATACTGGAGGATACTTTAGTCTTCTGGAAATTAAATAGATGGTTTATTTAGACAGGTCCACTTTCTACAGACTTTTGGCAGGATGCTATGTGTTTTATCAACACCAAAAAAGCCTAAACCATTTTTAACTTGGCTACATGGACATCCTTAAACAAACAAACAAACAAACAAACAAAAAAGCCCCATTACTATTGTTTTCTTTATTGGAACCTACGAGAACTTAGAAGTCAAGGAAACTTTTCCTTTGTGAGTTAAACTTTCAAAATCAGAGATGCGTAAAGTGACTTGAAAGAGACAGAAGGAGTTCTATGTGAAGAAAGGACAATTGTTGGACAACTGACGCATGGATGGTAAAGATGATGATGATTTCTCACAGGCCAAGTACTTTGCTAAACCATTTACTCATGTATTTCTATACATAGGGAACTTGAAGCACAGTGAGGCAAGTAATTTGCCCAAGGCCACACAGAGCAATCCCCATTGGCAGTGCCCACCCAGGCCCTTTTTAAGGAATCTGGTCCTGGTGGCTGGTCTCACTCTTTTGTGGAATTGATGTAATCAACTATCTTAGCCTCATGCCACTGAATATTTAAATCATGTAACTCATCTTGGCTGGTTACAGCTTCACTAAGCAACCAGCTGACTCTAATTTGTTGTCTGTGCCTACAGGGAAATAATGGGTTGCCTGGTGACACGCGTCTACCCCTTTGGCAAGTAGGGCTGGCTGTATGTTCATAAATTGGCTTTCTGGTTTTATATATTAAGGTCAGGAGTTTGTGAGTTTATGAGTCCACATTTAAGAGAAGAAACCCCTAGCAGTGTGCTGACAAATGAGTGTATTGAGCCTATTGGGATTGGGCCCAGAATGTGACAAATTACAGAATTAATGCTATCCCGTGATGAGATCCCCAGCAGGTTTGGGACAGGAAATTCTGGACATTGCCAATGGATGAGTTAGACTCTTTACTTTCAGTTAAATGCATACAATTACACAAGTCATGGTTTCTGATATCCCATGATTTCCCAAAATATTTAAAAAAAGAGAAAAATTACAGAAAATAAAAGCCTAAGGTCATATAGTTAACCTATAAAGAGCTCATTATACCACCCTTTAATAGGCCCTTACAAAGAGATTCCCCTGAATATAATAACTCAGGACATGCTTTATTTGTATTTCTTCATGCTATTCTGCACTCTGGAAATGGGTTCTAGAATCTATTGTGCTTCTTTTTTTTTTACTTCAAAGTCACTAAAACTAAAAGCTCTGCTCCCTTCTTTAACACTAAGCATTTATGAACAAGCCACCACTGGAAATAAAATATTCTAAATGCTCCTTCAAATACATGGTCCATGTTTTAGCAAAACAGGGCAGTTCCACTTAATCCAGTTTCCTTTGAAGACAAAGTGCTTTTAAATCCAATCTTTAAAAATGGGTCACCTGCAACTGAATCGATTTCCTAATTTATTCATTGCCTTAACCTTGACATGCCCAGGCACACCAGGCAACCTGTTCATAGACTATCTGTGCTGGAGTTTAAATTAGGGGGAAAAGAACCCTGAATGATCTTTAGAAAACAGAGTTGTGAGGCTAAGCCCTAGATTGGTATTACAGGCGAGAGCTTGAGAGCAAAGACCGAGGTTTGAAGCATACAGAGATTAGAATCCCAGCTTTACTACATAAGAACTATTGCCCTTGGCAATTATCTAACTTCTCTCAATCTGTTTTCTCACCTAGAGTTTGGAATAATTTTTAAAAAGCTAACATTTGAGCAATTACTATGTTCCAGACATTTTTCTGATTAGCAATTTAAGCCTCACCACTTAATGACAAAGGTGGTATTATTTTTGCCATTTTATAGATGGGGAACTTGAGGTTCAGTGAAACTAAAAGACTTGCCAAGAACACCCAGCTAGTAAACGGCAGACAGTCTGGAACCCAGGCTGTCTGACGCTGACTTTCCTCTTTGATCGTTTTACTCAATACCTCCCAGAGTTGATAATACAATTAAATGAGATGATACATGTAAAGCACATTACCCAGCATGCATTAACCACTCAGAAATTGCAGGTGTTATTTTAATTTTTATTTATTAATTATTAGTTGATTTGATGCTGAGGTGAAAATAAATGTAGGTGCTCAAAGTTATATTACTCCTTGCATTGGTAAAATTCCTGGTTATTGAGTGAAAATATTACTTAAATACTATAATGGCAGCAGCAATAATGCCACAATAGTAATAGAGTATTTCAGAGAATGGCTCCAAGCTCAGAAGGTCTGGGTTTAAAATCCAATGTCATGGACTGGATGTTTGTGTTCTCCACAATTCCTATGTTGAAGTCCTAACCCCCAAGGTGACGATACTCTGAGGTGGGGCCATTGGGAGCTAATTAGGTTTAGATGAGGTCATGAGGGCAGGATCCTCATGACAGGATTCGTGCCCTTATTAGAATAGGAAGACAGATTTCTCTCGTCATGTGCACACACCAAGGAAGGAAATGTGAGGACACAGCAAGAAGGTGCTTTCTACAAGTCAAGAAGCGGGCTCTCACCAGGTACCAAATCTGCCAGCACCTTGACCTTGGACTTCCCAGCCTTCAGAATTGTGAGAAATAAATTATTGTTTAAGCCACCAAGTCTGTGATATTTGCTATAACAGACCGAGCTCACGAAAACACCAAGTCTGCTACTTACTGGTGAGATCTTGGGCAAGTTGCTTAATCTCAAATCTTCATCTGTACAAGGCTCCCTCCTTCAGGAAACGGTAGTAAGAACTAAATGAGATGATACTTTACAAGCACTTAGCACAGTGCCTGGCACAGAGTAAGGACTCTCTAAATATTAGCTATTATTTTGGGTATGGCCCCCTTCTCTCAATAGACTCCAAGTCTTTTTGTGTAAATCGAATGTCTCTTGATACGTTTCTTCATTTGAGGGGTCATATACTAACAGAGGTTTCCAAAACCTCTTAGGTGGTATTATTTATAAACCTCCAGACTGTTTTATCCTAGAAGCCCTATCACCCTCATTATCCTAGCAGTGTTAGCACTTACACATAAGAGCCACACAAGGCTGTTCTGTTTTCCCGTTTTTCTTCCCATGTCATTTTACTAAGCATTTTTTCAAATGAACTCCTTTCTAAAAGTCAGTTCTTGGGTCAGTCTTCTTTTTTAATACATCAATTTCTAAAATATTCTCTGTGCTTCATCCTACACTACTTTTTAATTCACAATGCCATCATCACATGCGTAGGTTTCATAAAGTTGTCTCTTGAAGACACTCAGCGAACACCGAATGCTTGCTCTCAGTAGCATGGCTCTGGGATCTTCTCCAGTTCCTCACGTGAAGATGACTCCATTCCTTCTCCTTTGTCCAACCCTGGCCTGTGATAAAGTCCATTTCATGTTCTAGAGATTTCATATTTCCTTTACCTTATAATATCTGAAGTCAGAGAAACAAAATTATAGCTGTTGAAAAGAAGAAAAGGATGATTCAGAAAACATTATTTGCTGTGGTGCAGGAAGAAACAACCTAACATTTAGGCTGAATTTTTCATTTTTCAACCAGTTGAGTCGATATGGTTTACATCAAGCCTTAAAACTGTCTGTATTTCTCCCTAGCTATTTTAGATTATTAGAAAGTCTTTACTATCCCATTTTCTTTTTGCCCTCTAGTCTTTGGACCTCATTAGAAATGTTTATTCTTGAGAATGTAAGCATTTGCCATACAGTTGAAAAATATTGAACTTGTCTCCTTTAATCACCAATTAGCATTTTTTTGTTTCTCTTTTCTGTTGTTTATGCACTTTGTGAGTTAGACTCTTAGTTTTCTGGAAAGAGGCTGAACCCTTTCACACTGATTTCAAATGGGGAACATTTCCGCTTTCTCCCTCCCTTTCTCTTTTTAAATATTTAAGACACAAGCACCAGTCCATTAAAAAGGCATCATTTTATCACACATAATCCTCCCTCCCAGAAAAGTGAGTACATTATGCAGCTTCTAACCAAAACCACCTCAAAAACGAAACTACATATTCAATTCTGGGTAATGAAGGGCCCTCAGGAGGAAGAAAATAAGGATGATCTAACCGTCTGAATGCTTTCCTAGAGAGCAAGAACTGGTTACAGCCAGTTGACTTGCCACACCTACGCCTCTCTTCTGAGGAGGCTGTCTCAGGTCAAATACGACAATGTTCCCAACTGATGTGTCCCCGTCTTCCCTTTGCCCTATTTCTAACGTGCACTCATAGTCATTTCTCTATTCAGATGCCAGTCCACCATATTTTACTCAGAGGAGGTGTAGTTTTTTCATAAGTGTTTAAAGCAAATCACTTTGTCCTCAGCTGCAACGACTATACTCTAAAGTATACACATTATTTTGTTTTTAGACTATTGTCAGTCTTCTGTGTTCTGTCCATAAAGGTTGATTCTAAAAATGGAAAACCAATAAAGAGTATTTATAATTTTTATAAATGTGTAGCTATTATTCACTCTAGAACCAAGAGCAGCGAAACATGAGAAATACATTAATCACTTCCATTTGGAGGAGATGTTTTCAAGCACCCACTCCAACTGACCTCTTACCTTCTAGCTTCCTTCAGCTCTCTTAAGCCTTACTCCTTTTTCATATTGCTGAAATACTATTACAACGTTTTCATAAACTTCCTGAATTTTTGGCCTTCCAAAAATATCTTTATTTTGCCGTCATGCTTGAATATAGATTTATATATTCTAAATATAGAATTCTAGCTTCAAAACCTTCCCCCATCCTCCCAGCATTGTGAAGACCCTGCTTCCTCATCTTTTACCATCCAGGGTCTCTGACCAATGGTAGGACGTCACCGTAATTCTTATACCTTGGTAAATAATTTGTTTCCTCTTCTCTCTAGAAGCTTTTAGGATCTTCTCTTTATCCTCAGAGTACTAGAATTTCCTTAGGATATATTAAGTATATTATCATGACTTTTGTGACAGAAACCTATCTCAACTATTCTGTTCTTAATGGGAGGCCCAAGGAATAGTGCTAAAATCAGATAGGGCCACACAGATGGTTTAAACAATGTTATTAGGTCTGGGTCTCTGTCTTCTCATCTCTCAGCCTCTGGTCTCCTATGTGTTGGATTCTTTCTCAGGTTGACACACTCCTTAAAAATGGTCCCTTTTTGTTTCACAGTCACTGGCTTCTTAAGTACTAGAGACATCGGAAAGGGTAAGAGCCAATCTTTCCAGCTTCTACGTGGATCCCCTAAGAAGCATTAATTGGCCAGTTCTAGCATATGGTCAGTTACCAAAGTTGCTACATTACTTTGTTACTATGTTATCAGTTACAAAGTTACTAAAATTACTAGTTAACAAAGTTAGCATGTATCAGTTACCAAAAGGAAAAAAGCTGAGCAGACAAACAACAAAAGCCCCCTCAGCTAGAAGGGGAGTTTCTTTTCCTTCATTCGGCTTGGCACTTCTTGGAACCTCTGCATCTAAAAAGTTATATTTCTCCTACCAAATAAAATTGACTTCTGTTGATTTCTAGCTATGTCCTCTCTACTATTCTTTCTTACAATCTGTTCCTATAACTCCCATTAGAATCCTGTTGGATGCCTAGACCTCTGGTTCTTATGTTGGCGTTACTTCCTGATTTTCTGACTCTGTCTTTGTACTGTACAGTGTGAAAAGTTTCCTTCAGTCTATCTTCAAGAACATCAACATGCTCTTCAGTTCCATTTGATTTATTATTTAACCCATTCATTGAATTTTTTAAAGTCAGCAATCTATTTTTTGATTTTCAGAAACCCTCACCTGTTTTATAGATGAAAGCTCTTTATGTACTCTAAGAAGACTAATTTGAATTTTTTTCATTATTTGAATTCTTTCTATTTAATTTAGATGAGTTCTGTTCATCTTTGTTCTCTCATGCTTTTCCTCTTGGTTTTCATCAAATATCTGCAAAAGCCTGTTGGTCCATTCGTTTTTGGGATTTTTTTGTTGAGGAAGATTTGCCCTGAGCTAATGTCTATGCCAATCTTCCTCTACTTTTTATATGTGCATCACCACCACAACATAGCTGATGAGTGGTGTAAGTTCAGATCCAGGATCCAAACCCGCAAATGCATGCTGCTGAAGTGGGGGCACGCCAAACTTCACCACTACGCCACAGGGCCGGTCCCCATATTTTTTAATATGTGGTTTAGGAGAGGTAGCATGGATTTACTTTAAAGCTGTATACGTTTCCTTACACAGCATTTCTCTCTTGGAGGAAAGGCTGACTGCTGGTTCTAGATGGGATGATGAAGTATGGGAGTATGTCAACAGGCATGCATCCTGGATCATGCTTGGACATGGGGCATACAAACCTTGTGAGAACAGCCACAATTACTATAGGGATAGAATAGTTTGCCATATTTCCTTCCTGGGCACTTGTCTTTTCTTTGGTTTTCCTTACCATATCTGTTGTGGAGATCAGGACTTCCTCCACACAATCCCTGCTTCACTCATAGACTCCTATATTCTCACTGGGATCTGTCCCGAGACAAATCACTTTCTTTAGGAAAGTCCTTTAGCCTTAGCTGAAGGGTAAAAGCTCATTCCTACAAGCTATTCTGATATATAAGGGCTAGGAGGAGGGACCAAACGCCCAGGCTGTTAGAAACACCACTCTATACAATGAACAACTCTGATGTTCCGTGCTCCGTGACCCACTCTAGCACCCTTTGTTGACCTCAGACTTGAAGCTGCTCTAAATTGTGGTTTCTATTGAGCTTTCTCCATCAAATTCAATCACACCTGTTTTCTGTCCTCCACATATTCTTCAAAAGTTCTGGCCCCTGACAGTACCTTTATTTCTTCTCCTTATAGTTTCATTCTTTTTAAAAAATATTTTTTCTGTAACTTTAATGGAAGGGAGAAGAGTGAGATGTATATCGTCAGTCTACCATTTTGAGCTGGAAGCCTCCAGACACCAATGAAAGCCCAATAGACTAACAAAAATTAAAATGATTGATACTGTTGGGTGATGGCAGATGTGTGAGAAATAAGCACTTTGCTCTTAGAGGAAAGGACGCTGGAATATCCTTTCTGGAGGGAATTTGTCAGTCACTATCAGCATGTAAAATGTCCACACCCCCTGACTTTGTAATCTCACATTTATAATCAACCCTACAGAAACACAGCATGACTACTTAAAGATATATTGTATAATTATGCTTAGCAAAGCACTCTACCTAAAAGCAAATAAATAGGTGATGGCATAAATAGGGCAGTGGTTGAGCAAATTATTGTATTTCCATAAAATGAGTAAAGAATGAAGCAAATCTATTTGTGATGACTTGGAAAGATGCCCACAATATGTGACTGACAAAAGCAAGTTGCACAACAATATGTTTTTGATGATCCCATTTAAAAATAAAATAAAATAAAACAGTGTGTATATTAATGATGTGCCTTGCTACTATCCTGATATAAAGTGCTTCCAATATATTTCTTTTGTCTGTTCCTACTTCCTTTTTTTTAAATTTGCAATCTCTGCATAAACCAGACAAAGTTAATGGCTATTGTCGATTAAAATCAAGTAGCAATAATACATGAAATGCAAGATTTCTCTGGAAAAGTAAGGTGGAGATACAATACATATACTGACCAAAAAAAGTGTTGTAAATAGTAAATTAAATATTTCACTATTTGGAATATTTTATTTCCTATAATTTTCATATTCATACCTCCCAAATTTTAGGTACCCAAGTTCTATAGCTAATGTCAGAATCCTTCAGGCTATAGTCAGAATTCATCTTCATTAGGGCAAAAAAATATTTTTCACTAAATAATTTCTATACGACAATTTGCTGATTTCACCCAGAATCAGTTTCTCATTGAACATCATGTCTCCAAAGGCACTATGTAATGCACTCTTTCCCTCCCTATTTCTTCACAAGCTATATTTTTTACTTCCTTGGACATTTTAGAGTAAAGAACAGGGCCAGCCAATGGTGTAGTGGCTAAGTTCACACACTCTGTTTTGGTGGCCCAGGGTGCACAGGTTCAGATCCCAGGCACAGACCTACACCACTCATCAAGCCATGCTGTGGTGGCATCCCACATACGAAATAGAGAAAGACTGGCACAGATGTTAGCTCAGTGACAGTCTTCCTCACCAAAACAAAAAACAAGAAAAAAAGGAATTACACAGAGTAAAGAACAGCATAACCAGGACTGGAATGTATTACGTGAAAAGCAAAGTTTTTCAAGAAGCAATAAAGCCCTTAGCATATTAATTGTAGTGATGATTTCCAGTCTGATCATGCAAACATCCCTGCCATATCTGAGTCTAATTCTGATGCTTGCTCTGTCTCTTCAAACTGTGTTTTTTGCCTTATTGCATGCCTTCTAATTTTTTGTTGGAAGTCAGACATGATGTACGGTAGTAAGTAGGCCTTTACTGATGTGGTGGTGACATATGGGAGTGGGGAAGCGTTCTATAGCCCTATGATCAGGTCTCAGTCTTTCCACGAGCCTGTGCCCCTGGGCTACAACCTTTACGTATGCTTCTCAGTCCCCCCACATATCCCTCTTGGATGAGACAAGAAGACAAAGCCAAGAAGAGGCTTCCTTTCCCCTAGATGGGTTAGGGTTTAGTAAAACACTCATCAGTTAGGCTCTGAAGGCAGGCTTTGTTAAGAAGAACAGAACACTCTGGCATATATCAAAATGGTTATTTTTCCCCTCCCCCTGTTGGAAGCACAAGGGAATTTTTCTCCCTTCTTCACTGTGAGAACCTGGTAGGGCTCCTGGAGATAAAACTCACAAAAGGGTGGTAGCCACTCTAAGACGAGGCCACCCTGGAGCTTTTAACTCTCAAACTTTTCCACACTGAGCCTCCAGCAATCCATCAATTACAGCATAGGTTTTCCTTTTCTGCGGCTGGTTCCTGCAGAGCTTTCTGCTCACGGGTTTCTGCTCTGGTAAGTTGTGATTCTCTGTATTTGCCTGTCTCTCCAATTCTAGGGGCAGTGGTTTGCCCTCTGATCTTGGTTCTCTGACGGATCTATGAAGAGCTGTTGATTTTCAGTTTGTTCAGCTTTGTTCTAGTTGTGTGGACAGGGGAGATGACTTCCAAGCTCCTTACATGCCAGACCCGGAAAGAGAGAAGTTTTATCACCCTTAATACTAGATGCTTACTTGAATGCATCTGTGATTTGGAAGTATCTATTCCTATTATCTCTTTTAGATAAAACAAAATGAAGGAAGAAAATCTTAAACAAATTTATCCAAGAAATTAGCAGTAGATCATATGAGAAATTAGAGTCTCTGACTATCAGGCTAACACCTCTACTAATAGTGTCAAACTTATGTCCAATGGGATGCCTGGAAACTTCTCCTGGCTGTTCAAAACTAGTGGTAACAAAGCCTTTAACCCTCCACCTGATGGAGGAGGGAGGGAGTAAAAGAGGGATCCTTCTAATTGTCTTTATTAAGAGTAAGTTACTAATGAGATGAACAGCTGACTCCTTTAGACAGATAAAGAAGCTATTAAGAATTAGGGCAGCTTCCAAACTTACATCATTCTGTTATCCAAAGTTAAACACACATCACAGAAGGGAAAAACCAAATGGCTAACAAATACAAGAAGAGATGCTCAAATTTACTGTTAATAAGAGAAATGCAACTAAATCCCATTAGGGTAGCCAATTTAGAAAGGGGGACAATTTCAAGTGATGATAAGAATGATTCTCATAAACCTGCTTGCACTGCTGATATAAGATAAACAGGTATAACCATTCTGAAAAGCAACGTGGAAGTATTTACACTATGTATATAGGCCATAACCAGGCCATCCAACCCCAAATATATACCCACAAAGACATTCTGACACAGTGGAGCATTGCTTATGGTAGCTGGGACTTGGAGGCAGTCTGGATGCCTGCCACTGGGAACAGGAATCAGTAAAATATGGTGGCTGCACGCCTGGAATATTATGCAGCTATTAGAAGCAAACCAGCTGTACACAACATGAGTAGATAATAAAGACACAGTTTTTAGTAAAATAAAACATCAAATGAGAGCCACAGTATAAAATACAAAACAAGTGACACATTTTATGGGCATCTTTAAGGATGACACATTAGAGCAGGTACCTACGTGAAAGAGGAGAGCTGAAAAGGGTTAAGGGGTGTCAAAGATTAAAGCTGGAATATGAACAAAAAACAAGAGAGAGGCCTTACATGGGGAAGAACAACAAACTCACACACAAGCCCTCTCTAGAAGATGCCACATCTCACCCAACTTTTCAGCCTCCCCTCGACCTTCCAACTCAGCACACAGGAGTGCTACCCCGAATTCTTTGCCTCTTACCTCTTAATTTTCCCCACATGCCCTGTGCCTACCTGCTGGCTTTTCAATCAAGTAATCATTGGCTTCCTACGAGTTGGTTCACCACTGAGTTATTCAATTTTTTTTTTTAAAAATCTAGAATTTTAGTAATCATCAATGCCCATTTCTTCATTTCACAAATTCAGACTTCTTTTATGACTTCAAAAGTGATACTTAAATACACTCAGAGCACTGAAGGCACTTAAGGAAATTTTATAATCCTTGATACTAAATGCTTACATGAATGTGTCTGCAATTTCAAAGTATGTATTCCTATTATTGAACATATGAGAAAATGATGGGAGAAAGTCTTGCTTATACAAATAAATCCAGTAAATTAGCAACAGGCCATATATGAGAAGTCAGGATTCTTGACTCTCAGACTAGTTCCTCTACTAACAGGGTTAGCCCCAGGATGACAATGGCCTCAGAGCCAGTTCCAGGTGGTCTAGGACACACCACTGGCCTCCAAAGTCCCAGGTCAATGAGCTTCTTTCTTTCCCCATTGTGCACATTTACACTGATTCCAACTGATCAGGTGTTTCCTATAATGGTCTCTTTCTGACGACACCAATATCTTTATTTGAAGTAAGAGTATATAGCCCTCTGATGCTCCCTGTTAATTTTCCTATCACTGTTGGAAAAAGATACAGTCAAGGGGACAAAAAATTAGAGACCTTTGTAGGGCAGTTGGCAGTTCCATACTTTCATATTTTTCACATGAAATCCAAAAAGGCAGAAGAACTTAGTTACCCTTTAAATATTTTCCACAACTGAATAAAGGCTTCAGTGCTGAAAATCCAACATGATGTAGTCATATTTCCCTGAATCCAAACCCCTACCTTCTTCATTTATTAATCACATTTTGCCATCACTGTAGCACTAGAAAATTAAATTAGTTCTCACTGACAAAATACTTAAAGGAAAGAAAGAAGAGGCTCACAAAGGCCAAAAAAAAAGTAAAATAGTCCCAGAAGAGTGAATTAAAAGGCTCGTTTTAGTTTTCCCGAGGTCTAAATCTCCTCAGGCACCTTCTATGATCTTTTATTTAAAGGAAAAAATATTCAGCTGTCTGCCTATACTTTCTCCTTCAGGCATTTAGCCCCAAAGAAAGAGGAAACAGGAAAATATTTCTAAAGAAAGCCCAAAATATAAGAGATGAAGAAACAGATTAGAATCAAAGTGATTTTTGCAGGAGGTTGGAAATGGGGCCATTTAGAGTAACCCTGGATATACAGATTACATGTGACTAACTCTGATCTTTCATAAAGAATTGGAATTTGTATTGATAGAAAAAGCTTCCAGCTATAAGGAAACAAAAGTAGCAAAAATAAACAACACTGGTCTCTTTTCTCACAGAAGCACTATTCATGGACAAAGGAATTGAAGTGGAAAAATAACTTCAGATTTCAATCTACTCTATAGAGTGATTCACACAAATATACACAGAAAATGGGCTTAAATGATAATCACCTGAACAGAGTACAATAAACCTTGGGTAATGGCACATCTCCCAGGTTGAAGAGTGACTTCATACACTTAGCAACAGCCCAATGAGGTCACGGAGAAGAGCATCTCATTCTAATACAAGTCCACTTAACCACCTCTGCCAAAAGAGATCCTAAAATTGCTTAAAGGTCTCCAGCTAAGACTCCAAAGTCACTCCCACGAACACATTTCAAAGCTGAATAGCCGACACTAACAGGAAATGATTTCATGTTAGGTAACTTCTATCACCCATCCAAGAGATTTAACCTGTTTCTTCTCCTTTTGATTTCAGAAGTGAGAGCTGATCGTGCTTCTGTGACAAGCTCTTTCCTTATTGGAAATGCGTCACCAAATTGGGCTTCAGGCAGAGCCGCTGGTTCTGCTTGACCTTTGCTTCTGGGTCTCCCTTCACAAGGCTCCACACACTTCAGTGACTCCTCAGGAAACCGTCTGTATCCTGAAAATCAGTCACATGCAGAGAAGAGGGAAGAGGCACCTTCATACGAACTGTAAGGAGCCTAGAAGTCCACCACGGAGCCTCGGAGATATCTGGGTGTGTGGGACGAAGCTGAGAGCAACTCTCAAAAGGATATCTGAAGACCCAGAGCTTCCTTTCTAAGCGTTTATCCTAAAGACATTTCCTAACATTAACATTTATCTACTCAAGTTTACTGTCTTTTATCTACAAGGATGTTCACTGCAGCCCTGTTTATAACAGAAAAACTAGAAGCAATCCAGAAGTCCAATATTAAGGGAACCATTGTTTAAAATTATATGGACTTTGAGTGGAACATTATTTATCCATGAAAAGTAATGCCATTAGATGAATATTAACAAATATTTTTATGATATGGTGTGTTGTGTTATTTAAGAAAGTAGGCTACAATAAGGTATATACAAAGTGTTCTAATCTATGCTTAACTGTGTGTGTGTTTCTGTGCCTCTAAATATACTGGTCTAGAAAAGTATATACCAAGATCCTGGCAGTGGGTATTGCTGGGTAGTAGGATTATGAGTTTTGCTATTCTTATTTTTACCTATTTTCTGATTTTTCTCACAATGAGCATATATTACTTTTGTAGCAGAAAAAAAATCTAGTACTTATTTTATTTTGGGGAATTTCTCTTAGGGAAGATAACTTGCTACTTTGTACAAAAATAAATAGAAAGTTAGAGGTAACAGTTCAGATAACAAAGAAATTAGGGTCTAGACAAGGGTACATTCCAAAATGGGGGACACGTCAGAGACACAGCAAATGAAAAGTTAAATTAAGGCTGAGATTCAAGCATTTCTCTTCCGATCTGCATGACTTCTCTAAAGCATTTGACACTCCCTCCTCTAGAATGCTGCCCTCTCTTGGTTTCTTCTCAGCCTCTGCTGTCCCTTCAATTGTGGCTTCCACCGCTATACATGTTGCCCTAGGCTGATCTCAGCTATTGCTCTGTAACTGTACCCACCACCAACCTCTCTCCTGGCCTTTAGAACTGAACTTCCAATCTAGAAGTCCTGTAGATCCATTCAACTCTCTATATCTAAAATGAACTCACTACCCTCACCCCACCAGCCTGCTCCTTTGCCAGGATTCCTTCTTTCTAGTCAATGCATCATCATGTACCCAAGTTAGACATCTCAGGGTTATTTTTAACTCCTCTCTCTCTACTATTCTTCAAACAACTCAGAACAAGCTGTGTCATGTCCACCAGCTAAATGTCTCTGATATCTGCTGACACCTATTCTTTTCCTCACAGCCTTAGCCCAATCCCCATTAACCCTAACCTGTGTCCAGTACTTCTTCCCTCCAGTTCAAAACATAAGTTCATTATCTTACCCCTGTGCAAAGCCATCCACTACCCACCCTGACTACAAGATAAAATCCAAACTGCTTTCCACTATGCAGGAGGCCCTTTAAAATCCTGTTCCAACTTATCTTTCCAGTCTTAACACTCCCCTACTGCCACCAACTACACCATGCCCCACTACACACACACACACACACACACACACACACTCACTCCAAGTTTCCACCCAAATCCCAAACATGAAATACATGTAAAGCTCGTGTGTCATTGCATCCCATTTCTACTGCCTGGAATGCCCCCCCCCCACCCTTTTCTATGCCCATCATTCATTCTTTAGCATCTTTCTCAAATACTCTTTCCTCTCTGATATGTAAGTCTCAGCCCCACACTTGTGTAGTCATTTTCTCCACCATGCTTTCATAACATCATGCACATTCCTCTTTTATATTTCTTATACCTCCATTCCCATGCTGCCCAAATGAGATTTGAACAGGGTCCTTGCCCAAGTCCTCTGCTGAAGCTGGGAAAGCTAAATAGTCACTTCCCCAGTCTCTCTTACAGCTAGGGACGGGCAACTGACACAGTCTGGCCAAAGAGACATCAGTTCAAAATAGCAGGGGAATCTCCACATAATTTTTGTGTTTTCCTGCTAACAGAGAAAAGCACAGCTGACACCTCCCTCTTTCTCTCACCTTGCACATGCATATGATATCTAGAGCTGCAGAAGCTATCTTGCCAGCATGAGGGCAAAGCCAAAAGAATCACAGAGATTACAGCCCTGGTGTCATGGAGCTCCTGAACAACACTAGCAGCCACCAACCTACAGACTTCTTAGGTGAGAAAAAGCAAATCCTGGTTTTTCCAGCTATTTTCACACTGTCTGTTGCTTTCTGCATTCCTAACTGATATTTTTATGAACAAATTAATGTAGCAATAACTCTTGGGGCCCTACCAGTCTCTTGACACTATACTGAGTATTTTTATTTGTTTTGCTTTATTTAATCTTTAGGCATCATCACTTCTATTTGCAGAATTGAAGACTGATGAACTGAAAAATTAAGTAATTTCTCAAACATCACACACAGCTATGAAGTTTCTGAGCCAACATTCCAACTCAGAGCTGTCCAATTTGGAAGCTTGTTCTTCTCACCACTTTTGAAGACTGATTCAATGAGGCTAGACCAAGAAAAGAGCTGTCGAAGACAACATGGGTTTGCAAACCCAGCAAATGAGAAATCTGTATCAGCTGAATCCATTTACCAGCTTACCAAGGAGTCAGTAGTGTGGGATAGAACAAAAAGCCTTGCTAAAGTTGCTAATAGATGGATTCTTTCTAAACTGCCTTCACAAGAAATATCAATCCTGCCACTCTTTGTCACAGGAGATTGGATTCTCCTCTATAAAACCAAAATGGTTACTGCCCAGTGCTCCATTTTCTTCAAGATGCTAGCAAGTGCATTCACAAAGGAGACTCACGTTCAAAGAAAGGGTGGGGAAAAGGTTGTTTAAAGCATCTGTGAGCCTACAAATGTACCATATGAAAGAAATGCTTCTGTTCAGAAGTGAGGAGGCAATGTTTGGGATCAGGAATGATTTTAAAATGAATATGAAAACACCTCTACCATGTAATTTAAGGATCAAGAAACATGTGATTTAATTTAGCCTAGAGATACCAGACCAAAACATCACATAGACTCACTATATTGCTCTTAGTCTGATGTACACCATATTGTGGAAGAAAGGGCAAGAGCTATGTATTAGATAGACTCTATTTAAATCTCAGTTCCACCACTAACTGTGTCTTAGTCTCTGGAACTCAATTAGCTTAATGGTCAAATGAGGGTGATATACTTACCTTATAAGGTTTTGTGAGGACTATTAAATGAGATAACAGATAAGCGAAACACTTAGGTCAACGCCTGGCCCCAGTAAATGATAGATAAATGGAGTTGCTGATGATAACAACAGTGAGAAAAACAACAACAACAAAAATGGCTCAGAAGTAGCCTAACTGGATGATGACCACATAAACACTGGGGACAAAAGAGGTGGTTTAGATATGCAAGTTAGAGTATTAATAGGAGCACTGAAATGAATATAAGTTGAAGAACACTTTGGGTGAACAAGGCTGATTGCTTCCTATGGAAGGGTTGATATTTTAAAGACCTCATATTATTCTGAAATAATCCTGAAAAAGGATGGTGGGCATTTATGTTTATCAGTCCAAACTGGTGCCCCCATTTATCAATAGTATAAACACTTTACAATGCACTTGGCCACCAAGTTTTAAATTAAGTGATTCTTACTGAAAGTTTTACTGTGGGATTGGGTTCACACTATTTTAAACTTTACTCATAAAGTGCAGTGACATTCACTTTTGTCACAAAATTTCACATATGCATAGTTTCCATCCTCATAAAATGTGACTGTCCCCAGGCAGACGAAGTTCTGTAGTCTGGAATCTCAAGTAGATATGGTTGCCTCTCTCTCAAAATCCATCCCAACCCCCAACTCCCACTCCTTCTAGAGAACACACTTGTGTCTGGGAAGCAGCTGCCCCCTGAGGGATCACATTTCTCAGCCATCTTGGACTAGTCATAGCCTTGTGACAAGTTCTATCCAGCAGAATGTAAGTAGTGTTACCTTCTCCACACTCCTAACCCTTCCTCAAACTAGATGCAAGTGATAATTGGCCTTCAGGGATGGCAGACCGTAAGATGGAAGGAGTCTAGGTCCCTGACTCACTGCATGAAGAAAAGCCACGGCCGACTGGGAAACACCCATCAGACTACGACATGAGTGAGAAATAAAGTCTTATTTTCTTTGAGACATTATACACCTTTAGGTTTAGGGCTTTTCTTCATTGTTTTTGTTTTTCAACTGTAGTTCAGCCTCTCCTAACTAATACAGATTCCACAGAGGAAAGTTACCTGAAAGATTTGAGTCAATAAGACGAGTTGAGATACCCAAGCAGGAGACAAAAAGAAAATCTAGATACATGTAATTGCAAGCCTTGAGGAGAATTTTACAAAACTGAACAATCAGTATTCACTAAAACGTTCAGCTAGTGTATGTAACAGATGTTATTAATGGCAAAAAAAAAATTCTGAACCCATCAGATATACCCTAAGTTTCATATCTCTGCTTATGTGAAAAGTCTAGGTTGGTTACGGCCTCCATAGGTTTAGAAAGGACCTTTGCTGAAGTTTCCACCTCCATGCAAACAAAGGACAGGTAGTAATTTGAAGAATCTTTCCAAGTAACTGGCATAGGAGCGCACCTCCAAGATTCTCACCTCTTGATATTTACACCCCTGTGGTGTCTCCTGCCCCACTGAATAGGGCTGACTAGTATAACGAATAGGGTACTATAAACATGACAGAGTATGACTTCCCAGTCTAAGTCATAAAGACATGGTGGCTTCCACCTTCCTCTCTCTTGGATCACTTGTTCTGAGAGAAACCAGCTGCCATGTTGTAAGGATACTCAACCAGCCTTATGGAGAAATTCAAATAGCAAGGAACTCAGGCCTCCTACCAACAACCAGCATTAACTTGCCAGCCATATGATTGGGCCATATTAGAAGGTGTTCATCCAGGCCCAGTCAAGCCTTCAGATTACTGCAGTCCTAGCTGACATCTGTGTGCTGCAACTTCATGAGAGACCCTGATCTAGAACCACCCAGATGAGTTGTTTGAACTCCTGACCTACAAAACTGTGTGAAATAATGTTTATTGTTTTTTAAGCTGATAAGTTTGGGGGGTAATTTGTTATGCAGCAGTAGATAACTAATTCACTAGCTTGCTATATATATATAGAGAGAGAGAGAGAGAGAGGGAGAGGGAGAGAGAAAAAAAGAAGAGAAGAGAAGAGAAGAGAAAAGCTAGCTCTTCTTAAGGCTGGAAAACCTTTGCCTATCTTTAATTCTTATTAAAGCTTCCTGAAAACAGGGGAATAAACTATGCCAGACATGATGTAAGTATTATATTGAGTTTTCTTCAATCAAGTCACATGATAAAACCCATTATACATGTATAACAGGTTCTTCTTAACAAAGCAGCAAAGGTTTTACTCATGAACTTCTTACTGGCTCATATGAAAAGCAAATTTAAAGGTTTCTTTCTTTGGGGGTAGGGACTGGTTGAAGAAAACATGGCTAATTGAATGTAGTGGATACTTCATTCATGGAATCAGAGACTATTTCTTAAGAGCCTCACATTTCACATAAAATGAAGACTTCAGGGCAATTTTATGCTTGTGCTGCTACATGGCACACTGTGCTTCTCCCATCCCATGATTGAGAACCCTCACACAAAACTACTTCAGTTTTATCTTTTCTTGACTTAAGAGGTGGGGAAAAAATCTCTCATTGCCTCCACATTGCAACTGGCTGGCTTGTTGGAAGTGTCACAGTGTTTGATCACATTGGCATGCTTACTGAGGAAGAGAAAGGAAGGAACTTACGGTGGCTCATTTCTCTACAGTTTGCAGGAACCATCACTCACTCTTACATCATATTAGGTGACACATCGCCGAGGCCTACTAACTGAACTCTTCATCAGAAATCTCCATCAGGAAGACCCAGAATGTAGCTGAATAAGTCAGCACCATACTTTATCACACACTACCAAGGTCAGAGTCAAGCAATGTCTGATGACCGTTGAGTAAGATCCACCATTCCGACCACTCATCTGGGGCACAGTTCCAGTCTGCGGGAAGTCCTCCTCTGAAATGGCTGATTTCTTTTTTTCCCAACTTGATTCTTCACTAAATCTGGAATCTAGCAAATATTAAGGAATGATATGGTATTTTTATAATAAGATAACATACCCTATTAGATAATTTCCATGAACAGTGACTGCATCCCTTTTTTTTTTTAAAGATTTTATTTTTCCTTTTTCTCCCCAAAGCCTCCTGGTATGTAGTTGTATATTTTTAGTTGTGGGTCCCTCTAATTGTGGCATGTGGGATGCCGCCTCAGCATGGCCTGATGAGCAGCGCCATGTTCACGCTCAGGATCCAAACTGGCGAAACCCTGGGCCGCCGAAGAGGAGTGCACGAACTTTAACCACTCGGCCACGGGGCCGGCCTCCTGCATCACTTTTTAACAAAATCAATTTGTGTGTATGGGGTCTTCTTTGCCTTTTAAGTTGTTGATGGTGTAGAGACCAACATTTAAGTGCATCCTGCCATGATTCCCAACCTGGAGTCTTTGAAGACAGTAATGGGGTTCCATAAATAATCCTCATCATTGCAAAACATGTACCAGGAATTATGCATTTGCCCACGATAAAGCTGCCTGGGTTAAATTAAGCAGAGGTGGGTACACGAGGGTCTTAGAGCCAAAGTAGGCCCAATACTGCTTCTGTAAACAAAATTTTACAGGAATACAACCATATCCATTCATTTATGGATTGTCTATAACTGCTTTCACACTACAACAGCAACATTGAGTAGTTGAGACAGAGACCATATGGCTCACAAAGCCAAAAATATTTACTATGTGGTCCTTTGCATTAAAAGTTTGCCAACCCCTGAAATAAACTATCTTGGGCTCAGATGTTTAAACTGATGCAGGACCCTTTCCTGGCCATTTCACACAGACCAATAGTTAATTTCTTGGTTTAATAAAGTTAAAATAGTGGATTTGGCAGATTAAATCTTTCAAGATTTGGGGTGGAGTAAATAGAATTTTCCTTCTTAACCAAGTATTTCCTTATTCATGCTCACCAAAATTAAAAAATGGAATGTGGACTGCTCAGACACTTGTTTCACAGTTTTTAAATCCATCGGGTAAGTATAAGTAGCTATCTTTTTCCAACATGAATTATTTAATTGGTCACCAATACTTATCAATGCAAAATATTCTTAGCATTATGTTGTGTTTTTAAAAAGAAAACATGTAAACTATTTGGATACAATATTTTTCTTGATTTGAAAAATCATAAGCATAGATTAATCCATACTGTACAAAATAAGAAAACGCTTGTAGCAAAATTTAATAAGAGTATAACAGCTACAGGATTTGAATTCACTGGTTTGGAAACAAAAGCGTATGTATTTTGGCACTGAGAGAGAAAAGTTTGTCACAGTCTAAGAAAATTATTTCTAGGGAAGAGGATTCCATTTTCTACCTTTAAGGCAACAGAAAGATTCTCAGAGTGACAGTTTGTTAAAAGCAAAAACAATGCTTGGAATATTTGGTGTAAAGAACTTTCTCCTCAGACTCATCTTTTCAAATTAGATCTGGCAAAAGGATGAATTCACAGATTTGGGGGTCCTGGAAAAGCCTTAGACATGTCCTGCTTAAACTTTCCACTCAAAATATTATCCTTGTGAAATATATACAAAGTCAAGATCCCAAAGACCTAGAACATTCTCTAGATCAGGGTTTCTCAACCTTGGCACTACTGACATTTTGGGCCTGATGATTCACAGTTGTAGGAGATGTTCTTGTGAACTGTAGGATACATAGCAGCATCCATGGCCTCTACCCACTGGACACCAGGAGTACCCCACCCCTGGTTGACAACCAAAACTGTCTGCAGATATTACTGAATGTTGCCAGGGGTGGAGGGGGACAACATTGCCCCTGGTTGAGAAACAGTGCTCCAGAGAAGAGTTAGACCTTTAATTTGCTGAAAGGTGGTTATTTCATTCAACCTGTACCAACCAACTATCCATACAATTGAAAGTAAAATCTGTCCCCTTTCAAGATGAAGTGGCTACATGTCCTGTCAGAGTTATTCCTGCCACTCTGGAAAGGAGACCAATTCTTTCCTCAGAAAATTCCTCTGTGTTATTCGCTGATTGTCATCTTTTGCTGTAGTACCAAGATTTCCTCCCCAGATTCTAATCAACATGTAGAGGGCATCACAGGCATCCACAGTAAGACTCACATTTCGACTCAGTGTTTTCAAACCCTGCCCTGATTCAACAGCAATGATGGACAGCCTCTTGTAACTGATCAGGGCAAAAACCAAGCAGCCTGCATTTGCTGAAGAGCCCACTGCAATAGATTACTGCCTTACATATTGCACAGTAACAGCATTTATTATGACAGTGCCAACAGTAGAATATGGTTGTTTTCCTTGTGATCCTTTTAAATCCCCAATTCAATTACCATGCTCATTTTTCTGATGAATCATCAGCAGAAAGCCAGACTATTTTTTAGAGGGTGATATGATCCTCAACTGGAACATTACTTCTATAGGACTCTGCTTTACCTACTTGGCACTAAACAGACACTCGGTCTAGCTCTGAAGAAGGTCAGAACGTAGTCCTTAACTGAGCAGGAAATTAACCCTTTATACAACTTTCAGTTTCTCAAAGATAGTTGTTATACAACTGACACCAAAAGGAAAATGTAACAATAAAACTGAAAACTGGAGCAAAGTGTGTGGCGTTACTTTATTGTTGCATCTCTACATTCGACAGCCTCAGAGATGCAAATCTCAGCTCTAGGCCACAATTAAATCGATGCATCAAAATAAAGACTTCACATATATTTTCAAACATCACAGCAGCGGTGAAATGTTAGGTCTTCAGTATTGTTTTTCCCTCAAGGATTTCCTTTTTTTCTCTACCTCTTCTTCCTTTGCTAGAGGGATACATACCAGCAAAGCAACATCTGACATGTTGACATTGCCACAGATACCAAATCTTGATACAATTCAGGGACTGTGCCATAAATGAGGAGGTTTCTTTGAATTTCAAAAGCGTCTAAAAGCTGAAAGTAGAAGAAAAAAGTGGACAAGTGACTGTCCAACATTTAGGCTGTGATTCTGAGCTAGCACAACTCTGGGCTGAGTGCTTTTGTTACAGCAGCGTACAGATAACGTGTACACATTGCTGACTGGTGAGAACAGGCAGACACAATGGTTAAGGCAAGGAGATCCCGGGGCATTAAAAACCCACTAGCATTCTATTTTCCCTTTGTCTTGCTCCTTTACATGCACCAAGTTGCACTGAAGCTGTCCAAGTTGCTTGAAGCTGTTGACATTATAGACACCACAATTCCATCTTTTCACCCTCAACATCCCAGTGGTAAAAGTGAACCCTCTCTGATTCACAAGACTCTGAAATGAGCTCCAGCTTCATGTCTTTAGCTCAAACGTAAAGAAATAAGAAGGTAATGACTAATGGGCAATTATGGTTGCCCTGGTTACAACTCTAACTTTTGGCAAATATATTAATTTTTCTGTACCTCTGTGTGTTTAATACTTGTTTAAATAGTACATAAAAATACCAAAAAGGTGCTATTATTATTGGCTTAGCCACATGCTTTTTTCTTTCTTGATTATTGTTCTATTACCTACATTTTCACTCACTGGTCCAGATTACCTGCCGCAGCTGGGATGGAGGAGAGAGAGCTCACATCTCTCACTCTTGCATTTTCCAAGAATTGCTACATTCTGAATGTGATGCCCAGGGGCCTCCCAGCTAACTGGATGTGTAAATAAAAGAGTTTTAAATCACTTCAAGGTGTCATTCAAATTTTATTCCTAGCTAACAGGGAGGAAATTCACCAAATCCACCCTGGGGCCATTTTCCCATCTCTTTTCCTGCTGACACTCATGTAATGTGCTAGACAAAGGCACAGCGAGTCCCATATTAGAATCTTTTAGGACTAACTCCGCAGTCCTTCCTCCCGTCTTAAAAAGATCACTTCTCTCACTCATGAAAGAGAAAAGAAATACAAAAAGGCTGAAAAGGTAGTTTTCATTATCAGACTTTTTTTTTCACATCCTCTCTTTTTCTTATTTATCCATACCTAAAAGCATTAGTAATCATAATGTACTTGGAATTTTATTGAGTGGAATACAAGAAGAAGAATACGATACCCTAAGGATGTAACTTTGTAACTTAGCACTCTTTATCCATTACATAATTTGAAAATTATTCCCTGCATTGTTGTTGCAAGTGTAGGGGGCTCTGTGATGGTATTAGATTTGGGCTCTCAGCAAGATTTCTCTGTCTGTGTATTCTGACAAGTACCATCATAGTAATCCCCACAGAGTGAAGACAATCATTAGTAAATGGCAAAGAGGAGGTGTCAATGGTGCTTCAGCCAGTGGTTCAACTACCCACTAATAAAGGCTTTGAACTTGGATAATAGAAAAGCTGTCTCTCGGAACCACTTTACCAGACACTGTTTTCTATAATGGCCAAGGACAAATGCCAAGATTCAGTAGAACACCTAAGGAAAAATAGCAATACCGCTAGCCAAAGTTTTTGAATGAGATCTTGCTCTAAGCAGCCTCTATACACAACAATACAGGTAGTTCAAAAACAATTTGTAAGTAATTCACCAAGAATCTAAAGCAAACCCCAGGAAGTTGTAAAGTCTCCATCCTTGTCAAAGGATTGGTTTCAGAGCATCTCAGAGGGATTTCAGTCAACAATGGCTGGGGCAGGCCAGGAGAGGTGAAATCATAATCTATAAGATCGTTGTCCATTAGAACTTCCTGCAATAATAAAAATCTTCTATATCTGCACTGACCAACCTGGTAGCCATTAGATTTAGGGCTTTTGAGCATTTGAAGTATGCCTAGTACAAATGAAGAGCTGACTTTTAAATTTTACTCAATGTTAATTTCACTTAAACTTAAATAGCCACATGTGTCTACTGACTACCATATTGGATAATGCAGGTCTAGAAACTGAGGGAGCGAGTGTGGAGGGTTGAGTGTCTGGTCCAGACTAGTGAGAAGACACTGCCAGGAAGGCTGTAAGCCTATGGCAAGGATAGCACACAGTTTCGTCTTGCAGGCCACCTCCAACTGATTGTTAATGAATGCCTGCTTCCAAGGCTAAGGCTGAACTCATTAAGAAAACGTACTGGTGCTGGCCCTGTGGCCAAGCGGTTAAGTTCGGCCCAGGGTCTCGATGGTTCGGATCCTGGGCACGGACATGGCACGGCTCATCAAGCCATGCTGAGGTGGCATCCCACATGCCACAACTAGAAGGACCCACAACTAAAAATATACAACTATGTACCCGGGGGCTTTGGGGAGAAAAAAAGGAAAAAAAAAGTACTGTGATTAACTGGAGATCTCTGGCATGAACACAGGAAGGGGAATTGGTGGCACATGTTCTGTGATTTCCGAAAGCCAATATGGTGAGGATAACCTAAAGTCTGTGGAGGAAGTAGAGAGAAGTAGAGGAGGCCATAAGACAGATGGCAACTCTAGAAAATGAACTGGATGATGGGTATTTCTTTACTGCCCTGAATTGATGCTCTTATATAAATACGGTTAGGCAAGTGTTCTAAATATATGCCTTTAGCCAGACAGCCAGAAGGCCACTGGTGTCAGATTATTTATTTAGTTGCTTATTTATTATCTGTCATATTTATTTAGTTGTTTACTTGTTTAGTATTTGTCTGTTCCACTAGAATGTGGGCTGCATAAGGACATGGACCATTCTGGGCCAGAAAGTAGGCATTAGGTAAAAGATTGTCAAAGTGAGTATTCATATACAACCTTAGTCATAAAAATTATATTTGAAGGCCTGCTACATGTAATGTACTATACTAGGGTTGGAGAAATAGCTGTGAAAAAGACAGACCTGGTCCCTATCCTCATGGCTTTCATTACACAACTAATTACACAGTCTAGAATATACAATACCACAATCAAGAATGATCTGAGACCATTCTTGATAGCAAGAATGTATGAGACCAGTGGAAAGCGAGCTGACTTATAGGGTAGGAAAGGGAATAGTTCAAACAAGGGAAAGCTTCTTTGAGCTGTTGAGCTGAATTCTGAAGGCTGAATAGGGATTAACAGGGTGAGAAGGAAGTGAAGGGGAGGGGAGCGGGGAGAGAGAGCATTCCGAATAGGAAAAGGAAATGGCTTGAGCAAAGGCTCTGGATAGGACATGGAGAGCTCCAAAAACTTAATTAAAAAAAAGTCCAATATTACTGTCATCCAAACAGAGGGGCAAGAGAGCAAACTGTCAGGATCAGTTGGTGATGTCCCTGGAGGAATACTGCAGCCCAATCCAGCCCCTTGCACCTCCCAGACACCTGAACCCACCCAACATCATCTGACGGCATCTTTTCCAGGAATTACCACATGCTCCTATGGACCCCAACTGCCAGAACCTTTAACTCTAATGAGATACTTTTGTGCTCAATTTCTTAAATAGGGTCACAGAAAACCACAGGGGGAAAAACTCATTTATCCAACCAAACCAAAGAGACTTACACACACACTCAGACTTGTGTAAGAGTTTACAAAAGGCTTTGCCCATACACTACTGAATTTGTTTCCAGTCTAGACAGTTCTTAGAAAGGTAAAAATATTATCCCCATTTCACAGTTGACAACCCTGAGGCTCAAAGAAAATGTGACTTGTCCAAGAGTTCAATTAGAAGGGACAGAACCAGGATTCAAAGTCACAACACCCTAGGCCCATTATCTTCCCTACAAGAGCAATTTCTTCCCAGTTGAGAGCCCTATGGGAAATACTGAGTCTAACCCGTAGTGACATCAACCCTACCAACCAAGAAACTTTTTAAAAACTATTTCTTGAGGTGATTTTTGTCCTGCCAGCGAAGGCACTCCCCCAAAGAGCCTTCCCTTCTCCAGCTAGGGAGATTTTCTCAGCTAGCTTTGTAAAACACACTTCCTTCATGGTTGCAGGCCCTGGGGAACTGCCTTGGAAAGTTCTACAGCCACTTATTCAGAAAAGTAATGCTATTCATCTAATTCAAACCCAGAGCCTTGCTTTGAACTATTTTTTAAGTCAATTTGGAAGACCTGGAATCATTCACAGGGCCTCATTAGTTCTGAAATATGATGAGTCATTTTCAGACTCATGGATTGAATGCCCCAAAGCACTTTCAACAGTGACAGCTCTCACATCCTAGAGTGTGTAATGGTCCAGATACTTTACTTGTATCCTGTAATCAGGGCGACCAACTGTCAACTGTCCTGCTGTACCTGGGACCTAAGGTTTCCGGCGACGGAAGGAGTTGGTCATCCTACTGGTAAGTCAATCCCCATAATGCTGAGGTGTGGTGAGGGGGCCTTATCTATCATCTTTACTAATAAGAGAACCCAAACCTGAACATTCACATGGTTTGCCCAAGGTCCTCTTTGTAGGAACAAAACTGGGGTTTGAACTGAGATCCGATTCCCAGGGGTTAGCTCTACCCTAGCCCTCTGGGTAACCGCAGCACTAGAATTTAGCCGAGAGAGATGGACATCATTCAGTACTGAAATGTAAATGAACACCTTAAGTCTTCCACTCCTCGGGAGAATTCTCACTTTTCTATCTTATGAAGTGGATAGGTTTTGTTCAGGACTGAAATAAAACTGGGAGCACTCTTTTGCCTTAAGCTCAATGTCCTGATTTGCATGTCAATGCCAGCAGTGTTATTTCACCTGAGGGCTGCTTTCAAAACACCCAGGGCAGTGCAAGCATTTTGCGCTGAGAAAGTAACCAGGAAGTTATGGAGAACAGGCCTTGAGCCACACCTGATGAAGTGGAACGAGCAAGAGTCTGGCAGACTTAAATTTAAATCCATCCTCTGCCATATACAAGCTGTGTGACCTCGGGGCTAATAACAGTTATTTGGCAAGATTACCGTGGTGTATAAAATGAGCTCATCCAATGTGACGCTACCTTGCTTCATGACTGGCACCTGATAAATGCCCCATAAATGTTAGTTCACCAACAACCCCCATGAAAGGAAACTCAAAATGTCCCTGGCTTTGTAATCTCAAGCTTCCACCAGAGTTTCTGAAACCTAAACCTATGTGAAAATAATATATTGTATCAATAATAAGAATACAAATAATACAATTTTTTTAATAGGTGAAAGATTTGGACAGACTTTTCACCAAAGAAACATACAGATGGCAAATAGGCACATAAAAAAAAGTTCAACATCACTAGTTACTAAGGAAATACAAATTAAAGCCACAAGAAGACATCATTACACACCTACTAAAATGGCTAGAATTAAAAGTACGGACAATACCAAGTGTTGGCAATGATATGGAGGAACTGAAATTCTCATGAATTGATGGTTGGAATGCATGACGGATCAGATTTTGGACAGCTGCTTTTGAAAATATATTGGCAACTTCTTATAAAGTTAAACATATTTACCACATGACCCAGCAGCCCCATTCCTAAGAATTCACTCCAGAGAAATGAAAGTGTTTACAGGAGCTTTATGCATAGATGCCAAAGATTTTTGGCTTTTTGTCAAATGTCCATCAACAAATGAATGGATGAACTTGTTCATTCATTATGTTGTACATCCATATAATGAAATCCTACTCAGTAAGAAAAAGGGACTACTAATACACACATCAAAATGAGTGAATATCAAAAACATTTTGTTAAGCAAAATAAGGTGGAGGCAAAAAGCTATATACTATTTGACTTCATTTGTATGAAATTTTGGAAAAGGCTGGGGTGGAGTGAGGGGACTGTCTGCAGAGGAACACAAAGGAACTCTTGGGAGCTGATAGAAACATTCTACACCCTGTGTGGGGTGGCGCTCACACAGGTTCATACATTTGTCAAAATTCACTGAACTCTACACTTAAAGAGGGTAAATTTTACCGTCTGTAAATTATATGCCAATAAATCTTACTTTAAAAGAAAACAGATTGCAAAATACACGGGGTCTCACCTGGGGAGGGGGATGCAATCCTGGGAAAGGGGTGGAGGTGGAAGCAGGGGAAGGATGGACAGGACAGACCCAGCCACTAATTTTTGTGAACTGGGACGTGATCTGTGCCTTTGGTTACTAGGGAAGCAGACCAAGAAAAAGGGAGTCATTCACTGGCTAGTGTCTCTATGTGTCCCACAGTCTCATTTCTCTCAGCTACCTCTAATGCCTGTTAGACAGGTCAATACTTTACCTTTAAAAATGCATTAAATGGTCCTACTTATAGGGAATATGCCAGCAGAGTCGCTACTCCTGCTGCTGCCCCCAGTTGTTTCCAACTGAGCTCAAAAATGCTTTAAAAAAAAAAATTTTTTTACAGGTGAAGACAATAGCCTTGTCTAAGAACATGGATTCCTCTTACCAGTGATTGCAACTCTGTCAACACTGCACCCATGAGAAAGGAAGACAATCTCAGTAAAAACACCTCGACCCAAATTCAAGCTTGACACACGGGTGCCCATGGCAGTTCCCAGATCCCAATGCACAAGTTCACAGACGTCCACAGAGAAGTGAGGACAAGAAAGCAACGGGATATGATGAGATGCGATGGGATGCACGTGAGAGACAGCGGTGTGTGGTTTAGGGGTGTGTGTTGGGTGAAGGCTGCTGCCTATTCTTTCTCAAGAAAGGCTATTCTGAAATGCTTTATTTATTTCTTCTTTTTTGTGCTTAAATGTCCTTTATTCATGAAATGGTGTGATGTCTTCTCTTGTCACACAATAAATAGGAATTAATTCTATTTCTGCCCCCTCATTTTCTTTTAAACGTACTGATCCATAAAACTCCCACATGGGGGAACCCTCCTAGACAGTGTTAGGCTGCCATAACAGACCCGAACCTCCACTCTCAACCTACTATTCATAAGATAAAGTCCAAACTTTCTGCCATACCATCACACAGCCTCCACGATAAATATACCTCCAGCGGCTACCTCCACTCAATCCTATGATGAGCTTGTGAATCCTTCTCAGCCGTTCTAAACTTTGACACATCCTCTACATCTGGAAAGCCCTTTCTCTGCATTTCCTACTCCTCTGAGACCCTGGTGAAATGCTCCTTTCCATGCGGCCTCTGTGCAGGTACTAGTCGCTCCCTCCTCTGCAAAACTGAAGATTCTCATCTCTCTGATGGCCCTCAAGTCTTTATAACGACATGATCTGTGCATAAGTGTGTCTCCTCCATGAAACTGTGGGTTTCTCTTTTTTAACTGTGCAATCCCAGTGTGTAAGGAAGTGCTTAATACGTATTGACTGAAGACATTGAGGCAGAATTCAATGTAACCGCCGTTTATTGAGTGTCCACCATGTACCAGGCATGGTGCTGGAAAACTGTGCTCAGGAATGAACAGCTTAACCCCCACATTTGTCACCCAAAACTAAGAAATTCACTGTCCATGGTGCCTTCTTCTCCAGGACTCCCTCTGTAGGTTGTAAGGTACAAATACAAGGACACAAATATCCTGACATGTAGATTCAAAGGTCAAAGAAAAACCTTTAGGGATTTCAGGAAACAAACTTGCTTTAATTTAGGGGCAGACAAGAAAAGTTAACATATTTTAGTCTAATGACATGACTTCCATCGAAGGTCTATATTTTAAAACATCAGAGCCCAATCCCATTCTTCCTCAGATTATAGGCTCAGCAGATGTGAAATGTATCACTAATTTCATTTTACAAATGGGAAAACCAAGAACTCTGAATTTCTGAAGCAGACTGCAAATGCTTCACGTGACTGTGTCAGAATTCAGAGAGGGTTCAGATCCTCTAAGAGGAGACGGGATTTTGAGATGAATCATGCCATCTGGCTAAAGGGTCTTCAAGTGCCAGCTCTGTCTTTGGGCAAATCACTTGTCATGAGGCATCAATTTTCTCACCTGTAAAAATTGGGAAATTGAGGAACCAGACTAGGTAGGCCATGTATTCCAGTCCAGTTTCCTAATTCTAGGAGTCTCATGTGGCAAAATAAGAATAAGGGGCAAGTCCTCCCCTCCGCTCTTCCTGTACAGAAGCAAAAGATCACATAATTTTCCTCTATAATCTTTCTTTTCAAATGGTAGAAAATTAATGCTAAAATATGTTCCATGTTCTTGGATAAGTTCATTTGTCTGTCTCTATTTGTCTGGTTCTCTCCTTCTCTCTTTCCCTCTCTTTCTCTCTTGTTTTCTTCTCTCTCCTTCCTCCCTCACCCCCAGGAGAGAAGTTATACTCGTTGTTTTGCCCCCTAATGTCCATTCCCCTTGGTCTAGTAACAGCAACTTGATTTTTTTTCCCCCAAGAACTATACCCCTTCCAAAGGATACAATTTGCCAGAACCTTCATTGTGGATGCCCGCCCTTCCCTGACCAAGAAACAGATGCCTGATCTAAGCAAAGCCAACTAGATAACCTTTCTATGGACTCTGGTTCTCGAGTAGAATGATACAAAGACAAAAAATGGTTGGAATTTATTCTTCTTATGTCAGTGCCCTTGAGAGATCATTCATCACTTTCTACTACTTAGATCTTCTGAGATTCCTGGCTTCAATATTTTCCAAAAACCAGTTTTATCACTTTTCCTCTGATTCTGTGATTACCTTAAAACCTTATAATAAAACTTGTCTTTGCTCAAATTAAAGTCGGTTTCCGTTGCCTGCAACCAGAGCCCTAAAGGACACAACTTTCAGCTCAACCATTTTTTTAAGTCTTAAAATTTGCCACCTACTCCTCCTGAGAAGCATAAATGTAATGTGTAAAAGCAGGACAATCCATTTGTTTTATTAATGTCTTGTCTGTACTCCTGTGGGCTAGGCTGGGATGTAAAGGCCTTCCATCCTGGTCCTCTTTGCCTTTCCTGATGATGAGAGGAGAAGTCTATTGACAAGTCAGAGGAATGGATAACTCTTTCCTAACCTCCTGCCCACCTAGAAAAGACCTGGGAACATCTCAAGTCCCACATGGCAAAATTGGGTCAATGAGTACCAACCTGGTTTGACAGTACAATAGTGTGTCTATATCATTTCCAGCCCTACAACCATCTGGGAAACTGAAAATTCTAGGTGAACTTGGAGCCCCAAGTCATTCTCCTTTTCAGAACTCTGGACTGCAACAGTAATAACAATAATCATAATTATTATTATTAACAATTACTGAGCAGTCAGTACCTATGAAGCATTAAACCAGGAACTTTATATGTTTTACCTCATTCAAGCCATACAATAACCACAGGGGTAGGTGCTATATTCCTATATTACAGATGAAAAAGATTGACGTTTGGAAAGGTTAGGACCTTACCTGAGGTTAACAGCTAGTGAAAGACAGAGCCAAGATTAAATGTGGGTCTTTCTGATTTTACTCTTAATCAGAAAGTCAACACTCTTAATCACAGTGACATCTTGCCTAACATAAGCAAGTTTCTGTGCTGGAAATCAGAGTTCACCTGGCTAACACACTGCAAAAACGACAGGGTTTCCATTATTTTTCATGCCAGGAACAAACCCCCAAGAGGTTAGGCATCAAAGTGAACTGTCTTGATTTTATCAATTGCCTTTTCTCCTCTACTTGCCACTTGAGACTTTGCTGTCCTCTGTGTACTGACAAACCCTATTGTACCTGGAGCAGGAATGTTTTTCAGGATAAAATAAAAAATAAGCCTATCACTCTCCATAAGTTAACAGGACTCAGTGTACTTTGCAAATTGCTCCTACCCATCAAAAACAAAGGGTGGATAGTGAACCCGAAGTTAAATTTGTCTCTTAAATACCCTCTCATAGAGCCTTTCAGGTATAAAGAAAGTCTTAAATCCTAAAAGGATAGAATGGAAAACATCGATTTGTTACACATTCACTTAACAAAAATTGACTGGACAAGTTTAGCTAATAGTATTGCTAACCAATGTTAATTTCTTCACTGTGATATACATACCACGATTAAGCAGGATGTTAACGTTAGGGGAAGCTGGGTAAAGGGTATATGGGAACCCTCTGCCTTATCTTTACAACTCTTTTATAAATCTAAAATTACTTTAAAATAAAAGGCTTTAAAAAACGTACTGGACAGGGGCCGGCCAGTGGCACAGTGGTTAAGTTCGCATGCTCCGCTTTGGCATCCCAGGGTTCGCAGGTTCGGATCCCCAGCATGGACCAACGCACTGCTTATTAAGCCAGGCTGTGGCAGGCGTCCCACATATAAAAGAGAGGAAGATGGGCATGGATGTTATCTCAGGGTCAGTCTTCCTCAGCAAAAAGGAGGATTGGTGGCAAATGTTAGCTCAGGGCTAATCTTCCTCAAAAAAACAAAAAAGAAAGAAAGAAATGTACTGGACATGCTGCGTAAGAGATTCCCTACAGCGTCCTCCGTAAGACTGATGGTCTAGAACTACATTACCGATGACATGAAGTTGAGGTGAGAATCTCGAGGTGAGTCATGTTCACCAGTGAAGTATCATTGGTAGCAACAGCACAGAGTCTCTCTAGTCCAAAACCACAAGAATCGCATATCTTGCAAACCAAGGCTTTAATGAGAGCTGAACAAAAAAGAGAGTTTGGTCACGATACTTCACATCTGGGCCATAAATACACAGTTCTATACAAAACATCACGGCAAATGGTGTGTATGTGTGTGTGTGTGTGACAGAGAGAGATGGGGGAGGAAAAATACAGAATATATGAATGAGATGAAGCCAAACAGACAAGAAAGAATCACTTATATCACTCACGTGGGATCAGGGGAAGAATTCACACATTTGCACAAGTAATGACAACATAGATGGAGTAAGATCCTGGGATGCTGGTCCTCAACACAAGGAACTTTTTACACTTTTCTAAACAAAGTTTCAGAAATATCTATCGAAGAGTTATTCGGCATAAGCAAAGCATTTCAGAAGGGTTTTAAAAACACTAAAAGGATGGAATATTTAAAGCCTCCAGAAATGCTGCAAGAAAGTTTTGAAGATGATTAAATCCAGGGTGGAGAACACTTTCAAGGATTTGAAGGTCTCTGACTCGAGGACAGTGACTCTTAATCTTCCTCTGTAAGATTAGAAGAAAAGAGTTTTGTCCAGCTTAGAGAATCTCTTTTCAGATATGAGGGAAAAGTTCTTGAGAAAATGAGTGAGGAAATACCTCACTAGGTCCCCCAGCGGGGTTAACCGCATTGTCTTGGGATGTCATTGCAAGGAGAGGAGACTGCTTTTCATAAGGGTCGAACACAAATCTGCCTCAAAGCCCAGAGGAGGAAGAGATGGTCGATTTAGGGTCTTCTCCAATGCATGGAGTCAAATTATATATAACATGTAGCTGTGTTAACATCTCTCTGAAGAGCAGTTGCCAGAGAGGAATCAGGCATTGTTATTCTAGGAACAGAAAGTGCCAGTCATGTCATGAAACTCTGGTGTAAAAAATCCCTTGACTGATCCAGTTTACTAACCTTTCTTCCTATTTCAGGGACTTTCTGTGGACGTATGACCGTGAACCTGCAGTGTAGGAGACAAGCTGATCTGGCACTAAGCTCTGATTTCTTTTCCAATAAGACAACTGGGGTAAATTCATGAGAAAATAAATCATGGCCCCAAATCAGAATCTTAAAAAAAAATGCCCTTACTCCCCTGACACTTTATATGGGGCGATGGGGGGTGGTAAGATCCCTTGACATCCTATTTACATTACCCTTGCTTCGGGAAAGGTTTAAGATAAATAATACAGTATTCAAAATTCGTATTTTATTACTCTCACGAGTGAGACAAAAACATAATAGTCCAATACATCACTTTTGTACATTACTGTGTTTAAACCCTACGGTGATAATCTCCCCACTGTGCCCCACACAGCTTGGGAAAACCACATCCTACTTTATCCCAGTTTGTCTTCCACTTATATTTTAGTAGAATAATTTGGTCAGACATCCAAAGGCCTTCCCACTAATGAAACCAGGATTTGCTAAGAAAAATCAATTTATAACTTGCCATAGTATCCAACAAAGATAAAAAGAGTAATTAAAGTTTGAAACACAGCAACCGTCCTCAACTCTTAGAGGAATCAGTAGGAGAGTACCAGAGAAAAGCAAAGGGTTAACACAGCTGATTTCTGGGTTAAGAGAAGGACGCAACATGATTTTTTAAGGCAAACACCTGGAGGGAAAAAAAGTAGTATTTTGTTTCCACCTCAAGAAATTGCAGACAAACATAAAGCAAATCACATCAGTGGAATACTCAATTACCTGAACGTGCTCATTAACAAAATGTAATCAACCCACTTTCAGTCCTCTCTTCACCTGCTGTAATATTTGTAGTGCACTGCCTTCCGTATTCCTCACAAGCGGGAGAACGTTAGACAGTCTGCACGGTGCATCAAAGGGAAACAAATAAGCACAGATTTCTGCTGATGGCAGGAATTTCTCCTGCCCAGGGCACAGGAATCAACAATATGGAAATAGCAGCACTGGCTGTATATTTTAATTATTCCCCACACCTATTTTGCAAAAGAGACTTAAAGTTCAATTAGGTAATATGATGCTCAGTTATGGTTATTTCATAAAACTGAGAGGAGTCATTTAAAGTAGTAAATATGCAGTCATGACAGAATTAAATATTCATGAGATCATGAGCAACTGGAAAGCTGAGGATATTAGAATATTAAAATTAATTAGAGTTTTGACGATGTAAATCTTGAATGCATTTGTAAGGCACCCCGGTCCAGTCTAGAGTGTGTTCGAATTCCAGTTCCTGGGTAGACTTCCATTTAAATTACAATACTGATTTTGGTAGATAAACAACATTCCCAATCCTTAGCTCAGTTTCAAAATGCAAAATAATTTTGAACATTTGCAAATACCAACTTGTTAAGTGAACCTGTCTCCAAATACAGAACAGCAACACTCAATGTGATCTCAATATGTTTCGAACATTTGTTTCATCTAACACCAGCACCTTGGGAAAGGTCCAACAGAAACCAAGGCGATTTCCTAGGAGGAGTACTTCATGACATGCAGTTCTTTTCTAGCCAGGAGAAGTGGCTGTTCTCCTGTACGCTTCTCTAAGTGAGCAAAAGTGAGAAAGTATATCGACTGATCTTTCTTTGGCTCCAATATTCTGATTTGTTGAACCAACTTTTCCCTAACATTGGTAGCCAGTTTCAAAATGTATTAACAAATACATGTGTACACTTGATACAGATACAACTAAAGGACACCAGCTTCCACAGACCTGAACTCCAACAGTGTATAAAGAAAGAACACTGTGCTCAGAGACAAAGCTGTAATAAACACACTCTTATAATATTATCGACGCATTATTTTCTATGCCAGTTCTTCTACTTCACAATTTTCTCCACAAAAGAAACATCAGCACCAGAGAAGGGCATCTGAGCCATTTCTTACTGGAACCCAATTACCTGAAGAACTCCTGTCTCCACTCTAAGTAGTAGCTATCCCCTTGTCTACAATGACACAGCAGGGCTGCACAAGCTTTACAGGGCTCATCTGCCGCCAGACACTCGGTCCCTGCCCTCCTGGGGAGCAGGATGCCAGGTGAGGAGAAGGACCTCCAGCCTAGAGCTGGGTTAAGCAGTGCTCTCCATTCTGCAAATGAGCCAAACTTTGCTCCCATTGTTGTCGTCTTTAGGTTGATGTCACCTCCTTCCAAGGAGTCTCAGAAGCCCCTTGGCAGCTTCTGAAGACATATGTTTCCCCTTGACCTAGATCATCCCAACAAGCCTTGGTTATACTGTGCTGGTAAGCAAAGGTCTCACACTGCTCTCCTGAGGTGCTGTGCTCTACCCTGGGCATCGCATCGCATGTATCAGAAGACTTTTCTCTGCACACACCGCTGAATACGGAAACCAGGACAGACTTCTGCACACGCCTTCCAGTTCATAAAGTCACTAGCGCCCATGGATTCCCTGAAATCCCACGCCTTCCCCACATCTGCAACCCCCACCACCACACAACTGAGGGAAGGGGGTGGAGGGGAGCGGAGGGGTTAAAGTGACAGCCACTACTAGAGCTCCTTGGTTTTGTTCAGAAGGTGTCACAGCTCCAACACTGTGGACCTACCTTGCTCTCTCCCTTCTCGCTGTTGGGTCGCGCCTCGGGATCGTCGCTGTCCTCAGCGCCTGCACTCTCGCCGGGTAGTTCATCCTGAGCCAGCTGCTGCTGCTGCTGCTGCTGCTGCTGCTGCTGCTGCTGCGGCTGGGGCTGGGGCTGGGGCGGCTGTGGCGGCGCCTGGCAGGCTCCGCCAGCCCCCTGGGAGCGGGGGATGGGCTCCGGGCGCGGAGAAACTCCCTCAACATCCATCTCCATCTTCCCATTCACTGGAGGGCAAGACAAAAGCGGAGCGGAGACTTGGCAGCGGCGCCCGGCGGCTCCTCAGCTGCCCGTGGCACGCATGGCTCGCCGAGGAGGGGCCGCCTCCCGCGCGCCCTCCCTCCTGCCACCCTTCGCCCGCGCTCCCCGCAGCTCCGCTCGCCTGCTTGGCTCCGGCACTGGCGGCGTCTGGGCCGGGGAGCGCGAGGAGCGGGTGGCCGCGTGTCCTTGGAGCGGTGGCCTTCAGGCGCCCCCGGCAGTCCCGCTAAGCAGAGCGCATCCCGGCGGCAGCAGCGGCGGCGACGCCTCCCAGCCGCGCGCCCATCCCCGGGGCCGCTCGGGGACTTGCTCTCCAGCCGGGCCTCCCTATTCTCGTTGCTTTCCAGCCTCTCCTGGGGCTTCTTGGCGTTTCCCCTCCCTTCCAACCTTCTGAACAAAGTTACTGGAGGAACAAACCAGATCGCCGGGATCTGCCGAGCGAAACTGACAGGAATAGGGAATGTCAGGTGTAAGTGAAATCTACCTTCCCCGCCCGCTGACCAAGCGCCGACCCCTCACCTTTGCCCTCTCCCCGACGCAGAGGAGCCGAGGAAAGGCGGGTTTTCCGACCCGGTCAAGGTGGTGGCGGAGAGGAGTGGAAGGAAGGGAGCATGCGGAGGGCTGGTGGTTAGTGCGCCCACCCCCAACCCCAGGCGACCCCCACCTCCACGCTGGCCCTGGGCCCCCTCCTTCCCTCCCGCGGCCGAGCGCGTCTCCGGGGTCAGCCCCTCCAGTGCGTGCGTGTGTGTCTATCCCAGAGATCCCGCTCCTCGGTGGGCTCCGCCGCCGGCTCCGCGCCACACAGCCCAACACTAGAGAACTGGATCGAGTACAGAGGAGAAGCCAGCGGCAAATTCAGGGCTGGAAACCGACCTACCCTCGCCTCTGGCCCGATCGCGGGCTAGAACCGGGAAGGGGTGGGGCCCCGCGTGGATGGCGAGGACGCAAGTCTCGCAGCGCTCCCGAGTTTGGCGCAAAGGTCGGCAGTAGAGGGTCGATGGGGTAGGTGGAGGGAGAAGCGAGAAGTCGCTGCCAGGCATTTACTGCAATGTGCCCCGGGGTGGGCGCCAGCTGGGCGCCGCCGCTCCCGAGTGACGATCTCTCCGGTGCTGGAAGCAAGTCCTTAGCAGGGCAGGTCTCCAGGAGGTTCCGGTAGTGACCCCAGGGCAGGCGGTGAGGTGCGCCTATAAATATAGATAGATAGAGATGACAAGGGTAGACTTGGAAATTCTTAAATCGGGGCTTACCGACAGTCAGGTGATTAGGATGACTTCTAAATTTAACACCACTTGGTCCTGGGGAGTAGCTTACAACTTCACGGGAACTGGTACTGCAACTCTGCACGTCCAGGAGGGACCTTCCAGCAGCTGCGGAGAGAAATAGCGGGTTATTAAGAACCTGTTTAATATTAAATAGAGCCCATTGTTCTGGGCTTTGAGTTCCATAATGCCCCCAAATGGATCAGCAGATAAATGAACTATTCATGCATTTCTTAGCAGAGGGTGGCTTTTTCCCCTAACATATAATGTATCACAGATAACGCTTGCCTAATGAAACTAGAAAATTGCATTGTTCATCTCGTGACTGCTTTGCATTAACTTAAAGACAACTTTACATATCAAGACACACTGTCCCAATGGATGCAGTTACACAAGAATACATCATTAGGTCCTATCCTTCAATGCAATCTTTTAATCTCTGACTCAGCCTGTAAGTGTGACAAATTAATTGCTACTTTAATTTAATCAGTGTAGACAGCCAATCTGGATAACACAATGTGAACATACATTTGGAGAAAAGAAAGTTTGGGGACCGAATTACTCATTCTCTTTTTCTTCAACGTTTCTAAAAACTAAATTTCAAGCTCATTTTCTAAATTGGGAACTTGTTAAAAATAAAGTCAACTTGTTTTAGTCTGAGATTCATGATACTTTTTAAATGACATTATGACCCTTATGTAGTAATGTACCAGCCAAGAAAATATAGAGCGGTGCGCCTCTAAAGAAGTTACTTGCTCTCCATTTCCTCCCCAGTACATTGTAATAAATCAATTCTTATGGTATTTTTATAATGGTAAATTAGATTATCTGTGTAAAGTGCTTAGCAGAGTGCCTTAGTGTGTAATGAGCACTCAACAATCATGACCTGTTTTACTGAAAATAGTAAGATGATAGAAATTCACCATGAGCACCCATCTGAGCACCTTGATTTAGGAAGCAGAAATTGCCAGTTTAATTACCCTTTTTATATAAATAATTCTAAAAGATATTTGGTATCTTCAAAGAATGAAGCCCCTTCTGAAGGCAGGAAGAAAGTCAATGGTGTTTTGTGCCATAAAGTTTTGAATTTGACAGATTTTCCTTCTACAGTGTAGAAATAAAAATTACATGTCAGTTCCGACTGGAGCTGGAATAGCTGACTGGTAAGTTATTATTCTTCCATGCTTGTTACTTACAAAATATGTTTATGAAGTTCTTTCAAGGCTTAAATGAAGATTAAATCAAAATAAAGATAAAATACTTCAACTAAATTTGTTCTAAATTTAGGCATGTGCTTGTAAAGATTCCCATTGTTAAATGCAAATATTTTTCCTTTCTCTGCCCTTCTATTTTTTGGGGACAGAGAATGTTTTTTTCTTTTCTTTTTTTCTTTTTTTTTTGCATCTGTCATAAGTAAATATGGGCTCAGAAAATATATTACATTTCAAAACTGTTGATTGCACCTAATTATGCATGTAAATTGCTACTTCAAACATGCAGACAGCTTGCAACATTTTGAAAAATTTGCCCTAGTAGTCATCTGAGGTATTTGTGTTACTATTTTGCTTTTGCCTTAAACGACTCCATTTCTCAATTAGCTTTCCATTAATGATGGATCTATGAATAATTTTGACCTTTTGATGTCTCTTTTAGATGATCAAATTAGCAAATCAGCACTTTCAACAAAATTATCCTTCTTATTGTTTATACCAGACCCTTTGATTTTTGACTCATTGAGATGAGAGTTTACAAAAAGATGTCCTGGAAGAATCATCTAACCCCTTGCTACTCAAAATGTTGTCACTTGGACCAGTAGCATCACAACCAACTGTATTGTTAGAAATAGAGAGCCTCAGGCCCCAGCCTAGACTTACTGCGTCAGATTCTAACAGGATCTGCAAGTGATTCCTACAACATTCAAGTTTGAGAAGCAGTGCTCTAACACCTTGAATAGTTGGCCTTTCTACATTATAATTATCTTGGCCACTGTTCCCCTAAAATACTACTCAGAAAGACTTATTGGGAAAACACCATCTTGGAAACTTTTTTTTTTGTCAAGACATTACAGTCCCCTACCACCCTCCCCCCAGGATCTTAGTGTTGCATAATGAAAAGCAACATAAATTAAGAATGTATCTATGTTGTGTATCTCTGGTTATGAATTGAAAGTATACAATTTTCTAAAATCAAAAGGCATGAACCTGAAAAGGGAATAGCACTTTATCTTGAATAATAAATATTATGCAAACATGTGGAACTAGTCCCCAAAAAACTTGGTTATTCTCGACCTTCTTCTTGAGACTTGAAAGTCCATAGTTTCTTTCTGTGCTGAGATTATTGATACCTTCTGTTAAAATGCAAGCAGAAACTGCAAGCTTGTGTCTGTGCAATGACAGTCTAATAAAGCTTCAATAATTTGGCATAAGTATGGACTAAATTATATGCCCCACTATTTTTAGGAACTAACAGAACTTGTGACTTTAAAAAATTTCTTTAAAGCACTTATACATATATCGATGAATTATTTATTTAAAACACTATCTGGGACAGTGGTTCTCACCTGTAATGTACATGAAATCACCTGGGGAATGTTGTTGAAATGCAGCAGGATGGGGTTTGGGCCAGAGAATCTGAATTTCTAACAAATTTCCAGGTGAAGCCAGTGCTTCTGGTCCTCAGACCTAATAGACTTGCTTTATCGCCATCAACTGCTATCAAATTTTAATCCCTTGGGGAGCTTTTTAAATCTTCAATGTCTGGACTACACCCCAGACAAATTAAATCTAAATTTCTGGGGGTGAGATGTAGGCATCAATAGTTTTTAAACCTCCCCTGGTGATTACGATGGGAAGCCAAGATTGGGAATCAGTGCTGTAAATCAGTGGTTCTCTAAGTGTGGTCCCCTGACCAGCAGGAGCAGCAGCATCACTTGGGAGCCAGATATGAATGCTGACTCCGAGGCTCCACCCTCGACCTACTGAGTCAGTATCTAACTTTAAGATCCAGGTGATATGTCTGCACATTTAAAGTTTGAGAAGTGCAGCAGCAACCTGATCGCAACTCCTTCATCTTTTGGCTCTTTACAGATCTACGCTCATAGTGAGAAGCTTGTAGAACACTTACAGATAAAGTTCCAATTGACAAGAGGAATTTATCAACATCCCTAGCTCTGTTTTAATACTTCTGTGATTAGCAGCACTGTCCAATAGAACTTTTCTGCGGGATAGAAATGGTCTATATCCGTGCTCTTCAATATGTCGCCGCCAGCCTCATGTGGCTATTGAGTACATGAATTATGGCTAATGTGACGGAGAAACTTTTAATTTTAATTTTATTTCATTTTAATTGATTTAAATTTAAATAGGCTCCTGTGGCTATTGGCTCCCGTATTGGACAGAGCAGTCCCAGAGTAATCATCCTTCCTGTTGCTGAACCCTTATTCAAATTCCCAGGTTGAACACAGGCCCCTCCTGCTCAGCTTTTGTATGTATTAATCCCCAGTGAATGCACCAGGATGAAAAACATCTGCCTTGCTGCCTCATTTACATAATAAGTAACATTATGCTTATTATTTTGAATGAGAGGAGTTTAACTTGAATTAAATGCCACCAAAAGTTGTCAAAACCTTTTTCATAGTATTCATAATTACGTAGCTTTAATTTTACAGCCTTTTCAAACGTCAGCACACATGGAATGTGTTTGAAACTGCCTTAAGAAAAAAAGACAAAAGACTGCAAATGGATTCAGGGGAGAAGGCACATAAAGACCCCCTCCCCCAGCGTCTTATTGGTGCATAATGGAAATTTGCATAAATTAAGAGTGTATCTATGTTGGAAACAAATATCAAAACTTGAAGATTCCTCTCAAAATGAAAGACGGATGAGATACCAAACAAAGGAAGGATCAAGGAGTTAAGGTGCCAGAAGATAGCAAATGAAATTCAAAATAGAAATGTACTCAACAATTTCCCTGATGTAAATATCTAATCTGTGGAATCAATGAAATGGGAGGGGAGGGGACAAAATGGAAGGAAAGAAAAATGCTTATGATTTGAAGACAGGCACCAGCCCCCTGAGTCTTCCCTTTTCCAGGATGAGAACCACCACCACCACCACAATTACAGCAGCACTGCCTACCAGCTACTAGGTGCGCTCCGGACATTATCTCCTGTAACACTCCCAACAACCCTGTGAGGTGCCTATGATCAGGAAAGAGATTATTCAGGGGATGTTATTTTATCTCAGGATAAAAATAAATCTCTACTTGAGAGGGAAGAGGACAATGTTAAAATAAAGTCCACCCTTTCCTTTGACTGAAAAGGACGTGTGTCATTTCTAAGCTCAATTAGCTACCACCTTTCTTACAAAAGGAGGCTAGCACCAGGAAAATATTTCGTCAGGGTCTGAGCCTTGCCTGGCTGCTGATTTGGTACCGTGTGATACAAGATTATGCCCACAAAGAAATGTGTAGCTAAGGGCAACAGCCTCACTTCTGAGGATGGTCACTTCATAGCAACTGAAACCAATAAATAGGCTGCCGTTGTCCTCAGGAAAGAAACTCCCAGGGACTTCAGACAATACGATTTCAGGAGGTTGGCCGAGAGCTCAGAGGCCATGCAAATCTGGTGCTGACTCTCATGCAGGCATCTTAAGATCCCCCTCACCCAGGCTTTCCGTTTGTTCAGAAACTGAGGGCAAGTTTCTTCATAATCCACATCAATCCACCTTAGAAGGGAGGGGGCAGAGTGACAATGAAAAAGAAGAAAATCTTTACTCCCCTGAGTGATGGACTAAAAAGGCCAAACCCAAGTCTGTGTTTACCAGTGCTGCAGATATCCCATGCCCAACAACACAGTTTATTAATCAAGCCACAGCCCTAATCGTTGTGCGAGGCAATCTTTGGAGGATTCCCCACCCTTCACTTGTTCAAACATGCATGTTTCTTGGCTAAAGTTCTAAGTGTGGTTTATGGACATGGGATTCCCAGGCATTGTGAACTTTAATTCTGGGTCACCTGAAAATGCTCCAGGTCACGGCAGTTTCAAGAGCAGTCACATTATGCTCAGGCAATATTGGAGCATTTCTTCCTAGTGAGAGGGCCTGTTTGGCTTCCTGAATCTTGTACAGAATGCCGGCTTTGCTGAGCTGGTCTGGACTTGATTGGTGCCAAAAAAATCACCCTCATTCCTGATGAAGTCTAGGTTGGAGGAGTAGCTTGTATCTGTAGGCAAATGGTCTCCGTGTTTCTGAATGCCTGGATCAGGCAGATGAATCTACTCTGTCACACCCATGTGGGGCTGTTGCAAGGTTGGCCTGCAGGTGCCCTGCAGGCAGCTAGTTCCCAGTAGGTAAGAGGCTAGTAAACTCAGTTCATTTTTCCCAAATTCACCAGGCAGCTAAGACACTTCTCCTAGTGCAGAGAGAGTTATGCTACTTGAATTCCCTACACCTGGAGAGAAACTTCACAAGTGGGAAAGAAGTGTTAATTCCTTTCAATGAATTCTGCTTCAATATCAGTCCTAATCCCATGTCCCATGTCCCAATCCCCCTCACTGCTTGGTGCCTCCTGTGGTGGAGGAGAATTCTGGGAGCCCACCCTGGACTACTCCATTTCCTGCCTTTTGTATCCACTCATTGGTCCTATGTGGTCACCAGGCACCATCAGCTCTACCAGCCACACTCCCCTCAGTTGTAGAACTAACTTAGTGGGTCTTACATGTGGTTGGTCAGAATTAACATTCCTTGTACAAAGCTGTCAAGAATTAAACTCCTGACCTGGCTCTCATTAGCATCATTCTCGTATCAACTGAGCAAACCAGAAATTTTACGGAGGTGTAAAGCTTGCAGAGGTGGTGCTCTTGCAAAGTGCCTTTTATCTTACAAGTGCCTAATAAATATTACATTTTTGTAATTCAGCTTTTTAAACCAGAAATTATCTTTTATTCCCTCATATAGTATATTTTAGAAGACCCACTAATGTAGTGCCTTGTACATGGTGGGAATTAAATAAATGTTTGAGAATGAATATTAAAACCTTTTAAGTGAAGGCTTAGAAATGACTTTGCATCTCATCTTGGAAAATTTAGTCTTCAGAAAAGTAAAATAAGACTAGGCTATTTGGAAACTAAGTTTTCACCCTGGACTTACTATCATATATTTGGATCAATTTCACTGAACCGGGAAGGTAAATAGGAAGTAAACAACTGTAACTTTGCACAAGTACCTTGTCTGAGTCTCCGTTTCCTTTTTTTATGAATTGAGGAACCTATAATTCCTTTCAGCTCAAAGACTCTGAGATAACAATAGTAGATATTTTCTGACCAGTTAAGTGCACACTGAATGCATCCAATAATCAAGAGAGAGTGGGAAACTCTCTGGAGTTTGTAATGGTATGCTCTCAATTCATCTATTACATAGCAAATCTCTTCTCCTATTTCTAGATATGGTCATTGGACTCCTGGTCATTATGTCCTTTATCTGTACACTTTGCTTTTCATTTTGGAACAGAGTGTAAGCAACATGTATAACTACAGTAATAATTAGGCAAGACATTTTGGAAAACCAGGAATTTAAATGTAAATATGAAACAGGAAACAATCAGAGACAGCATAAACATAATAAATGAGTTCACAGGAAAAACCAGTAGCGTGTGGGTGATGAGTTGCAAGATTCACCTCGATGTATTTCTAGAGAAAGGAGAGAGACCACTATACTGGGGAAATTGAAAGTTCAGTGGGTGGTATACACCTTCTTAATATAATAGTATCCTCACATCCTTTAAGAATATCATACATGCTTAGAAATTAAGGCATAAGTAAATACCAACTGGTTTGCTTTGTCTCACTCTGCCCCCAGCATGCAGGTTTCCAGCCCTCTGCTCTACTGACTGTTGTATTATGTCACTAGTTACCTCCCCACTGCTGAAATCAATGACATGTGGCATCTTGATCTTAGCTTAGCCTTCTGGACCATGTTTCACTTCAACCTTCTCAAGAAGCTACTCAGTCTTGATTCCCTCTTCATCTTGTGACCATTCCCTCACTAACTTTCTTTTTCACTCTTCTTTTCCTATCCATCTCCAAGGGATTCTATTCCACGTGTACTCTTTCTTCAGAGAGCTCACAAAACTTCAACTTCCTCACTGGGAAAATAGCGTTCATATCAATCACCAGAGAGATTAAGCACAGCATTAAGCATTTGCATAGGGCATCTCTTTTAATTATCATAACAGCTCTCTGCAGTAGCCATTACTTGCTCCACTTTATGCACAAGGAAACTGAGGTTCTGATAGTCTGGATAACATGCCTAAATCCACAACCCTCGTAGTAGCAGAATCAGAGATTTGAACCCAGGCCTGTCTGACCCAAATTTCATGATCTTTTCATCCATCTGTGTATATCAATTATCTACTGCTGTGTAACAAACCACCCAAGAATGTAATGCCCTAAAACAATAATAGCCATTTATGTTGCTCACACATCTGAGACGCAAGCAAAGCTTGGTGGATATGACATGCCTCTGCTCCATGTGGCATTAGCTGGGGAAGCTCAACTGGGGCTGAAGGCTCTGTGTTGAAGACAGCCCACTCACAGGGCTGCAAGTTGGTACTGGCTATTGGTTGGGGGTTCAGAAGCCTCAGTTCCTTTCTACATGGGCCTCACTAAAGGCTGCTTGGGCTTCTTCAAACCATGGTGGCTGGCTTCTAAGAGGAAAGAACCTAAGAGAAGCAGGCAACAGTACAAGGTATTTTTGGGACTTACTCACATAGCGTCATTTCTGCTATACTCGGTTGAGGCAAACAGAAAGGCCCACCCAGGTTCAAGGGGAGGTGACATAGACTCCACTTCTTGAGGGGGAAGTAGCAAGGTAGTAGGACAGCACGGAGGACAGGAGAAAACATTGTTGCAGCCATCTGTGGGAAAAACAAACTGCCACATCATGAGTCCTCTATAAAGCTCATCTATAAAGATGACTTCCAAATCTTTATCTCCAAGCCATGACTTCTCTTCAGAAGCCAGTTCCACAGTTCTGACTGATTATAGAATTTTTCAAAAACCGAATTCACAAAGGTCTTTGTTAAAACCAAGCCGTATCTTATTCTTTCTCATTTACATTATTGTCACCATTCTTCCTCATCGCCAATGCTCAATAGCTCACATGTACCTTTGACTCCTGTTGTTCCCATCTCCCCACAGTCAGTTGCTTAGACCTATTAACTCTACTCCATCAAAGTTTTATTCATTCTCTCAAAAGGATTTATTGAATACCTAGTATGTAATTGGCCCTGCATTGGTTACTTTTAGTTACTAGTGATAGAAATACAATAGCACACACAAACACACAAATATGTATAAAAAATATATATATAGTCATGCGTTGCTTAACGACAGGGATACATTCTGAGAAATGTGTCATTAGGTGATTTCATCGTTGTGCAAACATCATAGAGTGTACTTAAAGACCTAAAAAGTATAGCCTTCTACACACCTAGGCTATATAGTACTAATCTTATAGGACTACTGTCGTATGTGAGGTCCATCGTTGACCGAAATGTCATTATGTGGCACATGACTATACTGTCTTTGCTCTCAAGTAGTTTACAGGCTTATGCAGAAAGAATAGACAAATCAACAAAAAGTTACAATTACTATAAGTATCATATTCCAAGAAAATTCAGGGTGCTGAGCTTGCCAAGAAAAGAAATACTAACCTAGATTTGGATGAGTGAAAGAAGAAGAAAGCGAACTCTGATCCAAGTTTAAAGGAATAGTAGTTTTATTCCACCTGAGCTCACAGATTACCAACAGAAATCAAAACAAAATGAAATAGAATGCCATTTAGCTCAGGATGACTTTCAGTTGGTCTGCCAAGAGTCTCTGAAGCACTGAATGATACCCAAAGCTAAACCTCTGTTCAAACATATTTCCCCATAGACTCTTTTTGAACGTGTCCAACCTATACAAGGTAAATTAATTTAATTGAGATTAACCAGTATCACTGAGCATTGTAATGTTTCAAAGTCAGTGTAGAAAGACTTTAAATTCTTTACAGGAATTTGAGAGAGCTTTTTAAATGATGGGGAAAGAAATCTTGTACAGCCCATGTGCTGGTGTCTCGCTTGCTTGCTCTCACACTCATTTCTCATTGTTTGTTCTGTCCCCTCCTCTCTGTGTCACAGGAAACTGCATTTCTGGGCTCCCTTGCTAATGTGTCTCTGCTTAGTTTAGGTCCATGGGAGGCTCTGGTGGAAAACAGGAAGGGGCAAGAAGGCGAGAAGCTGGGGTGTCTCTTCCCTCTCTCTCTGCCTTAGCTGCAGCTAGCAGCAGCTACATCTCCTCCTGCTAGAAACACCCAGCTGTCTGGCTGGGCAGCAGCACCTCCTGTGATTCTCATTGCCTCCATATAACCCCAGATTCTGGGATTAGGTAACACTCCCTCCTCCCTATGGACTTCCAGCCCTAAGGGTGTGGCCATCTCTTGCTCTCGCTAACCTCTGGTGGTCTCAACATCCTCTAGCTGCCATCCCATATATGACCACTTCTATCCCAATTCCTTCCATTTGAAAGATTAGAGTGTCTGGTTTTCTGACTGCACCCTGACTGATACACCTAGCTAGGTCACTTTTAAAAATTATTTTTAATTGTGGTACAATACACATAACATAAAATTTATCATCTTAATCATATTTAAATGTGTAGTTTAGTGACATTAAGAAAATTCACACTGTTGTGCAACCATCACCACTGCCCATCTCCAGACCTCTTCTCATTTGCAAAACTGAAACTCTATACCCATTAAATAACAACTCCTCATTCCCCCATCCCCACAACCACCATTCTACTTTTTTCTATGAATTTGACTACTCTAGGTACTTCATGTAGGTGGAATCATACTCGATTTTTCCTTTGAGACTGGTTTATTTTACTTAACATAATGTCCTCAAAGATCATCCATATTGTAGCATGTGTTGAATTTCCTTCCTTTTTAAGAATAAATATTCCATTGTATGTATATACCCATTTTGCTTATCCACTCATCTGCTGATGAACTTTTAGCAATTGTGAATAATGCTGCTAGACACATGGGTAGACAAATACCTCTTTGAGTCCCTTACTTGTTCTTTTGAGTATATATCCACAACTAGCATTGCTGGATCACATGGTAATTCTATTTTTAATTTTCTGAAGAACCACGAGATTGTTTTCCATAGTGGCTGCACCATTTTATAGCCTCACTAACAGCACACAAGGGTTCTAATTTCTCCACATTCTTGCCAACAATCGGTATTCTCTGTCTTTTTGATGGTAGCAGCCTTAATGAGTGTGTAGCGATCGTTCATTGTGGTTTTTAACTCATTTTAATACGAGAGAAGTTGACTTTGAGTCGCAAAAATCACTGACTCAACTTTGTCTTCTAGTCATATGGTGAGTGATAAGCAGGGTTTCTGGCATTAAGCTTATGGCTGCTCTATGTTTCCATGACAAGTTAAAGTAAGAACCTTACCAGCACCCAACAATTGAGGCCCAGTGAGGATTTTAGAGTAAGATAGTCCTTCAAATCCCACCTCAGCCACTCTATATGACCTTGGACAACTCAGCCCATCTCTCTCTCTGATCTCAGTTTTTTCATCATTACATTGTGAATAATAACCCCTGCCTTGCACAGCTAGGAGAATTATATTTTCCTTACATATTTACTTATATTCCAGATTCTTAGTTTTAAATATTTGATGCTTTGTATCTTGCCAGCTTGTTTATATAGTTAAAACTTCACATGCTCTTGTTGACACAGTATCAATAAAAAGAACTGAAAATGTGCACATGATGCCTTCCCAGGTGGCTAAGCTTCAGAGAGATGATTAATTAAGATAATTAATTATATTGTCAGTCCTGAGGTCTGACAATATAATTTCAAATCCTAACTCCACCACCAGTAAATGTGTGACTTTGTAAAGTTACCTAAATTATTAAATTTCTCTGAGCCTGAATTTGCCCATCTGTAAAATGGGTATAATAATAATTAGTTCCTCACCTTTGGGTTATTGTGAGGATTAAATAATAAAACTACCTTAAGCTTTTACTTATCACATTCATAAATATACATTAAGTATTATTAGACTCCATTTTATTTGCAAATTTAAAATGCTAATGGATCCACTCTTGAAAGATCCCTTGAAACTTTTTCATCTCATAGAGGGGATTCTAGTTTGGGTATATCAGACACATTGATAAAGAATGCTTCTGCCTCATCTGCCTTCCCAAACTCCAGGATGCCTAGTAACTTTGAATTAAGTTAGGTAACCTACCTGTGTAGGTTGGACAAGCTCCAGGGGACTTGTCTTCTCTCACTGTGCTTGAATGGTGGAACTCCGTGGCATTGTGCTTTTTGTGTAGTATGGGAAGTCAGAGTCTAAATTTTAATTAACAACCCAAAACAGGGCCAACCATGGTCTTCTTACAGGGCAGCACTTTTGCTCAACCACAGTTCAAACCTCTCAGGAGTGTATAATGAGCCCGACTCATTCACTTCTTTTCTAAGAGAGAAAATAAAGCATAATATCTACCTCGTTCATTCATCCATTCATTTCACAAACTGTTCTTGAGGACCTGTGCCAGGCACTAAGAGAGATACCAGAAATACAGAAATGCAAGACACAGCTCCAGCCCTCTAGGACATCAGGAGACTGACAATCATCACAAGATGCTATGGGAACCCATGGGGCATTGAACTCAGTCTGAGGGGTCTGGGAGGAGGTGACAGCTGGGCTGAATCTGGAAGGATGAGGAAACATCAACAAGAAAGAATAAAAGGGAGAGAGTGTGCTGTTCACGGTGGAGAGAACAATGGCTACAGAGGCATGGAGGATGAGAGTGATGTGGCATATCGTGGGGACCTCAAGTGTATAAAAGAGAAATGAGAGGTTGATGCAAATGTTGGCTGCATCCAGATCACAAAGGAGTTCTGTGTCATGGTAAGGAGTTCAGATGTTAGTCCACGTGTACTATTGGGGAATGATGATGGTATTTAAGTTGAAAATAAGAAGAGGTGGGAGATTTCTATGACAGTTCTATGGTGAATAAGATTAGAGGGCAAGGAAACCAACTAGACACCAGAGCAGTGACAGAAGAAAGAAATACGATTTAGAAGAAGTCAGTGGCCACAGAAAGAAAGAGAAAGCACTGGATTCTAAATTAGAATTAGAAAGTATGATCAACAAGACTGGTGAGTCATTAGATGTACCTGTTGCTTCTAAATTAAGCGTTCCAAGATCATTGAGCAAACTATAAATATCCTCTGACCACGTGTGAGTACACCAAGCAAGGTTTCAAAAGATGGCCAAAATACAAGCAAAATCTTCATGCCATGTGGCCATCAGATTTCATTGGAATATCAGAGGTCAACAAATTCTATGGACTTATTGTTGAGGAGAAAAAAGAAAAAAAACGCCTTCCTTCAACTTGGTGCAAATTTTTCTTCTATGTTTACAGTGTTACTCATTCTGAAGGTTATCTTGAGTCTTTGTCATGAAACTAAGTATACGCTTTTCTGTGTCAAATCTCAAACATCCAAAGACTATTTTCCATTGTCTTTAAGCAACTCTTCAGTTAACCTTGTCCTCCTTGAGTAACCCACTCCCGTGCTTAAAACTCTTCCCATGATGAAAACTCTCGTCACAACTACAATAACTGTCTCATATGGCCAGGTAAGTCTCTTTCCTCTCATGCTATTTGGAATGCATTGAAGAATAGCTCTTGTACCAAAGGCACAGACTTGCATTTGACTAGATCTTATGAATGGAAATGACTTCTCCCTCAGAAATCAACACAAGGTGAACTACACAAAATATAATTTGCTGAAAATTACACTTCACAGGTTCCATAGCTAATCACTCAACATTTATAAATAAATGAGTTTTGGTTTGCAGTGGGAGTCATAACAACCCTAAACACCAGTTCCAGAACTAGGCTTCTCTTCAACATTTTCTTGCCTCACAGTTTGTATGCATATTTAGAACAAGGCAACCATTTTGGAGTATATAACTGAAAGACACTCACTATTACAGGACATAGTTATCATGTTTTATAGTAACTTCCCATGTCAAAGAAGGTCTTCATAAGCTGGATGACTGGCTCCCTCCATGGTCAAGTACTGGCCACATTTTGAGAAGATATTGGCAGGCTGGGCCATGGGTATTATTAGATGACTAGAATCCAGAGCCAGAATCCAGTGAAACAAAAAAGGGGATCAAGAGTGAAATGTAAGATCAATTCAAGGCTAGGACCAGAAAGGAAGCACAAGCTATTTGTTTCAGTAAAGATGTTTTGGGCTGCAAGTAACAAAAACCAACTCGAACTGTTTTAACAACAAAGGGAATTTATTGGTCCATGGAACTAAAATGTCTAGAAATAACATTGATTCTGGCACAGATTGAACTGGGCTTTGGCTTTATTTCACTATTATTCTCTCGGACCTATTTTTCTCTGTTGTATCATTTTTGTCCGAAGGCTGGCTCCACACTTATTAGACTAAAGTATGTCACATACCCTCCCTTGAACTAATCACAATAGCCAACAAAATATGATTATCTGACTGACATAGCCAATTATGTCCTGCCCCCGGATCTGGGGGTGGCAGTCAATCCCATCAAACCACATGCCTGCCACAACAGAAAAGGGGTGGAATAGATGCTAGAGAGGCATCAGTGTCCTCTGCAGTACCCACTGAATCAGTGGTTTATGAGAGCAGAAGGGTGAAGCCAGAAGAAAGAGAAACAGAAGAACTGAAAGCAAAACAGCCATGGCACCAACATCAGACTCATTCCACTAGGCACAAGAGAACCTCACACTGGAGCAAAGCTAGCCTCAAATGCTAGGTTCATTATATTCTTCTTGCTGTAGCAGGTAACTAAGAATAACTCCTTAGGGAGGATTGAAGCCAAGGTACGCATTCATGACAATCACTTCCTGATTTTAATTATTATGAAAAGAACAATGATGGTTATAATGCCAGATAGCTCATGGCAGTAAATCATCGCTCTAGAATAAGAAAAAGAGGCATTCATTTTTTCAAGCAACTAATGGACTATTTAGTAAATGTCTGTTCTTAAGGACAAAGTAGAACTCTGAAATGCTAAACATTTCATTAAATAAAACAGCTTGTTTCCTAAGAACTGCACTATGTGCAGTGACAGGATGTTCCAGGACTGACTGATTCCTTTGATAGGAACAAGAAGTTTACACGCCAATGTTGAATAGGGAAGGGGGAAGGGTCACAGCCACCAGGACAATGCATTTTACAATTTTTCAAGATCTGAGTACAAATACCACCTGTTTTGTGTTTGCTTATATCAAGAAAGTCCATCTAAGAATAAATCAATTAGTAAGTATCTTGCACAGCACTTGGCAACTATTAGGTGCTCAGTAAATGTTCATTGAATTACAGTATTTATTGAGCACCTCATAAGTACTGTGACAGGTACTGATAGTAGTTTGGCAGATCCTGCACATAATCCTGGCACTCACCATTACCGAGTACATGGATGGCTTCTTATTATAAGCATCTGAGACTCTGCTCAAGGGAGATGCTTAGTCTATATATGGGGCAGGCTGGAGGTGCTGGGCAGTTGCCGTCCCTGGAAGCAGTTCTCAACCAATGATGAATGGTAATGGATAGATAAATGCCCCAGCTGCTTTGCCTCTCAGGTGGGACAGCTCTGAGGCATGTTCTGTGCTGTCTCACAGAGGTCTTGAGTAAGACTGAGCCCCCATAGCTCACAGCACTAACCTGCTCATTAATATACACTGCATTGGCTTCCTTCTCTTCCTTTTCTCACTCTCCCACTCTCCTGCCAATGCTTCCTGGGATCACATTCGAAATAAATTGCTTGTGCTTGTCTCATGTTCAGCTTTGGAGGAACAGAGCCTATGACAGTAGTCCTCCTAAGAGCCCATTATCCCTTTCTTCCTTGCTAACAGAATCCTAATATTTTGGGGAGAGGTAGTAAGCCAAACCCCAGGAGATGGATTGTTATTGGGATATGCCAAACATGACATTCCCATTTTCAGCTTTTCCAGGCAATCTTGCAGCTACAAGGATGTGGTATGATCGCTTTAGCCAATGAGATATAAGCATAAAGCTGATGGAAATTTTCTGGAGAAGCTGTTATCTCCTGATAAAAAGCTATGGATGCAACTACCCTCTTCCTGCCTTGAATGGTGCCATTTGATATTTGCTGCAGCAAAGAAACCCATAGCAAAGACTTTGCTGGCCCCAGCATCATTGACCCACTGAACCAACAAGAGCAATGACCCATCTCTGAGATCTTTTGTTATGGGAGAAGTCAGAGCCCTATTTAAGTCAACTGCATTAAGTTTTCTGTTACATGCAGCCAAAACCAATTCTAATCAATACAAATACCTAGCACTATGTTAAGGCATGAAAGAGATCAAGAAGGAACAACCCATGACTGTTTCCCTGGGCAGTGAAAACTGTTATAATTAGAACCATTTTTAACTCTAAGATAATGCATATGATGTAATAGTTTGTTCAAGTACAAGTTGAACAACTAGCTGGCACAGATTCGAGTACTGTGGAGTGTTTGAGGCTAGAGGATCCTTTAGGTCCCTTCCAATCTCAAGTTTCTATCATTCATTCTCTTACTGTAGGGAAGGAAAAAGTCAGAGTAGTATTCCCGGAAAGGTTCAGGGAAGACGAGAAGAAAGAAATGGGCCTTGAAAGGTGGATGGGATATGAATAAAGTGAAATAAAGAGTATTGCAGTCAGAGCAAGGGGTTGGAAATATATGCTGCAGAAATACTGCTTATAACTTGGAAATTTCATAGTTGAAAGCCCTAAACTTGGATCACTCCCCCTCAAAATAAAGGGGGAGTTCAACTGCTGCTCATGAATTTCAATGTAGGCATAGATGTAGACATATTAGCCATTTCAGAAGAGCACATTTCAACTGAAATATCTGCTATGACTGGATCCAGCTGATCTTGCTTTTAAACCCTTTTAGGAATCTCAAAATCAGTTCAATGGATAATGACAAAAGTGTTAACTTCTGTTACACCACTCTCTGAAGATGAGACCGGGATGTCATCAGGTGTGGCATTAAATGCCAAGCTGAAAAGAAAGTGGAAGAGACTGATGTGGTGGAATTCAATGATACTAGACCCCTGAGAGAAGTCTGTTGTCACTGCTTGCCATTTACAGTATCTGTAACTCATTAGCTATTCCTCAGCAAAACCCCGTGAACTAGAAGCATTTTTTCTTTTAAATGAAGAAACAGAAAGAGGATCAAGGGATAAGCTCAAAGTAACTAAAAAATCTTTTCAGTAGTAAGATAAACAAATGTTATCATGAGTCTGAAAGCTAGAGTTCTGTAGCGGGAAGAAATACAGGGTCCCTGCTAATTCTAACCAGGACCATTGACTGTGTATTACAATGACAATAAAAACTACCAACATCTATATTTTACAAAGTGCTATCACATATGCTACCTTATTGAAACTTAAAAAAAGCCCCAGGAGGTAGATAAGTCAAAAATTAAATCCCTGTTTCACAGAGGAGGAAACTGAGGCTCATAGAGGTTAAGCAATAAAGTCATCTAGCTGGTAAGGGACTGGAATTCAAGCCTTCTAATGCAAACTCCCATTCTCTGTTAACTCTACCCTGCCTTGTAGCTTTCACCACATGAAACCAACTTGGCCAATTTTGGTTAGTCTTGGAATACCCAAGATACAGGCCAACACACAGATATGTAACTTGTTAGAATCTCTATAGATAAAGTAATTAATTCACTTACTCACTGAACAATTTAGTAAATGCTGACCACAGGCCAGGCACCATGTTATGTGCTGTGGATCCTGAGAGAAGGTCCTTGCTCTCAAGCAGGTTACAACTCCTTTCAAAGGCTCTAGGCATCTTTAAATCACTCCTCTCACACCCGAGGCAGAATGCCTTTCCCAGAGACACACTTTCAGCTGGCGCTGGTGTTGGGGGCAAGACCTGCCATTGTTTTCTGACTGGATCATCAAGAACAAGGTGGTCTACAGAAGTGAACAAAAGAGAGTGGTGAAAGAGGCATAGGGATTGACAAATTGAAATGGCAAGCAATAGGATATATTGGAGTACATGAGGAAGCCATTTGGTATAAACCTAATTCAGCCTGACTTTGTTTTTTTTCCCAAAAGGGCCTGACTGTGGCCATTGAGCATGCATTGTATATCTGCTTAGACATTTTGTGATAAAGGTGCAACTTCCCTCCCCCTCCCAACATTGGCATCTCCTTAAAGATTAAGCATCTTTCTTTAGGCTGGGAACTGATTGCAGCGCTCATCTGTGACCGCCCAGCTCGAGGCAACAGATCTGCCAGCCTGCGGGGTTCACTGAGACAGCAGGCCTGTCTGCTGTTTCCATCAATTGCTGTGCTGACACAGCAGCCTCGTGACTATTGTAAAAGGGACATTTCAATCATACGTGAAACATACTCTTTGAGGGTATATAAGCACCCTGTATACCCCCACTTCTTTGGAGTGCTCTGTTCCTTTGTGGAAAGACTCTCCCGGGTTATAATCCTCAGATTTAAGCTCAGAATAAACTCACCCAAATTTTCATTTATAGATTGGTTATGGATTATTTTCGTCGACAGGATCCAGAGAGAAAGGATACAAGTCAGAAGCTCTACAATAGCAATGTCCAATAGAACTTTCTGGGATGATGGAAATGTTCTATATCTGTGCTATCCAATTTGGTAGCCACATGTAATAGCCACTTGAAATGTGGCTAGTGTGACTGAGGAACTGAATTTTTAATTTTGTTTAACTTTAATAATTTTTTTTTCTTTTTTTTAGGAAGATTAGCCCTGAGCTAACTACGCCAGTCCTCCTCTTTTTTTGCTGAGGAAGCCCAGCCCTGAGCTAACATCCATGCCTATCTCCCTCTACTTTATATGTGGGACGCCTACCACAGCATGGCGTGCCAAGTGGTGCCATGTTCGCACCCGGGATTCAAACCGGCAAACCCCAGGCCGCCGAGAAGCGGAATGTGCGAACTTAACCGCTGTGCCACTGGGTCAGCCCCTAACTTTAATAATTTCATAACCACATATATCAAGTGGCTATCATATTGGAGAGCACAACTCTAGAATATAAACTGAGAGCTGAGAAACTGGAGCTTGCTCTGCATCACAGGGTAGGAAGAGCCATAACTTCTATTTGTACAGAGTTGGAAATATATTTCCTTTCCAAAATTCCTCATGGGGAGAAAACTGTCTTTCTTTGGAAAACTACCTTGGTAAGCTAATTGAGGTAACAGTGTGGCTGTGAGAACGTGAGTATTGTACTAGTTTAAGGTTTCTGAATCTCAGCACTATGGACATTTTAGCTTGGCTAATTCTTTGTTGGGGGTGAGGGCTGCACCGTGCATTCCAGGATGTTTAGTAGCGTCCCTGACATCTACCTACTAGATGCCAGTATCATCTCCAATTGTGACAACCAAATATGTCTGCAGACATTGCCAAATGACCCCTTGGGATCAAAATTGCCAGTTGCTGAGAACCAGTGCAATAGTTCAAGTAACGAAGCCATGGCCAAGTTGCTCTGCAGGACAAAAAAAGAAAAAGTAGAGTTTGCTCTTGAGAAGGAGGTGGAGAAAAAAGACTTGAGTATGAGAAGTGCAGGGAAAAAGAGAACAGTCTGAAAGAGGCATGAGGTGAGCATTGCGGGTACACTGGGTAAAGAACCAGTGAGAGTGCCCAGTGGTATACAGCAAAAGAAAGTTCAAGAATAAGAAATCCAGCTCTTCACCTTGGAGCTATTTGCAATACCATCATGTAAAATCCTCTTTAATATCCTCCTACACATGCCCAGTAAGATTTACTATGCTTTACCAATGTTTCTGCGAGTAGATTTTTGTTGAAATCAAGAAAGAAGTTAAGACTCATGCTTGGACTAAATTACAAACCTAAAGCAGGTCCATGGACATACAGATGATGATGATGGTGAAGATAAAGCTTGAATTTACTGAGTCCTTTTCATGCACCAGGCAATGTTCTGAGCATACCTTAGAACATATCACTAACTCCCTATGACATAGGCACTATTATTAGTCCCACTTTACATATGAGGATATCAAAGCCCAGAGAGGTAAATTGCCTGTATCAGTCAGGATTCAGTTAGGAAGCATGAGTATTATGGAGTCAGAAATGTATTAAAGCAATGAGACCTTACAGAATTGTAGGAAGAGCTAGAGAAATAAAGGTCTGGAAAAGGGACATTGAAGGGCCAGAGGAAAGTCAGTAACAGGGATCACGGCACAGGTGGACAAGTGGAACTGGAAGGCACATCCTGCAGCTGGGCTGAGATCACAGTTTGGGGCCAAGTATTTGCTGGTCAGTGCCCTGTAGTCCAAGAATGGGATGTGGAGCGGGGAAAACTGGGGCAAGGTGGTGCCCACAGGCACACTCAGGTCTATCTCTCACTACTGCTGTCTCCCTGATGGCTTTTCTCCCTCAGTGTAAATTCAGTTAGAATCCTTTTATCAAACAGCTAAAAATTAACTCACAGACAGACATTCACACATTTATGTAAGTAGATGTTCATCCAATATTATTCATGAGCATAGAAACATGTCCCCTATTATAAACAAAACAATAGGAGGTTACATTAAGTTATAGTATAGATCAAATTAAGTTGTTTTTAAGACTATTTAATGATATGGGAGAGATTATTAAATGGAAATGCATATGTGATGTGTGCGTATACCAAAGATACAATTTTTATAAAACTATTCACACACCCACACACAGACAAACGACTAGAAGGAAGTACACCAAAACCCCAGCGAGGGATTATGGATTATTTTTATTTTCTTCTTCCTATGTTATATTTTTCTCTGAGTGATTATATAGCAACAGTTTAAAATTGTTTAGTGTGCTTCCTGCATTTGTTTATACAGGCTTTCTTGTTTGCTGATGTGTATGTATGTATTCTGCCTTATTGCCTAAGATATCTACAATTAAAATTCTTTGCCAAAAAACCTCTACTTTTTTTATTGAGGTCACATTGGTTTATAACATTATATAAATTTCAGATGTACATCATTATATTTTGACTTCTGTATAGATTACATCATGTTCACCACCAAAAGTCTGGTTGCCATCTGTCACCATACACGTATCCTCCTGTACCCCTTTTGCCTCCCTCAAACCTCCCTCCCCTCTGGTAACCACCAATCTGTTCTTGTATCTCTGTTCATTTATCTTCCACATATGAGTGAAGTCACATGGTAATTGCCTTTCTCTTTCTGACTTATTTCACTCAGCATAGTACCCTCAAGTTTCATCCATGTTGTTGCAAATGGCACAATTTCATCTTTTTATGGCTGAGTAATATTCCATTCTGTGTGTGTGTGTGTGTGTGTGTGTGTGTGTGTGTAGATAGATAGATAGATACCACACCTTCTTTATCCGTTAATCTGTTGATGGGCACTTACGTTGCTTCCAAGTCTTGGCTATTCTGAATAATGCTGCAACGAACATAGACGTGCATATATCTTTTCAACTTAATGTTTTTGTGTTCTTTGGATAAATACCCAGAAGTGGAATAGATGGATCACATGGTAGTCTTAATTTTTTGAGAAATCTCCATACCCTTTTCCATAGTGGCTGCACTAATTTACATTCACACCAGTAGTGTACAAGGGTTCTGTTTTCTCCATATCCTCTTTAACACTTGTTATTTCTTGTCTTTTTAATAATAGCCATTTTTATGGGTATGAGGTAATATCTCATTGTAGTTTTGATTGGCATTTCCCTAATAATTAGTGATGTTGAACATCTTTTCATGTCCCTGTTGGCCATCTGTTTATCTTTGGACAAAAGTCTGTTCAGACCCTCTGCCCATTTTTTGATCAGGCTTTTTTTTGTTGTTGAGATGTATGAGTTCTTTATATATTTTGGATATTAACCTCTTATCAGATATATGATTTACAAAAAAACCTCTCTTTTTAAAAAAGATTATGCTAATTCACTTACCAAAGAAATGAGGAGAAAAATTTAAAATCCTTGTTCAAGGATTGAAGCTCCTTGAGATGAAGGAGCTCTGTTTGGAGGTCACAGCTGGCACCCCCGTTCCTGTCCTCAGTAATGCAATAAAAAGGGCCAGGACTGTTCCTGCTTCGGAAAGGTCAACTGTGGTGTTCAGAGCCTCAACCTCAACTATGGAGCACCACTGTCTTCTTTTCCTCTCTCCCCTGACCTCCCTGCCCCACCTCACATGCAAGATTGAATAGACCAAGCCAGGCTTCATGTTCTGGAGCATTAAATAACTGAAGACCCTCACCTTCTATTAGGGTCATCTTTGAGTGTGGCTTGGCACTGTATTTTTAGGGAATAAAGGATGGTGAAATACTTCTGGTCAGGCTCTCACTCTCACCCGCACTCTCTCCTGGTGTCCTAAAATTTACTTCTTGTCACCAAAAAGACTTCCCTAGGATTTTCTGCTTCTGATGCCCGTTATGCTAGTGGCCACGATAGAGCAGTTAGTTGAGGAGCAGGCAAATGTACTGGAAGGATACCTCTAGTTATACAAACTGGGAAGTTTTCAATGGGCTGCTTCCATATTGGTTCACTGGAAACCCTGACACATGGAAGGTGCCCAGGAATGGGGTAAAAAAGAAGAGGAGACTCATGTGGTCAAGCAGAGAAGCTGATCAGCATAAGTGAGAGCCCTGGCCTCCCTTCCTTGTCCACGGATGCATACATGATGGATAAATGTGAGGAAGCCGTGTGAAAGTGGTATGGGCTTAGCACCGTTTCCCCTGGAGTAGTGTCATGCCTATATATTTCATTGATCAGGAAATTTAATTTCCTTTTTGTTTTAGTTCTCCAGCAATGAGATCCTCATTGAATTTCAGAGTCTCTGCACAATGACAGCTCAGTTTCTCACTGGGTGACTTGGAATTACACACATTTGGCACAATTGGCTAAATCGTTTTCATCCTCTTACCAGCAGGTTCCAATCATGGCAACCTAATCAATCTTCTCGCTATCTACATTAATCCCCAAAATGACCCAGATAATCCTATTGGCTGTAGTGCAGGCCAATCACAATTTACATCAGACCATCTGGTGACTGTGTCTCCTCCAAGAGTAGCCCCAGAAGGACCATCTGCTTCGATACTCCGTATGTCCTGCTGAAGGAGGCGAAGGTTGAAGCCGACCACACACCAGCAAGCCATTCTCCTCCTGCCTTTGCATGAACCAAAGAAATCCTGAAATGTACTATAATTTAGCTGCTCATATCCTGCAGAGTCTGCTTTGTATTCTCAGTGAACACATCATAATATTCAGAATGCAAATTAAACTTTATGGGTGCCATAACCTTGGCCATTTATTGCAGCAGATTCCATAATTGCCTGATGCTGCTAATACAGCCAAGACTACTTTGGCATTTTTTTTTTTAACTTTTGCAGATAGAGCTGCCACGTTGATTAAGCAATCCTGGTGTTTCTTTGCACTATTTCTTAGGCTAATGTATTAGTTAAAGTCCTTTTGCACATAAGCAACCAGAGTCAGTCTCAGCTAGAGATGGACAGTAAAACTGAAAATAAAATATATCAGTATACTCAAGTCCAAGTAGTCCTTGAGGAATAAGTAGAGTTAACATTCTGAGGGAAAATGGGGTTGCACCAAAATATAAAAAGAATTTTTTAAAAATTGCCAGTTTAAGACCAACTGGTGACTACAAGTTATACTAGGAGGTAAAAGTTGTTTCTTTGAATAATTTGAACTGCAAAGCCATCTACGGCTGCCCTAACTTGGAATAAAATCACTCAGCATCATGATTATCACCAAAGAAGAATTAAGATAAAGCCGGCCCTGAATAGAAACAAATAGCTGGGGAGGATGCCGCAGAATCTCAGGGAATATAAATTTCTTTATGTTCAGGGGCCAGAAAGCCTCCCCAAAGATGGCTGCCACAGCTGGGCCATCTTCCCAGCTCATACACAGTGAATGATTCCTCCTTCAACCTGTATCTCCTTCTACTGCTGGTTATTAAACATCTCACTCAGTTCCAAATACTATGTCAGCAATCAAGAAAAGTAAATGATAATATGAACAAAATGCTGTCATCATCTCTGCTGCCTGTTCATCCATTCCCGGAATTTCTCATAACCCATTTTTCTTATAACCCTCAGCATATACGTTTATCATCAATTTTTCATGGCAAAATGTGATCACTGGGCACTTACGTCTTCTTATAAAAGGTTGCTTCCCTGGACAAGCTGGGACCTGGTCTTTCTTATCCAGAAAGGCAGCTGCTCCGTGCTCTCTGCATCCTACACTCAGCTTGTGTGGACATGGGCCCTGGTCCATGCACTCTCTGGGATGCTTCACAGGCTTCATTTAAAAGCCTACTGCAGCCTTTAAAAACCAAGTAAATTACTTTCACCGAGTTCTGTGAAATAAGGAGACTAGTTTTGTTTACTCTTTCCAAGAATTTAACAGTTAGAATGGTTTCCCCTTCCAGAAAAGTGTCTGTTTATGCTTACCTCTTTATTCTTTCCCCACTTTGTATTATGAGGTCTTGAAATAAGACCTGGAAAACAGCTTTCCTGGAGCTTGGGGTAAAACTCACCACTCCATCATTTTTGGGGATCACTTTCTTCTCTTTACAGAAGATAGAATTAATATTGGCCTCTAGGCCACATTAAGAAACAGCACTTTCTTTTTTTATAAGAACACATGAATATTTCCAACTTTGAATTCCCTGCCTTTGCACTTTAATTTTCAGTAATATATTTGAAACCAAAAGAAATTTTGACTAATTTAAAAATTTTAAGGACTTGAAAGTTATAAAAAACCAAACAATTCAAAAGTGCACAAAATTATAAATGTCCGTTCATACTAGATTTTTATTTACCCTACTACTAACTGGAAAGCAAATACATAGACTTACCTCCTAAACTGTTCATTCAATAGCTTTCGAAAAGCGATATCACTTTTCTTATGATGGCTTTTCCCCAACCCACCTCCTGTTTGTAGGGCACATAATAACCTTTCAATTAAAAGCACATGAATAAATATGCCGTAACGAATGACTATTTCAACCTTACCCTTTCAGACAAAGACATGCTCACCAATTTGCTAAAAGAACAGTTTCTGTTTACAAAATATCATATGGAACAAATTTAAATGGTGCACTACGTGTAGACAAACCCAAAATGTTTGCTTTCACTCATATGCCAAGGGACAATAAAGAGGTGGCCTTGTCTATAACATTTCAGTCTGTTGCGCATGTGCGCAATTTCTGTGTTTTGAAACACTCCTATGTTCTGCCTTTATTTGTCCCCAAAGGTGTTTTTCTGTTCCATAACTTTATTTTTAAGTTTAGTTTGATTTCATGATAACCATGAATTCCCACAAGGTTGAAAACTCGGTGAAAGTCAAGACGCAGAAAGAAGACGCATGTTCCAAATATAACCTTCTCATATCACTCCTCCTCCAAGATGGGTGGGAAAAGGACTGATGCCCCATTTCAGACAATGGACAGCCCCAAACGTCACTGGGAAAGCCCATCAGCAGATGAGGACGAGCAATCTCGGCACTTAGACTTCAGGCAATGATTAGCCACCACACTGATAGGCTCTGTAAAGGCTGTGATCCAAATGTGCACTTGTGATGTAGATGTGGTAAGAGCACACTGGTTCCACAACCATCTCTACTCACAGCTGTTAGTAAGGTTAGTAATCACCATGACTTTAAATACAAAAGAAGAAATGTAGAATGGGTTAAATAATATACACTGGATTATCCAGTGAGGAAGTATATGAAGTGCTGAAGAGCATAGTTCTGGAGCAGACTGAATTTGAACCTGTGCTCTGCTACAAGATCTTGGGCAAGCTAAAGAACCTTTCTGTGTGTCAGTTTCCTCATCTGTAAAACACAGATAATAGTAGCACATATCTCATTGAGTGGCTATGAGGATTAAATGTTTTATTACAAGTTTATGCACCTAGCACAGTGCCAGACACAAAAGTGTTTAATAATTGTTAGCTATTATCATCCATGTAAAGGAAAGTGGAGTGCCAAAGCAAATACACATTGAGTTTGGTTTTTAAACTCTGAGTAATTAAGGTCCTCAAATCATTTGAACAATTACAAACCTCCTTTTGCTTGAAAAATTGATTTAACAAACTCACTGAAAGTTTTTCTTGGTTCTCCACCATAAACCTCCTATGGTGTTATTGTGAAATAAAATAGAATGTGTTAGAGTAGCACATGTGGTTTACGTATCCCATATCACCTTGGTCCTGACCATCTCAGTGCATTCCCGTGTGCACGGCAGGCCAAAAGCATGGGGAATTACCATCCTCCAGGAGCAGCCCTTAACCAGTGACCAGTGGGAACTTGTATATGAATAGCCCAGTTTCCTCACCCTCTGGGTGGGATAGGTCTGGGGTGTGTGCCCTGCGTCGGCTCCCAGTTACCCCAGAAGGACTGAGCTCCAGTTGCCCACAGGGTAACTTGTTGATAACACAGCTTTAGTGACCCCATTCCTGTTACTTCCCTACCTCCCTATTGTGTTTCCTAAAGCTCAAATCTTGTCTGATTCCAGGGGAAACTCCAACTAAGACAGCCAGCAATATAAATACAAAAAGCTAAAAAAATGTGTTTTTAACAATATTCATCTCCAAATTCAAAAAATTATTAAAGTGCACACCAAGCAAATTCAAGAAGTTCCAACTTATTTTATAACTTTATTATAGAATTTCTTTTGGGCCTTAGATATTTAACGGTTTCAAGAGAACTTTTTACTTCTTTTTTAAATCTTTGGCTCACAAATGCTATCACACAGTGAACATTTCTAATCTTTATTTCAATCTCATTTGAGACTGGAAGAATGGCTTTTACCTTGTTTGGAGTCACTTGAACTCTGTGGGCTCCAAGCTAACTTTTTCTCCTGCACCTCAAGCTCCATTTGTGCCAACAAAACATGACTTTCTAGTTCAAAAAAAAAATATTTCAAAAGGCTTATAAAAGGTTTATAAGATGTGTTGGTGTCTGAAATGGCTCTGAGCTGCAGAAATGAATCAGGAACACTCAGATTAAGTTTCCTTTGAAATACAGAGTTTCCAAAAGGAAGGAGTCTTTGGGGGAAAATATTTGTGAAGACTTATTGCTTTGGTTTGTTTGTTTGTTTGTTGTTTTTTTGTTTTACTTAAAACATCTGAAGGATTGTTGAAAGTTTTCTCTTCAATAAAATTGCCCCTCTGGGGCTGGCCCCGTGGCCGAGTGGTTAAGTTCGCGCGCTCCGCTGCAAGTGGCCCAGTGTTTCGTTGGTTCGAATCCTGGGCGTGGACATGGCACTGCTCATCAAGCCACGCTGAGGCAGCGTCCCACATGCCACAACTAGAAGGACCCACAACGAAGAATATACAACTATGTACTGGGGGGCTTTGGGGAGAAAAAGGAAAAAATAAAATCTTTAAAAAAAAAAATTGCCCCTCAATTCTCTTAAAATTGCTCTTAAGAGACAATCATTTCTTAGGAGAATGAATATTTAAAGCTCTTAAGAGAATCAAATTCTTGAGGTTCTGTCAATCCAAAAAAAATGTGTTTTAAAGACCTTAATAGATGTCAGCATATGTTTACATTTATGCCAAATTTGTAAGGTCATTGGTATTACAGCTCATGAAGAATAATTAGTAAGAAAGACTGAAATTTCTTTACATTTTGCAAATTCATTTGCTTGCTTTCCATCAAAGTTAAACTTTTTGGTAAATTATTATCATATCCAAGTGTCTCTATGTTTTAAACACTTGAGATTAATTAAATATGCACCAAAAAAAGATATTTTAAAATTACCTTTGTCTATGCATGACTAGGCTAATAAAATAATTCTGTAGAGATTTAAAGATTTAAAGAACTCACTGTTTTCATAACCTATGCTACACAGTAGATGTATTTAGAGCTGAGAAAAATTAATTATAAATGATACTATACATGCCTGTTCCTCAAATATTTTAAATTAATTTGCTTTGATAAAAATGTAAAGTAGTAGGTTTCCTGGTAAACTATTTATTAAGTGCATTTCTTTTTAGTTATTTCTAATATTTTGCCTTAGAATTTGAATGGCCTCTTACTTTTATTTAAGAAGAAAAACATGTACAGTAATTACTTTTTTTGGTACTTTTTTTTGTTAATAACATACTCTTCTTCATTCTCACAAACAAATCCTCCTTTCTAATAGTTATCCTTTTTTCTTTCTGGTTATATCTCAGTGGTGATCTCTCCACACTCTTACCCCTAGATACACACACACACACACACACACACTACAGAAATTTTCTGTCTTTGCTTCTCTCTGTTTCTGTGTCTCTCTCTTTCAAACTTTCTCTCTTTGATTCTTTCTCTCTACTCCCCCCTTCCCTCCTATGAATTCTACTCTTCAGAATTAGAGCACAAATAAAGTGATTCATTAATTTGCCAAGATTGTGTTTATAAAAGAGAACAAGCAAGAAAAGAGTCAGTTGGCTTTGTAAGAAGAGAACACCAGTTACTGCCATAGGAGATCAATGCAGAAGCTCTTGTTTACATGACAATGTTAAATGTGAGTTTAAGTTCTGGATTATACCTCTCAGAGGAGTGTTTACTTATTAAATAAGGATAAACCTGTTTATCTGAGGTGAAATACAAGATTAAAAAATTCAGGTATCTAGGGGCTGGCCCACTGGCATAGTGGTTAAGTTTGCATGCTCTGCTTCAGCAGTCTGGGGTTCACGGGTTCAGATCCTGGGCATGGACCTACACATCACTCATCAAGCCATGCTGTGGCAGTGTTCTACATACAAAATAGAGGAAGACTGGCACAGATGTCCTTAGCTCAGGGCCAATCTTCCTCACCAAAAAAAAAAAATAAAATAAAATCAGGTATCTCTGAAATGCAAACACAATTCACTTATTTATGATCACCAACACACTGTAATCAAGGCAGGACTCATTATTCAGTGATCATTGGATTCATTGTGACATATGTTTCTTTCAGCAAGAGAGGGAAAAGCGATGAAACTCACAGCACAGAATGACAGAACACTTAGGAAACAGAATTTTATTTGTTCTTCTGTTGGGAGAGCTAATTACTTTTCAATTTGAGCCCTTATGTCTTGATAAACATATATTAATTGAACCTGATTATTTCCTGCAAAGTCAGAAACATTCAAACATATTTGTGTTACTACAAAAGCTATATAATATAGTGGTGGGTAGTAATGGCTTTAATGAAGTCAGAAAGCTTCAAGTGGCAGAAGCAATGAAAGAAAGGCACAATCAGTATATTTTCTAATTCTTCATTCTAGCTACAAATATTAGCCTATTTGACTCATCAGCCACATTTATAGGTTTATATAATGACTCATTTACATAAACAGGTCTATTTAAAGTGGACAATATCCGGTATCCTGTTCAAATTCAGAAAACAAGGAAAAGAGAGGTTCAAGCCACCAAGAGAGATTTAGATGTAAAGTTTGATTTGAGAGAAACTCAATGAACTGACTAGTGAAATCTGCAACAAATAGTGAACTCAGCCTTAGCCGCATTGGCTGTATCAGAGTTGCCACACTTTTCCAGTCTCAAGGCCTTTGAACTGTGGTCCCTCTGCCTGGGATGCTCTTTCCCAGATACATACACAGCTCTCAGCCCAAATGTCTCATCAGAGGAAGCTTTCCTGACACCCTATATCAAATATATAAAATAGCAGCCCCCATTTTTGTTTTATTTTTCTTCTTAGCTTCCTATCTTCCCTGACCTGGTCCACACCTACTTTTTAAAATTACTATATGTCTTATCCACTAGCATTTACTTTGTTCCTTTTTGTGTACTGCTTTTGTTAGCTCCTAGAAGAATGTCTGGTGGGGATTAAACAAATATTTGTTGACTTGACTAGAGGTAATTGTGAAGCATTAACATCATTAATTTTGACTAATATTATCTCAATACCAGGTAAGTCACTATGAGAAATCAAAGATATGGTTCTTTTCTTTAAGAAGCTTACAATCTATTTGATGAGACAAGCCTGTCACACATTATATTAACTATCTATTGCTGTGTAACAAATTACCCCAAAACCTTAGTAGCTTAAAACAATGAACATTTATTATCACATGCAGCTTCTATGGGTCAGGAATCTAGGAGTGGCTTAGCCTAGTGGTTCTGGCTCAGGGCGTCTCATAAGATTGCAGTCAAGATATTGGCCTGGGCTACTGACATCCAGAGGCTTGACGAGCACTGGAGGATCACTTCCAAAAGAGCTCACTCACATGGCTATCAAGTTAGTGCTGGTTGTTGGCAGGAGGCTTCAGTTTCTCACCATGTGAAACTCTCTATAGGGCTGCTGGAGTGTCCTCATGACGTGCAGCTGGATTCTTCCAGATGAGTGATCCAAAAGAGAGAAAAGTGGAAGCCACGACGTCTTTTATGACCTAGCCCTGGAGGTCACGCTCTGTCATGTTTGTGATACCTTAATGGTTACACAAGTGAACCCCACATGAGAGTGTGAATACCAGAAGGCGAGAATCATCTTGGAGACTGGTTACTACACACATGAAAGAAGCAATGAAGCATACATGCCCATGTGTAATTAAGTGCTAAACTGTGAAAACATTCAAGGTTCAATCAATTTTGGGAACTTGGACTTACACAGTTGGAAAGGCTAAGTTAGATGGCAAATTTAATCCTCATTTGGGCAAGGGTGTTTGTTCCAGATACTTTCAAAATATAAATTCCATCAATTAGTTTATTCAGAAAATATCTAATTATGAAATAATTTTTTATTCAATAAATATTTATAAACAATATTGCCTGCTGTCCTAGGTCCAGGGATTAGCAATAAAGCCTAGACCCTGGGAAGGAGGTACTCATGGTCCATTATGTATAAGGTCAAAATTTTGGAGCAATAATGCTTTTGAATGAATTTAAATACTTTGTGCAAGGAGACAAGAACCATCACCCAAAGCCAGTTTTTCTCTGGGCACTAAAAACAGAAATTACAAATACACAAAATAATCCCACATGTGGATGGAAAATAAAATAGACTTCATGCTCTTATTAGAAGCAATTTCAATTTCGTACAAGAAAGGTGGATTTTGAAAATAATCAGCTAAGTATTCTAACATCAAAAAATTCACTGATCATGATTATAATACATGAAGGAAAGCCACATGACCACCTTAATAAAAAGAATCCGTAGAAATTGATCTTATTCTCTAAAGCACCTCTACTTCCCTACCCTTGCCCACATTGGACTGTAACATCCTAGATTTTTAAATTTATCAGTCCACCAAAACGTTTTCCAGCCCAATGATTCTCCACTAGTATTTGTCACAAGAGTGAGTGACCAAAAGGACATTTAGTGGCTAAATCAAGTGTTTCTTTTAACATTTTCTCTTCTCCCTGTCCATTGCCTGATTTATTATTCTTACCTCAGTCGCTTTCAGGCCCAAGTCGGTAGCCTACATTAATGCTAATTTTCATCCCTCTCTAAGGAATTAGGAGAAAAAACTACCATCTCATAGTTGTTTAGTCAATGTTCTTTAAGACAAAGATTAACCCAGTGCACTGTTACAAGTAACATAAAATTCAAGTACAAACCAAACCTCAGTCTAACAGAGAAAAAGACCCTTTCATATACCTCTGATGGAAGATAAATGATAGATGTAAAAAGCCTTAGAACTGTGCAGACACTCTGACTTATTAACTCCTCTTCCGGAAATGACTTGGAAAAAAAAGAATGTATATAAAGAAGGCATAAGGATGTTCATGGCAGAGTGGTTTATAATTGTGAAAACATGGAAACAAATTAAATGTCCATCAAGAGAGTATTTCATTGTATGGATTTAAATACATAGCAATAGAAATACTAAGCAATCATTAAAAATCATGTTGAAGAACAATATTTTATGGCATAAACATATATTCACAATATATAGTTAAAATAAAAAGGCACTGAAAACAATTATGTGATTGACATTTCATATGTGCTTTTAAAAGTATGTATTTACTTGGAAACAAGCTGCAAGGATTTTTTTAAATGTCAACAATGATTTATCTGTAGTTGGTAGGATTGCAGGTGACTTGCATTTTCTTATTGAAATTTTCTCTTCCTTTTTCAATAAGCATGTGTAATGGATTGCATTAAAGGCCCAGCTCTATATTCACTGACTCTGGCTCTGGGATTAGCCGTGTGACTTGTTTTGGTCAACAGGATGTTAGCAAACGTGATGAAAGCAGAGGCTTGGAATGCACTGACAGAACAAGGCTTACTCTTGCTTTTGCTCCTCTGCTATTGCTACAAGAACATGCCTGGGCTAGCCTGTTGGAAGATGAAAGGTGGCACACAAAACAGAGCTGAGTTGCCCCAATTTCCCCACCTGACACTGCCCTAGATCATCAGTTGCTAGCTGGTCCCCAGATACGTGGATGAGCCTAGAAGATCAACAGAACCACACCTAAGTAGACCTGCAGCTGACCACAGACACATGAGTGAGATCAGCTGAAAGTAACCAAGTAGGCTGAACGCTGCAGGCTCCCAAACTAAAAAATGTGCTTTGTTGTTTGCCACTGGCATTTCGGGGTTGCCTGATACCCTGCATTACTATAGCAATGGAAAACCCATGGAGCATGTGTCTGCTGTCAGGGTTGGGGGAAATGGAAGAAAAAAGCAACAATCACCTTAGGTTCAAACCAAAAATGTTTAAGTATAAAACTTGTCAGAAAACATTTTTGAACAGGCTAGATTGGCAGAAATTTGAAAATCAATATAAAAATAGAACTGATGCTCTAACATGTGCAAGGCACTATGCTACGGTCTGGGAGAGTCACGAAGTGGAAGAACACGTAGTCCCTACCCCCTGGAACTCACATTGCAATAGTGGGAATCCCTCTTGACACAGACAGCATTCTCCGAGAGTTACCAACAATTGTATTAATATGCTACAGCACCAAAGAGCTTTAAATTGCTGACGTTGGTTAAAAATGCATTAGCTCTTCCCCAACATGATTCTGAGAGGACAGTAAAATCAAAAAGGCTGCTCTAGCCGCCCGATGAACTTGAAGTAATGAGGCCTATAAGTTGACTTGAACAGAAGAAAAGGATATTAAGCTTTCATGGAGGACAAATGAAAGTATCTACCTGTAACCTTTCTGACAACTGGAGACCCTTTGCCATTTAAAACTCTGCGGCTGTGTTGCATTATTCCCAGGCAGGCGAAAGTTTAATAAGACTTGTGGAGAACCTAACCTTCCAGTCCCTGGCTGCCTGCTGGCAACCCTAAGGCGCTCGCTGTGGAAGCTAACAATCTGAGCTAACATCAGGGCACGGATTTCTTCAGACACAGGGGCATAGGTTGGCACAGTAATGTCTGCCCACTGCCCCCACCCATCTGCTCCATGCATGCAAATAGCAGAAAGGTGTGATTCCAAGCCAGTCGCAGCACCCAGCACCCTTGGGTGTTTAATCTTGGAGATTCTGGTGGTCATTGCTCTTCTCTACTGCAAAACCTGGCTCCCCTGCTGAACGAAGGTGCTGCCCCTTTAGTGTGATATATGAAGCTTTCTTTGAGCAAAGCCCAGCCTGTCTGGTCCAGCCTTAATGCACAATATTCTTCCCATCACGCCCTCCACCCCCTGCACTCTGGTTACTGGGGTTAGGTATTTGTTCTTCTTGCTTTTCTCATTTCTGTGCTTTGTTCAGCCTGGGACTTTCATCCTCTCCAGCCAGCCCACTCTTCCACCTTCAAATTCTGGCTTTGCTTCACAGGTCTGGTCTCTCTCCCCAGCTAGACTGTAAAAATAGTAACGATAGTTACAGAACATGCAATGCGCCAGGCACCTCACTAGGCACTTTGCGTCTTAATACATTTTATTCTGTTCAACAACTTTAGGAGATCAGTATTGTTATTATTATTATTATCATCATCATCATCCCAATTTTCAGATAAGGAAAGTGAGGCACAGAGAGGCTAAAGCAACTTGCCCAAAGTCAGTATCAGTTCCATGGGCTTGGAGGTCACATGTGGCTTGTTCGCTATTACGTTACTAGTACCTGGCACAAAACCTGTATTACCATAGTATTGAATGAAGGAATGCATGAAATGTCTCCATGAAGCTGTTCCTGCAGTCAGAATTAATCTCACTCTCATTTGCTTTCACCTTTCCACCCTAGTACTTAACACATAAGTGTTTAACACATACTCTCATAAGGTTGGACCCCAATTTCCAAATAATCTCCACTTTCACACATTGCCATATATTCACACTCTAATCCGCCTTTGCTTGGAAGAAGTCAGGCTTTCACAGATAGGTAATTTCCAGCTCTGGCACCGCCTGAGAACAGCTGCTGCTGAGAGATGGTGCCAGGAGTCCTTGGGAGTGTGGGAAGAAGGACTGTGAGCAGAAGTTGGAGGCTGCTTGGCCAGCCTCTTACCCTAAACAAGCACCCTGGCCCCTCTGTAGTGAAGGGGCTCCAAGTGCTTGCCAGCTCACTTAGAGCCACCACCCAAGATGAGTGTCCCTTGCCAATCTCTCCTCCCATGCCTCCTATATCTTGACTTCATCCATAGTAACAGCGGAGGTTATGGAGGAAGAGGGGGCAATGGATTGCAGCCAGGCAACTAAGCAGGAAGTGGAAAGGGGAAATGGTGGTGGTCATATGGAGTACCTAAGGTCTGATCCAATTGTGCTGGTAGAATCACTGAATCCCCTCAGGCCAAGCACTAGTGGGGTTTAAAGGTCAGATGGCACTGTCATTGGCCCTCTCTGCAATTCAAGAGGAACCAAAGGAGGAGTTTGAGAGGGGAGTTCTAGTTCTGGCTTAACTTTCTCCACGAAAGCTATTGGCAGCCCAGCTCTAAAGTTGTCTGTTGACCTCATACTCTGTGAGGTGATTTCTCACCTCTGGCAGGGGACACCAGAGACTGAAGGAATTGTATTAAGGGATTTTTAAATTACTGCCCCTTAGCTCTCTGGGAAGAGAACTCCCTTCTGCTTTCAGACACTCAATTTTCAAATGGACTTTCTGCACTGAGGACCACTTACATTTGTTTACATTCTTCCATCACTAGATTGTAAGCTCCAGAAGAGAAGGGCATGACCACATTCACATTTCTCTCCTGCCTTCTCCTTTCTCTCTGCAAATTGCAAAAGGATTGTTTTATAAAATTTTTAATTTATGCAATTTAATTGCATGTAATAATAAGCAAGTGTCACTGCTAAAATAGATTAATTCTGATCATATATTTTGGTGAGCTTCCTGGCATTCAAAAGATCTTTGGAGCCAGGGCCCAAATTCCAACTTGCTGGAAGAGGGCATGCTTGGGCTCCCTGTGAAAGGCATTCATACATTTACTAGCATGCATCCAAAATGACACAGAATCCTGCTACTACCATCAGTATTAAGGCTTTTTTCCCCTTTCCTTTTTTAACTTAATGTCTGTGAAGAAAGCAAAGTGATTTAAAGCCATTGGTAAAATTCAACAGTGAGATGTCCCTTAGAAGACAGACGCTGTTAACATACTTATCACAGAGAAGACCATAATGCTGCTAGCGATGGTTTCCAAAGATTAATTTTAAAAAAGAGAAAAAAGGAATTCTGATATTGATGACTAGTAGATGGAGTAATACAAGAATAAAACAAGTGATCATTTCAAATCTGTCATTACATTTTATCTTAGTAATTATTAATTGCAATGTACTTAAACACATACTTGGTTTCCTTCTGACAGAATAAATAGAAGGTGATTTATAAGGCACTTAAAATATTTCACATAAAATATCTAATTTATTCCTCAAACAATGCTTTGCTTCAGATAGTTCCAGCTCCATTTTACATATGAGGAAACTAGAAGATCATTCCACCATCCAACTAGCAACCGGATGATTAAACAATACAGACAATAATCAAGGGTGTGGGATCTGGAACCAGACAGAAATGTACTCAAATTCTGGCCTTTCCATTTACTGGTTATATGACTTAGACAAGCTAGTAGGTAAAATACGAGCCCAAACTTAGATTTTGCAACTCAAAATCCTATGACACAATACCACAGTGCAAAGGAAAGCATGGGGAACAGAAGGGGAGTGGGAATACATGTGTACTTTTCTTTGCCAAATAAGACATTCCACCATTGTGGGCATATTTCCACTCTATGTGATTATTATAGAGTCTAAAAACACTTAAAAGGAAGAAGTAATCTACTCTTATAAACCCTTAGTGATATGTTGGTGGTGTTGGTATCCCATTTATTTATAATCTCTATACATGTTACCTCCTTGATAAAGCAATCTGAGGCAGTTTATAATAAAACTCACCACTGTGTGCTGGTTAGGTAATGGGCACTAGCTGAGGGGCCAGTCTGGGCCAGATCTAGACAAACCTGGGAAAGTCATGGGACAGAAGGCCTTGGGCTAGCACTCTGGGTTCAATCCAGGAGGCATGACTATAGATAGTAGTTCCACTCTAAGGAGAAAATATCAAACAGGCTAGATACAGCTGGAAAGCTGACACCACAGCTTGTCTGTGAAATTGTTGCTGGAACCAAGAAGCCAAGTGTACAAGTTAACTCTTGCCACAATAATGCTGTATAACAAAACATCCCAAAACTCAGTGTCAAAAAACAACAATCCTTTATTCTATACATCTATAGATCACCTGGGGCAGCTCTGCTTCATTCTGCAGTTTCGTGGGTGTGGGTCTTCTCCACGGTCTTTCATCCTCCCTGATTCAGAGGGCTTGGTAAGGCATGTTCTTCTGAAGGTGATGGCAGAGGTACAAGAAGAAAAGAAAAAGCACCCAAAGCCTCTTAAGGCCTTGACTAAAAATTGGTACCATTGCTTCAGCCCTATTTTATTGATCAAAGCAAGAAGTCAAGCTCAAAGTCACAAGGCAGGGAAGCACATTCTGCCCATGATAGGGTCATGATAATGATGCATTGCAGGAATACACAAAGAACTTGGATCAATAATTCAATAAATTACTATCCACCTCTTTGGCCACATTATTCGTATCCCTCCAATATGAAAACATTCCCCATCCCCATCAATGGACACCCATAAGTCTCACCCAATCATGGTATCAGGCTCAACATTTCGGACTTCATGATCTACATCAGGTCCAGACATGAACGGGACTTATGAACTAAAAAGACAAATTATTGGCCCATCCCATCGCCACACCCACACAATATGTAGTAGTATATGGAAACAGGATAATCACAATAAACACCTCCATTCAAAAGGAGGAAACTTGGTCCTTAGCCAATTCCGAAATTAGCCAAGGCAATTAGCCAAGTTCCCCAGCTATGGGAGTAGAAAATATTTCTTCATTAGACCTGGGTTCTATTCCCAGGGGAAGAGGAAACAAGCTGGGGTGGAGAGGTGGTAGGGAAGATCTCCAGTCCATTGTTTTCTACAGTTCCTGGCACTGTCCTCTGAGATATCCTTTCCTATCATCTTCCTCATTTGCTTCTGAAGAAGACATTGAAACTTAGACCTCTTTTTGGTGGCTAAGAAGTTTCCCCAGGCTGTTTCTTGCCTATAGAAAATTGGAGGCTTGGAGGTCTTTTTTCTCTCCTCAAACAATTTCAGTCTCTTTTAGTTCAGGCTGGTAGTACTATGGCAATATCATTTTCTCTACAATTTAGTGGGTCTTCTATGTATTTGATTCCAGTTCATTCCATGTGTCAAAATCACATTTTTGTCCAGACATCCCTCTCTCTCCAGATGTAATTACTAGCACTTTGGGCACATCAGGTGGTTGCAGTACCATGCCTTTTAAGATTTATAGGAGGTTTTGTCCAGCTGAAAGATCTACTAAAAGTCACTTTGTAATATTTTGCAGTGTTACAGCCACACCTCTGATTGGGTCTTTACTCTGAGGCCATGTTTTCCTGCAAACCACCTGGATTTGGTCTTTGTCTTTTCTGTTATAATTCAAGAATCATGCCCTGGACTTGATCTCAGTCCCCAGGCCATATCCTAATTTGAGAATCTCTTTCTGGCCGGAGAGGCTGAAGATAAGGAACAGTTTTATTTTCTTACCTAGCATATTCCAAGCTGCTTGCAATCCGTGTTTTCATTTGTTTGCTTGTTTTGTTTTTGAGCATCTCTCTTTATTGTAGTACTTTCCAATATGCATCGAAAAGCAAACAACTCATTCTTTCAAAATTTTCCTTGGAAACTATTTTCTCCTCTGCCCTTTCATTTGATTATGCTGCTCACCACTTTGAGTGCTTATACTATGCAACAAATCAGTGGGTGGAAAAATTCTAACATTTAGATTTGTGGACAGAGAATGTCCTACATAGACCTTAAGACCAAATTTATCTGTACTAACCAACTTTTCTAGAACTCTATTGAGAGGCATCAAGAGTTGGCTCAGCCTTAAAGTACTTAAAAATTTTTAATTGTACTATGTCTAGTTCTCCTCTTGGGACCCTATAGGGAGACGAAACGATAGGGTAGGATTTGGATCTTTCTAGGATTTTCAAAATCTTACCTTTGTCCCTTGGAAGGGCCACAGGTGCAAATGCTACTGGTCTGGAAGTATCTGGAACAGAATTCCACCACTTGTTATCCTCAATAAATGGTGGAGTCATGAAATACCAGCTATTTGATAGAGCTATTAGATGGTAAAATGGTTTGGTTCCATCAGAAGCACTAGACAGGTCACTCAGTTTCATTAATGAAAGATTCCTCCAGAAAGAGCTAACCACCATTTTTTCCCACAAAGGCTCTAGACTGATTACAAAGTTTATGATAGTGCCTAGGTCTATTAGTAGATGGATGAACTGTCTGTGGCCCATCACCCTCCACAGCAGAGCTAGTAAGTTCAAGGCTGTAGAACTACAGACGCTTTCAAGTACATGGGTACTTCCCCCTTTATCCCACTAGTGGAAACAAGAGACTAACCTATCAAAAGTACACAGCCTGTTCTCAATAAAAATAGACCTAAGCCTCTGACCACTAAAAATCTCTGCATAAATTCAGCTTCCAGCATGGAGTAAACTGACCAGGACTTCCTGGAAAATAAGGCAACAGACCTGGCTTTGGTGCTTAACTCTCCAGGGTCTGCAGATCTAACTAGGGACTCAGATTTCAATAGATCTAGACCTTCCATAAGTTCATGGAGGCTGTAGAGTAGGACGGCTTGGCCCAACTCATTCCAAAGAGGATCAGTCAGCCACTTCTCAAGCTGGACAAAGAGGGACTTTTATTCTAGCCAAAATGCTTGGGCAGAAGGCCCTGACATACTGCCTTATACCTTACATATCAAACTTAATATAACTAGTGTACTTAGAAGTTAACTTCCCTTGGTGGGCAGGATGCAATTTCCTTAATATGTTCTCCTTCGGGCCTCGCAAGAGGCTCTAGCTATAAATGTAGAGTATTAGCCACCTTTAGGTCTTCCCTAGAAGTCAGCTAATCACATACAGTCCTTGGTCTCAGTTCCCCAGAAGCAGGTATGTCACCTCAGGTTCTGTTGAAAGGAGCATGTTAGTCCACTAGGCATAGGAGAGGCATGGCAGGGGCAGTCAAAAGAGAAATGCTGAGTCAACAATAATCATAGCCATAACTTGCATAGTTTTCTACGTGTTAGGATTGTTATATGCTTCTTATGTACATTAATATGTTTCCTTTCACAGCAACCTCCACTTTATAGATGGAAAAAAGCCTAGACTCAGAGAAGTTAAATAAATTTCCTCGGGTCTTTCAGCTGGTAGATGTCAGCACCAGGATCTGAAGGCAGGCATTCCATTTCCACGGTCCCACTGCTGTGCCCTGGTCTATGTTATATGGCCTGCCTCTGAACATGGGATATGTACCAGTAGGGTGGCTTTGCCAGCCATGCATGATTCTTAGCCCTGAGGACAGAGATGTTAGTTGACTGTTCCTTCATCTCTTTCCCTGGGCACATTCTACCTCAAAATTTGAAAGCCTGACATGGATCTCACATGGATCTCACATGGATCCAGGATTCCATGAGGAGGAAAGAGACTGCAGTTTCCTTTGCAGACACAGCCAATCTAAATGTTTGTTCTCAGAACCATTTTGAGCTGCTCAAGTACTCAAAGACTTCAGTGGAAATTCCAGACTTCTACAACTCAGAACAGAGCAGAGATGAATTGTCTGGAAACTTCAGTATCTTACCTATGGAATCTGACTTTGATGAGCACTGGCTGTTCCACCAAGAGGAATTAGCTGCAAGTGATCTAACTGATCTACTAGGTGGAGGGTTATATCAAACAACTGAATGGTGGATAAAGTCTTTCAAATACAATTGTAGTCATTTTTATAATTGATTCTAAATAGTAACAAAAAGTGGGAACAATTACATCTTGTAGGCTGTGAATAGAAAATCATACCGCCAAGAAAAAGAGGAATAACTTTTCTGAATGCTGTGGAGTAAATTCAGCTGGAAGAAAAAAAGGAAGCCTTAGCCTTCACTGTTTAATACCATGTAGAATTTAAATGTGATGTGTTGAGGCACTATTCCTAGTCACTCTGGTTCTTAGAGTGGTATTGAAATGCAGGCTTTGTCAAAGCGTGAATAGCTTAGAATCTCCGCTGAACTCACACACTTTGGCCCAAACTTGGTATTTGTTCCATGTTTCTCATCTGCATGTATTCCTACCTCATTGTGAATACCAGAAACCAGGAGTTGTTCCTGACTCCTCCCACTGTCTCATCCCTATATCCTATCTCTAAATCATGATAATCCATTGATGTTAATTTAGCTGGAATCTCTAAAGATTCTTCTCTCCACTGCAGCACCACCACATTTCAGACTCTCATAATCTTGCAACTGAATTCCCAAAGTAGTATCCTAACTGGTCCCCTGGCTCCAGTGTGACTCCTTCTCACTCCATTATTCACACTGCTGCTGGTGTGATCTTTCTGAAATGTGAAAGTGATTCCACTGTTTAAAACTCTTCACTTGGGCCCTATAATTTTCAGGATACATTATAAGCTCCTTAGCCTGTGTACACAGCCATCTTCATCTGCTGTGGCTTATCTTCTCACCCTCACACGTCACTCCAGCTAATTCAACTAACAGCAGGTCCCAGATTGCTTTTTTCCTCTCTTTAAGCTTTGTTTTTGGTTTTTATGTGCTTGGAATGCCCTTTCCCCAAACCCCCACCTGAAGGGAGAGAGACTGGCAGAGAGAAAGAACCAGAGCTGAAACTAGAGATGAATGTGTATATATACTCATTCTGATGTGTATAGAACAAGATCTAGAAGAACCCTCACTAAAACTGTTCATCAGAATCCATAAGGAATGGGGTTTCAGGGAAGAAGTTAAGGGAGTGGTATTACATGATGTACTTTTTACATTTCTATATTGTTTGCATTTTTAAATATTGAATACGTTTAACTTATCTCTACATATTTTAAATTACATTTTCCCATCCTCATCTCCAGAGATACTGATTCAGTGGGGAAGGGGCCAGGATTCTGATCTTACAAAGACCTCCACAATCTCTGTTAATCAGTCAGTTTTGGGAACTGTGGTTGAAATGACCGTTTCCAACATAATAAGAAAATATATATTTTTGTTTTTAAAATAAAGCTCCAACCCTATTGTACAACATTTTTTTTATTATTTCCTTTCATTTTGTAGAGCTTAATTCCACTACAAATACACATTCTCTAAGTATATTAGATTTGAATTATCTCTAGGAATTATAATAACCTTGGCAGCCATTTTAACAGCTAGCCACATTTGAATGAAGAGACTAAATAGTCATTGTAAAGCATGTGTTTGTGCAGTAAGTTTCATAAATCATTTTAAAATAAAGGCAAACAAGAAAAAAATCTACAAATATAAATATCAGGATATCTTAAATTCTAAATTTTCAACACTAACTTAAATACCATTTGATTGGCTCTCAAAACAATGGACAGTCTCAAAATATGAAGTAAAAAGTTATTACAAAGATCAAATTTGGTATAATGTATACCTACTTCACTAAACATTTTTAAGTTTTTGACTTTGGGAAAATATAAAGATGTAAATATTTTTATAAATAACTTTTGAAAATATCTATAATGTCCTAAATTTCAGACATCAAAGCATCTATTTCTTTAAACATGTTAGTTATATTTTGAATACATTCTCCAGCTTTTAATTTTATTCCATCAATTACAAGATAGTCCTCTTCATAGTGGTTTTCAAATGGACTGCCTGCAGGAGCTTCAGAGCTGCATTTAGATAACTGTAAAAATAACCATACAACAACTCATCAGATCTACATCAAATCTACTTGAAGAACAGGCTTAATTATTTGAACAAAACATAAAGTTGTCAGTAACTCCTCAAGTCACAGCAGTTATACAGTTTTCTGTTATGCTGGTGGTCAAATAATAATCCCCACATATAGTATAACGTACAGTAAATGTGTTAGTACAAGAATAACATTATTTAGGTCCTGTCTCTATTCCCCAACATTGCACGTCTTTAGTTTTAACTTTATGCTTTGGAAAAATGTGATCACTTAAATTCTGTGAGTTTTCTATATTTGTTTAGTTTTAAAATTATTATTATAGGGAATACAACTTAAAACTGCTTTAGTCACATTTTCTGTGGTCATCTTCTCGTAAACATCTACATTACTTAAGAATAGTGATAGTTTGCTCTAGTTTGTGGCAAAGGACACTGGTAAAAACAATGCAAATGCACATGCTCATATGAGATTTATAGCTTAAAGGTTAATTAAAGGTAGAGTTAACTTTCTACAAAATTCAAAGAAAAAGAATATACATGTAGTTTATACAAGTATTTTCATACATCAAAAATGTACCTTTTAATACAAATATTTATTCAGTAAATTCTGTCTTATTTGTAAATGGATTATCTAATTTGTGAATTATTCAGATGCATTTTATAAAAATCTGAAATTAATTTCCTGCCATTGCTTGCCAAGTCAGGGCATGTCAACCAGTGTTAATATTAGCTAAAGAAGAACATAATTAAGGTGATTCTACTGAGGAAAATAATCTCATAGAGTATTTCAATGACAAATAGAAATGAATTTTGATTATCTGTGTGTGTATACTTTTTTCATGTTGCTACTCTCATCCACTGGTATAAATGCTTGAGAGTAATCAACTTGAAACTGAATACGTGAAATGAATGATGAAAACATCATCCAATTTACGACTTTGAGAAAAGCTCAAACAATATCTGCTCAGAAAATAAACATGCTCAGAACTTAAAAATTATCAGGTGGCTCTTTCTGGCGTGTTAGTTTATAAGAGGCCACTTTCTCCTAGAAACAAAACCCACCTCCAGTTTTAAGGGGTGTTACTTTTGGAAGCCATGTTAATTTTTCCTACTAACTAAACTAAAAAAGAAATCCATGGGGTGATCATTTCTTTACTTTTAAACTAGAAATTGTTCCAGTTTTGCTGGTTGGTTTCCTTGCTATTCTCCTCATTTAAAAGTGAACAAGGCCCTAAATATTCTGAACCTGGCATGAATACCAGACTTACTAAGCTCAGTGTGGAGAGTGGCTTATGAACCAGACAGCAGGAGGCACTCACCTGCCTGCCAACAAGTTAAAGTGGTTAGTTTTTACAATTCCTAAATGCCTTTTGAAAGTGTAAAATGTGACAAGAATCTAAAACAAAAAGCACTCTCCTGCCTGGTGATGTATTAAAACCATGTATTTTACCTTAAGAAATAAAAATCAGACGTAATTTTCTGTTCTATCAAGTTACTAGTTATAATGGCAAAATAGAAGCCAATTCTATGGTTGTAAAAGCTCCAGGACATCTCTATAAAAATCAACCTGGCTGTACTTTTGAATAGACAAACGCAAAGACTGAAAAAACATTGCACAAAACCATATGGTACTCAAAGAAAACATACATTTTCTGGAAAAGAATAATTTGTACATTAATTATATGCATATAAGATATATGTCACCAATCTATAGATTTTGTTCTACAAAAGGAAAGATCCATACATAGAAAACAAGTTTTTTAAAAGAGGAACTTTAATTTGAAAAATGGCATTTACAATCCACACAAATTCAGATAGAAGTTGTATTACTGGTGCTGATTAAGAAAACTATTATGTTTTTCAACTCAGTAAAAGTTTTTAACATTAATTTTTCTTGTAACACATTTATCTCCTTAACTGTAAATTCTGTATATTTTCTTGATTTCTAACTCAATAAAGGAGGTATTTAAGAATCATCTTTGTTCTTATTGAAGTTCTCAATAAAATCGTGCAGTTGGGCAGTCTGCTAGTGTGTAAACAAGCTTGCCCGTTTATAAATGTACCTTTTTCTGCATCTGAGAACAAATAAACCTGGGGATGAGTAGTTGTTCAGAGTGAGAATGTTGGAAAAGAGATGAAGCAAGGAAATCTTAGCACTCATTCTCTGTAGTGACAGCCATTGACAATTCTTATCTGTAGTAATAGCTAGCCATAGGTGTCAAAGCACTTTTCCTGGTTTGCCTTATTTAACCCTCAAAACAATCCTCTGAGGTAAATGAAAAGCAACTTCGCCAATTTACGCCAGTCCTAACTGGAAGGACCAGGACTGGGGCACAGGCGTTATATTCCGGAGTTTGTGCTCCTGACCACTGTGCTCTCTTGACTCCAGGCACACTATATATCTAAATGAATGAATGAGAGAATGAATGAAATCTTATTGATTCAGTGACACCTCACTGCCATGTTTCTTTTTTTTTTTTTTTTGAGGAAGATTAGCCCTGAGCTAACTACTGCCAATCTTCCTCTTTTTGCTGAGGAAGACTGGACCTGAGCTAACATCCATGCCCATTTTTCTCTATTTTATACGTGGGACGCCTACCACAGCATGGCTTTTTGCCAAGCGGTGCCATGTCTGCACCCAGGATCCGAACCCTTGAACTCCGGGCCACCGAGAAGCAGAATGTGCGAACTTAACCGCTGCGCCACCAGGCCAGCCCACCATGTTTCTTCCTAACTACTTAGGGAACAGCTGTACTGCCTTGTGGAAGTGTCTGCCTCATGACTTGTTCTCACACCTACCACACTGCTGCTCCGTATTAATGATATGGGCTTGTACTCTCATTTTATTTGCAGAGACATGGAGCTGATGTGCTGAGCAGTTTGTCAACCAAGTTAAAATTTATGTTGTCATATGTAAGAATTGAATAAAGTAAGCACACATGGCCTTTCTCAGCCCAACATAGTTGGCCAAAAGAAAAAAAAGGACAAATCTAGTTATGAATGGTGAAATGCATTCCAATGAAATATTCTACTTCCAGTATGTTAATAATGAGGTTGGTCCCTATAGAGATTATCCCTGTGCATGAACCAGATAAGGCAGATTTCCCAGCAAGCTGCTCTTATTCTGGCCCATTCTCCCTTCTGTAAAGACTGGCAGCAGGGGAGAGGCCTCTCTGCAGTGGCACTCCGTCATCCATAGTGAGACCCTTCTATCTTTCTTCATTCCAACCTCAAAGATCTCAAATAAAAAGAGCTCCTCTGCTCAAACACAGATATTTTTTCAAAGAGTGATAGATGTATTCTGATTTCTCAACAGGCTACTAGTTTATTATTCATCTCATGATAATCCAGGGCTAAAATTTCAGAAATGAAAAAATTTTCCCATATAATTAAAATATGCATTCAGGAACAATTGCTGCCATTTAAAGAATCTGAAGTTGCTATTTAGGCCTGATAATAACCATGAGTACTACCTTTTCTGCTGTATTTATTTCCTCTCTATATTCCTCTTCAGACTCATCAGGTGTTGCTGTGGGCTCGAGGGCTTGTTGTAGCATTTGCTCCAGCTCTTTTAGTAAAACTTCTGTCTCAGAGACAACTAGAGAAACATCATCAATATAGTAAAAACCGCTACACCTTACTTAATTCAATCTAATTCATAATCTTAACCATCCAAAAAGAGGAAATGTTCTAAATGTTACAAGATAAACAATAAATACTTCATATAATTTTCACATATGCCTTTGCTTGATGCAAAATTATTATGGATTTCCAGGTGAATCTCTTATAATTATTCCTTGAAAAATGTAGGTGACATTCTTGCTATGTGTAGACCATAAGGTATCCTGAAACATAAAAGCTCAATAGAAGTTTTTTTTTTTTTTATCAGGAGCCTAGGGCACCAAACTAAATTATGTTATGTAAAGACCAGGGGTCAGCAATTTTTTTCTGTGAAGGGCAAGAGAGTAAATATTTCAGTGTTTGTGGACCAGATGATCTCTGTCACAACTACTCAATTCTGCTGTTGTAGTACAAACCATAGACATGTAAACAAACATGAGAGTGGCTACGTTCCAATAAAACTTTATTTACAAAAACAGGCACAGACTGGTGGACTGTGGGCCACAGTTTGCTAATCCCTGCAATAAACTGTTAAAACTACTGTTTAAAAAGGGAAGCCATGTAATTAAGTGGCTAGGCTAAACAAAGGCCAGTCTATTCCTAACCCAAATATCAACACATCTTAGTTGCCTAATATGATATTTAAAAAAAAAATTACCACACTTATAAAAGTTTCTGTGTGTGTGCTACTGTGACACAAAAATATAAGTAGGTAAAAAATCTGGTAATTCATTGAACTTGCTGAGATAAAATAGTATCACTCAACTACTGATTAACAATATGCTACTGAATTCTTAGTTTAAATAAAACAAACATTTTCATTTGATACAGAGTCTTGTTGAAGTAAAGATCAAGGAAAGGAGGGCATGTGTGGCCTGTAGTCCTGCACAAGAGACAGATGGAACATCTGGGAAATCCTTCCAAAGGCAACATGATTCAAAGAGAAAGGCCAGGAATACACATCCCGTCAACTTCCACTCTGTTCACAAAATCTGACACATCACCTCCTATTAGCCACTGTTCATTGACAGGTCACCAAGAACCACACTAGGTAGAGCAGTTGAAAGTTCATGGAACATGGAAACAGACCCAATCAGCACACACACTTTAGAGCTAAAATACTATCAGTGAATACGGAAGAAAGGTGTTCTCAGCAATAACATTAATTTTGAATCTAACTGTTGAACATATTTAAAATTTTTCTGATTAATAATGTTTAGGAAAAGTACAAATGCTATATACATCCATTTATGTGTGTGTGAACACACCCACAGGTATCCTTGTAAACTAAGCATGTTGTAAGGTAAAAAACAGATTATTAATGTGAAAAGTTTTATGCAGTTTCCTTTACTCCAGTTCAAAAGACTCGATATCTTATTATCACCTTCTTTGTTGATAATTTTCTCTTATCTATTACTCATAAGAAGGAAATTTTAAAATTCTGCTAAAACATTTCTTAAATCATAGTGTTAAATAAAGTCATGGGAGGTTATAAAATAGTTTCCCTTTCTTGGTTGTCACTACAGTACTAGAAAAACAATTTTTAGTTTATATTTTTCACATTACAGTTTTGTCTACAAAAATAAGTTGGTTTTTTTTTGAGGAAGATTAGCCCTGAGCTAACATCGGCCACCAATCCTCCTCTTTTTGCTGAGGAAGACTGGCCCTGAGCTAACATCCATGCCTATCTTCTTCTACTTTATATGTGGGACGCCTGCCACAGGCTGGCTTGACAAGCAGTGCAGAGGTCCACACCTAGGATCCGAACCAGAGAACCCTGGGCTGCCAAAGTGGAAGGTGAGAACTTAATCACTGTGCCACCAGGCTGGTCCCTACAAAAATAATTTTTCTCAATACTTATTTCTTGCCCCAAGCACTTTTATATTCAATCAACAAATATTTACTGTGTGCCTGCTAAGAGCCAGGGACTCAAGAGAACAGGCATAGACTAATGAGCCTTCCTTGCCATCATCTCTTCCCAACCAATCTTAGGCTTTCTCCATGGAAAACTTCTTTCAAAACAGTTTGAAAACAGCTTTCTGATAAGCCATTCAACACCCTAGAACCAGTTCCTATGTTTAAAAACAAAATACACAAACAAAAACTATAATTGACATGTTACTAGTATCCACATAGCTCTGTGCTCCAGGGTAATTGCTAAAGCCTAAGAACACAGAGTAAGAACTATTACATTCTAGACCAACGGTATTCAAAATTTGGTGGGCATAAGAATCACCTTGGAGAGTTTATTAAAAAATATGAATGTGACCCCATGTCTACTGAATCAGAATTTTCTAAAGGAATGTACATTTTTATTGAAGCAATTTTGTTAATGAAATTAAGCTCTCTTTATGACATATTTCTTACTTATTAACCTGACACTTAACAGACAACTACTTGTGGTTATCTCAACATGGATTCCCCAGTCCCACTCATAGATGCTGTGTTTCCCTACTTTACATTCTGAGTCAATGGAAATTGATACTGACATTTAATGCACTGTTGAGAAGATGGATTTTGAGCTATGCTGTAAAGGAAAAATGGCACACAAACATCTTTATATTTCTAAGGCTAGGCTAAAATACAATTTATGACAATGAATGTCATTGCTGAATGGCATTGTAGGCTCTCCGTTTTCAAATGATCTGAAAAAATATGTATACTGCTTTTTGATCAAAGAGTAGACAAAGTAATGGATAACTTCATAAATCAACCAGAGTTCACAACACCAACTTGACTGATGTCAAATTCTGTTTCCAGAGCAATGGGAGGTTTGCTTTTCTAAATAGGTTTTCCTAGATTAAACTGATAGAGTTCAAAAATAATTTTCAACAAACAGCAGTTACCGTAATCTACAAACTGGGTTATCAAAATTGGTCAACGATATCTTCCAAAGATAGAGACAGAATGAACAGAATGGATGCCTTTGCTGATTGCAAGACCAATCATCTTCTATCAATACCGATTATCCTGTAGTTTCCCTGACTTGTTTCAATTTGTTGAGAGTAAAGTGGTAGCATTACAGCTGCTATATCACTCAGAGAAAGAAAAAAAAAGAAAGAAAGAAAGAAAAAAGTATCTCCTACTCTGAAGTCCATATGTGGCTTTTAAAAATGAATTTGCGTAAAATAAATCAGTGCTGTTTTCCCATTCCTGATAAGAAATAACTTACTGTTTGTCTCAATAAATGAATCACCATTTTAAAAGCTTTCAAATGTATATTTATGGAGTTTAATTTCTACTTCTTTATTAAATGTTTAAGGAAGCTGTTTCTTTTCTTATGTAAGAGGCTACTGGTTGGGTTACCCCAAAGCTGGCACTAAAAAAATCCTATTAAACAAATTTGCAGGGCCATTTCAATGTTGAAATTCTGGAGGCATTCTAATAGAGGAGGAGAGAGAGGAGGAGGTAAAAATACTTGGTTCTGTTTTGTTTTTAAGGAACCACAAAGGCTTCTCTGTGTGCTTACAATTCAAATGTAAGGATGAGTAAAACACAGGTTGAAATGTAATGAAGGAGAGAGCACTATTCCTGGAGAGACAAATAGAAATAGGCATGGCGCTTTTTAGGAAAGGGGCATGAAAGCCAAGCCTGCTTTTTAGCCTAGAGGTTAAAGGTAACCCCAAACCAAGAACAGGTGGGCAAAGTTTGTCTTGAGTATTGAGATATCCCCTTTCTCTCTGTCATCCCTTCTACCTCCCAGACCCTGGCCCCAAGGCCTTCACGTTCCCTCTAGGGCTCACCCCACGATCCAGTCCTTTCTTATATTAACCATCCTCTTAAGCTTACCTGTCTCAGATGGCTGATGAACACATCCATCGCTAATTTAGTAATGAATGTTAACAGATTTGGTTCTGGGTAATATGTCAATCTTTTTATTCAAATTTTTAGAGACTGTCTGCTTCCCCAAAAGAAATGAGGTATTTATCAACAGAAAACAGTGATATAAGAAAGCAAATGACAAAGCCCAAAGAATAAAAAAACAAACCCAAATCAATTCATTTAAAAATGCTTAGGCCAACTACCAGTGCTGTACCAAAAACCCCATAAACTTAGTTTTAAGATTCCTGGTACTCAAAGCAATCAAGGAAATAGCTGCACACTTTGATTTTAAGAAGCTATGTGACTTTAGAAAAGTCTATAACCTCTTAAGTGACTCAGTTTCCCCACCGATACAATGGGAGATATAATATCTACCTCATTTAGATCTTGTCAGGGTTAAATAAACTAATACATATAAAGTGTTTAGAATAATGAGGACACGTAGTAATTGTTATAGGTGTTAGACATCATCCTTATTATTGCTATTATTATTTCATCATCATAGATGAATTTTCTTGTCCCTCAACACTGCAAAAAAATGTTATAGGGACAAAACAAACATAATACATGATCTTCCTGGTAGCAGTTTTCCAAAAAATGCAGATATAGTCCAAAAATAGTTATTTCTTAGTTTAAATCTTTATATAGCCATGGTGCACAGTTTAAATGATTTAATGATTCCTGAACTTTTTCCAATAATTTGCAGAAACAGTCCTCTCCTTGTTGGATAAGAGAGTTTCTACTGCATCTCTTTATTACAGATGAAGAAAATGATACTTGGGGAGGTAAAGCAGCTGCACTCAATTAGCTCTTCCTTTGATCTCTAATTGAGGGAGACAGAGAAGCAGTCAGTAGAGCTTAAAACCCATAAAGGAACAGCAAATCTGGGGCAGTAGACTAATGGGAGAGTTTAGCACCTTTGAGTGTAAGGAAAGAGGATCCAAAAAGTGGGGCAGAGTCAAGAAGAAGATGCTATAAATTTCCTCTATCACTTGATCTAGGACTGGTCCTACTTTAAGCTTAGAAGAAATGAGAGATATCAGAGGCTTGATCAAGGGATCCACAGAAATACGAGTAGGGAGTAAAAAATTTGAGGAGGGTTAAACCATTGAAAAAGAACCACTCTTTTAGGAAGTCAGCTCTTGCAAAGAACATAGTAGACTAGATGTTTCCACTCTTCAGTTGTTCAAAATGGGATGAAGGAGTAAAACATAGATCGGGTTAACTACTTTAACAATTAACTATTGAGATTTTTGAGCCATACAGAATATGAGACTCCTGAAAGGGCTTCCCTTTACATGGATAACTACTGAGATGTTTTCACTTATTTACACGGAAGAGTCTTTTCCAGTCAATGGATTCCTTCTGTAGTATCCTGTGCAAGTTGGAAGAGAAAAGGATCCCAGCATTGGAGACCTCAGCTGCAGTGCCAGGGTCTCCTAGTAGGAACTCAGTCCAGGGATAAACTAACTTTGTGTTTCTACAGGAATATTTGAACTGATCATGTGAGGCAAAGAGAAAAAATAGCCAAGAAAAGCCACCTTAATTAGCAGGAAAACAGCAGCAGAATAGGTTTAAGAAAAGACAGAAACAACAGAATTTTGTATTGGTTTAGGAGAAGAAGAAAAGGATTACTATTATTTTGAAATAACTACTCAGTCCTTTCTCTGCCTGTTTTCCTTTCTTTTAATGAGACTATAAATGAATGGCTTATTTAGCCAATTGAATCACAGTGCTATAGGATCTGGGGGTGGCTACAAGGGAGAGAGAGTATGGCAGGGATAACTTCTTGGGGATTAATGGGCTTTGAAACCTCTTTGCATGGCTGCCAAAGTTCCATGTTGCAAATAAGCACTTGCCTGCTTTTCAAGACTAATGAAAATGCAGGAAGAGTACAGGGCTCTTGAAAACTAAAACTTTCTCCCTGTGTTCCACATTCGCCCCACTGTTTTCTAATACCAATGGCAATTAAGTCAGCTGGAAGCCCTAGGCTGCTGCTTTTCTTCTTTCTCTCCCTTTGGCACCCCTAGGACCACAGTAAATTTGGAATGGAGAGGTCTGGGTTGAAATGTACAGATGCTGGTATTTCCTCCCACAACTGCTAGTGCTTTATTTAAAAAAAATTAAGTACAGGACAAAGCCAGAGAAAATTTAATTGAAGGGAATAGAAACCTAAAGACAATTGAAAAGCCCTGGTATATAAATCAACACCAAAACTGACTCACTAATATTTCTCATATCTGTATATATGTACATCATGTTTTTTTTTCTTCAAAGGACTATAACTACATTTGGTAGAATTAAATATAGGTAAAAGAACTAAGAGCAGGACAGGCCTTCACATACCCATGTTTTCCTTTGATAAGGCATCATCTGAACAAACATTTTCAAAAGAGCATTTTAAAATAGCTTTCCTAGAAAAAGAATTTGACAGATTTAGTTTCAAAAGATCAATGACATATTTAAGTGACCACTCATGTATGTATTAATTGGTAAATGTAAGTTATAAATATATATTTCTTTATCTTGAGGTACTTTTTCTTGGTTGTTTTATACATAAGGCAGCATGACACAGGGAAAAACCAAAGGGGAACAAGATTGATTTGAGCTCTCACCAGGTGAAAAGCACTAACGATCTACCAAGCACCTTCATAGGCTTTTTCATGTAATCCATCCCCCCAAAACCTACTAAGTAATCGTTACTCTTATTTCATAAAGAAACTGAGGCTCTGAGAAATTGAGAAATTTAACAACATGGGTAAATGGTTAAGCACGATAGAACTAAATTCTGTCAGACTGCAAAATTCATGCTTTTTCCACTACACTATGTTGCTGATTCAGAGTCAGAAAACATTTGTTCAAATGCATTTTCTCTAAGCATAAGATCTTGAGAAAGCCACTTAACTCCTCGAGGCCAAAAATTCTGTGTCTTTTAAACGGAGATAATTATGATTATCTATTACCTATTTGATGGGGTTACTGTGAAGTATAACTGAGATGAGAAAGTAAAAGCCCTTTTTAAAAATTTAATTATTCAACTTCTGAAAAAGGACAAAGAAGAAGAGAAGGACTATCATATTAGGATCAGTCTCTGTCATTGAGTAGGAGTCCTTTTAACACAGCATTGATTAACATTCATCAAAAAAGTAAATAAATACACTGTATGGAGGATTCAATGATAAACACTAAAGCTTACCATCAGTGGCTTATTAGTTCATTATAAAGGTCTGTTTCTGGTTTGCATTACCTATTTTTAAACTAAAAATCTGCTTCTCATCTGGTTGCTCACATGATATTAATCTTTGAAAGTTTTGGTTCATATTTGTATAAACATAAAACTTTCTCCACATTTCTAAGACTCCTACTTATCATTTTATTAATTCTTCTAGAAAATTTTAAACACAATGTTTCCTAGAGAAACAGAATCAAGTATCAGGGGAAAATGTCATATAATAATTAAACCCAATATATATCTACATTTCCATTTTATCCTAATACTTTTTAATTTTAAAAAACATACCTTTCCCTCTTTCTAAATTTTGGCTTTTTCTTTTCAGTTTTATTTTTGGAAACTTGCATCTGTAAAATAACAACAGCAAAAAGATGAGTCAGTTCATATGGGACTGGATGAGCTCAGTATAATAATGGGTCCTGTATGGTCCAAGTAATTTAGCCCAGAAGAAAAACTCTAGTTCATAGCCCTAAACAATACCTGTAACTCTAAATCAACCATTTCACAGTCACTGCAATTGCATTGATCTGCTCAACTTCCAGGACTAATAAACTGATCCAATATGAATGCTTATCCCCTATATTCACTCCTGTTCCTCACCTTCACAGACACATAAAAATACGAAGTAAAACAACTTTTAAGTTTTAATACATATATGAGATTTAAAGAAAAAAAGAGAAATATTCAGATGCCAGAAACATGTGTTATCCAAAGCTATGTAAGTGGGAACTGACATGATGGAGGCCCACAAGGAATTTGTACCAGGATAGGGCCAAAAGGGCTTGTGACTGGGATTTTATTGTCTAACCAAAGAAAAGACAAAGGATGTGGAGAAACTGAAACCATCATACATTGCTGGTGGGAAGGTGAAATAGTGCAGCCACTTTGGAATACAGTTTGATAGTTCCTCAAAACATTAAACGTAGAGTTACCCTATGAACCAGCAATTCCACTCCTGGGTATATACCCAAGAGAAATTAAAACATATATCCACACAAGAAACTGTACATGAATGTTCATAAAAGCATTATTCATAATAGCCAAAAAGTATAAACAACCCAAATGTCCATCGATGGATAATGTGGTATATCCATACAATGCAATATTATTCAGACTTTAAAAATAATAAGTATTGATACATGCTACCACACAGATGAAATCTGAATCCATTATGCTAAGTGAAAAGTGAAAAAAAGTCAGACACAAAAGGCCACTTGTATGATTATTCCCTTTATCTGAAATGTCCACAAAAGGCAAATCCATAGAGACAGAAGTAGATTAGTGGTTGCCAGGGACTGGGAGGAGGTGGGAAATGGGCAGTGACTCCTAATGAGTATGAGGCTTTCTTTTGAGATGATGAAAAATGTCCTAAAATTAGATAGTGGTATTGGTTGCATAACTGTGATTACATTTAAAAACCACTGAATTGTACACTTTAAGAGAATGAATAAATTATATCTCAGTAAAGGTATAATTTTTAAAAAGACTTAGTGACATGAAAAAATGGAAAGTAAGGAGATCGAATACAATTTGGCAATAACTATTAACAAAAGGAACCTGATGTAGCAATACTACTGTTAGAAAAAACTGGATGTTAAAGCAAAAAGCATAATCAGAGATAAAAAGGATTATTACTTAATCCTAAAAGAAACAATCCACCCAGCAAGTATAATAGACTTGAATCTGGATATATCTCAAATCATAGCCTTAAAATATACAGAGTGAGAACAGAAAGAATTACAAGTAGAAACTGAGGAATCTATAGTTCAAATGGGATATTTTAATTTACTTCTCATAAAAAAATTACAAAGCAAACACAAAAATTAGCAAAGAAATAGGAGAGTTTGACAATACAAATAAGTTTAATCTAATAAACACATATCAAACCTGGCACTGAATAATTAAAGAATACATATTGTTTTTAAGCCTGAAACATTTAAAAATTTGACCACCTACTGGGTCGTAAAGGAAGTCTCAAAAATATAAAAATAATCTCCATTTTACAGATCACATTCACTGACAAAAATACAATAAAATAAGGAATCAAAACCCAAAAGATAGCTGAATAAAATTTGTAACCAATTCACAGAAACAGAAGAATCCACATTCTCCCATGAATCTTCCTGTGATGAGCATTATGATCAATGTCATTTAGATCAGCGTTAGTGTCTCACATTTTGGTTATTTGTATATGAGATGTATCTGCTCACTGGGTAATACATTTTGTCCCCATGCTATACCTTGCATGCTGCAGATGCACATGAAGTATTTGTGGAATAAATTAATGGACAAATGTTAGTAGAAAGATAGGATAAACACAAATATCATCACAAGGAAAAAATGGTATCAGTGTTACTATCATTCTATACTGTTATCATTGTTGACTTAGGCATTTAACAAATTTATACAATTTCCCCTCAGCTTCTAAGACAGAACCTCAGTGCAACTTTCCCCTCAATATGTTTGTTGGCTTCTTTTATTTCTTGTCTTTGCACTTTAACCTGCTCAAGTGAGCAATTTCTTAGCCCATTTTGTCTAATTCTTGCACAGTTTCACTGATCTTGATTTTACTGTTCTTGAATCAAGCATCTCAACTACAAGGGTAGGAACAATTTCTTTTAACATACTAAATGTTTAACAGCTAGCAGAGTGCCATTCACATTGTACTTTCTAAAGCATTAACTATAATGAGATGAAGGTTGAATTTAATAACTCTCAAAGCATTATTAAACAGCTTAAATACCTTACTAATCATTCAAGAGAAGTTTGTACGAAACACTCAGGGAATTCATATTATTATGATGTTAAAGACTAAGTGGTCTTCTTTTTGTGATCTTCAACCTCAAGGTAGTCAAATATTTTTTCCAGAACTATTATTTATATATATACAAAAATAAATAAGGTGAAAAAAATATAGAAATATTGTTGTCTAAATCATTGATCTACATCTCCAAAGACAATGTAGAGCTATTATTTCTATCTTGTTATTAAGGATCAGCTTAAATTATCTGCATATTTGAGTATGAAGTGAAAGAGTTACTACAAGGGGAAATAAGATTAAGGTAACAAAGTGCAAACTACTTTATAGGTATTAATAGAAAGAAATACTGTTAAATAGCCACCATAAATCAGGGAGATTTGTGTTGGAGATAATAAATTCCTTTTCTACTTTAATATTCTATAACAGCCAAAATGAACTAGTCAGTATTTGCCAAAATGCCCTGTGCTTTCCTGCTCTAAGGTGTAGATAGAGTATGACCTGATGGTCCAAATTTGGAATGAAAGCACCAAATTTGGAATGAGAGGACCAAATTTGGAATGAGAGGATCACGATTTGAATGCAAACTCTGGCACTTACCAGCTGTATCACTTTTGGTAAGTCACTGACCACTCTAATATCTAGCAAGAGCCTGATATAAAGTAGACACAATAAATATTTTCTGACTAAACGACCATTCTGCATTTCAAGGTCTTCTTTTGTTAAATAATGCTAAAAAACAAATAACTACCTTAAAGCATTTGGGGGAAGATTAAATTAAATAACACGCCAGAAATTATCTAACAGTGCTTGGCAATTAGTTGATGTTCAATCACTGTTTAACTAGTGTAACATCCACTGGGCCAGTGTCAGAATTCTATCCTTCTTCCTTAGAGCTATGACAGAGGAAACTTGGCACTTTGGTATGGTTGACTTTGGTAGAATATTAGCTTCCTAAGGCTCCATGACAAATTACCACAAACTTGGTAAAGCACCCAAAATTTATCATCTTACAATTCTGTAGGATAGAAGTCTGGACACTTGTCATTGAACCTAACCCAGGATGAGCTCATCTCAAAATCCTTACCTTAATTACATCTGCAAAGACCCTTATTTCAAATAAGGTCACATTTTGAGGTTCCTGGTGGACTTTTGGGGGCTACCATTCAACCCCTTACAAGTAGATACTATAATCTTTATCTAGTCCATCTATTTTGCTTCTCTTTCTGTGTTGCATAGCTGATTCTCCTATGTTGTTTAGTTCAGTGCTATTCAGAGTAAGGGTCAAAATGTGACAGAATCAGCAACACTTGAGAGTTTGTTAGAACTGCAAATACTCATGCCCACCCTAAGGCTACTGAATCAGAAACTCTAAGAGTGCAGCCCAGGAATCTCTATTTAAATAAGCTCTTCAAGTGACTCTTAAGCAAACTAAAGTTTTCTAGGCACTGGTCTAGCCCACACCCATTGACACAAATATAATGGTATGTAAATATGACTGGTTTTAAAGAAATCAATACAAGTATTAATTCTTTTCTTGTTAAATGTAAAACACAAAGAGGTATATGTATAGAGAGCATATCCATTTACTGAAAAAAATTATATTTAATGATATTAGGATTGCAGACTAAAATGGCAAATGACAGAATTGCCTTTAATCGCGAAGGATAGAAAATCCATAAGAATTATGTTTACATCAGATCTATATAATCTGCATAACCTAACTTGACATTACCTATTTCATTAAGTCACTATTCATCTACATAAAAATCTTTTTATTTTTAAGCAAGAACAAGTTTGTTAGATGCATTAAATCTGAGGGTGTAAAATTTTGATTCAGTATTTTATGCTCATAGAAGACATAAATGTATTTTGTGAACTTCTTTTGAGAGTAACTGTCAGTCAATAATCACTAAAGAGCTGCCTACTTTGACAGAATTTCCAAAAGTGAATCTGTGCCTTAAATAATGTACACAAACTCCTTGTCAAAAGTTATCAGAAGGAAAAGCCAATATTCTCATTTCCCTTTGGAAAATCTGCCAGGAAAAAATGCTTGGAATAAGGATGAAAACTAGTTTCATGCAGCATTTTAAATGATGGTTATTGCTTAATCTGAGTATCTGGAGAGCACAAATAATAAAGTTAAGTCTTCTGGCCTAGATAATGATTGTTTTTAACACTTCTTTGAAAAGGGGGAAGGCTGACACAATCATTTTCTAGCACTATTTTAAACATGATTTCAACAGAAAGAATACAAATCTAGTGTTTCTTACACAAGTGTCAGTCAATTACCATATGCTGCAGTCTACTCAACCTTTAGTAGAGTTCAGCCTTCCTATGAGATCCAGAGGACAGTATCAGAGATTAGTCACTGGCAATATGACAAAAATGTCTTGCTGTCCCTTGCACTATCTCTCATGTGTAAGTTCACAATAAAGAACTGGATTTCTCTGCTTTGAAGGGCTTACCAGAGAAAACAGTGGAGTGTGTATTCAAGCAGTGAGCTGAGACAGGAGAGTATTTTCCCTAAAAACAGAAGTTGACCACTAGACCACCTTAAACAAAAGGCATGAAAGGCCTTCTATTAACACCTCCCAATCCTGGCTGAGGATAGAAGTAACAGAACATTTCGGGAAACTCTATGATTATGTCCTTCACTGATAATTTTTAAATTACCTATATCAGGGTAGAACATAGAAATTGAGGAGGATTTTTTTCTTTTTTAATAGCACAGATTTCACCCATATCTATAAAGAGCTTAAGAATACTAAGGGCTAATCGAAACAGAGTGTCTAGGGAGGAAAGATACCCATGAAAAGCAGAATTTATGTTACAGTTGTTCATCTGACTGAATGGAGCCAGTAAATTAGATTATTTTACCTCTAACTGGAGACTCTCTAAAAATCCAAGTCTGTTTCCATTTGTGTAAAGTTTTTCCTAAAGTCACTGGATATTTTAACAAGAGGAATGTTAACAGAAGATAAGGGTTCTAGGGAAGACTTTCTAGAATCTCTATATTCTAATTAAATTCTAAAAAGCTGATGCACAGAGAGCATTCAATGGTTACAGTACTCATATTACATGTTTTTTTTTCTGGAGAGAAGAATGAATGTTGAGTGCTTCATAATCTGTTTTACCATTTTTCTCTCCATCAACTTGAAATAGGATAACCTGCTTGATTCTTCGAACTGACAGATCACTGTCAAATGCTCTGAGCAATTATCCTCGGTATTATGCAAAAGAAAATGATCTCTCTCCCACATGGGACTAGAAAGACTCTACGCATAGCACAATCCCCTCTTCAAAAAAAGATTATTCTTTTAAAAATTTTATATAGATCTAAGTCTTTACATTAACTCTCTGAGGTTAAAATGGAGGACATTCTTGCACCTAGATTCACGGAATGACATGGAAGATATACTTCCTTTTGTTTGAACTAGATGACTGTGTTCCTCAATATATGGGGGAATACAGATTTAAGATGTGTACCTAATATACACATTTCATGATATGGCAAATTATTTTTGGACCAAAGTGAAGGTATTAAATACATAAGCAAAAAGAAAGATAAATATCACCTCAAAGTCATTATAATTTTAAAGATTTAAAAAGTAATAATTTATAGGTCTTCAAAGAAAGGAAATAGGTTTGTGTTATCTAATATAAATGAAAAGTTGGAAAACTTGTGGGGAGAAGCCAGACGTTTATAAATTTGAAATTATAGATGAATTCTAATAAGTTATAAACTCTGCTAATTTGTACTGACAGTGTATTTTTTCCAATGATAACACTTTCCTTTTGCAAACAGGAAAACAGCAGTTATTACTATTAGGCATAGAAAGATCACTTAATATCTAGCACAATAGGTACAATCCATAAAATACAAACTCTATTCAAATTTCTATTGTATGTTATATCAATATCTACTCTCTATTGATCAATAATATTTTTGGTCTTAATGAAATGCGACGAGGAAGATGATGGTGAAGGAGAAATATTCCAAACTTTAGAAGAAACTCAGATTCATCTTGTGTGTAGCTTGATGTTGGAGACATGACTTATGTGTCTCTGGATCAGAGAGAAAGGATTATGCTCATAATGAATATAATCAGCAAGATAAATTGAATAAAGCTGCATAACACAACCTTTAGTCCTAAATAACAAAGGACAACACCTGGAAAGTTGTTCATGCAATAACTGGGACTCAAGTTGAAGAGTAAATTGAAGTTGAAGACAAAAGAGCAATTTCATTTTGTAGAATTCTCTTTATGCCTTCTGGCTCAAAGTTAAAATATAGAATTGAAAATATGGAGAGTTATGGTTGAAAAGTTTTGAATTTCTGGAATCTCTGACACTAGATTTTAAGTATTACAAACTCAAATTCCAAGTGAATTAATATTTTGAGTAAATTTTTAAATGGGCGTTATGTGTAGAGAAACAAACATTAATAGAACACATCTATTATTATAAATGGTGACATTAAAAAATGATACTTTTCATTTGTTTTTTAATAATTTGGATGAAAACAACTCTTAAGGACGAGAGAAAATTACTAATAAACACGAACTTCCATTTACTGAGCGCCAGATCTGCATGACTCAACTTGAATTTTCTCAGCTAAATCACTGCAATGGGACAAAACACTGGTTTAGAAAAGCATCACCCATACCCCTCTCCACTTCCATCCTCCACAGCAGCCCCTCAGACCTGCGACCCAGCAACAACAGGCAGTCCAGCAGCTGTGTGAATGGGAAAACTGCCCTTTATATAAGCCAGCTGTGAGCCAATACCTCTCCCACTACAAGTCCTGTGAACTTGGAGAACAGCACGGCCTTCACACTAGGACACTGTTGTTCTACCTCCAGGGAAGAACAAAGGAGTTTTCAACTCTTCTGTACTCACTCTGATGCACATTTCCCCTCTGCTTCCCAGCTCCTCTCCCCCATTGCCCGTCTTATGAGAACGACAATGAGATAATTTGGCTGAAGTCAGAGCCATGGACTGAAGTCAAGTCAAAAAACGGGTAAACAAGTATACAAGTCCCAAAGTAGATTTTCTTTAATTTAAGGAGCAAATGCCATCATCCACATCAGAAAATAGGTATTCTGAATCAAGGGATCTTTGCTCGCTCTCATAATTGGTATATAAAAGTCTTCAGATATGTGATTAATCCATTTTGTCTAATTTTAATATTTGACTACTAATAGTTAACCTGTATAATTCCTATAGATTGCAATTCAAAATAAAAGAGGTAAATCTTGCATCCTAATCAGGCAGATTTAGTTATTAAGTTACTAAAGAGTATCTTGTTAAAAATCACTCCCCTGGAAGGCTGTTTCATACCACTGCCTTGTAGTGGGGCAGTTTCCCTCTGCAGATTTTGAAAACAGAGTGACTGAAATTAGTATGAAAAGAACTTTATATGTTAAAGTTTCCACTGATGACTTAAAGTGATAAATGCACAATTACCTATATTAATGATACCGGCTCAACACAAAGTTAGCATAAGGGAAGCCATATGGTAGAAAAGAAACCATATTGTAACTCTGAATGACCTCTAATTAACCAACCCAGACATGCTCTGTAGATTTTATGGCCCCTGCCAGCTGCTATAAGTTGATAACTTTGTTCTTCTGAGTTCTCTAGGAATGTGATGGCCTTTGGGCAGAGACTCTATGCTGATATCCATGACAACTGAAAGCTCTGATGTGGCAACTTCCAGTCTGCAACACCAGGGGGTTCAACATTTCCTACATCCCTCCCCCATTGCACACTGGCTATATAACCTCTTCAAGATTCTGTGCCACCTTTAAGATGGTTCTTTTAGACATTAATCAGCCATCTTACCCCTTGCTAGCAAGATGTAATAAAAAGTCCTTTCTCTCCTTCCTCCTTGCCTCTTGACTATTGGCATGTCTTGCAGCGGGCAGATGACCCCCTTCTTGGGCGGTAATATTAATATATGTTTATTTATATACATTTTGAAAATGCAAATGCACTTCAAAAGAGTGTATCTACATTTAAAAATTTTGGTTAGGAAACTTTTTGGGATGATGAAAATATTCTCTATTTTGATCTGGATGGTAGTTAAATGGGTGTATACATTTAGGAAAAACTCCCCCAAACTCTACACTTAAGATCTGTGCATTTCATTGTGTTTAAATTTTACCTCAAAATAATTAAAGAACAAGGTAAGTCAAATTGATGTGGATCAAGGCTGCCCCAGGGAGAGAAGCCCAAGGTGTCCTGGCCTACATGCTGATCTATATGACCTGATTCATATATAAAGTTATACAACCACACAATAACCAGACCCCACCTGCACTGATGCCATTTTAATGACTTGTTACATGATCTTTCCTTTGTCTAGTAAAAATAAGTCACATACCCATGCCTTATAAATTTAGCCCTACCTTCAACACATTGCAGCTCTTCATTGCCCATGGGTCCTCCTCCCATGCTATTCTCTGAATAAAAGAGCACTACTACCAGACCTTGAGAGTCCAAGAAATGTTTCTTTTGACTCCTTGGCTCACCGAGCCTGCATCAACATGAAAGAAAACTATAGTAACAGAATAGAAAATGGCAAAATGGTGATGGAATACCTGAATGATTCAAGTTTGGGGAACACTGGCCTATAGTAAGGTGAATGATACCCACAAAGAAAAATCAAAAAGGAAATGAAATGAGTTTTGAAGCTGTGACTCTTCCCAAAGGATTTCTCTGCTTACTATTCTTTTCTGAGTTTTCTCTCTGCCGGGGGCTAAAAGACAGCAGTAGGGATCTATTATATTTGTCTTTGGTGAAAGATGCATATAAAGCTAAGTGAATCGAGTGAGTTGCAGTACATGAATTTCACATTAATAAGCAAGCTTATTAATTAACACAAATATCCAGACATCTAGTCATAAAATGTAAGTGATTTATCCTGCAATTGTGCTAATGAAAATTTCCTTCTTATTATGAAGAATTTTTGCAATAATTTCGGGGAAAAATATTTTTTCATCAGAAAATATAATAGCCTAAATTCCTCACACATAAATGTATAAATCAAGATAGTGGTCATTAATTTTGCCTTTCAAACTCTTGGCATTAATAAAAGTAAAGTGTCAGAAAAAAGATATATATATATACACACATAATTTCTATATATATGCCAAAAAAATTAGAAACAAAATGAAAAAGAGATCCTTTTCCAATTAGTAACAAATACCTGGGATAGCCCTAATTAGAAACATGTAAAATTCCATAATGAAAAGAACTAAGGAAAAATGAATAGACAAATTATGTTTCTTTACAGGTACATTCAGTATTATAAACACGTAATTTCTCCCTAAATTAGCAGATAGATTTTCTATAATACCAATCATCATCTCAACAGAATTTTTCTTGGGACATGACTAAATAATTCTAAAGTTCATCTGTGTGTTGTCAAAACCACTTAAATTGTGCCTTTCTTGGAGTTTCCATGGGAAAGGCAAGGTAGGGGAGGGTAAACAGTTTAGGACTGGCTAGTTTGATTAATTCTGGAGGGTTTTGGTCTAGAGGGGTGGTCTCCAGTTGCCTGGTGGCTGGCCCTGGGGTGACTTAGGGCAGGGGAAATACTAGCTTCATGTTTGAGAGTTTGATAAGAAGGTACTTGAGGGATATGGGGTTGGGATTGGTTGGTTTACATATGAAAAAAGTGCCCTTTGACATCTCTAAGAAATGGCTAGCCCTGGGAGGGGCAGTTCCTCCCAGCCAGAAAGGTGTTTTAAAATGTCAAAACATCATACTATATGAAAAACAAATACATACATACATGCACATACACACACACACACACATACACACACACACACACACATATATATAAAATACAATCTGGAAAAGTAAAGAGACAAGAAGTATGAAAACAATTTTTGAAAAATTAGAGTAATGAAGGATCACTAATCCACACATTAAAGAAAAGGTAGAGAAACACTAATTAAAACTATTTGGAATTCATTTTAAGACCAGATAAATGAATAGATATAGAAATAGATATTTTGACATGTTAAATGTCACATGTTATATTATGAAGAAGGCCTACTATATACTATAAAGAAGACTGAACAGTAAAGAAGAGAAAGATTACTTAGTAAATGAATGGTATTGGGATAACTAGCGTATGGGAAGAAAAATGTCTTTTTCCTCTACCTTTCTAAGTTCTTGGTTGGGGCCTCTAAAACAAAAGAGAGATTAACAAAAGAAAAGCATACAAATTTATTTAATATAAGTTTTATGTGACACGGGAGCCTTCATAATGAAATGAAGACTCGAAGAAACAGTAAACCTGAGAGTGTTTTTGCTAGGTTTGATGAAGAGTGGAAAGTCTTGGGAAAATGTGACAGGACATGAAAGGGGATGAGCCAAGCGTAGTCAACTGTGGGAAACAGTAAGGCTGTTCCTTCAGATTCCTCTCCTTGTCCTTCTGTCTTTTGAGCTAAGAACACTCCTTTCCTCCAGGTATAGAAATGACACCTCTCACATAAGGTTCTTATGATTTGCTCTTCAGGGGAAGGTCAGGAAGCTTTTCCTGTACCTGCTGTTTCACAAATTCCTTCAGCTTGAAATATTCAATATGCCAATGTGCCATATTTTGGGTAACATGTCCTGAATCTGATCATTAGCAAGTTGCATAAAAGTTTTTATATCCTATCCTCATACACCACATACAAAACTAAATCCATACTCCCAAAATAGCTAACATTTATGAAATGTTTCCTATGTTCCAAGCACTGTGCTATGTGCTTTACATAAACTGTCAGAGCAATCTTATTTTCTAATACTTTCACCCGTCCCACTTAACAGGAGGAAACTGAAAGCTTATAGAGTTAAGCAGCTAAACTTAAGATCATACTGCCTGTAAGTGATAGAGCCAAGATTCATACCTCAGCAGTCTATCTCTAGATGGCCGCCTTCTTACTCCACTGCACTATTATTTATGAAGAAGTCTACACTATTATAAGCAATAAAATAAATAAAAAATCTCAGAAATGTAGATTTGACCACAAATATATAACTTCCATATTTCCAGGAAAAAAAAACCCAAAAAGCAAAAACAACAAAGTATGATATAAACTGGCAGCAACATCTTTATTTAATACCTTGTCGATGATGGTGGCATCTGCATACATCCCTGGTGAGAGTGTAACAACATGGCAACATGTTGCCATCCCTTTCCCAGTAATCCTTCTACTAGGAACTGTCCTAAGGAAACAACCCAAAACATGTGCTGGGAGAGGATGCTATACTCATGAAGATTTTCATCAAAGTGCTGTCAGTAGCAATAGGAGAAAGGTTAAGAGAATCATAACAGATTCTGCTTTAATGAAATGGCAGTCTTTTAAAGCACATCACAAAAGCCCTAAAGCCCTAAAAGAAAAAGTTTTACTATGTAAGTGCAACAAAAGAACTACAAAAAATTTAAAGGAAAAACTGAAAACATGTTTGTGACATATTGATAAAGTATTAACAATCAATAACTAAGAAGAGCACCTACAAATCAATCCAAAAAAAAAAAAAAGAAAGCCCATGGAAGAAATGAGGAAGGGTATGCACAGTTTTCAGAAGAAATAAAATGTCCAATAAATATATAAAAAATGCTAAACTTCACTAAAGTAAAAAGTAAATAGCAAATTAAAGTAACAATGACATATTTTTCTTTTAAATATTGAAAAATACGTAAACATTGGTGATATCTAAAGTTGGCAAGGGAGTGGGAAAAGTGTTGGTAGGAGTATTCAGGTATAACTGTTTTGAAGAGCAATTTGGCAATGCTTGACTAAAATTTTTAACTTTTATTTTGAAATAATTTTAGATTTACAGAAAGTTGCATAAATAGCACAAGAGAGTTCCCATATATCCTTCCACCACTTCCCCCTAATCTTAACATCTTATATAATCATAATATAATTATCAAACCAGGAAATTAACATTGCTGCAACACTGTTAACTAAAGACCTAATTCAAATTTTACCAGTTTTTCCACTGATGCCCTTTTTCTGTTTCAGAATCCAAACAAGGATCTCACATTACACTTGGTTGCTACACCTCCTTAGTTTCCTTCAATCTGTAACAATTTCTCAATCTTTCCTTGTATTTGACCAAATTTTAAATCCTCACACAATTTACCCCACCAAATTCACTTCTAGGAATTATTCAGCTGAAATTTATGCACAAATGTGCAAAAATATATTCACAAGGATGCTTATTTCCAGATTTTGAAACAGTGAAATGTTGGAGGTGGGGTAGTGAGGGAAGACAATGACTTGAACTTTCCAGGCTACACACTTTTTCATTCCTTGTTTTTTTTTCCCTAGCATGTTTTATAATTAAATTAAAATAAAACAAATTATAAAGAAAAAAGACTGTTAATGGCTAGAATTGGCAAGCTAAGGCAGTCAAGACATTTCTTTGCACTAAAGATAGGACTGCAATTAGTACAATAATGTTGGGGGATTTTTTTGATGGGGGATGTTTAGCAATTCGGCAAAATTTAAAATGTGCCTATTCTTTGAACCAGGAAGCCCCCATTTCTAGTAAGTTTTCGTATAGAAATATTTACACACACCTTTCAAAAGATTTGGGTAAAATGATGTTGCTGCATTTTTACTTGTAATTTCACAAATCCAGAGCCAGTCAACCTAAACTGTCCAGAAGATTGTTCAATAAATTAAGACACTTCCAGAAAATAAAATACTATGCTACCACTTAAGATCTGGTAAATCTTAGACCTGAAAAGATGTCCACAATATATCACTGAGTGAAAAAAGTAGTTTAACTCATTCCACTTATGTTAATAAAATATATGTACTTATATATACAGTATAATGTTATATTTTGTCTATTCATAAACATTTATTTGTACATATAATACATATATTTATATATGCATAGAAAATATATAAAATTATTAACAGTGGTTTTCCTTTTAGGACTGAAATTACAGCTGGGAAAAAACTTATATCTGTAAGTTTTTGTTCTTCTCACAATGCCATTCCTCTGATTTAAAAAAAAATCTCTTAAAACTAACAGGAACCATAAAACAACATGGAAAAGTTTTACAATATAATATATAAATGAAAACATCAACAGTAAATTACTCAATGATTAAAACTGTGCAGATAAACATATATAAACACGCCTGTGAACAAATGCATTAAATTAATAAAAATTAGTATAATTACGATGATGGATTTTGGATGATTAAAAAAATTCTATCCTCCAAATATCACATTATTATATTATTTTGAAAAAATTAATTCATGATTAAAATGTGGGACTTTCAAAAAAAAGACTTTTATATAATGTTAACTATCTAATAGAACTCTGATACTATTATAAGTCTGAGAATTTTAAATGTTCTTAAATCCTTACTTTCTATTTTTTCTAGGGAGAAATTAGAGAGAAAAGTACTAGCATATTTACTAAGCAAGAAATTACTAAAATATAGTAACTATATGCTATTATAACTGCTTTTCATATTAACCTTTACAACAGTCATACAAGGTAATTATTATTGTTCTCAATTCAGAGATTAATTCAATGAGGTGCAAAGGTGTTAACTTGCTTAAGGTCACACAACAACTAAGCAGCAGACCTACTCTGGAAGGCAGACCTGGCTCATTCATATGTCTGCATTTTTTCCACCACAATATGCTGTTTTCTGAATATCTATATATATATTCAAATATCTTTCAGAATCTGTAACAGGCAACACCATCAGCTACTCCACTCATCTCCCTCGTAGGCTATTTTATTCTTTATTTCTTTACTTTTATTTCTTTATTTCTAGGAGCAGTTGACTCAGATATTCACTCTGGTTTCCACATGTCCTCTGACATTCTGAAAGTACTCATCAAGCTGTTATAAATACTTTATAGTTCATGGAATATTAGAGCAGGAAAGGACGTAGAGACAATCTAGAGCTTCCCCTTCTTTTTATCAAGTGGGATTCAGAGAGGTTAATGTGACTTAATCAGAGTCTCTTTCATTCAGATTGCTGCCATTGGGCAGAGGTGGTCAGGCAGGTACACCTACACTGTTCACCTCTATCCTAACAGGTAGCCACATAGCTGAAGAGTTGAAGGAGGGTGGTTATAAGAACAGCAGAAGCTTGTAGATAGAGCTCTCATACTTGATGCTAGAAGCCCATTCCTAGTAGGCACTTACAAATGGTATTCAAGGCGGTAACACTCACATCTTGGTTCAAAGAGGTGGCAGCAACTGCCACTACAACTCACAAAAGCCAATGCATAACTTTAACAACTTATTCCTCAAGGTCCTCTCATGATTCTTAGGGAGATGCAAGCAGGTGGCACTGTGGTTAGCTCTGATCTAGCAATTCCACTTTGGGAATCTATCCTAGAGAAATAATGGTACCAGTATTTAAAGATATATGTACAAGGATGTTTATTAAAGTATTTCCTGTAGCAGTACGAAACCACAACTGAAACTTGAAAACACCCACATGTTCATCAATATAAGACTAAGTGACTAAAACTGTGATCCAGCTATGCTATGCAAAGGTTGACAACAAATCGTTATCTGTTAGTCTAAGTAGTTAAATCTATAGGATAACATATATAAGATCTCATTGCTGTAAAAAACAGAACAATCACAAAACATTTATACATGTACATACACACATTTTTTTATATAAGTAAATAAATATATAAATAAATAAAATATAGACTGTTAAGATTTGCAACTCAGGATGAAGGGTTGTAGAGGCAACTAGACTTTTTTTAATCATCTATCTTTATATTGTGTTTTTGGCAGTGGTGAACATTTGTATGCTTATTTTCTTCATTTGTGAACCAGAGATAATAACAAATTTCTCACACAATTGCTGCTAGAATTAAATGAAATAACATATGTGCAGTGCCCGGCACTTTGCTGTTAGTGCTGTTGAATTCATTCAGACTTCTGGTGAGCCTGTGTACAGAAAAGCGGGACCCTGCCCAGTCTTTTTTGCACCATCCTCTCCCTTCCAGTGCTTTATCAGACAATGCTCCACTGCTATTCACAGAGTTTTCATGGCCAATTTTTTCAGAAGTGAGTGGCCAGTTCTTTCTTCCTAGTCTGTCTTAGTCTGGAAGCTCCATTGAAACCTGTCCACCATGGGTGACCCGATGGTATTTGAAATACTGGTGGCATAGCTATCAGCATCACAACAACATGCAGCTGCCACAGCATGCTGCAATATGCCTGGTTTCCTGACTGGAAAATGAACCCAGGCCAAGTCAGTAAGAGTAGTGAATCTTAACCAATGGGCCACCAGGGCTGGCTGCCTGGCACTTGGTAAGTACCTAATTCATCACACTATTATTATCTTTTGCTTTCATACCAACAGCCTTCTTTTGTCCATTTATAGTGTTTTATATAAAACAGTCTGTCTTTAAAAAATATTGTGTTCAATATCCATAGATCCAAAATGTATAGAAAAATAAAAGCTACCTTATTAAGTGAAATTAACACTCAAACTCTAATGAGGTTAGCTTCATAATACTTTAATAGGCACTAAAAAAATTAAGATTAAATAAAAGTATCTAAGGAGCACTGTGTGGCTATGGCAAATTCCTTAACTTCTCTAACTATAAATGATCTTTGTAAGATGATGATAATGTCTTCTCTGTTTTCTTCTCAAAAGTTTGAAGTGAAAGACGATGTTTGTGGAAATGCTTTGGAATCTGAAAGTACTATACAGATGAATAGTTGTTTTAAAACTAGGATTGTGCCTATGCATAAGCATGAAGTTCAAGATTATTTAAAAATCAAATATACTAAGTAATTTAAATACTAAAAAAAGATACTGAAAAGTAACTTAGTATCTCAAAGATGCTAAAGTGATTTAGAAAGCCAAAGAACTGTTAAAGGAAGCTGTGGTATTGTGGACCATCAGAACTCAATTCCTACCCAGACTCTGACACTCCTGTTAGTCACTTAATATCTCTGGGGAAGTTTTTTTGTAAGAATAATTATGGTAATACCTGTTTTCCACTGGTATTGTGAGGGCAAAATGAGACAGTCTATGCTAGCATTTCTCAACACTATCAGCTCTAATGACTCTCTTTTATATCGAATACTTTAAGAAATACTATTCCCTATATTGAAATGAAACTCTTAGACCACTAACTGTAACCAAGTATCTAGGCTCCTCCTCTTCCTTTTAGGAACTCTAAAATCTAAACCCTTTCAGCAATCCCTTTTAGAACCCTCCCCCTAAGCTGGCTCAGTTAAAAGCTGCATTCCTCTCCTTCCCTTTGTCCCTGGGTATGGTCACGTTACTAAATTTTACCAGTGGGATGTGAGAGAAATGACATGTGCAGCTCCAAGTTCATGTTTGCTTATTCAGCACTCCTTTTCCATTTTACTTCTGTCCATGGGCCAGAATGTGGATTTGACAGTGCCATCAACTTTTGACCATATAGATGAACACCACACCCTAGGGACTGGCGTAACAATAACACAGAAGGAACTTGGGAGTCTGGATGATCTTGTGGGGCAAGGCCTGTTCCCACCCTGGATCACTTGCTCACCTTTGGTCAGGTATGCGATAAAGAGATAAACTTCTATCTTATATGACTTAGTATAATTTGGAGTCTCCTTGCTACAGCATTATAATCTGTACCCTAATTAATACATCTGACTACACGAATAATTTCAAAAACCTATAACTGTAACATAAAAGAAAATATATTTATAATAAAATAAAATGTATTTATACATGTATATGCTTCGGAACAACTACATTGAAGAGATAATCAATAAGATAAATGCCAGTCATCCCTATCATGAATAAGTTTGGATATAAGTGAACTAAGATGATCAAAGTCATTCTGTATGGGATCAGGAAATTTTACCTGAAGTAGTGGTGGACACAAGAGCAGAGACTACTTTTAGGCTAAGCAGTGACGGACCAGACATTTGTATATGATGAGAGAACAGAAACTGTTAACTGAAATAGAGACAATATTCCAAAATAAATTACAGATTGTCCAAGTATAGAAAATGAGAAGTATAATATTATCCCAAATGAGCTTGGCAAAATAATTCCCAATAGGGAAAATAATTCTCTAACTATGACATGGGATGACCTAGAAACAAAATATCACAGAAAATACATCTCCTTTCTTGAAATCCCACAACATATCAGGGCACACATTCAGTCTCCAGTACTTGAAAAGAACTTGACCATAACTGTCAATAGATGCAGAAGAATATCTTGATGATAATTGGAAAGAGAAGCAATAATATAAGATGTAATACAGAATTTTAAGGCATAATTTTGGGGACAATATCAGAGTAAGATTGGAAAACAACAGGCTACCCAAAAAATAATTTCAATATATAATGTTTATAACATAGATTTCTTATCATCATTCTAAAATATTTACAAATATAAAGGGTAGCAATACAATGAAATATTTCTAAATGTTATTTTTTAAAATTCAATGAGATCAATGCATTTCATGTATTTGTTAATTCAGTAATATTTGATTTGAAGACTGTTAAAAGGCACCTCAAATTTCCTGTTACATATTTGTAAATGTTTCCCATGGTTTTTCAGTATCTGCACTTCTATAGTTTACAGCTAAATATATAGCTGGAAATATTACAATATACTGAGTAGAAAATAAGCAAATTATTCAATAATTTTGAGAACAATGTGTTTATTCCATTTCAGCTTCCCTCTCCATAATAGGCCTTCTAAATTCTTTGGCTTTTTGTTTAACATGTTGCATTTCAGGATTATTTTGTATTAAATCACTATACAATTACATTTATAGTTTGTTGAGTCCAGCAGCACATTCAAAAGTCATGACAAATGTTGGACAGTTCTTGTATACAGTTCTGTTCCACACATTGCAAGATATCTAATGTCCTTAACCTTTGCTCCATAAAATGCATATACTCTCCCAAATTACTGAAGCCCACAAGGCAGGGTCTCTCAAACTAACTGTGGTAAAAGGACCACTTTTCCCCTTCAATCTGTCCAAGAGCTATACTTTTATAAAATTTTAAAAACGAGAGTTATTAGGAAAAAAAATGAAATAAAAAACAAAGACACACAAAATACAAGTTTCATTTTATTGTTATATTCAACAGACAAAAATTACTCTGTCAAATTACTATACAAGTTTCTAAATGGTTACCCTCATTTTTTACTTTTATCTCATTGCAGACCAATAATAAGTAGTTCATAGACCAACTCTGGTCCATGGACCACACTTTGAATACCACTGTCCTAGAGATAGTATCACTTTCATTGAGAATGACTGGTAAAAATAAAGCAATATATAGAAAGGTTAGTTATTATCTTTATCATTCTTGATTCTAAATATCCTTTAGCAGAGACTGAAATAAACAACTCCGTCCACATTAACAATCCAGCACTACCTCACATATTCCTGTCCAAATCTTCAGACATACAGGAAAGTCCCATTTCCTTTCTTTTTTAAAGGGTAACCTTGTCTTCTATGATACTGAATTCCTCTCTGCAAAGGTGCATCAACATTATTTAGCCAGTGAAAAGTCCAGATTCCTTTTACATGCCAAAAAAGTAAAAGGATAAAATAAAATCTGATTTTAAAAGGACTTATAAATATCTATATTCACAATATAAAAATGATGCTCATCTCATTGCCCATACATCCATAGGTTCATGCCCAACATCCTTTTCTGCTCTCCCAGGTTATACTCAACCTTTCCTGGGTACACCCTCTACGAACCCCACCACTCAACACAGGAAATACCACAGGGATAGGCTTTCCTTTCAATCACAATTCTTTTTCTTATGACACCAATATATTATTTGTCCAGAAGAATTTGTTTTCAGCATTGACTCTCTTTTCCAGTGGTGTCCTGTTAAGAATATTTTCACTCGAGAATGTCAAGGTTCATCCTATCCTAATCATAGTTTGGATAGTAAGCAGAGTTAACCATCTCTCTGCACATAATATACAGAATGACATGTTCAATTTTGAAAATTCTTTTAAAGTGCTAATGAATTCACAAATTTTCATCAAACAGATTCTAGGTTTTGATGTATACAAACGGCTGATGCAGTTCTCTACTTAACTTTAAGGTAAAGTCCATATTAAGCTATGAATTTTAATTATTTAAATTTTCCATGAGATTGTTGCACACATTACAATAACACAGTATATAAAAAATAAAATTTCAGTATATGAGTATGTACATGAAATGTAATTTAAATAAAAGCAATTGTTTGGTAACATAATATTCTATTGTTCTAATTTCTGATAACACTAATGTATGTAACCATAAATATTAAATTTCTAGGGTCAACCTAAAAAAGGAAACATATACTCAGGAAACATATATTCAGGAAAAAAAATTGATTATATGTCATTTGCTTTTAAATATTAATTTAATTTAATTTTCAAAATAGTATTAATCAAATGGAATTTGAAGTCTGTATATTTTATATAACAAAACTTGATCTTACCCTTTTCTTGGCCAACACAGAAACTTTGCCATCTGCTTTGGATTTATCTGTAAGATAATAAAGTATGGCTGCTTCAAAAAAGTGCCTATGCTCTTGTTCAAATAAATGCAACATTGCACAATTGGAATTTTCTACTTTCTCATTCTGTGATATGTGTTTTCAGTGGTTCTTTTGATCAAAAGGCTAATAAGCTCAGCTTCCCATAGCTGAGTAGAACAAAGTAATCCAAAAGTAATAACATCAGAAATTCGTATACTTATTTGACAAACACCCCCTCTTAAATCTGATTGGTTGGTTGGAAGTCCTCAAGTTAGCATCTAGTATATCTGATTTCTAGGTTCTGGTCAGCGTATGTACTCTGGAACATATAGGATCTGGAATTAAATCCCAGCTACCTCCACTTGCACATCTTCTACATGCCAGACATGGGTTAAAAACTTTATATAGACAATATCTTATTTAGCCTCATGATGATCTTGCAAAGTGTGTAGTCCATCCCTTCTTCACAGCTGAGGAAGTCGAGGCTAAGATAAGTTAAATACCCTGCCTGAGGTCACGCAGTGGGGCCAGACTCATCTGACTACAAGTCCCTAATCTTTATGTCAGCCGCCATTTGGGACCCCAGAGCTGCCAACAGTGCCTCAGAGAAAGACTCAGCAGGAATGAGGACTGTAACCACATACAATATAGAAAATTACTTCAAAATTTCATGCTGATATGTGCATATGTGTGTGTGTGTGTATTAGTAAAACTTATTCGCATAACCAATATTGGATTTTTTAAAAAAATGTTCAATCTGGACTTCCATAGCTGAATAGGTTATATGTAAATATTTATTCATAGATATGTTTTATAAATCTTAACATTGTAGTAATGAAAAATGGAAAGAGCTATGGACATTAATAATAAAATTTTAGTGTTACATTTAACATTAAAGAAAAATACATAAAAATTTAGTTTATCAATATAAGACTATAATTCATGACATGTAAAACAAACAAAAAGAATATTCATGCATATAAGAGTAAACAAATGCTTGCTCTCTAAAAGCAAATTTTACAGTAAAAAAAAAATTATTGGCATAAAACAGTAGATATCCAGAAGAGCAGGTTATTATATTTATACCTACAATAGGCTAGATGCATGTAAACTGCCATCTTTCCTATGTTCAGCTGTGTATTTGAAATAATCCCTTCTTCTAGAATACCCTTTCTCTGCACTGATGAATGTAGAAGAACATCCACCATCACAGATGAGTCCTCCAACTAGAAGAAATACCCACCTCTTTTGCTAATCTATAATCATCTTAGGTCACAGAACTTTCTTCCTTGTATCATGGTTACTTCTCCTTATGTCTAAGCATTCTGCAAGACTAGAATGTGTCTCAAAGGCAGGGACTATCTTTTACATGAAGTAGGTTCTCAATAATTTTTTATAACTAATAAATGTATATGTATTTTACTTGATCATGGATCTGAAATATACATTTTACCTAAACAAATTAATGTAATTTATTAATGAAAATACATAGAACATTTACGTGGTACAAGTTACCAAACTAGAAAGTGTAAGATATAAAACACAGTATATGTTCTCAGATTCTCAGTTTCTTAATTGATAAACTAGGAGTAATAATTATTTTTAGCTAATAAAAACATTTTGGGTGTGTGTGTATGTGTGAGGGAGAGAGAGATAGAGAAGCAGAGACAGAGAGAGAGAGAGAGAGATCTTAACCATTGGAATACCAGGAAAAATAGTTTATTGATGATATATTTTACTATTGTATCATCTTTTTAAGTGATTTCATCATTCTTCCACTTAAATAATTATTTTAGTCTTTTTAACATAGTTGGGACTAATTGATGAGTAATAATAAAAAAGCAAAATATTTCAAGATATAGAAAAAATAAAGATCACTGAAATTTCATAATGTATTTTACATTTGTAAAAGCACCTAGTGGCACCTGATAGTAATTATAAGATAGAATAAGTTTTGTTGTATTAAAAATTTTTTTCTCCTTCTTCTTTTGAAGACCTCTAATAACAATAAAGTCATGATGAAATACCAAACTGTACATATGGTTAAAACTGTATAAAAAAAACCCTCAAAAACTAAAATTGGGTCCAATGGTCCCTGATTATATCCTGTGGGTTACTGAAAATAGAATAGAAATTTGTTATGTTTCTCCTCAAAATATATGTCATTCATATGTAAAATTTTCAGTAGGCAGATGAATTTGGAACAGAAATATCCAAACTGTTGTTCAAGGAACTTTTATGTTCAAAAGTTGCAGAACCATCTCCCAATGCAACAAGGGAGTGTTTTGTGAAGTATCAACAACCACTCTGATTTTCAAATGCTACAGGGAAATTCTGATGTAATACTTAAAAACATTACAATTACTAGTAATTTCGCTATTAATAACAGTAGGTCCGTGTTCTACTTCAGCAACATTAACCACTTTCTAAGAGCTGAATTTTCCTTAGTGAGAAAGGTTTAATTTCTTTCCCTGAGAAATCTCTGCATGTAGGGACCCTCACATACAGAGTAAAAAGCAGTTAACAGGAAATACAGATTTGGATAATTGAAAGGGTCTTTACTCCTCCTCTGAGCTATATTCACATCATGTTTTTAAAGTGTAAAAGAGGAGCTGCAGGTAGAAAATGAAAATGTTCCAAATGAGTAGAGGTGGTTATGTCTCATGACTCATAACAGACGTTAAAAAATTTTTATTTACAACCATATTAGAGAGGAATACAAATATTGACATAAATCATTGGCTTCTCTTCCTTAAATAATTTTTTTAAAGCTTGTCCACCATTCATGGCCTCAGAAAACTGTCAGTGTGTGCTTCTTTAAATGTGATAGCTGAGAGCATTTTATTAAAAAGGTAGAGGATAGTTCAGTTTCCAGTATGGCATGTAAGAAGCTTGGAAGTCACCACACCATCCTAACAACAAGTAAAAAGCCGAACAAACTGAAAATCAATAACTCTTCTCATATCCCTCAGAGAAGTGAGGTCACAGGGCAAACTACTGCCCCCAAGTTTGGACAGACAGGTGAATACAGAGAATCATAACTTACCAGAGCAGAAATCTCAAGAACCAGTCAGTGCTGTAACTGATGAATTGCTGGACCCTCAGTGTGAACAAGCCTGAGACAAAAACTCTAGGGGGACCCAGTCACGGGGGAGAGAGACCCACTCTTGTGAGTTTACCTCCAGGAACTCTACCAGGTCCTCACAGCAAAGATTAGAGAAAAATTCCCTTGTGCTTTGGGCAGTGAGAGAAAGAAGTAACCATTCTGAAATAAGCCAGAGCATTTAGTTCTTTTTCACTAGGCCTACCATCAAGAGAAACTATTTTACCAGAGCCTAACCTGTTGGGTTTTTTCAGGGCTAGCCAATGTGGAGAAAGGGAAATACCCAAATCCAGCCTGATCCAGCCTTCCACGTGGGAGAAAGGAAATATCCAATTCTGGCCACCTTTAGCCATCTTGTACCACCAAAGGGAGTGAAAAAAAAATGAGAAGGACTTGTGAAGTTCAAAGTCCAGGACTGAAATCTAATCATTGGACTATAGAACGCTTCCTCTACCCCACACACCTTACCACTATGCTACTAAAGGCCTATTTACCACAGCTCCTTTTACCCAGTATCTCATTTCACCTTGACACCAAAAATTACAAGGCATACTAAAAGGCAAAAAACAGTTTGAAGTAACAGAGCCAGCATCAGAAGCAGATGCAGATATGTCAAAGATGTTGGAATTATCAAACAGTGAATTTAAAACAATTATGGTTAATATACTAAGTGTTCTAATGTTAAAAGTAGACACATGCAAGAACAGATGGGTAATGTAAGCAGAGAGATGGAAATTCTAAGAAATAACAAAAAACAAATGCTAAAGACCAAAAACACCAAAACAGATTTGAAGAATGCCTTTGATGGACTCATCAGTAGTCTGGACCCAGCTGAAAGAATCTCTGAGCCTCAGGATACATCAATAGAAATTTCAAAAAATAAAAAGCAAAGCTAAAAAAGACTGAAAAAAAACCCCAAAACAGAACAGAATATCCAAGATCTATGGCATAACCACAGAAGTGTAACATATGTGTAATGGGAATATTAGGAGGAAAAGAAAAAGTAAGAAGAAATATTTGAAGCAATGACTGAGAATTCCTCCAAATTAATGTCAGACACCAAACCACAGATAGAGGAAGTTCAGAGAATAGCAAGTAGGATAAATGCCAATAAAAACTACATCTAGGCATATCATATTTAAACCACAGGAAATCAAAGATAAAGAAAATATCTTGAAAGACGTCAGAGGGGGAAAACGCCTACCTATGAAGGAGCAAAGATAATAATTTCATCCAAAGTATCCTCAGAAATCATGCAAGCAAGAAGAGGATGGAGTGAAATATTTAGCATTGAGGGAAAAAGCCCCCCACCAAATTAGAATTCTGTACACCGTGAAATTATCCTTCAAAAGTAAAGGAATATATATTTTGTTGGACAAAGAAAAATTGAGGGAATTTGTTGCCAGTAGACCTGCCTTGCAAGAAATGTTAAAAAAGAGAAGAAAATGATACAGATCAGATAAAGAGAGGAGGAGCATCAGATAATGATTAAGTGAAGGTAAAATAAAAACTTTTATTTTTCTTATTCTTAATGTATCTACCAGGAAACAGTTTGTTCAAAATAATAATAGTTGGGGCTGGCCTGGTGGCACAGCAGTTAAGTTTGCACCTTCCACTTTGGTGGCCTGGGGTTTGCCAGTTCAGATCCCAGGTGCCGAAAGGGCACCGCTTGGGAAGCTATGCTGTGATAGGCGTCCCACATATAAAGTAGAGGAAGATTGGCATGGATATTAGCTCAGGGCCAGTCTTCCTCAGCAAAAAGAGGAGGATTGGCAGCAGATGTTAGCTTAGGGCTAATCTTCCTCAAAAAATAAATAAATAAATAAATAAAATAATAATAGTACCAATATATTCAATTATGTATGCTTATGTGTGTACATATATATATATAAAAGCATGCTTATATGCTTATGTATATATATATATGCTTTTGTATATGCATAGGTACATGTTCATGCATAATGCAATGATGACAGCAATGATACAACGGACAAAGGAAGAATTAGAAAATTTTGTTATTATAAGGTACAAGCATTACTTATAAAGTGGTATAGTGCTATTTGAAAGTGGACTTGGATAACTTGTGAATGAATATTGCAAACTCTAGGAAAACAATTAAAAAAGTTAAAAAGAAAGTATCATTACTATGATAAGAAAGGAGAGAATAGAATTATATAAAATACTCAGTTAAAACCGCAAAAGGTAGAGAAAGAGTGGAAGAAAAAATAAGAACAAAAAATAAGGGAAAGGAATATAAAACTGTAACAAATATGGTAGACATTAATCCAAATGTATCAATAATCACTTTAAATGTCAATGATCTAAATATACCAAATAAAAGACAGAGACTGTCAGAATGGATCAACAAATAGGACCCAACTATATGTTGTCTACAAAAAACTCACTTTAAATATAAACATGTATATAGGTTAAAAATAAAAGGATAGAGAAAGATATACTATGTTAACATTAATTAAAACAAAGCAGGAGTAACTCTACTAATTTCAGACAGAGCAGACTTCAGAGCAAGGAAAACTATGAGGGATAAAGGGGAGCATTACATAATGATAAAGTAGTCAATACTCCAAAACATAACATCATTAATGTGAATGTGCCTAACAACAGAGTGTCAAAATATGTGAGACAAAAATTGACAGAACTCAAGAAGAAAGAAATGAATCAACTATTCTAATTGGAGACTTTAACACACTTCCATCAGAAATGGATAGATAAGAGCAAGCAGAAATCAGTAAGAATATAGTTGAACTTAACACCATCAACCAACTGGATAATAGACATCTACAGGCTACTTCATCCAACAACAGCAAAATAAAGATTCTTCTCAAGGTCATTTGGAACATTCACCAAGATAGACTACATTCTGGGCCATGAAACACACCTTAACAAATTTAAAAAAAATAGATGTCATATAATAGTCTGCTCTCAAACCACATGGAAACTAGAAATCAAAAACAGAAAGATAATTGGAAAACCAAAGTACTTAGAGATTAAACAACATGTTTCTAAATAACACATGGTCAAAAAAGAAATCTCAAGAGAAATTTAAAAATATGTTGAACTAAATGAAAATAAAAATACAGCTTATCAAAATTTGTGATATGCAGTGAAAGCAGTATTTAGAGGGGAATTTATAGTATTGAAAACATATTATGAAAGAATAAAGATCAAAAATAAATAATCTAAGCTTCCACCTTCAGAAACTCAGAGAAAGAAGAGCAAGTTAAATCTAAGGTAAACATAAGAAAAGAAAAATTAGAGCAGAAACCAATGAAATTGAAAACAGGAAGTCAACAGAGAAAATAAACAAAATGAAAGGTGTTTCTTTGAAAAGATCAATAAAGTCAATAAGCCTCTAGCCAGAATTAATCAAGAAAAAAAGAGAGAAAACATAAATTACTAATGTCCAAAATGAAAGAAAGGACATCACTACAGATCCCATGGACAGTAAAAGGATAATAAAGGAATGTTATGAGTAACTCTATGTCCACAACTTTGATAACCTAGATGAAAGGGACCAATTCCTTGAAAGACACTTTCTGCCAAAAGTCACACAAGAGGAAATACACAATCTGAAGGGACCTATATCTACTTAAAAAATTAAATCAATATAATAACCTTCCAAAACAGTAAGCAGCAAGCCCAGATGAGTTCAGTGGTGAATTCTGCCAAAGATTTAAGGAAGAAATTATACCAATTCCCTATCAACTCTTACAGAAGATAGAAGCAGAGGGAATACTTCCTAACTCATTCAATGAGGCCAGTATTATCCTAATAACAAAACTAAATAAAGACATTACAAAAAAACTACAGACCAATATCTCTCATGAACACAGATGAGAAAAACTCCTCAACAAAATATTAGGAAATCAAATCTAATAATGTATAAAAAGAATTACATACCACAGCCAAGTAGGGTTTATTCCAGGTAAACAAGGCTGGTTCAACATTCAAAATCAATTAATGCGATTCATGACATCAACAGGCAAAAGAAGAAAAGTTACATGATCATATCAATAAATGCAGATAAAGCATTTGACAAAAGCCAACACTTATTCACAACAAAAATTCTCAGTAAACTAGAAATAGGGGGAAACTTCCTCAACTTGATAAGGAGAATCTACAAAAACCTACAACTAACATCATACTTAATGGTGAGAAACTCCCACTAAGATCAAGAATAAGTCAAGGACGTTTCCCCCCATTACTCTTTTCAATATCATACTGAAACTCATAGCCAATGCAATAACACAAGAAAAAGAAAGAAAAGTACAGATTGAGAAGAAAGAAAGAAAATTGTCTTTGTTTGCTGATGACATGGTCATCTATGTAGAAAATCCAAAAGAATCAAGAAAAATACTCCTGGAACAAATAACTGATTATAACAAGGTTGCAGGACACGAGGTTAATATATAAAAGTCAATCACTTTCCTATTTATCAGCAATGAGCAAGTGGCATTTGAAGTTAAAAGCACATTTCCATTTACACTACTGACACCCAAAATGAAATACTTAGGCATAAATCTAACAAAATAAAGACAAGACCTATGTGAGGAAAACTAGAAAACTCTGATGATCAAAGAAGACCTAAATAAATGTGGATATAGTTCATGTTCATGTATGGAAGACTCATAACTGTCAAGATGTCAGTTCTTCCTAACTTGATCTATAGATTCAATGCAATCTTAATCAAAATCCCATCAAGTTATTTTGTAAATATCAACAAGCTGATTCTCTAGTTCATATGCAGTGGCCAAGACCCAGCTTAGCCAACACAGTATTGAAAAGGACAAAATCAGAGGCCTGATCCTACCTGACTTCAAAACTTACTATAAAGCTACAATAATCAAGACAGTGCAGTATTGGGAAAAGAATAAAAAAAGACCAATGAAACAGAGTAGAAGAGTCCAGAATGGACTCACATAAATACAGCTAACTGATCTCTGACAAAGGAGCAAAGACAATATGATGGAGAAAAGATAGTGTTTCAACCAATGATGTTAGAACAACTAGATATCCATATGCCAAAAAAACGAATCTAGACACAGGACTTACACCTTTCACAAACATCAACTTAAAATGGATCACAGATCTAAATGTAAAATGCAAAACTATACTGAACACTGGACACCACCAAATGCAGGTGAGGATGTGGAGAAACAGGATGTCATTCATTACTTGCAGGGATGCAAAATAGTACAACCACTTTGGAAGATAGTTTGGCGGTTTCTTATAAAACCAAACATACTTTTACCATATAACTGAGCAGTCACGCTCCTTGGTATTTACCCAAAGGAGCTGAAAACTTACATCCACAGAAAAACCTGTACACAGATGTTTATAGCAGCTTTATTCATAATTGTCAAAACTTGAAAACAACCAAGATATCCTTCAGTAGGTGAATGGATAAATAAACTGTGGTACATACAAACACTGGAATATTATTCAGTGCTAAAAAATAAAAGCTATAAAGACATGGGGGAAACTTAAATGCATATTACTAAATGAAAGAAGCCAATCTGAAAAGGCTACATATTATATGATTCCAACGATATGACATTCTGGAAAAACATATGACATACTATCTATGGAGACAGTAAATAGATCAGTGGTTGCCAGGTGTTGGTGGAGGAGTAGGAATGGGGGAGGAATGAATAGGTGAAACACAGGGGATTTTTAGGGCAGTGAAATGATTTTATATGATAACTACAGCAGCGAATACATGACATTATACATTTGTCAAAACTCAGAATGTACAACACAAAGAGTGAACCCTAATGTAAACTACGGACTTTGGGTGATAATGATGTGTCAATGTTGGTTCATAGATTGCAACAAATGTATCACTATGGTGCTGGATATTGATAGTGCGGGATGCTGTCGGGGGGGCAGGGTGGCAGGGGGCATATGGGAACTCTGTACTTTCTGGTTAATTCTGCTGTAAACCTAAAACAGCTCTAAAAAATAAAGTCAATTAAAAAAAAACAACAAATAATTCTGGGGAAAAAAAGGTAGAGATAAAAATATCCACTCTAAAATATAGAGCATGTAAGAAAATATTAACCCTGCCAAGAACAAAAAATCCAAAGGCTTAATCATAAAGAGACTATATGGGTAACACTCTATTCATTTAAAAAATATGATTACAACTAAGACAAAAAATAAAAAATGTTGGAGAGGTTGTGGAGAAAAGAGAACCCTCATACATTGCTGCTGGGAATGCAAACTGGTGCAGCCACTATGGAAAACAGTATGGAGATTTCTCAAACTAAAAATAGAAATACCATATGACCCAGCTATCCCACTACTGGGTATCTATCCAAAGAACTTGAAATCAACAATTCAAAGTGACATATGCACCCCTATGTTCATTGCAGCATTATTCACAACAGCTAAGCCATGGAAGCAACCCAAGTGTCCACTGACTGATGATTGGATAAAGATGATGTGGGATATATATACAATGGAATACTACTCAGCCATAAAAATAGACAAAATCGTCCCATTTGAAACAACATGGATGGACCTAGAGGGTATTATCTTAAACGAAATAAGCCAGATGGAGAAAGACAAACACCAGATAATTTCACTCATGTGAAAGACAAACACACACACAGACAAAGAGAACAGTTCAGTGGTTACTGGGGGAAGAGGGCTGGGGAGTGGGCACAGGGGGTGAAGGGCAGCACTTATATGGTGATGGATAAGTAATAATGTACAACTGAAATTTCATAATGTTGTAAACTATTGTGAACTCAATAAAAAAAAAAAGAGAGAACTTCCAAAAAAATATATATATATAATTACAATGAATGTTCCTATATAAGAAAAAGCTTTCTAGCCCCAGGAGAAGAATTCTTATTTGGAGTAATAGTTAATACAACAGAAACGGGTCAACCAAATCTTGTGGACAGGACTTTAAAATTTGTTATAGTATGATTGGATTGATCTTTACATATCAAATACTGACCCTGAAGATTTCAACAATTAAAGAGCTGCATCAAACATAATAGTGTGCCAATTTCAGCAGGGTAGGAAGAATTTCGGCCAAAAAATGAGTAGTAATTATCTCTGGGTTAGAAGAAGAAATTTCTGGGTGAAGAAATCTCCAAAGTTGCTAAGATGAAATGTGTGGTTTGCCTCTAAGCTACTCACCTTTTGTAAGATATCTGAATAATGGCTAATTATCTCTCAAAACTACTTTTGAACACAGTAAGAAGCTGAATATGTACTAGAATTCACCCTGGAAGCTAAGCAGACAAAAGGGTTAAATTGTCTATTTTGGAGATAGTGAAGAGTGAGTACGAAATGAGTGAGCCTGTTATGACAGGCTGAACTCCAGGAAGTCTAACCATGCCCCTCCATTTTGGCTATCTCAGGGCCAAAATGAAAGTCTTTAGGCATATGGCTTTCTATAATCAGACTGAATTACATCAAATTCTGCACGCAAAAATCATCAGATTTTCAGCAAGAAAATGGTCTGCTGCTGCAAAACCAATCAGAAATAACCCCTCTCCAGAGTCTCTGGACAAGCAAGAATGCCAAAAGACCCAGACATAAACACCCTGGCACACACAGCAACAGCAAAGACATGGTTCCATAACTTATTGAGAGAGCGGATCTACTGCTAGTGTGAAATGGCTGTAATATAACGTTAAAAAGTAAATGACTATATTGCTTCAGAGTATTAATGTCTTAAAAAACGAAATATTTCAAAGTTTATTTTGGTTACACAAGAGAAATGCATAGTCTGTGCAAAACATAAAATTGTATTTGTGACAACAGAGTGAGTTCAACCTTTATTGCTAATAAACCAAGACATTATATCTTGAGCATAAGGAATAAAACTACATTTGAGGTAATAAACGTCTCTTTTCCTCATCTCCAAATAGTTGTGCTAGTCACTCTTTTTCCACTCTTTTCGAACATACTTATTTGCTTTAAAATCTAAACTTACATGACTGGGTTAATATTTAAACTTTTTCTTAAATACAATGTTTTCACATATAACTTTTAAAATTACATATTAAATTTTTCCAAAGGAGAAAAAAGTATCACTGCTACTTTAAAATCAGTCATCACCAAAAGCCAGATCCTTCCATAGAGTAATCTGTTTTAGAACTTAAGGTGATAAAGTAACGAGAGATCTTGTAAGATAAAAAATTATGATCTCTAAGCAGAAAAATTTAAAGACATATTTGTTTATTGAAAATTATCACTTTTATGGGACAATCACATTCTTTTGGAATTAAAAATGTATTATACTGACCATAATCCCTATGATGAACTCATTTAAAAAACTATCTATAAACCATAATATTTATGATTCAAAAAGAACTTTTTATTTTTTAAAAAATAACCTGGGGTTGAGCCGGTGGCATAGTGGTTAAGTTTGCACGCTCCACTTCTGTGGCCCTGAGTTCGAAGGTTCAGATCCCAGGCACCAACCTACACACCACTCATCAAGCCATGCTGTGGCAGCATCCCACAGGCAACATAGAGGAAGATTGGCACAGATGTTAGCTCAGGGCCAATCTTTCTCACCAAAAAAACAAAAACCTGAAATAAAATACTATCATTTTTTCACCTAATTAAAAAAAGTTGATTATTTTTTATCTTTGCCTTGAATTTATTTAAAAATAAAACATTTTGAAAAATACTTTGTTCTGAAATAATACAGCATATCCAAGTGAAAGTTTCACCTCAAAAATATATTTTAAAGTTGTGGCTTTTAATTTTGAAATACACAAGAGGACCTTTGTAGATAGTCTAAGAGCAAAGAAGATGACAGAAGTGCTAATTAAAACCCTTGCATTTAAATAGAGTGCATGTTTAGACACTGAAAATAGTTTCAGAGGGCAAAATACATACTATTAATCCACACGAAAATGACTTTTCAGTGGACAAAGATACACTATTTTCCTATGAAGATAAAGACAGATTTTTAAACGTGCAAACATATTTTGGAAAGCATGCATCTGAATAAATCCTTATTTTGGGGTGGTAAAAAATAAAATACTCACATACCCTTTTTTGACAGGTGGCACATTTCTAGTCTTTGCTCATGTGAGGATCCATAGAGGACGTGTGCTTCTTGTAGTGCACTTTTATACCACTTCTTCTTCTTCTTACATATTCCTGGCTAAAGAAACAGAAAAATAATAAGATTCCTTCTTTTTTTCTTTAAAGATTGGCCCTGAGCTAACATCTGTTGCCAATCTTCCTCTTTTGCTTCTTCTTCTCCCCAGAGCCCCCCCAGTACATAGTTGTATATTCTAGTTGTAGGTCCTTCTAGTTCTGCTATGTGGGATGCCACCTTAACATGGCTTGATGAGAGGTGCTAGGTCTGCACCCAGAATCTGAACCAGTGAAACCCTGGGCTACCAAAGCGGAGTGTGTGAACTTAACCACTCAGGCATGGGGCTGGCCCCAAGATTCCTTTTTAAGTATACACTTGTTCTTTTTAGTGAGGAAGATTGGCCCTGAGCTGACATCTGTGCCAATCTTCCTCTATTTTGTATGTGGGACATTGCCACAGCATGGCTTAATGAGTGGTGTGTAGGTCTGTGTCCAGGATCTGACCCCATGAACCCCAGGCCGCAGAAATGGAGTGCAAGAACTTAACCACTATGCCACTGGACCAGCCCCTAAATATATACTTTTGTTTTAATAGCCACTTGATCTAGCTGTTGAGCTGGAACTAAATCTAATTTAAGCAGTGTACAACGTATTACTTAGACTTTGGTATCTGACATTATTTTATTATTACTTTAGAATACAGCAAAGTTGTGGAAATTTTGCACGTTAATAGCCAAAAGGGTGAGATTCTTTTTATTTATTATTTATTATTTTTTTAGGAAGATTAGCTCAGAGGTAACTGCTACCAATCCTCCTCTTTTTCCTGACAAAGAGTGGCCCTGAGCTAACATCTGTGCCCATCTTCCTCTACTTTATATGTGGGACGCCTACCACAGCACGGCCTGACGAGCGGCACCATGTCCGCACCCAGGATCCAAACCAGCGAACCCCAGGCGGCCAAAGCGGAATGTGTGAACTTAACCCCTGAGCCACCGGGCTGGCCCGAGGGTGAGATTCTTGATTCAGTAAGATAATATTTTAATATGATTCATCTCACCCTTAGAACGTTACAAAAAGTTAAGATGACCAATGTAACAAAGTAGTCAATATTAATCCATTTTATTAGAATAACGTTGATTCCCTTTTAAATAACATAGTGGTAGAATTTTAAGTAACATAGTGGTAACATAGTGGAAGTGGCAGAAATTGAAAAGTCAAGTTTCTTATTGTAAGAAAATTAATTCCATTCACATCTTGTTTTGGTGTCATGGCGGACAAGTTCCTTAAACTTTCTGTGCCCCAATTTCTTCATCTGTAAAATACGGACAACAGGTCATACATCATAAGTTTCATGAGTATGTATTAAATGAAATAACAGATGACAGTTTTCTGGCACAGTAGGTTCTCAATAAACGTTATTCTACTTGAATACAGAACTTTTTCTAAATGTTTATTTAATTTTATAAAAAATGTAATTTGAAAAGAAAAATAGAATGAAAGAATCTCTAGTTTAAAAATGACTATGGGGGCCAGCCCTGTGGCCGAGTGTTTAAGTTCATGTGCTCTGTTTCAGCAGCACAGGGTTTCGCCAGTTTGAATCCTGGACGCGGACATGGCATCACTCATCAAGCCATGCTGAGGTAGCATCCCATGTGCCACAACTAGGAGGACCCACAACTAAAAATACATAACTATGTACCAGGGGGCTTTGGGAGAAAAAGGAAAAAAAAAAATAAAAAATGACTATAAAAATTATCTCGCCCAATAATTTTTTCAGTGTTATTTTAGAACGTGCCCAAAAAAGGTTTTTATGTTTTTAAATGTTACAATTGATAAAGTGCATGCCATCATTTTCTTTTTGAAAACTTTACTATCAAAAAGAATACAGGTATTTATTCTATTAATCCATATTTGCCACTTGCTTATAATAATCGTATCTTTATCTCAGATATGAGATAACTCACCCTTCACACAGAAATGGAAATCTATATAACACCTATATTCAATTCATTCAGAAAATGAAACTGTATATTTAAAGCTCTTTCTCAAATTCCACCTTATCCTTGGAGTCCCCAAATTAATATCAACTATCGGTTCCCATTACACTTAATGTTTTCATTTAATTATTTACTACATTCTGACTTTTATTATAGTTATTTGCATTCATGACTGTCTCCACCCATAAAAATGAAAGGTTCCTGAAGACAGAGATAATAAGCAACATTTCATCTTTGTATCTCTACAGTACCCATTTGCCTAATCTCACTGCATATTAAATAAGCATTCAGAAAGTAGTTTGCATGTGGTCCTGGATACTGATTTATTTGGTATAAAGGCAGTGAAACAATATGAGCAAACAAAAATCTACTTTTACACACAGAATCTTTAAATTTAATTTATTATTTCATAGGGAAAAAGATGACAAGATAGGCAGATACAGTTTGATAAACACTAGAAAATATAAACTAATTTAAGAACATTTAAGCTAGCATTTGCAGATTTAAGACATTTCTGCAACTCCAATGTTATAATGATGCTAAGTAAGAAATTATAGATACTGAAAAATCATCTAAAATCTGATATAGCAACTAAGCCATTGAAGTTAAGGAAATTTCTCGAAAAAAACCAATGCAATATATAGCTAAAGTGAACTTTGGTGAGTTTGGGTAACTGAAAAGCTTTTTTTAAAACCTGTGTCTGAGAGTCTTAAGAATTTATCAGTAAGTATGTGCCACCTAGTGGTAACACAATTAAACATCTTCTAAGGAACTCAAAAGCTAAGACTCTTATTTTATAAAGGATTTTGACCTCTAGTAAACAAAACAGCATGGTACTGGCAGAAAAACAGACATACAGATCAGTAGAACAGAAGTGAAATCCCAGAAATAAACCCACACATCCCTGGACAGCTAATCATTGACAAAGGAACCAAGAACATACAATGGAGAAAGGAAAGTCTCTTCAATAAATGGTGCTGGGAAAACTGGGCAGTCACATGAAAAGAATGAAAGTAGACCATTATCTTACACTATATACAAAAATTTACTCAAAATGGATTAAAGACTTGAATGTAAGACTTGAAACCATTAAAATCCTAGAAGAAAAACACAGGCAGTACACTCTTTGACATCAGTCTTAGTGGTATTTTTTTGAATATCATGTCTCTCTAAGCAAGGGAAACAAAAGAAAAAATAAACAAATGGGACCGCATCAAACTAAAAAGCACCTGAACAGCAAAGGAAACCATCAACAAAATGAAAAGACAACCTATCGATTGGGAGAAGATATCTGCAAATCATATATCTGATACGGGGTTAATATCCAAAATATATAAACAACTCATACAACTCAACCACAAAAAAACAAACAACCAAATTGAAAAATGGGCAGAGGATCTGAATAGACATTTTTCTAAAGAAGATAGACAGATGGCCAACAGGCACATGAAAAATGTTTAACATCACTAATTATTAGGGAAATACAAATCAAAAGCACAATGAGATATCACCTCAAGCTTGTCAGAATGGCTATTATTAAAAAGACAAGAAATAACAAGTACTGGAGAGGATGTGGAGAAAAGAGAACCCTCATACACTGCTGATGGGAATGTAAATGGGTGCAGTCACTATGGAAAACAGTATGAAGATTCCTCAAAAAATTAAAACTATAATTACCATATGATCCAGCTCTTCCACTTCTGCGTATTTATCCAAAGAACACAAAAACATAAATTTGAAAAGATACATGCACCCCTATGTTCATTGTAGCATTATTCACAATAGCCAAGACTTGGAAGCAACCTAAGCGCCCATCAATGGATGAATGTATAAAGAAGCTGTGGTATACGCATATGCAACGGAATACTACTCAGCCATAAAAAAGATGAAATCTTGCTATTTGCAACAACATGGATAAAACTTAAGGGTATTATGCTAAGTGAAATAAGTCAGATGGAGAAAGCCAAATACTGTATGATTTCACTTGTATGTGGAAGATACATGAACAACAACAACAAACAAACACATAGATATAGAGAATAGATTGGTGGTTACCACAGAGGAAGGGGAGTGAGGATGGGTGAAAGGGGTAAAAGGGCATATTTGTATGGTGATGGATGGCAACTAGACTTTTGGTGGTAAACATGATGTAGTCTATACAGAAATCGAAATATAGGGATGTACACCTGAAATTTATATATTGTTATAAACCAATGTTGCCTCAATAAAATAATTTAAGGGGCCAGCCCGTTGGTGTAGTAATCAGATTTAAGCACTCTGCTTTGGTGGACCAGGGTTCACAGGTTTGGATCTCAGGTGCAGACCTACACACTGTTCACCAGGCCAAGCTGCCACAGCTTCCCACATACAAAATGGAGGAAGATTGGCCCAGATGTTATCTCAGGGACAATCTTCCTCAAGCAAAGAGAGGAAGATTGAAAATGATGTTAGCTCGGGGACAATCTTCCTCAGCAGGAAAAAAAAAAAGAATTTTGAGTTCCAGAATTAGGCTTAGCTATGCATTGTATTTTTCGACAAATTTGTTTTTTAACTGAAGAAGTGATAGGTGCACATTCTAAAAGTATAGAATGTGCCTCCTACCCATCCCTGGTACTGAGTGTTTCTCCCAAAGGCACCCATTATTACCAATTTGATTCATAGTCTTCCAGAGATATTGCATGCATCTACATGCAATACATTATCTATGTATCTATTTTTATAGAATTCTATGAATAGTTATATATACTTGGAGTTTTTCAATTTGTCTTGCAGATTGCTTCATTTATTTATTGATTCAACATATTCTAGACTCTCAGGATCTATCACTGAAGAAAACAGATAAAACTTACATTCTAGGTAGTGAAAAAGCCAATCTATAACCAGCATAACAAAGAAGTAAAGGCTGCAGTATATTGTAAGAGGTTATAAGTACTATACAATAAAGAAAACGTAAGCCAATACAGTGGTCAGGATAACTCTCATTGAAAAGGTGAGATTTGAGCAAAGATCCAAAGGAGGTCAGGGAGTTAGCCATGCAGATAGCCAAGGAAAGAGCACTGCAGGCAGAAACAAATGCTCTATGGAGGGAGAATACAAGTATATTCAATAAGCGTCAAAGAAGCCAAAGTAGCTGAGGCTGAATGAGGAAGAGGGAGAGTAATAAGGAACAATGTCAGAAAATCAACACGGGCCAGATCATGGAGGTCCTTTCAAGCCATTGTAGAGACTTTGGCTTTTACTCTGAGTGAAATGCGAGCCATTGCAGGCTTCTGAGCAGAAGAATGACATATGAGTTGACTTAATGTTTTAAAACAAACATTCTGGTTGCTTTGATGAGAATAGACTATACCGAAGCAAGTGTAGACGTAGGACAACCGGCTGTTGCAATAATCCAGGCAAGAAATGATGGTGGTGTAGACCAGGATAGTAGCAGCCACTGTGGTGATAACTGGTAGGATTCTGGATATAATTTGAAGGTAGAGCAAAAAGAATTTCCTGACCAACTGAAAACTTGTTGTGAGAGAGAGAGGATGACTCTAAGGCTTTTGGACTGAAGGAGTAGAAGGATGGAATTTACTCTCTACTGAGATGGGGAAGGCTGTCAAGGAAGTGAGATTTGAAAGGAAGATCAAGAGTTCAGACATGTTGAGTATGACATGTCTATTATCCCATCAGAGATACTGAGTAGCAGTTTGGTAAGGGAATTCAGGAAAGAGAACTGAACTGCATATACACTTTGGGAATTATACACACATACACACGGTATTTAAAGTCAAGAAACTGAATGAGATAACCTAAGGAATGAGGAAACAGATGTATGTACATCCATATATGTGGTATGTAACATTATTTATTTGACAAATGCCCTAGTGATGGACATTTAGGTTGTTTCTAATATTATGCAATTTGAAATAATGCTGCAGTAAAAACTTTTTGTCCATATGTCATTTTGCCCACGTGAAAATATATTGAAGGATAAATTCCTAGATGTTGAATTACCAGGTTTAATGTATGTGTTTATTTTAAATTTTGGAAGCTATTGTGAAATCACTCTTGAATGAGAGGGTCATACATGCTCAATGCCACAAACAACATGTTTCCTCACACCCTAGAAACACTTACGTTATGAAACTTTTAGATCTCTGTCAATAATTTTCAAAGAAAAACAGCATTTCCTCTTTAGTATCATTTTCATTTCTTAAATTCAGTAATTATGAGCAATTTTTCATATTTTTCTCCAGCTTTATTGAGGTATAACTGACATACAACATTATGTAAATTTAAGGAGTACAAAATGATGATTTGATACACACATATATTGGCAAATTATTACCACAATAAGGTTAGTTAACTCCTCCATAAAACTCACATAATAATCATTTTTTGTGTGTGTAGTGAGAACATTTAAGATCTACTTTTTGGGCTGGCCTCACGGCCGAGTGGTTAAGTTCTCATGCTTTGCTTCGCCGGCCCGGGGTTTCACCATTTCAGATCCTGAGCACAGACCTAGCACTGCTCATCAAGCTATGCTGAGGCAGTGTCCCACGCAGCAGAGCTAGAAGGACTTACAACCAGAATATACAACTACTTACTGAGGGGCTTTGAGGAGAAGAAGGAAAAAAAAGAAGATAGGCAACAGATGTTAGCTCAGGTGCCAATCTTTAAAAAAAAAAAAAAAAGACCTACTTTCTTAACAACTTTCAAGTATATAATAACAATATTATTAACTATATTCATCATGCTGTACATTTGATCCCCAGACTTATTCACCAATTTTTTCCTGTTTTTAAAATCCATTTATATTTTCTTTTCTAGACTATTCAAGTCTTGTGTTAATATTTATATTGGTCTTTCTTCTATTGATTTGTAAGATACTTTTATATATTAAAAAAGTAGCCCTTTGCTATATGTGTTGCAAATATTTTCTCCTGTTTATAGTTTTTTAGTATACTTGTATTTTCTTTTTTGTTCATTTAAATCTTTCATCCTTCTAGAACCAATGTGGATGTGAGGTATAGCTTCCACTTCATTTTTTTCCCCAACTAGCTAGCCATTTGTACCCATGCAATTTATTAAACAATACAACTTTTCTTTAATTATTTAAATACAAGCTTAACCACTACCTATATATTTCCAAGTACTTTTGAGTCTATTTTTGAACTCGGTATTATTCTTTAATCTTTCAAATCACTGTTAGTATCAAAGGGCTTTAACTACTGGAGCTTTACTATAATTTTATATTTTATAGGCCTAACGCCCTCTTCTATGTTTAATTTTCCCACACATTTTAGAATTAGTTTTAAGTCCTTTTGTAAAATTCAGATTGCACTAAAATTAATTAGGGAGAATTGACATCTTTTTATATTACATATTCCATAAGAAGAAGATTATATCTTTCAATTTTCTTACGTTTTATTTTCTCTTATTAGCATTTTAAAGTTTCAGTCATAAAGATCTTGCACATGCTTCTTAAGCTTACTCTAGTGTACTGTATATGCTTTGTTGCTATTATAAATGAGAACTTTTATCCCTTCTTATTTTCACATTGGTCACCTCTGCACAGTAATTTTATAACTGCTACACAACTGAATTTTCTTATTGTTTATAATAGTTTTTCTATTGTTTATAATAGTTTTTCCATTTGAGTTCCATGGGTTTTCTAAGTAAATGATCATGTACTACTACTACTAATTTTGCTTTTTCCTTTCCTGTATGTGTACTTCTGCTTGTTTCTTTGGCTAATTATATTAGCCAATTCTACCAGGACAATAAAATAAAAGTAGTAATCCTACATTCTTTTAAAAAACCAAATTTCCTACCTGAACAAACAATTTCTTTTCTAATTAAAATAAAACTTTCAGTTGAGTGAGTTTATGTATTTTTCAAGACATACTAAAGTGATTCACATTTACTTAAATTGAATTCTTCTAGGGAAGCTACCCAAAAAATTTTTTTGTAATCACTTTCATAAATTAAGATCTTTGAGATATTATCATAATCTTTCAACTGGAATCTGCCAGGGAAAGCCTTCTGGATTCACAAGAAAGAAATAAAGACTCAATAGATTCACTCCATATACTAATCATCAGGTCAAAGTTTGTGAAGGATGAATGAACATCATGCTTGAATGAATTACAGTAATAAATTGTGATTAAGCTCAATTTTAAAATACTATAGTATTTAACGAGATAAATGTTCAACTTGAAGGTTTATATTTTGGAAAAAGTTAACAAACGAAACAATGATGTTTTGAATAAGCCCCAACTCAGGCAAAACCTATCCTTTTTTTAAACAAAAATTATCTTTTAAAGGCATGAAAACATTTACATTTACCTTTTTAGTCAGAAGTCAAATAGATAATTAACTTCAGATTTAACAAAGAATTATTAAAGCCAAACACTATTCAAAATAGGATTCAAGCTCAAGCAGAAAGTAACTGCCATTCAAACTCACTCTTGCAACTGAAATCTAGATGTTTCTTAAGCCTTGACTGAAATCTACAGCAGGTCCTGTGACTTTCCTGGTAACTCTCAGCTAATAAAATGTCTTACAGTTACTTAGTCTTCCCAAATTCAAACTAAAATGTCTGCTCGCATGTAAGAGACACCATTCCAAACTTCATTTCAAGTTAAAGCTTCTGTGCTCCACAAGCTAATGGCATTCTTCAGGCTGCAAGTGGTTTTCCTTTTCTCTATGTGCTTCTCCTTTTTCCCTACATCTTCTAGGTCCTCTAGGGTTGAGAGGCTTAGGTGTAGAGAATGGAAGAGAAATTGCAGAAAATGTTATTTGACTGTTATTGTGGCATTCCGGGGTTGGTGCTTCCTGGGCTTGAAGTGTTTTTTATTGTGGAGTGCTTTGTGGGTTTTTGAAGAACATCTTCTCCCAACTAGCAACAGCTCCCTTGGCAGGGGCAAGGTCCTTCTTTTAGCTGGTTGCTTTCAAACCCTACCCCATTACCATTTTTCTCCATCTTTCTGCTTAGACTGCATGGGAGCAGGAAGATATCTTGGATGGGGACCCGTCTAAAATGACCTCTCTTTCTCCCATGTTGCCTGCATTATTGCTCCTGAAAACTGTGGAATGCTGGCCATTCCCAGTGCTGCTAGCTCTCTTCACTCTGCCACCAGACCTGATAACCAGAAACTCTCACTCTGTAGATTTCTCAGGGAGAAGTTGGACACAAGTATGCTGTGTTGTTCAAGCTCCAGAGTACACACATCAAGCTCTCAAAAAATCCCTCATCCTACACATGAGGTTCAGGATAATGATCATCCTTCTTTTTCCCAAGATGGGAAGATAGCAGGTGAAGGGAAAATGCCACAGTACACCATCATTTTTTCCAAAGAAAGTTCTGTATATTCAACATCAAGCCTTTTATATCCTTATGTAAATTGGGGTAAAGGGTGCCAGGCCAGTTTTGGCATCTCCTTTGCAAGTCCTGCATACGTAGTCTTGTACCTCAGTTTGCTATGTGAAAATCATTATTTTTGTCCTTAGCTTTTGTAGTCCTAAAGACTTATGTCTTTCACCAAAACCTGGGTATATCTAGTAATTTTAGAACTTTCAAATTATCTTACTTCCCACTCCAAAACAAAACAAAACACAGACAAGTTTTAAAACACACGTTTAAAAAAGAAACTTTGAAGGCAATTCTTTAACAAACTTTCAAGGAGCTAAAAGCTTGTAAAGTCAAGGATTAAGATCAATGACTTCAGATGAGAGTATAGAAAGGGCTGGGCATCTCTAAATTCCAGTAAATTCTATGACCCCAAGAGGGAATATCATGTCATTCATTATATTTATATTACTTTGGCAACTTGAGTTTTCTCAATTTTATTAAATTTTAGTAATAGAAAAATAAGTAATTACACAAAAGGAAGGAAGATATATGGTCTAAAAATTTATGTGAATTTATAAGTGTAAAGATGATTCTTGATTGATATATTCTTGACAGATGAATAAGAATGTAAATATTTGGAGTAAGGATGAGGTTTGAGACCAAACAGATGGTTAGACAGGGAAAGATAGTACCCTGTGTGTGAGAAAATTCCTAGCTGTGTCCAAAATTGAAAAGTTTGTAAACTACTATCCTATGTGATCTTGTTTCAAACAGGTGTTACTGACTGACTGAAGGCTTTAATATCATTTTACATTTCCCAGGGTTTGAGGAGGAATTTGAGTGTCCCCTCTCAGTAACATTTGACTCACTGAATAGGGTTTGTGCTATCATCAGATACTAACATAAAGTGGCAAATTCAAGGAAAAGAATACACATGTGTTTGTCTACTCAGTAAGACAGGTGGAGAGAAATCTGCAATCTTGCAGAAATTCATAACTTCTGTTGCTTTGTATTTTAAGATTGCTTCTCCACATAAGAATTAATCAAGATACAATAACCCGGAGTTGTAGCAGGATAAATCTTACTCCTCAAACTTGAATGTGTAAGCAATGTCACATAACCTTATTTTTGCTACGTAAAATTGAATATGACAGCCCTCATCCAACGAGGAAGATACAAAATTTGATCTCAGTCATTTTAGGGCCACCCTTTACTTTCCCTAGGTTCATATAAATTGGAAAGGTATGTATGGTGCCTGAAGAGTGAGGAAAGATCATTACTCTTCAACCCATAATGGTTACATGAATAATACCTTTGTCCAAGTTCCTTGAAGTTAGGTAGTCTAACAGCTTCTTTGCTACACCGGGACAAAATAATCTGTTCGGAGGCTGGGAACCTTGATGGCCTAGGTTCAACCTCCCTAGGTGCACCATGGTGCTATTCTCTGAGGTACCGCCACTTCCCAGGGCACTGACAGACTTTTGCCCTCTTCCAAGTCTGAGAGAATCTCTTCTCTGCCTTCCTGCTCCTGCCTGTTCCTCCGAGAGGCACTGGCCTCCTTGTTCCCAGTCCACCCTTCCCACCCTCAAGGAACTCAGGCCAAGAAGACAGCCAAGCTCTGCCTTTGATCCCCACAACAGAAAACTCCCCTGAAACATGGGAACACAAGGGGCCTGACTACTTTTTGGAATAAATGAGAGGGAAAAATATAATCAGAGCAAGAATTATCATCAACTAACGACTGGTATTTGGTTGGCTGTAGGGAAGAATTTCCCAGCTAAGGAGCTTTGAATATTAGCATAGATAGGTAGGTGGTAGTCCTTCCTCCCCACCCCTTGGCACCCTACTCCTTCACTCTACCTATTGCTCTCCCTTAGTTTTCCCCCCACCGCTCATCAACAACTAACACACCATATCTTTTTTAAATTTGTTTACTACATGCCTTATCCCACTAATTTAAGTCTCATGAGGGCATCTGAATTTTGTCTGTTTTGTTCACTTCTGAGGCTAGAAGAGTCACAAATAATAGGAGCTCAGTAAATATTTATCGAATATTATAACTAGACATTTTTTGTTCATGGAGGCATGGGTAAAAGTTAGGAAATTGGAGATGAAAATGAAAAGCTACACTTTAATCCTGAATTACCTGTGATTACCCCTAGAAAGGTAAAGAAGGATATATAAACATGATAACTATCTGGCATTATGATATGGTGATATTACTTCTAAGATATATAGAACTTCATTCGTTGTATAGAATTCAGACCTGTAAAGTACTTCATGCACTATAGATTTATCTTATGATATCAGTAGCATTTTTCTTGAAAAAGAATGTATCTAATTTCAAGTACTTTAAACGTTATGTAAAAAATAGTATTTAATTTTAAAATTAAATTAATTCAATCAAATGCTTCTTTTGTTTGTTTGTTTTTCTGTGGGTTTTTTTGGTGAGGTAGATTCCACTGCCAATCTTCTCTTTTTTCTGCTTGAGGAAGATTAGTCCTGAGCTAACGTTAACATCTGTGCCAATCATCCTCTATTTTGTGTGTGGGATGCCACCACAGCATGGTTGATGAGTCCAGTAGGTCCATGCCCAGGCTCCAAACCTGAGAACCTGGGCCACCCAAGTGGAGCATGTGGAACTTTAACCACTTGGCCACAGGGCCGGCCCCTCAAATGCTTCTTAATGTGATCCATTTGGGGCACGGCAGAGCCTCACTACAATCCTGTGGGTAGAATGACAGCATCTACAACCCAAAATTATCAATTCAAATGTTGACTATATCAATATTAAAGTTAACTGCAAATATAAGTACTCACAGTTTAGAAAATTTATCTTTTAGAGACAATGTTGAACATATATGAAAAATCTGGAAAACCAGAATCATAAGTACTTAGACTGCTTTATTGACCTTCATAAATTCACTGATATGACTTCAAATATTGACCATTACTTGAAGTTATTTCTTATATGCATTTAGAAACATGGAGATACAAGTCATAGATTTCATAATCTAAAGAAATACAAAATAATTTCCTTTTGAGGATCAACGCTACCACCTATTATAGAGTACTCTTCCTGGTGATTTATGTCAATTGCTGCTATTTATACATTCAAACTTGCAGTGTAGCTTGCTGACTCTAAACATGTACTGCACTGATGCATTTTTCTATTTACTATCATGCCATAGCTATTGCTCTTCTTTTCTGTTGGGCAGATTGTTTTCATTTAAAGCAATTCAGTAGAAAGTTAATCACAAAGATATCTTGTCTTCTTTAAATTGGATTTCTGAAACAGCAGGCAGTAATCTAGACCGTAAGAACATTCCCATTCCTTTGATGCAAACTAGAAGATAGTCACATCATACCAATGTGTACCACACACTCCTTGGCTTCCTAATACTTGCCTCCCTTCTCATCTGTCATCTTTAACATAGGTTCACGTAATCTTCAGATAATCAACTCTGGATTATTTAGACAGTTTATTCAAATTATTGAACACTTGAAGCAAATATTATTTTCAAAATCTTATTAACTTACAGGTTACTCTAAGTTTCCTATAGACATAAATAGGAATTTTGCTTACTCTAAGTCATCAGGACTGTAAGATTAAAACTTATATCTTCCACTCCCCATACCACTGGAAAGTGTGAACCAGTTAAGTTGACAAAAAAAAAGTTTCAGCTTTGTTTAGTCTGATCCTTTACATTGATGTCTGACAGATAATACCAAGAATGCAATGAGTACTAGAGGAGAAATTAGGCAGAAAAGAAAGAATAAGGAAATTTGAGAGTCAAATCTGTACAGTGTGATTCCATTAGTTGGCTTGAAATATTGGAAATTTCCAATACAGGAACTGAGTACTCCCTGCAATGCTGGGGGTGGGGGAAGGGATAAGAAGCCAGATAGTTTAAGATAAAATAGCCTCAATGGAGAAATCACAAAAATCCGAGGCTACTAGATACGCTTTTATTAACCTAAACTTTAACATATACTTACTAAGCATTTTGAATATGTAAGCTCTTTTCCTATCAAGATAGAATACACAACTACTACATGCTATGGTTGTATTGTTCTTTTTTTAAAGACTTTATTTTTCCTTTTTCTCCCAAAGGTCCCTGGTACATAGTTGTGTACTTTTAGTTGTGGGTCCTTCCAGTTGTGGCATGTGGGATGCCGCCTCAGCATGGCTTGATGAGCGGTGCCATGTCCGTGCTCAGGATTCGAACTGACGAAACCCTGGGCCGCGGAAGCAGAGTGCACGAACTCAACTGCTCAGCCATGGGGCCGGGCCATGTTTTTTTAAAAAAGGAGTCTGACATTTTATGCTGGTCTATTATCTGGACTGACATCCTTCAGAAAACAATTTTTATACAACCAATACATCAGTCATTTAGTGTGATGGGCATGAAATCAGATTTTGAGAGAAGGAGAGAGAAAGAAAGTAAGAGGGCTCTAGCTGTCACAGCAGGAGAAAATCAGCCACCACCAAAGAGAGAAACTACTTAAAGGGACAGGGGAGTCTAACATCTCAATTTTGCTGAAGATTTGCCCGGCTTCTTTGGCCCCCCAACTCATTAACACATTCATACATTCCACAAAATAAATACAATAAAAATAACAAACATTTTCATGAATATCTTCTTTAGCTAATTCCAGTAAACACAGAAAATAGATATTATGGGGAGATAATCTGCTACATAGAGGTTCTTGAAATACACTGAGGGGCTGGCCCTGTGGCTGAGTGGTTAAGTTTGCACGCTCCGCTTCGGCGGCCCGGGGTTTTGCTGGTTCGGATCCTGGGCGAAGACATGGCACCACTCATCAGGCCATGTTGAGGCGGCATCCCACATGTCACAACTAGAAGGACCTACAACTAAAAATTTACAACTGTCTACTGGGGGGGATTTGGGAAGAAAAAAAGCAAAAAAAAGAAAAGAAATTCACTGAGAAGCTATATCAATTCTCAGTGTATAGGCTCAGTATTCAGGTTCAGGAATATATATTTTTTAAGAGCTCTGTGGAAGAATATGATGATGAGCAAGTTTGGGAACCAATAGTAGAGTAAAACAAGAAAACAAAAGAAACCCTGGCATCAGGATACCAACGTTTGTATTAATAATACCAATTACTGCTAAGGTTATAAGGGAATTAAATAAATATTAGGTTTAATAACGACTGTGAAGACGCCCTAAGTCTATGGCTAGGAATCAATGTACTAAATGTGAGAAGAGACCTTTCACATCTTTGTCCAACTTTCAAAAGCTCTGGTTAAAGGCTAAGTTAATTAATCAAGTAGGCTGAATTAACAACAGGAAATCAATAAGAGGGACTTTGTGATTTTCCAGTTTACAGATTATAGCTTATTATGAATTTGGTATGCTTATGAAGATCAGAAGCAGATGGTCCAATGTAAATTTCAAGTAGGTTGACATATAACGTAAAAACCTGGAGTTTGTAATCAGAAGACCTGGACTTGAGTCCCGTTCTGCTGCTGTGTGACCTGAGACAAGTCACTTTAACCTGAGCCTCAACTTTCTTAACAAGGAATGAAGATTACATGAAACAGCATATGTAAAAAGTACTTTAAAATGTAAAGCACTTTTCAAATGTTAGTTATCAACATCATAAATGATCAGAATATAAACAATTTTCATTTGGTCTCTGCAGCCCAAGAAAATGAGATAGGCACTGTATTCACAATAGGGAGGAGTTGGCTGAGTGCATATTTTATTTGCATAGGATCTCTATTATTACAGAGTCCATTATTTTTTTTTAATTTACTAATTTATCCAATGCTTAGATAGTACTAAGTGTCACATATGGTCTTAAGCACTTCACAAACAATTCATTTTAACTTCCTAACAAGCTTATGAAGTAGGTACTACTATCATCCTCATTTTACAGATGAGGAAACTGAGGCACTGAGTTTAGAACTTGCCCAAGTTCATATAGCTAGTAAGTGGCAGAGCTGGAATTCATATGCAGGCAATCTAGCTCCAGAATTCATGCGCTCAATCACTATAAAATATTTCACTAAAAAGCAATTCTGTTGCACAAATCTCAAAGATGGTTTTATGAACAGTTTGTAGTCCACATCATAAGAAATAAATTGTGTTGAAAATTATAGGAAACTGCCATCTGGCATTTACTGTATCAGGTCATTTTTATACTGCTTAGGAAAATTTTTTTCTGGGATTATTAATCAGTAGTTAAAAATTTAAATCACCACTGAATTAAATGGCAAATTTTATGTTAAACATATTTTATCAATTTTTAAAAAAGAATCAAAAACTTAAATTTATTGTATACAGTTTAAGTATTTTACATATTCTGATTTCAAGTTGTAGAATTATTTTGCAAAATTGAATATATTATTAAGTTTGTAGCAAGAAAGGGGTTGTAAACATTGCTATGTAAAATGACAATGAAATATTAGTAATGTATTGATGAAATAAAGCATAGGAAACAAATGAGCACTGAGTCAACAGATCATTTTTAAGGCCTGCGCTTACCTAAAGCGCTGCTATCTCCCCCTGCTCTAGCCAGGCTGCCTGTTACAGCTGGGGACATTAAATATAACTGGGAGAACAGTTTTAAATCAGCCATGAAAATAAGCATGTGTTCATTTGTCTTGAGCCTTAAAAAAGTCAGGATTGATCTAAAGGATTTTAAGCAACAGTACAAATGGTTATCAAGACCTGAACCTAAAAGAAAGTTAACATACTGGGCTGCTATTTTCTACTCCACATTTACTTGTTTTTTTTTATGAAATATGAGTTTATGGGAAAACAATGGTTGTATTTATTTCAGATAGATGCTCAGATTCTATTTAATGATAGAATCATAAGAACAGGCGGGAGATCTAGGAGAAGAGGATAGTTAAATAAGCGATGCAGAATCAGTACATACATATTCTGTCAGCTAAACAAAATGGAGAGGAAATAGTAACTCTGAAATTTATTTTCAAGTTAGTTTAATCAGCATTATTTAGGGTTCAGGGATAATGTGTTTTGCCTGAGTCATGGACTGGTCCTGGCCCTCGGCTAGAAGATATGTCAAAACAAAACAAAAAAATGGTGGAGGAATGAAAGAAAAGAAAGTGAAAAAGAAGTCAATATATCAATTGTGGACTTTCAGTTATACGATTATGAGTTTTGGACTTCACCATTCCCTAATGGAAGAATGTACCAAAAAGTTACTCAACAACTGTTTATTAATTTAAGAATCCCAACATAAAAGTCTCATTATAAGGCAGGCTTACTCATAAGGGGTATGACTCTGAAGGCAATTTAGTGAGCCTTGTATTTTGGCTTAAAAATAATGATCTGACTCCGGTTTCTTTAACAGAAAATAAGTACTTCTAGAAAATTGAGAAAGCTATATATTGGAACTTCTTAGAAAAGATTATTGCTGTTCCACTGAAGAGTCAACATGAGAAACCTAGTTGATACTTAAAACATTTTTCATGCATTTGATGATGGGAAAGGTAGCCACCTGTTCTACACTTTCACAAACTGAGTAAAGTTGGTTACATTATTTAGATTTGGACTTTTGACTTCAGTACAAGTTCACAGCTATCTAAATTCATAAGAGATGAAGTCGGGAGATGAGAGAGGGGAATTCAAGAATTTATTTGGAGTAGCAAAGTCAGCATATATAAATGTGAGTGAATTCAAAAAAGCAAAATAAAGATAGGGAAAGAAACTGGTTTCATTCAGTTGCAAAGAACATGAAAGATAGTATTTCTATTATCCTTCCAAATTCCATCAAATAAATCCAAAGTACTCTTGAGGTATTGCTGATACTGGCGACTATTCATTCACCAAGGAGTCAGATTAAGAAGGATCTAACTTATCTCCTGCTTTCAATAGTCCTTAGGCACTTCTGTTTACACTAAACTAGAAAACCAATGCAGCAATGGCCTCTTTCAGTCATGTACTGCAGAATCAAAGGATAAGATGATCAATTAGCTCTATTTCCCTCAATTTCTGGGAGCATCTTGTTGGTTGATAAAAAAAAAAAAAACAACACTAAAATCATGGAATTTTTCACACATGATCTTAGTCAAAGGAAAAGATATTATTCTCCACCTTATTGTTCTTGGTACCTTTTTTGGTATTCACTCCTGCAGACGTGGGTTTCTAGGGAGAGGAAATAAATAATTTAACTGTGTATTTTACCTGTACTTCCAATGAATAATATCAACAAATGTTTATCAAGAGCCTATTATATGACAAGCACTATACTAAATGCCTTACATGCATTATCTCAGTTAATCTCTACAACAACTTTATGAGGCAGATACTATTATAACCTCCATTTTAAAATAAGGCATGTGAGATGTGTAAAGAGTAAGTGACTTGCCTGGGGTTAACCATCTAGTATGTAGCCCAGTCAACCTTCAGAGAGCCTGGCCCTAGAGCCTGCTTTTTTAACCACTATGACAACTTTATTCTCTTCCTAATTAATATACATTATTACAAAAGTTTTCTTGGCAGATTATCCACAATTAGGTCATAGTTATAGAAACATGTTCTAATTTCCTTAACCTTCTTACAGGCCAAAAACTAAAGGATGTTTAGAAAACAAGCAAACAGAAAATCTTAACCCAATAATACCAAAATTACAGCAAATTTTATAGCAAATATCGAATTCACACAATAAAAATTTACTGAGTGTTTGTTAGCTATTCAGATTATTGCCAGTAGAAACATGATGTGTATATATATATATACACACATAATTTTTGCAAATGTAGTTTCCCACTGAGTTGGCTCAATAGATTTGTATCCAGTTTCACTCCATTATTCTAAGAGCAAAACGCTGCTTGATCATCTAGTTACAAACTAATTTGCTAATCCTTGGTACTGACTATATTCTTAGAATTTGGATCCCAATGAAACTTAGAAGCAAGACACTTTGCTTAAATAGCTGTTAATCTAGATGCACTTGTCAAATGACTACTGCAAATGTAATTTGAAAATATCAAGAGTTCTGCTTGGTCACTAGTCCTCAAAGGGGAACATCAAGAGGCAAATAAAGAGCAAGTCTACCATAGGCTGCCATCATTTAACATGTATGTTAGAATTAAAAGTTGAAAAATGTCCTCATTTTGTAGGTGCAAATGTGGGAAAACATTCAACAAGAAATTAGACCACTGCTTCTGCATAAGTAAACTGGCATAGTACAGAAAGAGAAAAGAATTTGGACTTTGGAGACAGATATCTTGAGTCTAATCATTGCCCCATCACTTAGTAGTTGATTGACCTTGGGGAATAGACACATAACCTGAATCTCAGTTTTTTCCATATGTCAAATAGTAATGATACCTATCTTCATGGGGTTGCTATGAGACTTTAAATATTACATGAAAATAATCTCCTCTATATATGATTGGTATTTGTAGGCTCTTTTAGTTACGAGAGTTGTCATAGTATATGTTTACATCAGAGCCCTTTGTTGGAGGATATTTACTAGACCAAATTTACATTCAATGTATCAATCATCAGTTGGTAATTTCTACTCATATGTTTATCATTATATAGAAAATAAATCAACTTATTTGATAAATTACTATAGGATAAGTTATATTATTTCTAGTTACAGACTGGAGAAGTTAGAGTAATGTGATTTTAGTCATTCGGCCATAGTCTGAAGAATACTGAAATTTCAGGAATGGTCCTTCTAAAGATACAGGTTAAAAGGAACTGTGACATTCTCTCTGCCATCATTAGTCTATCTGTTAGAACAATACTAGGGGCTTAACAAAAGGCCTATATTTCTTTATATTTCATATCAGTTGTCTGTTGATGCAGGGGGCCTTTGCTAAAAGTAGTTACTCAGGGATCCAGGCTAAGAGAGTAGCAAACCAACATTTCAAACATTATCAGTTACAGTGCTACAGGAAGAGAAAACTCTGGAGGATACTGACTGGACACAGTTATGTGCTCAAAGAGGTGACATTCATCACTTTCACTCACAACTCACTGGCCCTACCCCACCACAGGGATAACAAATGTGCAATTCTACTTTGGAACAGAAAGGCAGAGACCTTGAAAGTTTTGGTGAACAGTACTAATGACTACCCCAAATAGGAAGCAGAATTCTAGGAGTTGCAGAGCTCAAGTTTAACAATATGGCATTGATTCCTTTTCATCTCCCTGGAAAATACAGGCTACTCCATAATACAATGAGTAACTACCCAAATTACATCTGGTACCCATAGAAATGGTTGCATATCTACAGAGATATCATACATAAAGTAGTAAGCAGACTACTAAAATATATAGCCCAAAAAATCCATTCACATCATAGACAAAAAAAATATCTAAATTTTACCATAGGAGTATTATAGCATCAGGGGTGAACTACCTACTTTTTTCTTGGCAATATAAAGAACTAGAGAAGTGTAGGCCAAGTCATCATTGGTTGGAGCACACTATTTATGTTCAAGAAAAATTATGACTCTATATGACCTATGAAATAGGTGATCAACTTAAACATGCTATAAATATTGAGTTCAAGCTATATATCAGCTTTATCAGCAATATCTATAAATTATGTATAATGTTGAATGACAAGAATGACCTTAAAGCTGTGTTCAATGAAACTGATTACTCTTGGGTTAGATATGTGAACCTATGGCAGTAAGCATAATTTCTAGACAAATGAAGTGAAAGACTAACAAAAGAAGTAGAAGAAAGGTAACAGGAAACAGTAAGCCATAACCAAAGTTACATTACTACATTAGTAGAGAGAAAACCAACAAAACTCTGATGCCTCAGATTGAGAAAATTTGGTTTTCTTTCTCTCCAGTGGTTCGTTCTCTCTCTGGGTGGCACATTAGATACATCTGAAGAACTTAAAAATGCTGAGGCCTGCCCCTACTTTGACATTCTGATTTAATTAATCCAGTAGAGCGGAGTACAGGCACTGCTGTGTTTTTGTTGTTGTTTTTGTTGCTGTTATTTTTTGTAAAGCTCTCTAATGCACAGTGAGGTGTAAGAAATGCTAAACTAAGTCACGAAGTCTATCAAGCTAAAAAGTAAACTTGCAAATAATGGGTTCTACAGATATGTACCTACCAAATATAAAGAAAAGACCATTTGTGCCAATGGGACAAGAATTGAATGCCATGCACCAACTCCTAAAAAAGATAGTCATCTAGGGTCTGCCCCACCCACTAGAGCACCTATTTAATCCACCTCAGCCAGGGCAGGCAGCCCACCCTAATGACAGGTCCAACTCAACAGCAAGCCCCCAGGCGACTTGTGGGCCTGCATATACTAGGTACCTGGATCCTCTGCAGCAGTGGGTCTGACTCTGAGGGGCAGGGTGTGCACAAGGAGCGGGTAGAGTGTGGGGGGCATTGGTGTAGTGTGTGGGGCCTCAGCAGTGGAGTGACTGGGTCTGCTTCAGGGAGTTTAGGCGTGCACACAGGAAAGGACTACACTGACAGTGTGTGTGGCCCTGTGGGCGGTGGGGCTTGTCAGCTGCAGAAGACGTGTGCTTCTCAAACACCAACATAGGGGATTGGCCCCCATCTTCCAAAGCCTGAAACATCTGGATGCTCCCATGCCTGGGGCCAGCCTCACTCAGCTGCAATCCTGAGAGAGATGACAAGAACCTTGCAGGCAGAGGCCTACAGCAATTGTAAGCCCCTGAACCTAGCAACCAGCCAAACTGGGAGCTTACGCACTTAACAGAAAAACTGCAACAGGAATGTGCTATTAGACCTTGTAGCCAACTCTGCTGGGGCTCCCCATGCCTGATAAAGTGACTGAAGTGTCCATAACAGCCACACACAGCTGAGCATCACAACCAGCCAGCCAGGGGGACAGCCTAGCCTCCCTGGGGACCTGAAGCAAGAGCAACCCTGCCACAACAAAAGGACACACAAGCCCACACAGGGGCCACTCCTGGAACATTTGGAACTGGTGATGAGAGGGAAGTACACTGCTGGGTCTCATAAGGCACTTCCTACACAAGGCCACCTCTCCAAGATCAAGAGACATTGCTGACCTACCTAATACACTGATACAAGCACAGAGAAAGAGTCAAAATGAGGAGGCAAAGGAATATATTCCAAGTAAGGGAACAGGACAAAATCCCAGAAAAAGAACTAAAAGAAACAGAAATAAACAATCTGCCTGGCAAAGAGTTCAAACAAAAAGTCATAAGGATTCTGAAACAGAGGAGAAGGGCGCAGCAAAATGGTGGGGTGAGCTGACCTGGGATTCTCTCCCCTCCAAAATACAACAAAAGATTGGAAGAACTGAATTTCAGAGAATAAACATAATGCCAGCTCGTTAGAGACCTACAATACCAAGAAGGTGGAGATCATAAACCTTGCAGACGGCCTGGGAGGTGCTGGAACGGTAGGAGAGAACATCGCTCCCTCCCCTAGAGTCTGCGATCGCTGCAGCATGGGTTGGGAAGGAGCAGGGGAGGGGCCACGTGACGGGGGGATCATCCAGGACTCCTGCCGCTGATTCAGTGGAGACCCACTGATGGGGGGGAAAACTTCCATCCGTGGGGACCCTATAAATCAAGAGCCTTGGGAGACCAGAGAACAGAACTGATCTGAACCCAGACTGGCGTGTGTGAGTAACAGCCCCTCCCCCCCAGCAAAGCCAGTGGGCGCAGCCATCTTGCTCCAAGGCAGAGAGCTAACACGCCGCTCTCGACCCCCATCTAGTGGCAACAGGCTGTAACTGCAACTGAATTCTACCACCATGAGAAAAAACCGCTCCTCTACCATCCAGCAATTTATAAAAGCCCCAGACCAGAAGGAAAACAATAAAAACAGAGAATTAAGTCCTGAGGACTTGGAATTAGGTAAACTAAGTGATAATGAATTCAGAGTAGCTATAATCAAAAAACTCAATGAGGTAGAGAGAAAGATAGAGAAACAAGCCGAGTTCTGGAGTTACTTCACAAAAGAGATTGAAATCACAAAGAAGAATCAAACAGAATTACTTGAGATGAAAAACACAACGGACCAGATAAAACAGAATACGGATTCCCTGAATGCCCGTGTAGACAACATAGAGGAGAAAATTAGCATAATCTAGGACAGACAGGCTGAATGGCGCCAGACAGAGAAAGAAAGAGAACTAAGAATTAAAAAAAATGAGGAAAATCTCCGAGAGATAATGGATTCAATGAGGAGTAAGAACATAAGGATCATAGGAATTCCCGAGAATATGGAAAAGGAAAATGGAGCAGAAAGTGTGCTTAACGAAATTATTGAAGGGAATTTCCCAAATCTAGGGATCAACGGAGAAATGTGTGTAGAGGAGGGTTTTAGATCTCCTAGATTTGTCAATGTAAAAAGACCTACCGCAAGGCACATAGTAGTAAAGTTGGCAAATAGGAATGATAAGGAGAGAATACTCAGGGAAGTAAGGAAAAAAAGGAGAATAACCTATAAAGGAGCCCCTATCAGACTGTCAGCTGATTTCTCTACAGAAACCCTACAAGCTAGGAGAGAATGGAGTGATATATTCAAAGCTTTAAAGGATAAAAACCTTCAGCCAAGAATACTCTATCCAGCAAGAATTTCCTTCAGATATGAGGGAGAAATTAAATCTTTTCCAGACAAACAAAAGTTAAGGGAATTTGTAACTAAAAGCCCTCCATTACAAGAAATCCTCAAGAAGGCTCTCATACTTGAAAAAAGAAAAAAGGGAGAAAGGGGACACAATCCACAGACTAGGGAGACCGATAGATAGAACCAGAACAGGATAGCAAATATTCAACTACAGCATTAGGGTAAAAGTAAGGAAACTACCAAAACAAGGACGATCTTAGCACTCTAACTACAAATTAATAAGATGAGTTGGAATAAAAAATGAAAATAATTATTTAGGAGGGGAAGAGCAAAGGGTCTAAATCAGTACTGGTCAACTAGGTAAGAGACCACCAGAGAATACACTATATTATACACGAGATTCTAAATACAAACTTCAAGGTAGACACTAAAATAAAGTACAGAACAGAGTCACAAATCATAGATAAGGAAAAATCTAAGAAACCCAGCATAAGAAATTGCAGTATTAAATGGGTAGTCTAAAGCACACAGGAAAAGAAACACAGGAAAACAAGATAATGAGCGACAGATTGACAGCATTAAGTCCACATGCATCAATAATCACTCTCAATGTGAACGGATTGAACTCTCCAATAAAAAGACACAGAGTGGCAAAACGGATTAAAGAACACGATCCAACAATTTGTTGCCTCCAGGAAACACACCTCAGCCCCAAGGACAAACACAGACTCAGGGTGAAGGGGTGGAAGACAATACTTCAAGCAAATAGCAAGGAAAAAAAGGCAGGTGTTGCAATTCTCCTATCAGACCAAGTGTATTTCAAAATAAGACAGGTAAAGAGAGACACAGAGGGACAATATATAATGATCAAAGGGACACTTCATCAAGAAGAAATAACGCTTATAAATATCTATGCACCCAACACAGGAGTACCAAGATTCATAAAGCAACTATTAACAGACCTAAAGGAAGATGTTCAAAACAACACAATAATAGTAGGGGACCTCAACACCCCACTCACATCAATGGACAGATCATCCAGACAGAAAATCAACAAGGAAATAGTGGAGCTGAATGAAAAACTAAAACAATTGGACTTAATAGACATATATAGATCACTCCACCCTGAAGGAGCTGAATACACATTCTTCTCAAGTGCACATGGAACATTCTCTAGGATAGACCATATGTTGGGAAACAAGGCAAGCCTCTACAAATTTAAAAAAATTGAAATAATAACAAGCATCTTCTCAGATCATAGTGCTATAAGGCTAGAAATTAATTACAAGAAAAAAGCTGAGAAAGGCACAAAGATGTGGAGACTAAACAACACACTACTGAACAAGCAATGGATCATTGAAGAAATTAAAGAAGGAATAAAAAAATACCTGGAAACAAATGAAAATGATGGCATGCCATACCAACTCATATGGGATACAGCAAAAGCTGTATTAAGAGGAAAATTCATCGCAATACAGGCACATCTTAACAAACAAGAAAAATCCCAAATAAGCAACCTTAAAGCACACCTAACTGAACTAGAGAAAAAAGAACAAATGAAGCGAAAGTCAGCAGAAGGAGAGAAATAATAAAAATCAGAGCAGAAATAAATACTATTGAAACGAAAAAGGCAGTAGAAAGGATCAATGAGACAAAGAGCTGGTTTTTTGAGAAGATAAATAAAATTGACAAACCACTAGCCAGACTTACAAAGAAAAAAAGGGAGAAAGCTCAAATAAACAAAATCAGAAATGAGCGAGGAGAAATAACAACAGACTCTGCAGAAATACAACAGATTATAAGAGAATACTACAAAAAACTATATGCCAACAGAATGGATAACCTAGAGGAAATGGATAAATTCTTGAACTCCTACAATCTCCCAAAGCTCACTCAAGAAGAGGCAGACAATTTGAACAGACCAATCACAAGGAAAGAGATTGAAACAGCAATCAAAAACATCCCAAAGAATAAAACCCCAGGACCAGATCGCTTTCCTGGGGAATTCTACCAAACTTTCAGAGAGGATTTAATACCTATCCTTTTCAAGCTATTCCAAAAAATTAGGGAAGATGGAACACTTCCTAACACATTCTATGAGGCCAACATCACGCTGATACCAAAACCTGACAAGGACACCACGAAAAAAGAGAACTACAGGCCAATATCACTGATGAACATAGATGCAAAAATTCTAAACAAAATTTTGGCAACCAGAATTCAGCAATTCATCAAAAGAATCATACATCAGGATCAGGTGGGATTCATACCAGGGACACAGGGATGGTTCAACATCTGCAAATCAATCAACGTGATACACCACATCAACAAACTGAGGAATAAAAACCACATGATCATCTCAATAGATGCAGAGAAGGCATTTGACAAGATCCAACAGCCATTTATGATAAAAACTCTGAACAAAATGGGCGTAGAAGGAAACTACCTCAACAGAATAAAGGCCATATACGACAAACCCATAGCCAACATCATACTCAATGGGCAAAAACTGAACCCCATCCCCCTGAAAACAGGAACGAGACAAGGATGCCCTCTATCACCACTCTTATTTAACATAGTACTGGAGGTCCTGGCCACAGCAATCAGGCAAGAAAAAGGAATAAAAGGAATCCAAATAGGGAGGGAAGAAGTGAAACTCTCGCTGTTTGCAGACGACATGATCTTATATATAGAAAACCCCAAAGAATCCATTGGAAAACTGTTAGAAGTAATCAACAACTACAGCAAAGTTGCGGGGTATAAAATCAATTTGCATAAATCAGTAGCATTTCTATACTCAAGTAATGAACCAACAGAAAAAGAACTCAAGAATACAATACCATTCACAATCACAACAAAAAGAATAAAATACCTTGGGGTAAATTTAACTAAGGAAGTGAAGGACCTATATAATGAAAATTACAAGGCCTTTATGAGAGAACTGGATGACGACATAAGGAGATGGAAAGACATTCCATGTACATGGATTGGAAGAATAAACATAGTTAAAATGTCCGTTCTACCTAAAGCAATCTACAGATTCAACGCCATCCCAATCAGAATCCCAATGACATTCTTTACAGAATTAGAACAAAGAATCCTAAAATTCATATGGGGCAACAAAAGACCCTGAATTTCTAAAGCAATCCTGAGAAAAAAGAACAAAATGGGAGGCATCACAATCCCTGACTTCAAAACATACTACAAAGCTACAGTAATCAAAACAGCATGGTACTGGTACAAAAACAGGTGCACAGATCAATGGAACAGAATTGAAAGCCCAGAAATAACACCACACATCTATGGACAGCTTATCTTTGACAAAGGAGCTGAGAGCATACAATGGAGAAAAGAAAGTCTTTTCAACAAATGGTGCTAGGAAAACTGGAAAGCCGCATGTAAAAGAATGAAAATTGACCATTCTTTTTCACCATTCACCAAAATAAACTCAAAATGGATTAAAGACCTAAAGGTGAGACCTGAAACCATAAGGCTTCTGGAAGAAAACGTAGGCAGTACACTCTTTGACATCAGTATTAAAAGGATCTTTTCGGACACCATGCCTTCTCAGAGAAGGGAAACAATAGAAAGAATAAGCAAATGGGACTTCATCAGATTAAAGAGCTTCTTCAAGGCAAATGAAAACAGGATTGAAACAAAAAACAACCCACTAACTGGGAAAAAATATTTGCAAGTCATATATCTGACAAAGGCTTAATATCCATAATATATAAAGAACTCTCGCAACTCAACCACAAAACATCAAACAACCCAATCAAAAAATGGGCTGGAGACATGAACAGACATTACTCCAAAGAAGATATACTGATGGCCAATAGGCACATGAAAAGATGCTCATCATCGCTGATCATCAGGGAAATGCAAATCAAAACTACACTAAGATATCACCTTACACCCATTAGAATGACAAAAATATCTAAAACTAATAGCAACAAATGTTGGAGAGGTTGCGGAGAAAAAGGAACCCTCATACACTGCTGGTGGGAATGCAAACTGGTGCAGCCACTATGGAAAACAGTATGGAGATTCCTCAAAAAACTAAAAATAGAACTATCATATGATCCAGCCATCCCACTACTGGGTATTTATCCAAAGAGCTTGAAGTCAGCAATCCCAAAAGTCCTGTGCACCCCAATGTTTATTGCAGCACTGTTTACAATAGCCAAGACGTGGAAGCAACCTAAGTGTCCAGCAACAGACGAATGGATAAAGAAGATGTGGTACATATATACAATGGAATACTACTCAGCTGCAAAACAGAACAAACTCATTCCATTTGCAATAACATGGATGGACCTTGAGAGAATTATGTTAAGTGAAATAAGCCAGCGAGAGAAAGATAATCTGTGTATGACTCCACTCATATGAGGAATTTAAAACTATGGACCAAGAACAGTTTAGTGGATACCAGGGGAAAGGTGGGGTGGGGGGTGGGCACAAAGGGTGAAGTGGTGCACCTACAACATGACTGACAAACATTAATGTACAATTGAAATTTCACAAGATTGTAACCTATCAATAACTCAATAAAAAAAAAGTCATAAGGATTCTCACCGATCTTGGGAGAAGAATAGATGAACTCAGTGAGAACTTCAACAAAGAACTGGAAAATATATAAAAGAACCAATCAGAAATGAAGAATACAATACTGGAAATGAGTCCCTCACTAGAGGGACTCAACAGCAGAGTCGATGATACAGAAGAATGGATCAGAGAGCTGGATGACAGACTAGAGGAAATCACCCAAGCTCAAGAGAGAAAAGAAAAAAGAATTAAAAAGAATGAGAACAGTCTAAGGCATGTCTGGGACAAGATCAAGCACACTAATATCATGTTATAGGTGTCCCAGAAGGAGAAGAGAGCGACAAAGGGGCAGAGAATTTATTTGAAGAAATAGCTGAAAACTTTTCTAACCTAAAGAAAGAAACAGATATCCAGGTACAGGAAGTACAGAGAGCACCAAACAACATAAACCCAAAGAGGCCCACACCAAGACACATTATAATTAAAATAAAGACAAAGAGAGAATCCTAAAAGCTGCAAGAGAAAGGCAGTAAGTGAGATACAAAGGAAACCCCATATGTCTATCTGCTGACTTCTCAGCAGAAACCTTACAGGCTGGAAGGGAGTGGAACGATATATTTAAATTGCTGAAAGGAAAAAACCTACAGCTAAGAATACTCTACCTGGCAAGGTTATCATTCAGAATGGAAGGAGAGATAAAGAGTTTCCCAGACAAGCAAAAATTAGAGTTTATGACCAAGAAACCAATCTTAAAAGAAATGCGAAAGGGACTTATTTAAGTGGGAAAGAGAAGACCACAAATAGGAATAAGAAAATTATCCAAAAAAAAAGGGTAATAAAATCACCGGTAAAGGGAAACATATGGTAAAGGTAGCAGATCAACCACCTATGAAGATAATATGAAGGTCAAAAGACAAAAGTACTAAAATTACCTATTTCTATGATAAGAGGGTAACATATACACACACACAAAATAAGAGGTTAGATAAGACATCAAAAACATAAAATGCGGGAGGAGGGGAGTAAGAGTAGAGCTTTTAGCAAGAGGTCAAACTAAAGAGACCATCAACTTAATATAGATTGCTATATACGTAGGTTATTATAAATGAACCTCATGGAAACCAAAAACCAGAAACCTATAATAAATACACAAAAAATTAAGAGAAAGGAACACAAACATAATACTAAAGAAAGCCATTAAACCAGAAGGGAAGAGAGTAAGAGAAGAAGAAAGGAAAAGAGAAGAATTACTAAAACAATCAGAAAAAAAGTAACAAAATGGCAATAAGTACATACGTATCAATAGCTACTTTAAATGTCAATGGACTAAATGCTCCAATCAAAAGGCATATGGTGGCCGACTGGATAATAAAACACGACCCGGGGCTGGCTCCGTGGCCGAGTGGTAAGTTTGAGTGCTCGGCTTCAGAGGCCCAGGGTTTTGAGGGTTTGGATCCTGGGCATGGACATGGCACCACTCATCAGGCCATGCGGAGATGGTGTCCCACATAGCACAACTAGAAGGACCTACAACTAGAATATACAACTATGTACTGGGGGGCTTTGGGGAGAAGAATAAGAAAAAGAAAAGGATTGGCAACAGATGTTAGCTCAGGTGCCAATCTTAAAAAAAAAAAGATCAGACAACTTGTGCAATGTGCATTCCTCCTCCACCTCTTCTAGAAAACTCTTTAAGAAAGTCTACTTTGTCTACTATACATTATTTTTTGTGTAAGTGATCTTTTTTTAATGAGAGCAGGGGGTGTGCATTTAATATCTGGGTCAATGCGATACAGTGTAAAGACAGCATTTGAAGATGTAGGAGCTCCAGTGCAGAGAGGATCACAAAAGACTAAATCCCTGGGAAGTTTAGGCAACAGAACTGCAGGTTGGAGTCAATACTACCTCCATCTCTAAGAGACAGGAAAATCTCAGCTATTCCTAGGTGATACATAGTTTGAAATTATTCATTTTCAACTAATTTCTCATATGTATCATTTTTGTCCATTTTTCTACCTTTGTTGTCAATATTCCTGAGTTGACCTCTGTGCTTTCTCTTTCTTGAGTAGATTGGGGCAATGAGGTTTCAATTATCTGTAAGTCTCCCCTTCCTGGCAAGCAGAGACCTTCAATAGCCAGAAGTAGGGAATCAGAGCACAGCAAGACAGTCTGGCACATGCCAGCTGAATGTGAGGTAAAGGGGAACTAAAATTTCAGCCTTACATTAAGAGATCCAGAGAAGAGGTTTCAGTGATTATATCAGCTCCAAGGGAACAGTAAAGAAAAGACACAGACAAGAAGAAAAAATTAAGGGACAAGAACAGAGCCTGTAGATAGGTATCCTGACTGACAGTCGAGGAGAGAGCATCCCCAGAGCCTGTGGGCACCCAGTGAGTTATCCACCCAGAGCACACAGCCAGTTGGGGGAGTTGGAGAAGGATGAGTGGAAACAAACACTATTTTCTTCTGCTCTCATCCTTGCATTAGGGGCCTACTTAATTTAAACAGCTCTGAATTCCTGGTCTTTGCCCAGAACTTTTAAGTTTGCTTTTATGCTTTCAGAAGGTTGAAACTTATGGCTCCTGAATCTTGAGTTTGGCTTTGTTTTGAACCAGATTTTTTCCTTGTCCCAGTGATTAATGGTATGCTTCTGGAATCAGACTACCCAAATTAATCCTGACATAACTCAAATCCTGAGAGTAATACTAGTTAAGACAATTTAAAAATACATTTGATTATATACTTACATTTAAATATAATTTCTTAAGAATGCTCTGCTCTTTACCACATTGTCAAATATCTCAAATTCTAAAGTTTGCTTCACGAGAAGCTAGGAGGTTTTGTCATCCTTGTCAAAATAGCCTTCCCTTCCAGCTGCTTTCAAGCCGAACGGAACAACGATACTGTTTATGCCAAAGATATAGTAAAAGCCCATTTTAAAGTACCTTATATTTCCACAGATTTACTTATACTGTGGATTAAACGGCATGGCTTCACCGTACATACACTTATATGTGTATTTGAATATATATCCTTCTCACTATAGAAAACCACACAAATTGAGTCAAAGGCATACACATTTCTGACATCTACTTTTCAATCATATTTCTAATGAAAACATTGTTTGCAGATGAAATGTTTCAATATTAGAGTATAAACACAGATAACTAAATTGATTTATAACAATTAAAACAAACCCATGGAAATAGATCCTGTTCACCTATTCTCATCAACCTGAGAGTTTAGTCTGTTCATTAATTGCAGTGTGTGATTTAAAGTTTAAAAGGAGTCAAAAAGATGCTGAATAAGTTAGTACAATGAAATATTCTGTTTGAAATTGAAAATCTGTTGCACTCCATTATTAATTTTCCCTGTGAGCTAGAGCTACAACTTAGAGTCTCCTCAAGAGAATTAAAAAATTACCAAATGATAATCTTAAAATGGTTCTAAAAGGCAATTATATAAAGTCCTCAGTTGACTTATACCATACTGCCATTAGAAAAATAAAATCTAAGACTACCTCATGGCTATTTTTGTATCTACGTTTCCTTTGAAAAAACTGCTTTAAAAATACAAATATTGGAGTTTAAACAAATAGTACATATTATTTTGTTTATATTAATACAAAATATACCTTTTAGGATCTGAGACAAAAATAGCCATAATTAAAAACAAGTGCAAAGGCAATAAAGTTTTGATGTTACTGTACCTACCTTTAATGTGATACTGTAATGTTCAACAAATGTTGCATTTATCCATGATCTTGAATGGGGATCACCCAGGAATTCTATGTGATACTGTTCAACATTTCCATCCACGTCATAGGTCACGTATTTCCCTTTAAAAGGATCAGGGCAAAGTATCCCTGGCCAACTTTCAAAAGAAAATATTTTTAATTATTTTGATGCTTTAAAAAAGGCAGACATTAATACATCTGTCACAATCATATGTCATACTTTCTCCTTTGAATTTTAATAACTTTTCCACAAAACAATCATATTCATGCTTGTATCTTTTAAACGTAAGATATTCATTTGATACATGTAATTAGTTGTATCTTTGTAGATAGAGCTTTGAAATAGTCACAAATTTAAGTATACATAAGATATAATGAGAAAGAATTATAAGACAAAAGAATGATCTCCAGGCTCTATAAGAGATATTTAGGTACTGCTAATAGGAAAGACAAGAGAGAAAAGATTCATCAGATTCATGGCAGGGTTGAGTCAACTCTTACCAATCAGTGATTAGTTAATAAAATGTTAACCCATTGATTGGGTTTCTGACAGGGTAGGAGAGAGCTGTCAAAGGATTACTGGTAGCTGAGGCAGTGAGAATACTGGAGATAATAACTACTGTGGGAAGAGCAGAAATAGAGCTCAGCAGTTCTATAGTGTCCCTTTTTCCTCCCTATCTGGTCCATTTTGCAGGTGACCAAATTGCTAAAAGTCCTCAGTGCTGGAAATAAATTTATCCTTTACTAAAAATAAATCTTTAGGGGTGTATTCTTTCATGACATAAACTTCCGGAAATTGTTTGATGTGTTTCATTTGGCAGAACATACTATATATATCAACTAAGTTTTAACTATTTTACCAACCTTTCTAGACTCTGACATACTGTTCAGAGAATAAAGCAGGAAGGGAAGGCAGCAAAGGAGGTCAGGAAGCTGTGACTAAGGAATGTATACTCAAAGCCTGACTGAATTTTATAGATCAAGATCCAAAATAGGCATATCTAATATACCCAAACATTCAAAAATCAGTACAACTGTCGTTATACCTCAGTCTGCAGCACTGCAGAGTGAAAAAGATACTAAGGTTCAAATCAGAGACCCAGGCTCCAGTTCTGCCTTCTACCAGTCAAGAGGCTTCAAGCAGGTAACTACGCCTCACAGTAACTCTATTTCCTCACTGAGTTGTTAAAAAGTTCAAACAAACATGTACTTTACACATTTTTGTTTTTTGGCAAATTAAAATATTGTAAAGTGATATCATTATGGGGTTTCCCCCCGCCAAATTCACATGTTGAAGTCCTAACCTCCTGTACCTCAGAATATGACTGTATTTGGACACAGGATCTTTACAGAAGTAACTAAGTTAAAAGGTGGGCCCTAACCTAATATGACTGGTTTCCTTACAAAAAAAGAAGATTAGGACACAGACATCCACAGAGGGAAGACCATGTGAAGATACAAGGAAGAGACCCATCTACAAGCCAAGGAGAAAGCCTCAGGTGAAATCAACCCTGCTGACACCTTGATCTCAGACTTTCAGCCTACCAAACTGTGAAAAAGTACGGTTCTGTTATTTTTAAGCCACTCAGTCTATGACACTTTGTTATGACAGGCCTAGAAAACTAATACAACCATATACAGATAAGATAACCGGTATATTTGAGAAGTAGAAAGTGATACAAAAACATTTTTTGCTTCATTTAGATAATTATTTAGAAACTAGATAAATTAGCTATTTAGATAATTTTAAAACCTAAAGGAAGTACACAAATCATACTGTAAAGAATCTGAAATTACAAAAATACAAAATCTGTAAATTGCCTGGATTTGTGGACTATAGGTTGATCTACTAAATTATCAACTGATATTAAAGTTATTAAATCATAAATATAGAAATGTATCTATCATAACCAACTACAAAAAAGTTTTTACAGATATAATTTAATAACACAATGTAAACTAATGAAAATATTCCATGCTTAGTATTATTAATGTAAACATTTGACTCCAGCAAGTTGATGAGTCCCAAGTATAGCTGCCAGGAGGTAATGACTTGGGTGCACCAGTTACCAGGGATGGTGAAGAGTGAGAATGGAGCAGGTGGCTGGCTGCTCCTTGGATGCTGAGCAGAGTCCTGTGGCTCTTGGGCGTCTCTGAGTTAGGGGAAAGGGAGGGGGAGGGCTGCCTGGAAGCCCCGGATCATGGAGGAGGAGGGCTAGGGGATTACAAATTGAGTCAGATTCTGGAACCCAAAGAAGCCTAAAACTTTGGAAGAATTGGAAGTGATAATGGAAAGTAAAGTAGAAGTTCAGGAACTAAATGAAGAAGACTGTCTGGTTATTATCAGGTTCACAGCACAATATTTTATTGCTATTTGGCGACTCTTATTGGGCTGTGCTTAAGAGTAAAACTTAAGTGGAGTTTATCTTTGAAACCTACAATGGAAATCTACATTTCGGAAGGAGCCCACTCAAAATAAGAAGACTTCAATAGGCAGATAAATGACAAAGTGAGTGGCAGGTGTGCAATGGAGACCCCCAACTTACTGGAAATGTGGGAACAAGTGGGTCCTTCAACCTCATTAACAGCTATTTTAAAAGCAACCAAACCGTGATTGTTGCATTAACATATTTGTTTAAACTGTTCGTGAAATATAAGGGGCTCATGTTTAATACTACATTATTTGCATGTCACCTCAATTTTAAAAAGGATTACTGCCAACCAATATCAAATTACAAGTTTCACCTACTCCACTCAGTTTAAAACAGTCTCAGGATTTCTAACACTTAACACATGAAAGAAAGACTATTTTGCATTTATTATGCATAAGATGAGCTGATACTTTTCTGACATAAATTCTGATACAAGTAGTTTTTACATCAAACCTATTGGGCCCAAGTGTATTCAATTTAAATTATTACTTTATAAAATGTAAATAAAAATAGAGCTGACTCCTAAAAAGAATTTGATGCCAATTAAAAAAAAAGCTTCTGTTCATTATTTAAAACATTTTATATTATAGAAAATATTGCATGCTGATTTAAAGATGAATTATAAAAAGTATGATTAAATGTCCATAGAACTAGGGCACTTTAGTATTTCTTCAGGCAGTGCAAAGGAATTGTCTGACTCCTAGTCTGTATATCTTGGCTAAAATGGAATGTACCAAACTTTAGAAAAAGCTGAGGAGAGGCAATAGATACAGAAAACATGATTAGTTCTCTCCAGCTGCTATATACATCATCTTCTCTGACTTGCTGTGATTGAGGAAAGCTGATGTCCATTTCTTGCCCTCACACTGACCTCAATTTGAGTTCCAAAACTGTCAATGAGATAGCACATTGTGCATTTCTACTTCCCAATTTTTCACTTTCATATTGAGGAGAAATTCTCAAGTGTTGTTTGGGGGCTTAAAGGTGGAGAGTAAGAACAGGCAACACAATGGAAGGGTATCAGAATTACAAGGAAAGTGATGATTTTTAGAATCTGTGAGTGGCAGGAGGTAGAATGTACAAATACAACAAGGTCAAATAAATCTCAGGTGTTGGAATCCACCTGGGGAAAGGCGAAACTTTGGTAGGACAAGTAACTTCAAGGGAAGTGTAAATGTATCATAAAGAAACTGATGTCCTACCCATTTCTTATCCAGTGGGAATGATAAGCTAAGATAGCTATTGCCTTCAACAGAAGTTGAAGCTTAAGCATGATTTCAGTTGCAATATATTTATACTCAATGAGAAGTACATGACTGTTATTTTTAAAACATGGTTTGGATGTTCAAGAGGAGAGTACATTTTACTTGGGTCTCACTCCTAATCTGTGGGAAATGAAATGAACAAGTTGGAGTCATCCCTAATTGAACGTTATATTTGCCAAGAAATCTTTGGGCTATACCTAACTGCAGCGGCTGATGGGAAGAGGAAATTTCCCATCTACACACGTACATATTATAAGTATATTAATCCATAGGCAAAAGAATGCAATTAAGAAGTAATCAAATAATATTTTATAATACTGAAAGGATCTAGTAGAAATCTCCATTTATAAATTTATATACTATACCTAAAAAGTATTACTGGATTGGTTTGTTAATTTAAAGGTATATTTTATTACTAAACTGTTTGAACTACAGTAAATTAGAATGCAAATATATTGTCTATAAATGAATTTTCACATTTATGAGAAAGCTTTGTAAAATGTCTGTGTAAACATGTCCAAATATTTCCCTAAATAGAGCCTAGTTTCTGCTTGACAACGATCTTTCTGTATTAGTGAGATAAGTACTCTTTTTCATTTTTTACCACTGTGCTCTTTCTAGCTGAATACAATGCTACTTGATCAATTATTAAAAATCAAGGCTGCTTAAACATTATGGAGATAGTTTTTCTCTTCCTAGTATATGCAGATATCCCCACCCTCAAGCACATAGAGGCATAACTCAAAGGCAAGAGGCTGCATATGTATTTTTATACATATATAAGTGTGTGCTATCTCACAATGTGGAGGTAAATGTAACTATTATAATTTGATTTTCCATGGAGCTTGCCCATAGACAAAGACAGTGCTATTCTCTTAACAATTATTTCTTTTTATTATATAAAGGTTAAATAAGCATTTCTAGATTTTGTATCAGTCTCTCTTTAGATTTTCTGGCTTTATTGGAGAGGGTTAACTCTTCTGATAAAGAAGAACTCTGAGATGTTGATAAGATTGAGTTTCTGAGCCTTCAAAGCTGGGTGTTAAGGCCATGGGCTAACGAGAATTGATCCAGACTATGCTACACTGCTATGTACCCCTGAAGCCAGCCAGCTAGTCTTTCCACTTGAAACTTCAACATCTATAACATTGCTTAATTAAGAACTAACGTTTGACTGTTTTTAGTAGGTTAATTCTAGCTTTATGTTCTATTACTGCAATTTGTTGTGTTATCATCTTTCTATTTATTTGTGGTACTGAGTAAACAATATAACAAGATTTGAGTTTCTCAATCTGTATTTTAAGTCTGTGCTCATTTGTACTTAGTTCATAAAGAGGAAGACATATGTGACTACTTAGCCAAATGCATTCTATTCTTTCAATAAGCAAGAAAGTAGATATAGCTTTATTTTGCAGGCATTTTGATGGTCTTAATCATATATTACAGATAATTTAGGGACTGGAGCAAAACATGTTTCATTTGTATTTCAAGTCCTAACCCTCAGTTACAAGCACAAAACTGCAAAAGAAATTCCTAATCAGACTTCTCACATAATATTTCAGATATAGTGACAAGAAACAAATCCACTTCTTGAATTAGAGTTATTGAACCTTCAAAATTTCCATTAGAAAATACAAACTCTCTGCTTTCAGAATGTTAATTTAAGATATGAAAAATGATATGAGACTACAAATACCTTCATAAGTAACCTCATAAAATGAGTGTTCATATTCATGTCTTTTAAACTATTTGTTCTTACATAACTATCTAGTTCCTCTGCATGTCCATCCTAATTATTACACACAAGTCAATTAATTATATATATATATTTTTTTTTACAACATTTCACACTTGATCCCTAGAAAAGCCCTCAGTAACAAAAGGTATATATCTCAAAAAGATTTCCACATGTGCAAAACTATTAAGTTTACTGGGCTGCCATAGGAAAATACCACAGACTGGGTGGCTTAAGCAACAGAAATTTATTTTCTCACAGTTTTGGAGGCTGGAAGTCCAAGATCAATGTGTCACCAGGGTTGGTTCCTCTTGAGGCCTCTCTTTAACTTGCAAATGGCTGCCTTCTTCCTGTGACTTCACATGATCTTTCCTCTGTGCAGGTGCATCCCTGGTGTCTCTTTGTGTGTCCAAATTTCCTCTTGTAAGAATACCCATCAGATTGGATGAGTGCCCACCTAGATGGTCTATTTTAATTCAATCACCTCTTTCAAGGCCCTAACTCCAAATTCAGTCACATTCTGAGGTCAAAGCTTTAACATATGACTTTTGGGGGAATGCAATTAAGCCCATGACAGTAAGTAAGAGAACAAGAACACAAATCTAGGTATAGACTTGAAGGCCTCTTGCATGTGTTGTGTGTGTGTGTGTGTTAGAATAAGCCCATCACATTCTCTCTATGAAGCAAACATCTTATATTCTTCATGGAGAATGGTTGAATATGAATGAAAACAAGTTAATATGAGCCAGAGTATGCCAGCTTTGAGAATGTTAAGTAGGAAAATGTAGTGTAAAATAGCAAGGGATTCTGGGAAGATAGCAGCAATGGTGTTAGTTTCAGAACCTCCTGAAGTTTCCCCAAAAGTACCGGCAGAGTAACTATAATAGCAAAGCAAAAACCTGACACACAACATCTATAACAAAACTAAGTGATTAGCTACCCACGTGAACACCAAAATAGGAGGAAGCAGGCACAAACTACTGACCCTTAAGGACCCACATATGATTAGCATCTGTGTGAGAGGAAATAGGGTGGTAGCAGGGGAGGCAACAAGAGGTCCGATGGGTTTGTGAGATCAGAACCTCAAAACTGCAAGAAGGATTCATTGGAAAGTGCAGCAGGTCAAAGCACAGCAGCTAAAACTGCAAGGGGGATTACAACAAAATCTGAAGGTGTTAGGGCAGTCTGGGCCTTATGAACACTTAAAACTAACCAACAAAGCTCCTTTCCAGGACCAAAGCTCACATGGATGAGAAACTGCTGGGAGTATAATCCAAATTGAAGAGGACAGGACCCATAAGAATTAAGGAAAGAGAAGGTGCAAAAAAAAAAAAATGGGGATACAATACCAAAGGCATCATCCATGAAAGAAAAAAATTGATGTCGGGCTACACTAAAATAAAAAAATGTCTGCTCTGCAAAAGACACTATCAAGAGAATGAGAAGACAGGCCACAGACTGGGAGAAAATATTTGCAAAACACTTATCTGATAAAGGACTGATATCCAAAACATACAAAGAACCCTTAAGCTCTACAGTAAGAAAATGAACAACTCAATTAAAAAATGGGCAAAAGATCTGAACAGACACTTCACCAAAGAAGATATACAGATAGTACATAAGCATACGAAAAGATGCTAGACACCATATGTCACCAGGGAAATGCAAAGCAAAACAATAAAGAGATATTACTACACCCCTATTAGAACAGTCAAAATCCAAAACGCTGACAACACCAAATGCTGGAGAAGATGCAACAGGAACTCTCATTCATTGCTGGTGAGAATGCAAAATGGTACAGCCACTTTGGAAGACAGTTTGGTAGCTTCTTACAAAACTAAACATACTCTTACCAGACGATCCAGAAATCATGCTCCTTAGTATTTACCCAAGGGAGTTGAAAAACTTATGGCCACACAAAAACCTGGACATGAATGTTTTCAGTAGCTTTATTCATAATTGCCAAAACTTGGAAGCAATAAGATATTCTTCAGTAGGTGAATGGATATATAAACTGTGGTACATAAAGACAATGGAATATTATTCCCTGATAAAAAGAAATGAGCTATCAAGCCTCTAAGCCCATGAAAATATATAGAGCAACCTTAAATGTATATTACTAAGTGAAAGAAGTCAATCTGAAAAGGCTACATGCTATGTCATGACAGCAATATGACATTCTGGAAAAGGCAAAACTATGGAGACAATAAAAATATCTATGGTTGCTAGGGGTTAGTGGGAGGGAGGGATAAAAAATAGAACACGGGATTTTTAGGCCAGTGAAACTATTCTGTATGATATTGTAATGGTGAATACATGTCATTATACATTTGTCAAAACCCACAGAATGTACAACACAAAGAGTGAACTCCAGTGTAAACTAAGGACTTTGGTTGACAATGATGGGTGAAGGCTGGTTCATAGATTATAACAATTGTACCACACTGATGTGGGATGTTGATGGTAAGTGAGGTTGTATGAGGCAGGGGAGGGGATATGTGGAAACTCTGTACTTTCTGCTCAGTTTTGCTGTAAACTTAAAACTGCTCTAAGAAATAAAGTCTATTAATCAAAATATGTAAATAGATAAATAAATTTAATTAAAAATTTAAAAAGTAAAAGTGAGAAAAAAGCTAGGAAATCTCAGAAAACAAGTTCATATTTTTGATATTTTGAGAAAAAAACAGAATAAGGGGCTCGGGCTACATGATTTAGACAAAAAAGCTATAAAATCTATTCTGTAAATTCTAGTTCTGGAAAAGCTGAAGTGAACTCAATTGTCTATATTCCTCCCACTAAGTACACCTAAAAATCCTGAGTATTATATATCAAATAAACAAGAAAAAATTCTAAAAGGTGAAGAGACTATAAACCAGATAGGGGCCTTGGGACCTGAAAAATGACATGGCAGTGAGATCCCTGAGCTTTCTTTATGTCTCATATATCCTAGATTGGGTTCTGAAGAAGCCAGCAACCGAGAAATACCAATGGGCGCAAACAAACAAACAAAAAGCCCATATGAAGCCTTTCTTTCTAGTCAAAGGGACCAGGATAGGGATAGCCTAGCAAGACACAAAACATTTAAATAATTGCTTTATCCCAGTCAAACACCACGGAAAAAACTATGTATGGCCCCTCATATCTACCTTCACCAGCAAAGGCCAAGTGCTCAAGTGAGCCTGGACTTCAACCTACCCAGCAGTAATGAAGGACTCTCTCCCTCCCTGCTCAGGTGGTGGCAGAAGAGGCCTAGTGGGAAGCTGGGATTTTAGTCACCGTCCAGCATTAACAAGGTCTTCCCTCCATGGCATCAGTGGAAGTCAAGTGGGGAACAGTAGCAAGGTATCCCTACCCCTCTCAGCCAGGGTGGCGAGTGAGAAGCCTGAACTCTCACCCCTTCCCAGCAGTTAAGGAGGCACCCCTCCATCCCCAGAGAGTCAGTAGAGGCTGAGTAGAGAACCTGGACTTCCACTCCCACCTGGCAGTAACAAAGAGCTACCCCTAATACCCCTCCATTATGGTAGCAGAAGCAGCAGGCTAAAATAGATTTAAATAAGACCCAAAATGAAAAAAGTACAAAGTCTAGCAAATAAATAGAAGATCTAAAGAAAATCAAATGGGAATTTTAGAACTGAAAATACAGTAACCAAAATAAAAAGCTCAATGGATAGTCTCAACAGCAGAATGAATATAATAGAGGAAAGAATCAGTGAACTTAGAACAACAGAAATGATCCATCAGGGGCCGGCCTGGTGGCGCAGTGGTTAAGTATGCACCTTCTGCTTCGGTGGATCCCGGGTACAGACATGGCACCACTTGACAAGCCATGCTGTGGTAGGCATCCCACATATAAAGTAGAGGAAGATGGGCACAGATGTTAGCTCAGGGCCAGCCTTCCTCAGCAAAAAGAGGAGGACTGGCGGCAGATGTTAGCTCAGGGTTAATCTTCCTCAGAAAAAAAAAAAAAGAAATGACCCATCAGAATAGAGAGAAAATAGACTGAAAAAAATTCATTCTGACTTCCTTTTCTCTCCCCAAAGAACAAGAACTCATTTCATATAAAAGTACACAACAGGAAAGGATCATAGTAGAATCAAATATAAGTTATTGTGTTAAAAATAAATAACATCCCTATAAAAAATGAAAGCATGCCTGAGAGGTATGCCCTTAAAGAGATCAAAAATGTACCTGAGATTTTAAGGTGAACTAACAGAAATTAAAAAAATAATGTAGGTCATGGAAAAAATATAAATTAGAATTAGAAAAACTGAAAAAACAGACATTGAAGAAAAGCAAGATTTGAAAAGAGAGGTGGCAAAACTCATGAAAGAATTTTTAAATTTTTTAATAAACACTAACCTGGAAGGAACGTAAAAGAAAATAAGTTCAACTGATAATAGCTTCAGAAAAATAAAATATGGAAAGGGAAAAATATTTAAACTAAAAAATGAAAAGATGAAAACAGTTGAAGAAAAAGTAATACCAAAGATAACCAAAGAATATCCACCATAAGTAGTATAGGAGTCCTATTAAAAGAAAATCAAAATAACACAACAGAATAAATTTGTTGATGATTTAAAAATAACGTAATTGAAATTAAAAAACACTTGAAATTACATACTGAAAGTACATATTGCATAGTTGGGAAAATACCCAAAATGGGAAACACTGAGCTAAACAATACTAAATATACAAATCTAAAGAAAAAGAAAAAAAATCTTTCAGTCATCTAGGCAACAATTACAGAATATACATTTATTTCAAGATAGGCCATGATGGGCCATAAAATAAGATTCAGTGAAATTCACTACAACAGATTTAAATTAGAACTCAACAACAATAAGATATTTAAAAATCCCCGGATATTTGGTAATTTAAAAGTACACTTCTAAAAACTCACTTCAAAAAAGAAATCACAAAGAAAATTAGTACATATTTCAAACTGAATGGTAATAAAACACAACATATTAAAATTTGTGGTATGTAGCTAAAGCAGTGTTTAAAGACAAATTTATAGCTTTTTCTATATCAGGAAGAAAAAAGATTTGAATCAGTTACCTAACTTTCCAGTTTAAGGAACTGGAAAAAGAATAATTGAACGCAAAGAAGTCAGGAGAAGAATAAGGATGAGATCAGAAAACAATACGTGAGAAATCAGACAAATGAGAAAAAGTTGATTCTTTGAAAAGTTTTAAAAATTCATAAATGTACCAAGACTATACTTCAATAGTTTATTATAAAACAACCACAAAAACCTTACCTTGGCCAATTCTGTAATTTTACCAAAACCAGGCTTCCAAGAGGGAGCTGTGAATAGACAATCTTAAACCCACTTTGACGAAGCTGAGACTCTTCAGGAAAGTCTTCTTCAGAAATGGAGCACTTATTATATCTTGAATCAGTGTTCATGAAGCAGTACCATGGCTCATTGTGATCAACTTTGGCTGCATCCTCACTTGACAACAATCTCCATTTCAAACAACTTTCATTCTCACATTGAACCCACACTTTGTTTACATACATGTTGTTTTCCACTGAGGAATCCATTGCACTGTTACAATACTGTACTATTATCTTACTATCCAATTTTTCTTTTTCCATAAATGCATTGAATCTGAAATATAAATAAGAGGAAAATAGAAGGATAAAGATTAGGGAGTATAAGGAGAGAAAGTTCAAACCAAAATCTGAGAAATAGCTCTTTGATATCTTCTTTGTCCACCCCCTCTCTATTCTATAAACACTAAACATGTAGAACATGTGATGTTTCCAGCTACCCGGAAACAAAGGAAAAAAATAGACGCATAAATCACTCTGGGGACAGAATGCTCCAAAATTAAAAATAAAAAAGTATGATGGAGCAGAAGAGGAGTAGAAGTTAACTACAATATCTACTAATCTACTACGTAGTACACATCTGGTAGGTATCCAATACTTTTGCCATAATAATAGCTAAACCTTATTGAATGCTATGAGCCAGGTATCATTCTAAGTGCCTTGTGCACACAGCTTATATAGTCTTCCCAACAACCTTAGTATGACCATTTTTAGAGAGAAAAGTTAAGTAATTTGTTTAAGGTACCAGAGTTAGTAGATAGTAGAGCTGGGATTTAAATGCAGGCACTTTGTTTCCAAATTCTGTGATCTTATCCACTAGGCTGTACTGTCTCTTGGATATACAATTTTAACAATTTTTTGGTGGAATCTTAGAGTTTTTTATATATGAGATCATGTATTTGGCAAACAGAAAAAATTTTACTTCTTCCTTTCTGATATGGATGTCTTTTATATCTTTTTCTTGCCTAATTGCTCTGGCTAGGACTTCCAGTACTATGTTGAATAAAAGTGGTGAGAGTGGGCACCCTTCTTGTTCCTGATCTTAGATGAAAAACTTCCAGTTTTTCACCAGCGAGCATGACGTTAGCTGTGGGCTTCTCATATATGGCCTTTATTTTGTTGAAGGACATTCCTTCTATACCTAATTGGAGAGTTTTTTATCATCAAAGGGTGTTCAATTTTGTCAAATGCTTTCTCTGCATCTATTGAGATAATAACATGATTTCCACCTCCTTCATTGTGGTGTATCATGTTTATTGACTTGAATATGTTGAACCATCCATGCATCTCAGGGATAAATTCTATTTGATCATGGTGTGTGATCCTTTTAATCTGCTGTCAAATTCTGTTTGCTAGTATTTTATTGAGGATTTTAGCATATACATTCATCTGGGATACTGGCCTGCAATTTTCTTTTCTTGTAATGTCCTTATCCAGCTTTGGTATCAGGGTAACGCTGGCTTCATAAAATGAATTTGGAAGTGTTCTCTCTCTTCAATTGTTTGGAAGAGTTTGAGAAGGACGGCCACTAATTCTTCTTTAAATGTTTGGTAGAATATACCAGTAAAGCCATCTGATCCTGGAGTTTTCTTTGTTGGGAGAATTTTTGATCACAGATTCAATCAGCTTACTTGCTATTGGTCAGTTTAAAATTTCGATTTCTTCATGATTCAGTCTTGGTAGGTTGCATGTTTCTAGTTTATCCATTATTCTAGGTTATCCAATTTTTTGGCATATAATTGTTCACAGTAGTCTCGTGATCCTACATATTTCTGCGGCATCAGTTGTAATGTTTCTTATTTCATTTCTGCTTTTATTTGAGTCTTCTCTTTTTTTCTGTTAGTCTAAAGGTTTGTCAATTTTGTTTATCTTTTCAAGAAACCAACTCTTAGTTTCAGTGATCTTTTCTATTATCTTTCTAATCTCTCATTTATTTCTGCTCTAATCTTTGTTATTTCCTCTGTCTACTAAATTTAGACTTAGTATTTCTTTTTCTAGTTCCATCTGGTGTCAACTTGGGTTGTTTGAGATCTGTCTTTTTTCTTAATGAAGACTTTTTTGCCATAAATTTCCCTCTTAGAACTGCTTCTACTGCATCCCTTATTTTTAGTATGTTGTGTTTCCATTTTTGTTTGTCTCAAGATATTTTTTTTTCTTTTGGTGAGGAATATTGGTCTTGAGCTAACATCTGTTCCCAATCTTCCTCTTTTTGCTTAAGGAAGATTGTCACTGAGCTAACATCCATGCCAACCTCCCCTACCTTGTACGTGGGATGCTGCCACAGCATGGCTTAATGAGCAGTGTGTAGGTCCACACCCAGGATCCAAACCCATGAACCCCAGGCCAACAAATCAGAGACTACAAACCCAACCACTACACCATCAAGCTGGGCCCTCAAGATATTTTTTTATTTCTCTTTTGATTACTTCTTTGACTCAATGGTTGTTCAGAAGCATGTTGTTTAATCTCCAAATATTTGTGAATTTTTCAGTTTTTCTCCTGTTACTGATTTCTAGTTTCACACCATCGTGGTCAGAAAAGATGTTTAATATGATTTCAATCTTCTTATCTTTGTTAAGACTGGTTTTGTGGCCTAACATATGATCTATCCTGGAGAATGTTCCATGTGCACTTGAGAAGAATGTGCATTCTGCTGCTGTTGGATGGAATGTTCTGTATATGTCTGTTAGATCCTTTTCATCTAAACTATAGTTTAAGTCCAACGTTTCCTTATTGATTTTCTGTCTGGATGACCTATCCATTGCTAAAATGGGGTATTGAAATTCTCTATTATTACTGCATTGCTGTCTATTTCTACCTTCAGATCTCTTAATATTTGCTTTATATATTCATATGCTCCAATATTGGGTGTATAAATATCTTCAATTGTTATGTTCTCTTGATAAATTGACCCCTTTATCATTATATAGTAATCTACTTTGTCTCTTTTTACAGTTTTTAACTTAAATTCTATTTTGTCTGATATAAGTATAGCCATCCTTGCTCACTTTTGTTTTCCATTTGCATGGAATGTCTTCTTCCATCCTTTCACTTTCACTCTATGACTAGAGAATTAGTCTATTTAAAGTAATTTTTTTTTTGGAAGATTAGCCCAGAGCTAACATCCAATGCCAATCCTCCTCTTTTTTTGCTGAGGAAGATTGGTCCTGAGCTAACATCCATGCCCATCTTCCTCTTCTTTATATGTGGGATGCTTGCCACAGCACGACTTGATGAGTGGTGTGTAGGCCTGCACCCAGGATCCGAACATGTGAACCCCAGGCTGCCGAAATGGAGCGTGCAAACTTAACTGCTACACCACTGGGCTGGCCGCCAATTTAAAGCAATTTTTGATAGGGAAAGCCTTGCTTTTGCCCTTTTAATTCTCTTCTGGGTGTTTTGTAGATACTTTTTTCCTTTCTTCTTCTCTTGCACTCATCCTTTGTGATTTGATTTTCTCTGGTGGTATGCTTTGATTCTTTTCTCCTAATCTTTTGTGTATCTACTATAGCTCTTTGCTTTGTACTTACCATGAGGCTTACGTAAAACATCTTACAGTTATAACAGTTCATTTTTAAGCTAATTTCAATTGTATACAAAAGCTATACACATTTAATCCTTGCCCTCACATTTTATCTTTTAGATGTTATAATTTACATCTTTTCATACTATGTATCCATGAAAAAATATTGTAGTTATAGTCATTTTTAATGCTTTTGTATTTTAACCTTTATACTAGAGTTGCATGGGATTTACATACTGCCATTACATATTATTGTGAATTTAACTTTATATTTACCTATACTAGTGAGTTTTATACTTCCATGTTTTCATATTACTAAATAGCATCCTTTCATTTCAGATTGAAGAACTTTTTCTAGCATTTCTTGTAAGGCAGGTCTAGTGGTGATGAACTCCTTCAGCTTTTGTTTCTCTGGGAATATCTTTATTCTCCTTTTTTTTTTTTTTTTTTTTTTGGTGAGGAATTTTGACCTTGAGCTAAGATCTGTTGCCAGCCTTCTTCTTTTGTTGCTTGAGGAAGATAAGCCCTAAGCTAACATCTGTGCCAATCTTCCTCTATTTTGTATGTGGGTTGCTGCTTCAGCATGGCTTGATGAGTGGTATAGGTCTACACCCAAGATCCGAAACTGCGAACACGGGCTACTGAAGTGCAGGGTGCCAGATGTAATCACTACAACACAGGTCGGGTCTCCTCTCTCCTTCAATTTTGAAGGCCAACTTTGCCAGGTAAAGTATTCATGGTAGGCAGTTTTTTTCTTTCAGAATTTTTAACATATCATCCCACTCTCTTTTGGCCTTCAAGGTTTCTGCTGAATAGTCTTATAGTCTTATAGTCTTATGGGGGTTCCCTTGTATGTAACATGTTGCTTTTCTCCTACTGCTTTGAAAATTCTCTCTTTAGCTTTTGAGACTTTGATTATATAATGTAGCTCTTTTTGAAGTATCTTCTTTGGTTTTCTTTAGGCTTCAATCTGGATGTCTATTTCTTAACACAGGTTTTGGAAGATTTGAGCCACTATTTCACTGAATCATCTTTCTATGCCTTTCTCTCTTCTTCTGGGACTCTCAGAATGCATTTATTCACCCACCTGATGGCGTCCCATAAGTCCTTTAATCTATCTTAACTCTCTTTCTTCCTTTTTCTTTTTACTTCTCTGATTGGATGATTTTCAATGACCTGTCTTCAAGTTCACTGATCCTTTCTTCTGTTTGATCTAGACTGCTGTTGAACTCCTCTATTAAATTTTTCAATTCAATTATTGTATTCTTCAGCTCTATGATTTATTTTTCATATTTTTCAAATATTTCCTCTCTGTTGAAATTCTCACTTTGTTCATGCACTGCTTTCTTGACCTCAGTGAGTATCTTTATGACCATTATTTTGAATTCTCTGACAGGTAAGTCTACCTCTATTGGTTTTATCACTGGGATGAGCCAGGGGGAGAAGGCACAGGAAGTTCCCATTCAGGGAACATGTCCATTCAGGGTCTCATAGGACTACTGATGATGTGCCCCATCAGGTCCCAGGTGTAGGCTAATTAGAAGCCCAACCCTTGGTCAGCAGCTGGGAAAATATGCAGTCAAATCTCTTCCAGGGAGAAACTGGGAACCTTATGGTTTTTCATGCTTCCTCTCTGCTGAGGCTAGAGGGGTAGTGGGAGGAAGTGCTCACACATCTGTTAAAAATTGCCTCTTTGTTCTCTGTGGTGAAGAGACACTTGCAAATACTCCACCCTTTTGGCTCACTGAGCTGAGTGATCTGGGAGGCAGCCCTCAAGTGGCAGCCATATAAGATGGGAGCTAGATATATGGACAAGCTCCTTCCAAAGAGAAGCTGGAGACTTGCTTTTATCATTGGAGTGAATGAGGAGGAAGAAGGCAAGGGAAGTACCCACATGCCCTTTCAGGTCCCTGGAGGAGCCCAGTCAGCTTCCAGATGCAGGCTGATTAGAAGCGCAACACTTGGGCAGCAGGTAGAAAAAATATGTAGTCAAACCCCTATAAGGGAGAAACTGGTAGCCTTGTGTTTTTGCCTGCTTCCTTTGTGTGGAGCCCAGAGAAATAACCATGGTAAGTGCTCACACTTCTGTTTAAAACCACCTCTTTGTTTAATATGGTCCTGGGAGACTCATAAATGCTGGGCCCACTGGCTCAGAGAGCTAGGTGATTTGGGAGCCAGGCTTTGGGTAGCAGCCATAAAAGTTAGGGATTTAGCTGAGTGGTCCAAATCCTTTGCTCCTCAGGGAGAAGCTGGCAATTGGGGTTCCTTCCTGATTGTAAGGTGCTGCACTGGAGGTTTATGGCACAAGTGTGTCTCAGCTTTTCCTACTCATTTCAATGTGGGTATTTTCTCAATCGTTCAATATGCAGGAGTCACTCAACTAATTTCTGTATCTCTCTCTGAGGGAACTGATTTGTGTGTAGCTGTTTACTCAGTTCATCTGTAGGAGGAAGGAAAGTCCAGAGCCTCCTATTCTGCCATGTTGTTGATATGCTTTATATTTTGTTTACATTTACTTTACCTCCAGGAAAAGATTAAACAATAGTAGTAATAGCAGATATCTTTATCTTGTTGTGTCTTTGATAATATTGAAGCATAAATCTGGTCATCAAAAATGGAAGAAATTAGGGGCCAGCCCAGAGGTGTAGTGGTTAAGTTTGCATGCTCTGCTTCGGCGGCCCGGGGTTCATGGGTTTTGACCCCAAACATGGATCTACACAGTGCTCATCAAGCCATGCTGTGGCAGCATCTTACATACAGAAAAAAACAGAGGAAGACTGGCACAGATGTTAGCTCAGCGACAGTCTTCCTCTAGCAAAAAGAGGAAGATTGGCAACATATGTTAGCTCAGGGACAATCTTTCCCACCAAAAAAAAAAAAGGAAGAAATTAAAATTATTTTTGTTGGGGCTGGCCTGGTGGTGCAGTGGTTAAGTGCACATGTTCTGCTTCAGCAGCCCAGGGTTCGCCAGTTCGGATCCTGGGTGTGGACATGGCACCACTTGGCAAGCCATGCTGCGGTAGGCATCCCACATATAAAGTAGAGGAAGATGGGCAGGCATGTTAGCTCAGGGCCAGTCTTCCTCAGCAAAAAAAGGAAGATTAGCAGCAGATGTTAGCTCAGGGCTAATCTTGCTCAAAAAAAAATAATAATTTTTGTTAAGGCTTCCAGGACACCATCATCCATCCTCCACAAGGCCCCACAGTGGGCTACAAACAAAGCAGGAGGAGGAGGACATGACATTGGCCACTGAGTGAAGGGCTATTAACTCAAAAAACAAATATAAAGAGAGATGTGGAAGTTTTGCGTTTTTTTTTTTTAAGACTGGCCCTGAACTAACATTTGTTGCCAATCTTTTTTTCTTGTTTTTCCTTTTCTTCTTCTTCTCCCCAAAGCCTCCAAGTTCACAGTTGTATATTCTAATTCTAGGTCCTTCTAGTTCTGCTACATGGGACACCGCCTCCGCATGGCTTGATGAGTGGTGCCAGTCTGTGCCCATGATCCGAACCGGCAAAACCCTGGGCCACTAAAGCAGAGCACACAAACTTAACCACTTGGTGAGGGGGCTGGCCCCCAGAAGAGTCTAAGTCTAAGGCAGGTATTGGGAGTCTGTGTGGACAACTAAGCTGAGGGTGAAGAGTTGGGGTACAGTTCTAGAACAATGAGATTATCCACTACAAGTTCATTCAAGAACCTTCTATTTATATTTACTTAATAGATAATAAAAATAGGATTTATTGATATTTAACATCAAATTGAAACTAGAATCCTCATTCAGACCATATATAAGCAGGTCATATGTCCTAAATGGGATATGAGGTCTCCTGCCGGAAAAGTGGGAGGTACCATAACTCAGTTACCATACTGTATTGCAGTCATATATAACTAGTTAAAAAGGTTTATAGATTATATTATCTAAACTATTCCTCACAAAATGGAGTCACTTTAAAATATTTCTATAGAAACAGCATATTGAACAGAATACTAATAATGCAAATCATTAAAGTGCAAGAAATATGAAAGCAGAAAATGATTACTACCTGTCACTCAACTGCCTAGGATTTTGTCCTTGCAACCATTGTGCTGCTATAAAGGAGAAAGTACTCGAAACTTATGGCACCATATCAATGGAAAGCTTAGGAAAATCTATTATGATAGCCTATTATAAAATGCTAAGGGGATTAAAAGATTACTTTTAAATGGTAGATAAAATTTTCAGATTTTCTTAGAAAGTTGGGTCTCACAGTGGATAATACTGAGAAGATAAATTAACACTAAGAAAATGTCATTATTACTTAAATAGTGATACTCATTTTCAATTGTGTCTAACCTAAACCTCTAGGTATTTTAGATTTGACATAGTTTATCCAGGCTAATAGAATTTATAATACAGATTATAAAATCCTTATTCTTTTCAAACCAGATTCTCATTATTTCTACTTCCTTTTCTCCAACACTTTCTTGGTTTTCAAAAGTAGTGCCATACACAGAGCATACAAATGAAGAGGACAGAAAGAATGTGGTCAGGAGAGTGCTAGAGTCCTCAAAGAGGTGCCTAAAAAATCATGCCTAAGCAGTCTATACTTTAGTTTATAAAGATATTGACAAGTGCAAAGCTATGCTAAGCACAACACTTGCTTTACTCAACTTCTGTTTTTCATTTTTTATTTCATAACTTAGCTAACAAATTCAACTAGAGAATTCAGAAGAAAATTTCAAAATTAAATTTTGGAAAATGGAAAACATGGAGTGACTATTGAAAATTACACAGCCATAAGTTCAGGTTGTATAGTGGTTTATTTATTCATTCATTCAAGGCAATAGTTATGAATGGTTACAGACACTCAAGTTTTAGTCAGACAGCTCTACCACTTTTTACAAGGCAAATTAGTTAACCACTCTAAAACTCTGGTTCCTTATCTGGGGATAAGAAGAGTACTACCTCTCTGGGACCTCTTATATAAGGACACTAATCTCAATCATGTAGGCTCTGCCTTCATGACTTAGTCACCTCCTATTAACATCACTTTGGAGGTTAGGTTTCAATATGAATTGGGGGTGGACACAAATATTCAATCTATAGCATTCTATCCCCAGCCCCCCAAAATTCATATCCCTCTCACATGAAAAATGCATTCATTCCATCTCAACAACCCTAGAAAGTCTTAACTCCTTCTAACATCAACTCAAAAATCTAAAGTCCAAAGTCTCATCTAAATATCATCTAAATCAGATATGGGTGAGACTGAAGGTAGGATTCATCCTAACGCAAATTCCCCTCCAGCTGTGAATTTGTGGAATAAAACATGTTATATGCTTCCAAAATACAGTGGTGGGACAGGCATAGGATAAGGCATTCCCCTTCCAAAGTGAGAAATAGGAAAGAAGTGACAGGATCCTAGCAAGACTAAAACCGGAAGGCTGGAGAATAATCCTTTTAGGCTCTGTGCTCTACCCTCCAGGCACACCGGGATTGTGGTCCTGCCTTCCAGATCCACTGGGGTGGGTTCTACCCCCACAGTTTTGCCAGGTAGGGGGTCAGCCCCCAAGGCTTCAGGTGACCTCCCCCTCCTTGGCTTTGGGCAGCCTACTCCCATGGCTTTGCTTGGTACAGCCCGTACCACAAGCAGCTCTCACAGAGTCACATGCCTGAGGCTTCCCTGGGCTGGAATCACTTGCAGGTGGCTTTACTGGTTTGGGTCATGAGGGTGGCCCCAGCCCCACAGCTCCACTGGGCAATGCCCTAGTAGGAGCTGTCTGTGGTGACTCTGACCTTGCAGGGATTCTCTGCCTGTGTCATAAGCCACACAATCTAGGTCGAAGTAGCCATGCTTTCATGGCTTGTGCACTCTGTGCCCAGGCAGAGACAGCACTACAGGGATAGCAGCAAAGTTTGCTGCCTGTGCCCCCTGAGCGAGTGGCTACTGCAGCCTATGCCATGGGGACCCACTAGAGCTGGACCTGGGCAATCAAGGAGCACTAATGCAGGGAGCAAAGGCCTTGAGGCAAGGCTGGCAACATGTGCCAAGGTCCCATAAGTGCGCATGGCTCCTCCTTTGAAATAATTCTGCCCTCCAGGCCTTGCACTCTGGGCCTGTGATGGGGGTGACGGCCCTGATGATCTCTGAATTGCCTCCTTCTAGGTCTTGAACAACAGCACCCAGCTTCAGTTTAGATGGCTAATTTCCTTATCAGATGGATCTTTGGCCACACCTTTCATATTCTCTCCCAAATAGTTCACTGATTCTTTTCAATATGGACAGACTGAGAATTTTCCAAATCTTTAAGTTTTGCTTCCTTTCTGATTAATAATTCCATCTTTAAGTCTTTTCTCTCTTCTCACGTTTTATTATAAGCAGTCAAGAAGAACTAAGCTGCACCTTCAACACTTAGCTTAGATACTTCCTCAGCCAAATATCCAGTTTCACTGCTCACAAGTTCTATCTTCCATGAAACACAATCTTTGCCACTTTATAACAAGGATCGCCTTTCCTCCACTGTCCAATAAAATGTTCCTCATTTCTATCTGAGACCTTATCAGAATGGCCTTTACTGTCCATATTTCTACCAAAATTCTGTTCAAGATTACTTAGGTGTTCTATAAGAAGACTGAAGCTTTCTCTATAGTTCTTTTCTTTCTGAGCTCTCACCAGAATCATCCTTAATCGGCTTAATGTAGACTTTTTCTAGCAAGAACTTCAAAACTCTTCCAGCCTATACACATTACCCAGTTCCAAAGCCACTTCCACATTTTTAGGTATTTATTATAGCAGTACTTCTCAGTACCACTTTCTACATTTGTACTACTATAACGAAAATACCATAGACTGGGTGACTCACAAACAATAGAAGTTTATTTCTCACAGGTCTGGAGGCTGGGAAGTTTAAGATCAAGGCACCAGCAGATTTGATGTCTGGTGAGAACCCACTTCCTGGTCCATAGATGGCTGCCTTTTCGCAGTAACCTCATTTGGTGGAAGGGGCAAGGCATCTCTCTGGGATCTCTTTCATAAGGGTATTAATCTCATTCATGAGGGCTCCACCTCCTAATAACCATCACATTTTGGAAGGACACAAACATTCAGCCTATAGCAATAATCAAATGTATGTTGGTTTCTGAAGGGATGGGACGGTTTCTACTGATAAGGGAGGACAGGGGCAGACGAACAGAAGATTTCTGTTTTGGGCAAATGGATGAACAGTGGAGTTAATAACCAAATAAGGGACATAAATATAGAGGAACTTGAGGTTTGGGGAACAGGAATAATATGTTCTTTTTGGTCTTGAGTTTAAGATGCCTGTGAATCTATAGACTGGGTGACTTATAAACAATAGAAATTTATTTCTCACAGGTCTGGAGCCTGGGATGTTCAAGATCAAGACACCAGCAGATTTGGTGTCTAGTGAGAACCTACTTTCTGGTTCATAGATGGCTGCCTTTTGCTAGAAAAGCAATTTGAAGTATGGGTCTGTTCCTCCAGAGAAAAGTTCTAGAGTCACACAATAGAAAGTCAGAGTATAAACTGGTTACCAGAAATCCTAGGAATCTACTCACTCTTAAATGCCTGCCCATTTGACTTTTACCGCATGTTTCTTTCAAAGGAAACCATTTTCTAATCACTTAGTCCAAAGACTTGTTCTTAAACCTCTAACCACTACTGCTTTGTTTACTGGTTCCTCTTTCTTCCCTTAGCCACTAAATGTAGGCCTTTTCCAAGGTTCTGACTTCCAGCTTCTCTTTCTATATTATCTTCCTTGGGGATTTCACTAGAATAGCTTTGACACTCTGTCCCATGCAAATAGGTGCCAAATCTCCATCTCAAGTCTCATCTTCACAGCTACATTCCAAATAATTTTGACACTGTCACCTGGATTCTCCTCAAGCACCCTGACCTTGGGCCAAATTGATTTTTCTTCTCTTTCAAAACAGTTTATCTTTCCCACTACTTTTATCTAGGCTCAAATTTCACTTTGAAACCGCCTACTTCCTCATCCCCTCCATTTAAACAGGTGTCATTTTCTAATAACTTGAAGATTCAAAAGATTTCTGTTTATGCTCCCACCTTTTTAATCCTACAAATACATATCCAGCCCAGCTCTTCATTAGTTCACAAATACTGCTATAAAAAGCCTGCTAACCAGTTGGTCTACTTTTTCTCTGTCTCCCCATTAATTCTTTCAACTCACTGATAACACTTTTTTTTTTTGAGGAAGATTAGCCCTGTGCTAACATCTGCCGCCAATCTTCCTCTTTTTACTGAGGAAGACTGGCCCTGAGCTAACATCCGTGCCCATTGTCCTCTACTTTATATGTGGGACACCTGCCACAGCGTGGCTTGCCAAGCGGTGCCATGTCCGTACCTGGGATCTGAACTGGTGTACCACAGGCTGATGAAGCAGAATATGCAAACCTAACCACCGTGCCACCGGGCCAGCCCCTAGGTTAATCTTATAAACTCTTAATAACTGGTGCTCTTGCTAAAAAAAAGTATATTATTTTCCACTGCTAACATAATTGGAAATAAGAGCCCCATTTTGTATTTGAAATCTCCACAATATAACTCAATAGTGTAGTAGTTAAGAGTATGGGTTTTATTACCAGTCAAACCTAGATTAAGATCTAAGAACATCAACTTAATAGTTGTATAACCTTGGGTAAATCATTTAATATCTTTTCATCCGGAAAGTGGAAATAATACTAACACCTACCTCATGGAGCGTTCTTAAAGTTCAATAAAATAATGCATGAAGGGTACATAGCAAGAGGCACAGTACACAGTAGGTCCTCATTAAATTACTGCTAGCATTACTTTCTTTTACTAGTCTTTCAAACTGCATCTTACGTTATTTGATATTCCCCATATCCAATGTGTTCTGTCTCTATACCTTTGCTCATATTATCTTCTCTACTCTATCATTCCCTTCAATGGCCTATTTTCAAGACTGACCTCAAATATCCTCTCTTGCAAGAAGTCTTTCTGGATCTCCCCAATCAGCTGCATTTCTCCCTGCTTGACCTTCATGTCTTAACTTCTGGTATTTACAATATTCTGGTTCATATTATACTGATGTATACTTGCTACCACTAGACTTTAAGCTCTCTGAGGACAGAGACATTATTTTTATATCTCTAGCAATGAATGAGTTAATGATAGAAACATTGTTCTCCATGTGTTGATCCCAAAATATCCAAATAGTGCTTTACGTGCAGGAATTTTTCATATCTCTTCCCTAACTTTGCCCAATCTCTTCTATATTTCTGTGGAACATCTGGAACTGGCTAAACATCCTAACAGATAAGAAATGGATTAATGAGCAATTTTTTTTGATAACATTACAAAATGCATTACTAGTTAAATTAAATTTATTCAAGAGACCATCAAGGTCTATAGAAGTCCACTAAACAGTTCTAAGCAACTCAATATGGAACAATTAATATAGGAGTTTGTAGCAATAAAGTGAAATTCATGAGCCAAAGAAAATAAGAAAAGTCCATATGGATTTTACATAAATTCTCCAAAGATTTCTGTATTCCATGAATGTTATTTTAGAATGTTATAGCAGTCTAAAAAAAATTAGAAAATAAGATCAATTCTTCTTGAACTGAAATATTACATAGTTTCACTGTTCAACAGAACAAAGGTCTTTAAGATGGGAGTATAGCCAATATGAATTCTTGTGAAGCATCAATTTTTATTACAATGTATATGTATTTTGTGAGTGATGTATCCCAGATGGTAAAATTACAACATACCCAAGGAGTTCTGAACAATATCAGAATATAATGAGACACTGTGAATAAATACAGAATAGGAATGAAGATAAATGGCTACCTACAATAGAAGTTGTTTTTATTGTTTGTATATGAATGAGAAAAATAACGATTGTTCTTATAAACAAAAAAAAGGTGTCATTATTCTTTTGCTCGCCAACATTGTTTTTATAGGAAGTGTATCCATTTTTAATCACAGGCTATCCCAGATGACTTGGAGGCAAAAATGTAGTTTCTAATCTTGGTTACGTAACTCTCTAGCTGTGTAGTCTCAAGAGGGCCTCAGTATTCTTATCTGTAACATAAGGAACATAGGACAAGATGATCTCTAAAAACTTGTCCTGCTTCAATGTTTCTTGATTTATCCATTCTAGCTCCTCCTCAAAAATCCTCTACTTCCCCTGCTGGATTATCAGGGGCCCTGCCATGTTCTTTTTAACTATGTATCCGAGTCCAAATTTCATCAGCCATCCTTTCATCACAGCTGCATTAAGTCTTGTCAGTTTTGAAGATTTGCTAAACCTTATTTGCTTTGAAGTATGTGGCGGTTTTCAGCGTTTATTCTGTTTTTGGTTCATATATAATCTCCCTTAACCTGGCAATCATGTTAGTCTAAAAGGTGTATTTCTTGTCAATCATTAACATCTAGCACTCTTCATCACCTTCAATCCCAATTTGGAGTCTCAGTCTGTTATCTTCCATCATCTATCCTGAAAGATGCTTTTACCACTATCTTGAAGGCAATTAAATATAGCAGATAATGAATTCTCTCTGGCAAATTTTGATAGAGTGTTTCACTGTCCTTCCCACGTAACCAGTTCAATATGATATTATCAACTCTGAAGTCAGAAAGTCTAATAGGAGTCCAGAATCTACCAATTACTGGTTGTCTAACTTTGGGAAATTCATTTAACCTCTTGTAATTTTATCTGCAAAAATTATATTTCATAGAGAGGTTGTAAAGATGAGTTTTTAAAAACTAAATGTATGCAATAGAGCACAATAATAGGAATAAAAATGCTTTTGTACTAGGGACAGTCAAGTTTAGAAGTTCCTCCAATACTCTCAGAGTTGGAATTTTGTTTTTTAATTCTTAGGAAGATTCCATGAGGAAAAACAAAAACCAAAATACAGAGAAAGGAGGTGAGGTCTATAGTAGCAAAATGAGATAGGGGTTCTACAGGGATGAATTTGAAGAAGTTGCCTATCAATCTAGCAAAGCTTAAAACTATATAAATCTATAATTTTTAAATGGTAAAGAACTATTTGAAATTCTCATACACTAACAAAGTGTAAATTGGTGGAAACTATGGGAGGAAAATTTTACAATATGTAACAAGGGCCTTTAAAGTGTACCCATGTAGCAACAGAATTTCATCCAAGTTAAGTTGCTGATTTTGACAACTACATTATGGTCATGTAATAATAAGAATAATTCCTTGTTTTTGGAAATACACACTGAAGTATCAAGCGGTAGAGGGGGATCATGTCTGCAACTTAATCTTTATACAGATTGCATTCTTTGCTGTGTGTGGTCAACCCCTCTAGCACCAGCAAGCCAAACAAGGAATGCAAGATGCCAACCCCACAGCCACCTGTGAGTGTGATGGCAGGTGGGTGTGATGGTTAGCTTTATGTGTCGACTTGGCTGGGCTGGGGTACCCAGATATTTTTTTCAAATACTACTCTGGATGTTTCTGTGAAGGTTTTTGGGGGAAGAGATTAACATTTAAATTGATGGACTTTGAGTAAAGCAGATTACCCTCCATAATGTGGGGGCCTCATCTAATTGGTTGAAGGCCTTAACAGAACAAAAACTGACCTCCCCAGCAAGCAAGAGGGAATTTTGCAAGCAGACTGCCTTTGGACTTGAGATGCAACTTTTCTGAGTCTCCAGCCTGCTGGTTTAACCCATCAGATTTTGAACTCACCAAGTTTCCACAATCATGCAAGTCAATTCTTTAAAATAAATCTCTCTTTATATATATACATATCCTGTTGGTTCTGTTTCTATGAAGAACTATTACAGAGGGTAAGTAAAAACATCACATAGCTCACATTGAAATTGTGCAGCTTCTTCTTTCTTCTTCTTTTTTTTTTTTGGTGAGGAAGATTGGCCCTGAGCTAACAACTATTGCCAATCTTCCTCTTTTTTGCTTGAGGAAGACTGTCACTGAGCTAACATCTGTGCCAATCTTCCTCTATTTTGTATGTGGGACACCACCACAGCATGGCATGATGAGCAGTGTGTAGGTCCATGCCCAGGATCCGTACCTACAAACTGTGGGTCACCAAAGTGGAGAGCACTAACTTAACCACAATGCCACCATGCTGCCCCCAGTAGCTTCTTTCTTTATTAAGCACTCTTATGGGTGTTGTCAAGTTTTTATTATATTCCAGAGTTCCAAAAAATTTCTAATAGTTTTTGCCAGCTTAATCATTGTTTTCAATGCAGGGACAGATTTTTTGGAGTTCCCTACTCTGCCATTTTCAGTGACATCACTATGACTTACTCTTAAATGATTCAATATATATTCCCAAATGTATATTGAATATATATTCCAAAATGTTAATATTTGGGAATATTTGGTAAATCTGGGTGTAAAGTAACTGAGACTTCTTTCTTCTAGTCTTGAAACCTTTCTCTAAGTGTGAAATTATATCAAAATAAAACAATTTTCAAAATGTAGCTATCTTGGAGACTTCAAGATGGAAGACTGAATACATGCCAGAGTCTTCTCATCCTACTCGAAGTGCCAGGAAATTACAGATGAGTGTATCTCCATATCTCCTAAATGATATAATAACTAAAAATCAAAACAAGAAAAACAGTGCCCTCCACTCTCCAGAAACTATGAGGAATCCTTCCATGAAAGAAGGTAAGTGGGAATGAAGAAAAGGAAGCCACAGTCTAAAACATGCACAGAAGAAAATGCCAACAAAGATGGAAGTTGGTACAAGGGTGTACTAAGCCTACAAGTGTCAGATAATGAAAACAGGAGGGGTCTGGGACAACCGCAAAAGTGATCAGTTGGTAAAGTAGAACATACTGGGTCATCTCTCTCTGGGCCAGGCAGAAAGCAACAGACAAGTCTGTCATCAGGGAAAGGAGAGATAGACAACGCTGGGGTGAAAGGGTAAAACAGGAGCTTCAGGGAACTAGCAACACCCAGGAAGAATGGAGAGTTCTCACTATACAGAAGAAGCTACTAGCTCACGCCATCCAGGAGTTTTGTCCTACCATTTCCCCATCCATATTTAGAGAAGAGCTCAAGTAAAGAGAGAATTCATAAACAATCTCAAATACATAGGTGAGCATTCAATCACAATAATCAAAGAGAAAAGACAATAATGAAAGAGAGGAAACAAATCCAACAAAAGGAAGAACTCATTACCTATAAATAACATGAGCTTAATAAAGCACACAGGACAGCATTTTAGAATATCTACTAGCTTCAGAAAGATATTAAAGGATATTCATTTTTAGAAAAGAATAAACAGAATATCATAGAAATTTAAAATATGATCACTAAAATTTAAAAAATCAATTGACAGGCTGATTGTCAAAACGGTCAAACTAAAAATCGATGAACTGCAAAACAGAGCTAAGGGTTTTTCACCGAATTCAACCTAAACCTAAAAAATAATACATAAGTATAGGAGAAATGAATAAATTAGGAAACAAGTAAGCAAAAACAAAGAACCGATAGAGTTGATCAAAGTGGACTGCCACACAAAAAAATATCATAGCCTAGGTGGCCAAACAACCATCTTAAATAACAGAACACAAATTTATTTTCTCACAGTTTTGGAGGCCAGAAGTCCAAGGTTAAGGTTTCAGCTGACTTCATTTCTGGTGAGAGCTCTCTTTCTGGCTTGTAGATAGCTGCCTTCTCACTATGTCCTCTCTCGCACAGCCTTTCCTCAGCATAGAGAAAGAGCTCTGCTGTCTTTTCTTATAAGGACACTAATCCTATCAGATCAAGCACCCGCTTTTATGACTTCATGTAGCCTTAATTACTTCCTTAGAGACCCCATCTCCAAATATAGCTATACTGGAAATTACAGCCTCAATATATGAATTTGGGGGCACACAAACATTCAGTCCATAACAATCAATAAAACCAAAGCTGGTTCTTTAAGAGCAAATTCAAAATTAAATCATATTAGAAACATAACTATAGAATCTTAGAAAGATTTAAAAGTTCCTAGAGGATACCTTGTATATAACTCAAACGAAAATTTAACTTTCTTTTTTTTTAAAAAAAAGATTGGTAGCTGTGCTAACATCTGTTGCCAATCTTTTGTTTTTCTTCTTCTTCTCCCCAGAGTCCCCCCGGTACATAGTTGTATATTCTAGTTGTGAGTGCCTCTGGTTGTGCTGTGTGGGATGTGGCCTCAACACGACCTGACGAGTGATGCCATGTCTGTGCCCAGTAGCCGAACCAGTGAAACCCTAGGCTGCCAAAGCAGAGCGCAAGAACTTAACCAGTCGGCCAGCAGGCTGGCCCCTAAAAGGAAATTTAAAAAGCCAGATAAGGAGAGTATAAGAAAAGACTTTGTTGATCACATTTAGGAAAGCAGACTTTAAATCTACTAGTTAAAGCAGATCAGATCTGTAAAGTAAATCAGATCTATTAGAATATCAAGAGTAGCTAAAGCAGTCCTCAGAAAAAAGAACAAAGCTGGAGGCATCACAATCCCTGACTTCAAAATATACTACCAATCTAGTAATCAAAACAGCATGGTAGTGGTACAAAAAAAGACACACAGATCAATGAAAAGGAATTGAAAGCCCAGAAATAATTCATACATCTACAGACAGCCAATCTTTGACAAGGGAGCTAAGAACATATAATGGAGAAGGGAAAGTCTCTTCAATAAATGGTGTCGGGAAAACTAGACAGCCACATGCAAAAGAATGACAGTAGATCATTGTCTTACACTATACACAAAAATAAACTCAAAAAGATTAAAGACGTAAAGGTAAGATGTGAAACCATAAAACTCCTAGAAGAAAATACTGGCAGTACACTCTTTGATATCAGTCTTGGCAGGACCTTTTCAAATACCACATCTACTCAGGCAAGGGAAACCAAAGAAAAAATAAACAAATGGAATTACATCAGACTAAAGAGCTTCTGCAAGGCAAAGGAAACCAGGAACAAAATGAAAAGATAATCCACCAACTGGAGAAAATATTTGCAAATCATATGTCCAACCAGGGGTTAATCTCCAAAACATATAAAGAACTCAGCAATTCAATGACAAAAAAACAAACATCCTGGTTAAAAAAAAAGCAGAAGATAGAGGCAGAGGATAGAAGAGACATTTTTCCAAAGAAGATATACAGATAGCCAACAGGGACATGAAAAGATGTTCAACATCATTAACCATTAGGGAAATGCAAGTCAAAACTACAATGAGAGATCATCTTACACCTGTCAGAATGGCTATAATTACCAAGAAAAAAATAACAAATACTGAGAGGATGTCAAGAAAAGGGAACCCTCATACACTGCTGATGGGAATGCGAACTGGTGCAGCCACTATGGAAAACAGTACAGAGATGTCTCAACAAATTAAAAATGCAAATACCATATGACCATATGTCTCTTGAAATCACCAATTCAAAGAGACTTACACACCCCTAGGTTCATCATAGCATTATTCACAATAGCCAAGATGTGAAAGCAACCCAAGTGCCGATCGACTGATGAATGGATAAAGAAGATGTGGTATATATATACAAAGAAATACCATTTAGCCATAAAAAAGACAAATTTATCCCATTTGCAACAATATGGATGGATCTTGAGGGTATTATGTTAAGCAAAATACGACAGAGAAAACAAATACTACATGATTTCACTCATATGCGGAAGATAAACACATGGACAAAGAGAACAGATGAGTGGTTACCAGAGGGAGGGGGATGGGGAGTGGGCAAAAGGGGCACATATACATGGTGATTGATAAATAATAAAGTATACCTGAAATTTCACAATGTTATAAACTGTTATGACATCAATAAAATAATTTTTAAAAAAAGAAGAATATTAAGAGAAAAATTGATGAAGGTCAAATAGGCAATGACAAGTAAGAGTTAATTAGTCCAAGACTGGTTCCCTGAAAGCTGGCCTCCAAAATATGTGGCATCTTACAAAGCTCCGTGGAAAGTGACTATGGTCCAGAGCCTAAAACAATCAATACTGGTCAACCACAATGTTTGGACTCCAACTCCCCTCAACCCAGGGAAAGGGCTGGTGCTAAACCAATCATGTGTACTGACGTGTCCTACTGGTGTGGCTTACTGGCATAGCAAACCTACTGTTAACTTGCAAGATCTTATAGCTGTGACCACAAGGTTTATATTTCACTTAGGCTAGGACTTCCCATCAACCTTGAATGTCATGCCATCAGGACAGTGTTGGAATCAAAGTTTTGCCACATCATATTACTATTGTATTCTGCTCCCTGATCACACCAGGGGAAGTGCTGGTGTTTCTCTAATTATTAATTCAAAGCTCCATAGCTCAATGGTCAAGATCCCTCCAATGGAATTTGGCATAAGGCCCTAGTAGATTGCTATGCTTTGTTTCAGAGTGGAACAGGGCAATGGAGACTCACCACTGACCCCCGTCCCTGTGAGCTTTCTCTAGCAAACACTGCTCCAGCAGGTCTGAGATGTGTGCTACTTGACCACCTGCATTGTTTGCAATGACATACCACATTACAGATTAAAGAAGGAAAACCATATGATTATCTTAATATTTGCTGCCCCAAAAGCACGTGAGAAATTCAACATTCATTCATGATCTTTACAACAAAAAATAAACGTCAATTTCAACCCAGAAGCATTTATAAAAATAAATTCCAGATTGACTAAACACTAATTTAAAAAATATAAAGTAACATATATAACACTGAAGTAGAAATGTCTTTGTATGTAAAGCATGAAGTCATAAAAGAAAGACTGATAAAGTTGAACACGTTGAGATTAAATCTTCCGTGTAACTAAAACTAAAAAAAAACTAAAACCATAAAATAAATTGAAAGGCAACTTGAAAGAGACAAAGACGAAATATTTTCAATATACAGAGGTATGAATATTCAGAATACACAGAGTATGAGGTGAATGTAGAAAAGCTTCAGGAAAGCAGGGAAGCCTCAAGGTTGTTTTTCTGTTTATATTATTTTTTAAATTTTGTAAGACTAAATTTATTTAATATCCTAAAGTCTGATTATTGGTATCTAACAACATAAAAAGTACAAAACAGATTTGTGATGTCTACTATATTAATACAAAGTGTATGACTACATATAGCACATTCCTTGAGCAAAGAGAAGGGAATTTTTAAAATCCAGCTTTAAAAATAAGCACTGAGTCACATTTTTATAAAGTAGGTGAAACATTCTTGTCTCATTATAAAATGTCTGAACTGGTGGTGTTTTTTTCTTGAGCTTTTAGAAAAGCAGCAATGAGAGTACTTTAGTTTGGGCTCAGACAAGAGAGGCTTTTAATGAAGATTTTAGAATTACAGAGCCCACAGCCAGGATTCATTAATCACCTAACATCTCAATGTTTAGACAGCCTGACTAAAAGAAGCCATCCAAAATCCAACCTGCTCAGCATTAATACACATCTCTTCTCTTCTAGTAGAATTTTTCCTTAATATAAAATGAAAAAAAAATTCTAATACGTTAAAACAAGCCAAATGCCCACTCTATACAGGTAAATACCTCACAAAGGTCAAAGGTCCAGAGCTAAAAGTGAATTGTGCAGGTTTTCAGTGAAATCATGAGTCACATAATACAAACAAAAATCAACTATTTACATACATGGTAAGTCCTCTAAGAAACGTACTCGAAGAAGCATTAACCTTTCTTTTGTGCCATTTTGAAGACTTGCACATTTCATTTTTCCGATAGGGTAACATTTTAAGAGAGTATATTAGCTACTATGTGGTAATGCTTTGGTCCTACTCATACAGGATCCCTTATCTCAAAGATGAGAGTTTCCCCAAAGAGGAGCTGTGCTTCTGCTTCAGAAGTCACATATAAATTAAACACTTTATCAAATATTAACATAAAGGGAGGCGAAAAAGGATGCAACACAGACAGTCAAGTTACCTCTTTGTATATTTAGGAATTACTTTCTCCTTCAAGGTATTTACACTAGAAAGCTTAGTGTGTCCTGATTAATATTTCAGTAGTAAAGGTATGCGCGATCAGAACTTCAGCAAAATCTTAATTCAAAATTGTTAACAAATACTTCTAGTGACAAGACTACGTGATTGAGTTATTACAAATTTATTATTATGAGAGATGATAGTCATCTTTGAAAAATGCTTCAACTACTGCTTCTCAATATAGAAGAATAAAACTACATATGGTTTATCATGCAATTAATCCTATTTCTGTCCCTGAAATTCCCCTAATTTCATTCAGTAGAAGGGGATTTAAAAATTTAAGAGCACTTCATAGCAGCACTCAGCTTTCCTATGAAACAGTATCTTAAATATTATGTATACTTTTTTATCTTATAGTAAGCTATATACTGGCTTCAGAGTTTGTGGAAATGGAGAAAAGAAGACCCAATTTCAAACCATTCTAGAAATTGTCTTCTAGCGAATAGCAAGTATCTAAGTCAAAAACAAGACAGCCACTGTTAAGGGCTGAATTGTGCCCCGCACCCCCCACCCCCGCCATTAATAGGTTGAAGTTCTAAACCCCAGTACCTCAGACTGTAACTGTATTTGGAGATAGGGTCTTTAAAGAGGTAATTAAATTAAAATGAAGTCATTAGGGTGAGTTCTAATCTAATCTGACTGGCGTCCTTATCAGAAGAGGAATTTTGAACACAGACGCACAGAGGGAAGATGATGTGAAGACACGGGAAAAACAGCCAAGGAGAGAGGCCTGGAACAGATCCTTACCTCAAGAAGCCTGCAAGGAACAACTCTGCCAACACATTATTTCAGACTTCTAGCCTCTAGAACTGTGAGAAAATGTTGTTTAAGTCACCCAGTCTGTAGTAATTTGTTATGGCAGTCCTAGCAAACGAATACAGCCACTTTCATCATTCTAAAATCTAAACAGTTTCTTTACTCCTTTTCTACATAACCCTCAGTACCACTCCTCACTGGAAATGGGTAGAGGCTCTGCCCGCTGCTCCCCTCTCAGAAGCTGCTTTCTTATTGATGCAGCAAAGCTTAAGAGATGTGTGTCAAGGAGGACTACTGCAAAATGCCTCTTATAGGTAAACCCACAACATATGCTCTGCCTTTTCCAACACACGAGATTAAACAGGAAAAGACACATGTTAGAACCAGAAGCCATCTCTGTATTAGAGCCATCGTCTGACTGGTAACTGCAACAAGGAAATTGGGCTGGAGAAGTACCTGAGGTGGTACCAGGGGCATCAGAATTGTGAGGCTGAAATCCTTCCTGTAGTTTACTGGCCTGGTTGCTTCTTTATCCTATTTCCAAATAGAGTTTTCACTTTCTTTGGTTTCAATATAGAGTTTAGACTGGGTCCTGCCCTTTTATCTGCCACATGATTCCAGTCTTGTTTTCATTTTTATCCAGCTGGCAGCTTTTTCTATCTTTTCACAAGTAGTACTCAACCACTGCAAACATCTTCTGAAGGAGTCTCATTCATCTGCAAACAGCTCTGGAAGTCCTTTCATCATTCACTGTCACTAAATTGAGAAGCGGAGAACCTAGCTCTGTAAATCCAGCAGCCCTCTATACATCAGTACATCTTTGGCTTACAAAACTAAACATCTTTTCTTCTAGAAATAGTCTTCCAAAAGCAGCCCTTCCACACTCAATAACATTCCTGAGGGATGGAGTGTACACCAGGTCATCCCCCTACCCGACATCTACTCCTTCTCCTCTCAACTGCCTCATCTAGGAAGATTCTCTCCATGAGATACTTTTTGTTCTTTTAACAAAGCAGCAGCATACAGCAAAACTTTGAAAGCCTAAGGAAGGGGCAGTATCCACAGTTGTGGGTGAGGTAAGTGGGTATTACAAGGTGCTGAAGAATGCTTAGTATCTAAATGCATTCTGCACTTGGTGGGACATATAGAACAGGGATATGAAGGTTAAAAATATAGCTTCATCTTTCCCTCCTCAGCTTCTATTTCTAGGGAATAATTTTTATTTGCTCCTGGGGACTTAGTTGGCTGATAGATAAAAATGCAGACCTGGAGGGGCTGAGAATGCTCTTTATAGAAGAAAAAACATGAAGATGTTGTAAGGCTTGATTTGGGAGAGTATAAGAAGCAAGAGGGAATGAACTAAGGAAGTGACAGGTCAATTTTTTTAAAAAATGAGTTTTGAGGAAAAGAAGTGAGCAATTCCTGCTGTTTGGAACTCTGAGGAGGACAGATGGGACAGAACTTTTAGGAGTTTACTTAATAGTAAATGAGGACTTCCTCCTCTGCCACCCCTTCAAGAGACTTCATAAAGACTTAAATTAATAGTCAATGATTTTTTTTTCCTAAGATCGGCACCTGAGCTAACAACCGTTGCCAATCTTTTTTTTTTCCCCTGCTTTTTCTCCCCAAATCCCCTCAGTACATAGTTGTATATTTTAGTTGTGGGCCCTTCTAGCGTGGCATGTGGGATGCCGCCTCAGCATGGTTTGATGAGCAATGCCATATCCGCGCCCAAGATCTGAACCAGCGAAACCCTGGGCTGTCGAAGTGGAGTGTGCAAACTTAATCACTCAGCCACGGGGCTGGCCCCATATTCAATAATTTTAAAAACAGAATTTGTATTTTTTTAAATGTGACACTGAGCTGGCCTTATTAGGAGCAGAACAAAAAGCCTTAGATTTGAGGTATATTTGAAGGACTTCCAGATGGGATTTTGGACCAATGGTAAAATATTCAAGCCTGCTTTGGAATAAATCATTACCCTAAAAGAAAGTCACAAATTAACCTTCACCATAACCGTCCAGGGGATTGGGTACTAACCTTTCAGAAGTTATGATGTTTCTTTGAGAATTACTTTAAGGCACAAAGAAATTGAATTCTAGTCAAGAATTCAGGGCTCAATACTTACAGATGAAAACCAGATTTAGGCAGCATTACATGATTTCACTAAATGGAGATACTCTCTTAGGGAGTACAGGCTAAAAATTCATTTTAATCTAGTCTTCAAAAACAGCTAATTGTTAGAGATTGTGTCTTTCCTGGTCTGAAAGAGGAGGTCTGCAGTGGAAATAATTAGATTGATTCAGGGTTCGTCTTTTTACTGGCTATGATTGAAAACACTGAAAATCGGGATACTATGCTACTATCATCCAGCAGGCTTTGGAACCACTAATAGAGGGTGTTTACCATCACAAACCAGAAACATTAATAAGTAACACTGCCAGGGATGGAAGAAAAGGCATTTGAGTTGTGGTTGGAATAAACCAAATGCTTCAACAGTGTCAGGCCCCAGAGGTTGAAAAATGCTGGAAATTAAGTGAGGATCTATAAAATCTAGGATTTGGAATTCACAGTGAACTCAAAGCTACAAAGAACTACTTCTGTGGGAGTATTTAAGTCTACTTCTGCCCCTCTTCTTGCTCCCAAGAGAAACTGTACACTGCAGGGTAAAGATTTGCTGGAATTCTTAGATTAACATCACATAGCAAAGTAAAGGGAAAATAATTTACCTACCTATTCAGACTTTGAGATTTTTGAAATGAGCCCTCCAGCAAGTTATGGAGGAGTAAAAACGAAGAATTAGAAAAGGCAGGATCAGGTTAGTGCAGGAGATATGTAGATAAGAATTACTAAACAAATTACACTTTACTACTAACAAGGAACAAGTCTTAAGAAAAGCAGTGAGGAGTGTCAGGAGCAATTCAGGGCACAAAGATGATTCAGTCTCCTAAAACAAGATCCTTAACTAGCCAAGTTCCTGAGCTTGGGCCAGGTTCTTCACTCACAACCAGTGGACTCTCAGAAGTAGCTCACAGCCCAATGCATAAACTTTCAGCAGAATTAGCTTTCAGTGTGATACGGCTGCCCAGAAATGGAATTGCTGTGACCATCCACACATATTCCTCCAGAGCTCACAAATCTCTTTGTGAGAGGGACAGATATAGTTGTAACCCAGGATTGTTCAAGACCTTGTAATGTGGATAAATCCTCACTTTTACTTTGATTATGGAAAGGTGGGGCACCTATTTGAAACTATCCCCAAAAGAGAAAGGGCTGGCTGAACTTTCTATTTCCCTTGCCTACAGAAGAAACAGATGTATGTGTGCGTGCATGTGTGTAGGAAGGGGGTGGGAGATACAAATACCTTATAAACCTCATACTTCAAAATTTTTCTCCTTGGCATAAGATCTATGTTGATAGCAGAGCCAGATTTAGACAGAGATCTTGACTCTGAAGCTCTTTTGACTTTTCCAAAGCAAAATCAAACACTAAAATTAAATTACTTAAAATTATTCACCCGTATTTAATTTATACCTGAAATTACTCATATGACAGAAATGTAAACCCCTTGTTCTCAGCTAACATCCAGTCCCTTAGCACTCTCACCTTCTGACTTTCAACTCTACTTCTCTATTTCTACTCACTTCATTTTAACCACTCTCTTCCACAGGCAATTTCTCCCAGTAACTTGTCACCACCAAAACATCAATTGCAAGTTTCTCTGATCCTCTTATTCTCCCAACAATTCCACTAAAATCAATCATTTTGTCAAGTAATGCAATCATACATTATTTCAGTCCTATCTTCATTTGTATCCTTCTCCAGCTTTGATTCTATGGCCCATCATTAAAATTACTCCCTTAAAAAAACCTTCAGAAACCTCTCTCCTTTTGACCTTCTTTGGATGAACTCAGTGATCTTTTCTCTCCCGCTCCCTCCTGTACCTGAGCAACTGAATGTTGCATGGGATGACTGGTCTGATTTTTAAAAAATACCTAACAGCTTTATCGAGATATAATTCACATACCGTACAATTAATTCATTTAGGTATACAAAATTCAATAGTTTTTAGTATATTAACATAATTGTGCAACCATTACCACATTCAATTTTAGAACACTTTCTTCACCTCACAAAGAAACCCATCAGGAGTTACTCCCCATTTCCTCCCAAATCCTCCAGCCCTAGGCAAACGCTAACCCACCTTCTCTACACATTTCCTATTCTGGACATTTCATATAAATGGAATCATGCAATATGTGATCTTTTGTATTGTGTATACACATATACATACACAGAATATTAGTCATGCATAAAAAGGAATGAAGTATTGATGCCTGCCACACTGTGGATGAATCTTAAAAATGTTATACTAAGAGAAAGAAGCCAATTACACTTTGCTTATCCATTTACCAGTTAATGGATATTTGAGTTGTTTCCACTTTTTTGCTATTGTGAATAGTGCTGCTACATATGTTCATGTAAAAGTTTTTGTGTGGACATGTTTTCATTTCTCTTGGGTACACACCTGGAGTGGAATTGCTTGGTCATAGGGTAACTCTATGTTTAACATTTCGAGGAACTGTTGTTTTCCAGAGCAGCTGCACCATTTCACATTCCCAACAGCGATGTACCAGGGTTCCAACTTCACTTCCTCACAAATCCTTGTTGTCTGCCTTTTTAATTATAGCCATCCTAGAGGGTGAGAATTAGTATCTCATTTTGGTTTTGATTTACATTTCTCTGACAGCTAATGATGCTGAATATCTTTTCATGTGCTTTTTGGCCATTGGTATATCTTCTTTGGAGAAATGTCTATTTCTCAAAGAAGAAATGTCTTTTGTCAATTTTTAAATTGAGTTAATTGCTTTTCATTATTGACTTGTAAGATATATTTTAGATACAAGTCCCTAATCTGATATATGATTTTAAAATATTTTCTCCCATTCTGTGGGTTGTCTGTTCAGGTTCTTTTATTTTTTTTTGGTGAGGAAGATTGCCCCTTAGCTAACATCTGTTGCCAATCTTCCTCTTTTTGCTTGAGGAAGGTTGTCACTGAGCTAACATCTGTGCCAATCTTCCTCTGTTTTATGCAGGATGCTGCCACAGTGTGGCTCGGGCAGTGTTGTTAGGTCAGTGCCCAGGATCTGAACCTGTGAACCCAACGCCACCGAAGCAGAGTGTGCAAACTTAACCACTCTGCCATGGGGCCAGCCCCTCTGTTCGGGTTCTTGATGGACTCCTATGAAGCACAAAAGTTTTCAATTTTGATGAAGCCAACTTATCTGTTTTTTTCTCTTGTCACTTGTGATTTTGATGTCATATCTAAGAGGGCTTTGCCTAACCCAAATTTATGAAGATTTCTTCCTATGTTTTCTTCTAAGAGTTTTACAGTTTCAGCTCTTACATTTAGGTCTATTATCCATTTTAAATTAAACTTCTTAAACGTTGTGAAGAGGGATTCAACTTGATTCTTTTGCATGTGGCTATCCAGCTGTCCCAGTACCATTTGTTGAAAGACCATTCTTTGCCCCATTGAACTATCTTGGCACCCTTGTTGAAAATCAATTAAATGTAATAGTTTATTTCTGGACACCCAATTCAACTTCATAGATACTTTCTTCTGTTCTTACGCTAGTACCATGCTGTCTTGATTACTGCATTTTTATAGTAAGTTTTGAAATTGGGAAGTGTGAGTGGTTCAACTTTGTTCTTCTTTTTCAAGATTGTTTTGGCTATTATGGGTCCCTTTAATTTCCATATGAAATTTCAGCTTGTCAATTTCTGCAAGTAAGTCAGTTGAAAGTTTGACAGGGATTGCAGTGCATCTGTAGATCAATTTGAGGAGTATTGCCATCTTAACAATATTAAGTATTCCAATCCATGAACATGAGATATCTTTCCATTTATTTAGGTCTTCTTTAACCTCATTCAACATGTTCTGTAATTTTTAGAAGTTTTGCACTTCTCTTGGGAAACTTATTCCTAAGTATTTTATTCTTTTCATGCTATTATATAAATGAAATTTTCTTAATTTCATTTTTGGATCGTTCATTGTTACTGTACAGAAATTCAGTCATATATGGATCTTCTATCTGGCAGCCCTGCTGAACTGATTTATTAGTACTAGTAGTTTTTTAGTGGATTCTTTAGGATTTTCTATATACAAAATCATGTCATCTGCAAAGAGAGAGAATTTTACCTTTTCCTTTCCAATCTCAGTCTTTTCATTTTCTTGCCTAACTGCCCTGGCTAGAACCTTCAGTACACTCTTGAATACAAGTGGGGAAAGTGGACATCCTTGTTTTATTCCTTACTTTAGGGAAAACATTCTTTCACCATTCTTTCATCATTAAGTTTGATGTTATCTGTGAGTTTTGTGTAGATGTGCTCTCAGATTGAGGAATTTCCCTTCTATTCCTAGTTTGTTGAATATTTTTTTGTCATGGAATGTGTTGGATTTTGTCAAATGCTTTTTCTGCGTCTATTAAGACAATCATTTGGTTTTCCTACTTTATTTTATTGATATGGTATACTACATTAATTAGTTTTCAGATGTTAAACTTTGAATTCCTGGGATAAATTTACTTAATAACAATTTCATGGTCTATATTCTTTTTTATATATTGCTATATTCAGTTTGCTAGTATTTTGTAGAGGATTTTTGTGCCTACATTTATAAAAGATAATTGTCTGTTATTTTCTTTTGTTTTGATGCCTGGTTTTGGTATCAGGGTAGACTGGTTTGATTCTAAATTCATGACCACAAACCTCAAAAGGATACTCAACACTTCTCCATAATCCTAACACAGTTCTGTTTAAGTTTACTTTCCCACTCAGCTAGACAAATATCTATATCTTTCTTTCCTGAAAACAAACTATTCTACCTTCCCATTTTAGCTAATGACCTCAGCTAGGAACTATTTCCATGAATTCACTTATTATTTTCATCCACGATCAGTCATAAACTTGCACACACAGGCACACATTCATATAACCTATTGACTTCAGCTTAGCTCACAGGCTAGGTTAACGCTAAGACATATCAGAATAAGTCAGAATAATTATTTAAATTTAAAATTATTGTAAAGATTGTTCTGTAAGAACTGAATAGTCTCTATGTTCAAAACTATAGCTGTTTTTATAAAAATAAAATGAGACAGGCGTCATGTATTTCAAAGTGTACAGCAGCAAGAGCCTACTATTATATAATGCATTGAAATAACCGAGAACTAATTCTTTGAATATAAATTCTGGTGAACCAAAAGAGAATGTGAAACACAAAAAAGGCTTACATCTTTTACCTTGACTGACTAAAATAAAAGTTGATGAATTCTAGAAAACCATAAATAGCACAAAAATGGTCAACACAAGATTTTTCTTGTAGTTTGACCACATTCATCACTGAGAGAAAAAAATCTGAAAGAGATAATCTTCTTACATTTTCAAACATTGAACATTCTGATAGGCAAATGAACTCCCAAAAATAAAATGGAAAAGTTGTAAAAATTTCATATTGCTGTAAGAATCTAAAGGACCTGGAGGCTTATAATAATGAGAATGTATTTGAAGTTGATATATTTACATTTTTAAAAATGCAAATTATTAACAAATATGTTAGTTAAAATGTGTTTTTACATTTATATATCTGGATAAAATAGTATGAGGGCAAAATTGAGATTATAAATGCATATGATATCATGATTGCAACTACACTGTACTAGCTAGGATTCATTTTGTTGCAAGTAACAGATAATCCAAAACAACAGGCTTAAGGCAAAATATTAAAAAGTAAAAATTAAAAAGAAAAGAAAAAAGACTACTGGCTTATATATTAAAAGTGGGTAGTATGGCTGACATGAGCCACAGCTAAATTCAGAACTAAATCAACAGACAAAAATCAGTAGCATTTCTTTACACTAACAACAAACTATCTGAAGAGGAAATCAATAAAGTAATCCCATTTACAATAGAATCAAAAATAATAAAATACTTAAGAATAAATTTAACCAGAGGTGAAAGAGCTGTAAACTGAAAACATAAAACACCGATGTTAGAAACTAGAGATAACACAAATAAATGGAAAGATATCCAATATTTATGGATTGAAGGAATTAATATTGTTAAAATGCCCATACTACTGAAAGTAATCTACCGATTCAATGCAATCACTATCAAAATCCCTATACCATTTTTCACAGAAAGAGAAAAAACAATCCTAAAATTCATACAGAACCACAAAAGACCCCAAATAGCCAAAGCAATCTTGAAAGAGAAGAACAAGTTGAAGGCATCACACTTCCTGATTTAAAAATATATTACAAAGCTACAGTAATCAAAATAGTATGGTACTCACATAAAGACATACAGACCAACTGAACGGAATAGAGAAATAAATCCACCCATATACAGTCAACTAATCTTCAACAAGGGTGACAAGAATATATAATGAAGAAAGATAGTCTCTTCAATAAGTGGGGTTGGAAAACTGGATATTCGCATGCAAAAGAATGAAGTTGGACCATCATCTTACACCATACACAAAAATCAACTCAAAATGTAAACAAAAGCTAAGGGAATTTGTAGCCACAAGACTTCCCCCTACAAGAAATCCTCAAGGAGGCCATCATACCTGAAAAAAAAAATGAAGAAAGTGGTTACAAAGAGCAGAGTAAGGAGATAAATAGATAAACAAAACCAGAAGATTGTAGCTATACATCAAAACAGGTGAGCAAATACTCAAGTATAACATTAAAGATAAAGGTAAGGAAAACATCAAAAACAAAGATAACCTTGTCACTTTAACCACAAACTCACAACACAAGATGGACTAAGCATTGAAAAAAACAACATAGAAGGGGAAGAGGCAGGGGACTGAATCAGTTTACTCTAAGGAAATAAGAGGCCGTCAGAAAATGGACTATCCTATCTAGGAGATTTTGAATACAAACCTCATGGTAACCATTAAACAAAAAAAGCAGAACAGAGACACAAATAATAAATAAGGAGAAAACTAAGAAACCCAGCATAAAAAACTACATAACCCAATTGGTAGGTTGAAATACATGGGAGGAGAAACTAAGGAAATGCAGGATAACCAGAAAACGAGAGATAAAATGGCAGCATTAAGCCCTCATATATCAACAAGCACGCTAGCTGTAAATAGACTGAACTCTCCAATAAAAAGACACAGAGTGGAGAGATGGATTAAAGACCAAGACTCAAGAATAGACTGCCTCCAGGAAACACATCTCGGCTCCAACAACAAACACAGGCTCAGAGTGAAGGGATGCAAGCTGATACTCCAAGCTAATGGCAAAAAAAAGAAAGCAGCTGTCACAATACTTATAGCAGATAAAGTAGACTTCAAGATAAGACAGGTAAAAAGAGACAAAGAGGGGCAATATATAATGATCAAAGGGACACCCCACCAAAAAGACATAACACTTATAAATATCTATGCACCCAACACAGGAGCACCAAAGTACATAAAGCAACTTTTAACAAACCTAAAAGGAGATATTAACAATAACACACTGATAGAGGGGACTTCAACACTCCACTCACATCAATGGATAGATCATCCAGACAGAAAGTCAACATGGAAACAGTAGAATTAAATGAAAAGCTAGACAAGTTGGACTTAATAAACATATATAGAACAATCCATCCAAAAATAGCAGAATACACATTGTTCTCAAGTGCGCATGGAACATTCTCAAGGATAGACTATATGTTGGGAAACAAGACAAGCCTCAATAAATTTAAGAAGATTGAAATAACAGCACGCATCTTTTGCAATCATGCTATGAAGCTAGAAATTAATTACAAGAAAAAAGCTGAGAAACGGACAAATACGTGGAGACTAAACAACATGCTATTGAAAAACCAATGGATCACAGAAGAAATTAAAGGAGAAATAAAAACATATCTGGAGACAAATGAAAATGAAAACATATCATAGCAACTCATATGGGATGCAGCAAAAGCAGTACTAAGAAGGAAATTCATCACAATACAGGCTCACCTTAACAAAGAAGAAAAATCCCAAATACGCAATCTCAAACTACACTTAACTGAATTAGAAAAAGAAGAACATTCAAAACCCAAAGTCAGCAGAAGGAGAGAAACAACAAAAATTACAGCAGAAATGAATGCAATTGAAACAAAAAAGGCAGTAGAAAGGATCAATGAAACAAAGATCTAATTCTTTGAGAAGATAAAGAAAATTGATAAACTCCTAGTCAGATTACAAAGAAAGAAGAGAGAAAGCTCAGATAAATAAAATCAGAAATGAAAGAGGAGAAATTACAACAGATACCACAGAAATACAAAGGATTATAAGGAATAATACAAAAAGCTATATGCCAACAAAATGGACACTCTAGAACAAACAGATAAATTCTTAGACTCTTACAATTCCCCAAAGCTGAATCAAGAAGAAACAGATAATCTGAATAAACCAATCACAAGTAAAGAGATTGAAACAGTAATCAAAATCATCCCAAAAAATAAGAGTCCAGGACCAGATGGCTTCCCTGGAGAATCTGACCAAACTTTCAAAGAGGATTTAGTACCTATCTTTCTCAAGCTATTTTAAAAAATTAGGGAAGACAGAATGCTTCCTCACACATTCTACAAGGCCAACAACACTCTCATACCAAAGCCTGATAAGGACAACACAAAAAAGGAAAACTACAGGCCAATATCACTGGTGAACATAGATGCAAAAATCCTCAACACAATTTTGGCAACCCAAATACAGCAAAACATTAAAAAAATCATACATCATGATCAAGTGGGATTTATACCAGGAACACAGGAATGGTTCAAATCTGTAAATCAGGGGCTGGCCCGGTGGCACAGTGGTTAAGTGTGCACATTCTGCTTCTTTGGCCCGGGGTTCACCGGTTTGGATCCCGGGTGCGGACATGGCACCACTTGGCATGCCATGCTGTGGTAGGTGTCCTACATATAAAGTAGAAGAAGATGGGCATGGATGTTGGCTCAAGGCCAGTCTTCCTCAGCAAAAAGAGGAGGATTGGCGGCAGTTAGCTCAGGGCTGATCTCCCTCAAAAAAAAAAAAAAATCTGTAAATCAATCACTGTGATACACCACATTAACAACATGCGGAACAAAAACCACATGACATCTAAACAGATGCAGAGAAAGCATTTGACAAGATCCAATAGTGATTTATGATAAAAACTCGTAATAAAATGTGGATAGAAGGAAATTACCTCAACATAATAAAGGCCATATATGACAAACCCACAGCCAACATCATACTCAATGGGGAAAAACTGAACACCATGCCTCTGAGAACAGGAACAAGACAAGGATGCCCACTATCAACACTCTTATTTAACATAGTACTGGAGGTTTTGGCCAGACCAATCAGGCAAGAGAAAGGAATAAAAGGAATCCAAATAGGAAATGAAAAAGTGAAACTCTTGCTGTTTGCAGATGACATGACCTTATATATAGACAATCCTAAAGAATACATCAGAAAACTATTCGAAATAATCAACAATAACAGTAAAGTTGCAGGATACAAAATCAACTTACAAAAGTCAGTTGCATTTCTATACTCTAATAACGAACTTGGAGAAAGAGAACTCAAGAATACAATCCCACTTACAATTGCGACAAAAAGAATAAAATATCTAGGAATAAATTTAACCAAGGAGATGAAGGACTTATACAATGAAAACTATAAGACATTATTGAAAGAAATAGATGATGACATAAATGGATTCCATTCACATGGATCGGAAGAATAAACATAGTTAAAATGTCCATACTACCCAAATCAATCTACAGATTCAGCGCAATTCCAATCAGAATCCCAATGACTTTCTTCACAGAAATAGAACAAAGAATCCTAAAATTTGTATGAGGCAACCAAAGACCCCAAAGAGCTAAAGCAATCCTGAGAAAAAAGAACAAAGCTGGAAGCATCACAACCCCTGACTTGAACGTGTACTACAAAGCCATAGTAATCAAAACAGCTTGGTACTGGTACAAAAACAGGCACACAGATTAATGGAACAGAACTAAAAGCCCAGAAACAAAACTGCACATCTGCAGACAGCTAATCTTCAACAAAGGTGCCAAGAACCCACAAAGGAGAAAGGCATGGTCTTCTTCACTAAATGGTGCTGGGAAATCTGGACAACCACTTGCAAAAGAATGAAAGTAGACCATTATCTCACACCATACACAAAAATAAACTCAAAGTGGATCAAAGACTTGAAGATAAGACCTGAAACCATAAAACTTCTAGAAGAAAATATAGGTAGTACACTCTTTGACATGGAAACTTAAAAGGATCTTTTCGAATGCCATGTCTTCTCAGACTAAGGAAACAAAAGAAAAAATAAATAAGTGGGACTTCATCAGACTAAAGAACTTCCCCAAGGCAAAGGAAACCAGGATCAAAACAAAAAGACAACCCACCATTGGGACACAATATTAGCAAATCATTTATCTGACAAGGGGTTAATCTCCAAAATATATAAAGAACTCACACAACTGAACAACAAAAAAATAAACAGCCCGATCAAAAAATGGGAAGAAGATAGAGCAGACATTTTTCCAAAGAAGATACACAGATGGCCAATAAGCACATGAAAAGATGTTCAACATCACTGATCATCAGGGAAATGCAAATCAAACACTAAGATACTACCTTACAACTGTTAAAATGGCTATAATCACTAAGACTAAAAATAACAAATGTTGGAGAGGATGTGGAGAAAAGGGAAACCTCATACACTACAGGTGAGAACTGCAAACTGCTGCAGTCACTATGGAAAACAGTAGGGAGAGTCCCCAAAAAACTAAAAATAATAATACCATATGACCCAGCTATCCCACTACTGGGTATTTATCCAAGCAACTTGAAATCAACAATCCAAAGTGACCTATGTACCCTTACGTTCATTGCAGCACTATTCACAATAGTCAAGACATGGAAGCAATCCAAGTGCCTATCAACCAATGATTGAATGAAGATGTGGGATATATATATACAATAGAATACTACTCAGCCATAAAAAAGACAAAATCATCGCATTTGCAACAACACGGATGGACCTGGAGGATATTATGTTAAGTGAAATAAGCCAGACTGAGAAAGACAAACACCATACGATTCACTAACATGTGGAGGATAAATAAACACATGGACAAAGAGAACAGTTCAGTGGTTACCAGGGGAAGAGGGTTGGTGGGTGGTCACAGGGGGTGAAGGGAAGCACTTATATGGGGATAGGTAAGAAATAATGTACAACTGAAATTCACAGTGATGTAAACTATTATGAACTCAATTAAAAAAAGGTTAAAACGGTAAAGTCTCTGTTAGATACATTTTACCTCAATAAAAAGAAAGGAAAATATTTTAAAAAATCAACTCGAAATGGATTAAAGGCTTAAATGTAACACTTGAAACTAAAACTACTAGAAGAAAACACAAGGAAAGCTTCATGACATTGGTCTTGGCAACAATTTCACTGATACGAAACCAAAAGTACAGGCAACAAAACCAAAAATAGACAAGTAGAACTACATCAAACTAAAAAGTTTCTGCACAGCAAAGGAAACAATCAATAGAGTGAAAAGGCAACCTATGGAATGGGAGAAAACATTTTAAACCATATATTTGATCAGGGGTTAATATCCAAAATATATAAGGAATTCCTAGAACTCAAAAGCAAAAAAACAAGTAACCCAATCAAGAAATGGGTAAAGGGGCTGGCCCCCTGGCATAGTGGTTAAGTTTGGTGCACTCTGCTTTGGTGGCCCAGGTTTGCATTCTGGGCGTGGATCTACACCACTCATCAACCACACCGTAGTGGTGACCCACACATAAAGTGGAGGAAGACTGGCACAGATGTTAGCTCAGGGCCAATCTTCCTCAGGAAAAAAAAAAAAAAAAGAAATGGGCAAAGGACCAGAATAGACATTTTTCCAAAGAAGATGTACAAATGGGCAGCAAGTATATGAAAAAATCCTCAATGACACTAATCATCAGGGAAATGCAAATTAAAACCAAAATGAGATATTACCTCACACCTGTTAGGATGGCTATTATCAAAAAAGTTAAAAAGAGAACAAGTGTTGGTGAAGACGTGGAGAAAAGAGACATCCTTGTACACTGTTGGTAGGAACGTACACTGGTACTGCCATTTTGGAAACAGTATGAAGGCTCTTCAAAAAAAATAGATAAATAGAAGTTCATATGATCCAACAATCCCACTTCTGGGTATTTATCCAAGGAAATAAAATCACTATCTCAAAGAAGTACCTGCATTCTGATGTTAAATGCAGCATTATTCACAACAGCCAAGATATGGAAACAACCTAAGTGTCCATCGATGGATGAATGGATAAAGAAACTGTGCTATACACATATATACACTGCAATATTATTCACCCTTTAAAAAGAAAGAAATCCTTCCACTTGTGACGATATTGATGGACCTGGAGGGCATGATGCTAAATGAAATAAGTCAGACACAGAAAGAAAAATACTGTATAATCTCGCTAAATTTGAAAAAAGTCAAAAACACAGAAGCTGACATAATGGTGATTACCAGGAGTGGGAGTTGGAAATGGGGATATATTAATCAAAGGGTACAAAGTTTCAGGTACGTAGGATGAATAAGTTCTAGAGATCTAATATACAGCATGCTGACTATAACTTAAGTATATTGCGTTGTATACTTGAAATTTACTGAAAGTAAATCTTAAGTGTTCTCACCACACACAAAAAAGGTAACTATGTGAGGTGATGGATGTGTTAATTAGCTTGACTGTAGTAATCATTTCAAAATGTATATGTGTATCAAAACATCTTATTATACATTTTAAATATACAGAATTTTTATAAAAATAAATTAATTAATGCAGGACTAAATGATTTTATCAGGATCTGGTTTCTCTTAGTCTGTTCTGCCTCCTTCTACATTAGGTTCAATTAGGTTCCATGTGAAAGATGGTGGCAGCAAGTTCAAGTTCAGTATGAAAGAGCAAGTGTCTCTTCTCCAGCAGTCCAGCAACAATCTCATGGCACCACACTGGCTCTAAGTGAATATATGTCTATCCTGATACCAGTGACTGTAGCCGATGAATATCACGTGCTAATTTTTAGGGATAGGTCACACACCCATCCCTGGAGCAAGCAGTAGAGACAGCCCCATCCAAAATACATAGATGGAAGAGGAGGGTTTTCCAGAGGTAAATTGGGGTGGAAGACGAAAAAAGTAGGTGTCCATGCAACATTTGAAAATATCTACACAAGAGACAAAAATTGGAAGAAAATATATAAAATAAAAATCTTTCGGTGGTAAGATGAAGAAATGTTTCCTCTGCTATTTTCTAAAGTTTTTATATTGGAAATTTAAAAATTATATTGTTTTATATAACTATACAGTCAACTCTCACTATTCACAGACTCCATATTTGCAATTTTGCCTATTCACTATAAATTATTTGTAACATCCAATATCAATATTTGCTGTGCTTTTGTAAGGCAATGCTCTGCCTTCTTGTTTCAGCAGTCATACTATAAACAAGCGTCCATTTCGTAGCCTATTTAGTGCTACATGTTTCCAATTACTGTGCTTTTTGTTGGTGATTTTAGTGTTTAAAATGGCCCCCAAGCATAGGGCTAAAGTATTGTCTAACATTCTTAAGCTCAAGAAGGCTGTGATGTGCCTTAAGAAGAAAATTCTGTGTTGGATAAACTTTGTTCAGGCAAGAGTTACAGTGCTGTTGACTATGAGTTCAATGTTAATGAATCAACAATATATATTAAATAAGGTGTCTTTAAACAGAAACACACATAAAACAAACTTATGTATTGACTGATTAATGAAAATTGTTGCAACCAGAGGCTCACAGGAACCTAACTCTGTATCTCCTCTAGGAGCAATGATTCAGAATTTGCTAATTCAATCCTCACAATGACCTAATAGAACATAACTTCTATGAATAATGAGAATAGACTGCAAGAATATATGTGTTTTTAATAAATATAACAAAAGATTACATTTTCAATATTATGATTTATAAATAAATATAGGAAATAAATTCAAAGGGCTAATATTAATGTAAAAGGACAAAACTAACATTATATAAAAATTATTTTTCAAAAATATTTTAGCAAGATAACCTTATCTATCCTTGATAAGATAAACATTTAAAAAAACCATATTTGATATCAGATCTACATATATCAAAGTGGTAACTAGCTGCAGAAAATTTTGAATAATATTAATTTATCAGATTTAATATTATTTTTCCACACAGGTTGTTTATAACTATAGCTTATATATCAGACCTTCAATTAAAATCAATTATTCAAAATTCTAAAGAAATATTTTAATATGAAAACAAGTTTCCAAATAAACCACCAAACTCCATAAATTTTCAATAAAAGTAATTTCAACCTGCATTGTCTCTGTTTAAGTCTTAAACACTTGTGTACCCAAAGTACCAGACAATTTATTTTGCTAAATTGTAACTTCTTGTTGCAAAACTTAAATTGTAAAAATGTTTTATGGACTTGTAAATTTTAGAATTGTAAAGCTGCATCAGGAAATATACCAATAATGGCTGATTTTAGAGTTACTTCGGAAAATGAAGATCATTAGCGGTTCAATAATCTTAATCCTTAGTAATGTAATTACGACCTATGTAAAAAGTATCAGGCAATATGCCTAGTTCAAGAAAATTGCCATTAATCTATAAAAACATACATTGCTTCAGGGGGAAAAAAGGTATCTGGTCTTCTGTAAATAAATCAATACGGGCAATATCTCAAACTAGGCCTTACTTTGTTCCCTTATTCACTCATTTATTCATTTTTTTCCAACAGATTTTATTGTGTACCTCTCATGTGCCACACAAAAGTTCTAGGTGCTAGGGAAACAGATATAGCAAGCATGAGTTACATTCCAGTAAGAGGGGAAGTAGACAGTATATATAAGCAAACCAATAAATAAACAAGATAATTTCAGATGTTGATAAATACTAAAGAGAAATAAACAGGAGGATATAATATGAAGACGTCTATGTTGGGGGAAGGGAGGAGATAGTCAAAGAAGGTTTATATAGAAAGATGACATTTGAGCTGAGACTTGAAAATTGAAGACAAAGCCCATAAAAAGCCTTGAAAAGAGAAAAATTTTGGCCTATTTGAAGGATAAAAATCAGGCCAGTGTGACAGGTAATAAGTGCAGGGATGACTCCTGTCTAGATCTACTATCAATTAGAAAAAAATCAGTGGGCTGGCCCCATGGTACCATGGTTGAGTTCATATGCTCTGCTTTGGCAATCAAGGTTCTCGGGTTCAGATCCTGGGCATGGACCTACACCACTTGTCAGCCATGCTGTGGTGGTGATCCACATATAAAGTGGAGGAAGACTGGCACAGATGTTAGCTCAGAGCTAATCTTCCTCAAGCAAAAAAAGAGGAGGATTGCCAACAGATATTTAGCTCAGGGTGAATCTTCCTCAGCAAAAACAAAAGAAAGAAAGAAAAGAAAAGAAAAGAAAAAAGAAAACCCAAAAAACAAAAAACAAAAAAGTCAGAGAACTCAAAAGAAAAATAGCCAAGAGTCTTGAACAATTACTTCACAAAAGAGGTGCTCCAAATAACCAATAAATAGAAAAAGGTCTTCAAACTTAAAGAGTTCTGAAGGAAATGCAACTTAAAGCTACGAGATACCACTATACACTTAGCAGCAAAGCCACTGTTAAATAGACTGACAATGCCAAGTGTTAGCAAGGATATAAACAAGCTAGAACTCTCATACACAGCTTGGTTGGGTTGCCAATTGGTATGACCATTAGCAAATCTGCTTTTCATTATCTACTAAATTTGAACTTACTCACTTCCAGGTATATAAATGACATAAATATCTGTATCTACTATCTATATCTATCTCAATAGATATGCACAAGAATATTCATAGCCAAAAACTGTACACAACTCAAATTATCTATAAACTGTAAAACAGAAAAATGAAATGTGGTATACTCATACAGTGGAATACTATATAGCAATAAAAGTGAACAAAATTCCTGCTGCACACAACTTGAGTGAACTTCAGAAACATACTGAATGAAAGAAGCCAGACGAAAAAGAATATATATGACCCCATTTACATAAAGTTTTAAGACACGTGGAGCTAATTTGTGGTGTTAAAGGTTAGGATAAGTAGTTGGTTTTGAGTGAGAGGTAAAGTGATTGAGACAGGCCATGAGGCAGCTTCTTGGGGGCTGGAAATGTTCTTCTAGGGTCCTGACAACTGTGCTGGGAATGAGAGGAAGAGATTCATCCTTACCCTGAATGTGGTTACACAAATGTCTTTACTTTGTGATAATCTGTGAGTTGCTCATCTATAATCTTTGCATTTTTTGTATATACGGTATAGATCAATATATTTTAAAAATACACTGTATGACAATGTAAAGAACAGATTTGAGGAAAGAGATGTTTTGGCCTTGGGTAGAAACAGGACCCTGAAGAAAAGTGGAATGATTCCGTATATGTTTTAGAGGTAGAATAGGTAGGACTGACTCATGTAGGGAACAAGGGAAAGGTAGGGATCAAGATTAACTACTAAGTTTTCAGCCTAAGTAACTGGATCAAAGTTAGTGACATCTATGTTTCCAGAAAGACGTAATGGTTAATTGTGTTAGATGTTGCTTAGAATTTCCGTAACGAGGAGAGAAGTTGACACTGGATTTAAATATAAAGTCATTGAAGATTTGAGAGCAATGTTAGGTTAGTGGTGGGGATGAAATTCTGACTGGAGTATGATGAAGTGTAATTATGAAGTAAGGAAATGGAGAAAAGAATATCAGGTAACTTTTTGAGTAGTTTGTGTGAATGAGGAGGACAGAAATGCAAAGAGCAAGCTGTAAAGTGTTGTGGGATCAGAACAAGTTATGAGATATATATTATGAAGGTGGTTGAGGAGAAGGAGCCTGGTTTAAAAAAAGTAGACTTGACTTACTTAATATTTTTGATTAGGAGAAGATTAGGCCTAATCCATTACAATTCACCTAACCCTCCCCACCCCTAAAACCACAAAGCCACTTTCTAAGAAACTTCTTGATATATTGTGCTAGAAATGGTCCAATTTTTCTATTCTTTAAGTCTTGCTATGTTTGGGGGGGGGAATTTCCATTTTCCTCTTCATTTCTTTTGCTTTAACAGCTTTATTGAGATATTTCTTTTCATGTCCTGGTTTCCTTAATGATGTTCAAGTGTTGTGTGGTGTTAACAACATTCAGCATAAAACAAAAAATGTTTTGGAAACAGAACAGATATTTTCCTTCTAAACTTTTACTTCAATGATGAATTTTAATGTAAATAGTATTTATTGTACAAAAGAAGATTTCAGAAAAAACACAAAGATAAACAATTTCCAATTGTTGATATTAAGGGAAGAACTCATCGTAACATTCTGAGAACTGTTCTTTTTACTTTGGGAATCTTACCCTCATTCTATCTATCCTTCTGCTCTTCCAGATACGTGAGAAAATAAACTCTTACTTATTTAAACCACTGTTTCTTGTCTTTCCAACTACTTGAGGCCAAAAGCATTCCTAACAAATACAGGGGCTTGGTATCTGATCTCTCCCACCTGAGCCACTGATTCTTGGAGGAAATTAAGTTGCCTGAGGGTACCACTACAAATTCAGACTCCAACCTCAGATGAGTCCTTAGCACATCTTTAAGGCCATCCTTTTTATGTATTCTCTCTTTCCTCTCGCATTCTCACAGTGATTATTCTAAACCTTTATAAATTTCAGATGTCTTCCACAATCTCAAAAAGTAAACTTTCCTCCTATTTTACAAGGAAATCTCCATCACTTATCTCAATACTTAAAAGCTTCTCTAAAACTGCTCTCTCACTTATTTGCTGCAGTTTCAGAAATAGATTTTATTTTCTTTATCTTGAAATACTTCTTGAGGGTCTGCTATGAGCAGAGACAAAGACAAGATCCCTCTCCTCAACTAATGTTAAGTACTATTATGAGACAATTATAGAATGCTATGGAAGCATATGGGGCACATCTGACTGAGACTTTCAGGTAGCGGGTGTCAAGCTACTGAGGAGGTGGTGTCTACGCCAATCTGAAAAATGCTAAGTAGGAGTCTATGCTCCTACTATGTGACCCCAGCAGTCTCTACCCCCTCTACATATCACTGAACACATTGTGTTATAGTTTATTTAATGAAGTCCTCTACAAGACAAGAAAAATCCACTTAGGGCAAGGATTGTATCTATCCTGTTAACCACTGTATCCCTAGCATTTAAAGAGTACTTTCCAAAAAGAAGCATTGAATGAACATTTATAATATTATGAGATAATGGAAATAATATGAACTTCAGAGTTAGGCTGGCCTAGGCAGTGTTAATATTCAAAATATTTAATAACCAGAATGGCTGTGAATATCAGTTGAACATCATCCATAGCTCTGGATTTTAATTCTGGCTCCATTTCCTGTGAGATTTTTAAATTAAGGCAAGTCACTTAAATGATCTGAACATCATTTTATCATTTGACATGTTAATAATACTTAATTCATAAGATAGATTTAATGATGAAATTAAACAGCATACGAGAAAATCCATTTCAGTGCCTAGTGGGCCAAAGACATATAATAAATGTTTGATTTCCTTTCTAGACTGCTTTTGAGTTATATTTGTAGTTAGATAAGAAAATTAAAATATGCAGAAACTAATGCACAATGAGAGCGCTCTATTTTGCCTTTCCTTCATGATTTTTCTCAAGTGCTTAACTTAACAAATAGTTTGCTCTAAACTTTAAAATGCACTTATCCTTAATCTTCTCTGTGATGTAAATTTAACATTCAGTGTTCATTTACCTAATTAACAAATTTGTGCCTATATGTCAACCTTAGATTATACTTAATGATTCAACAGAAATGTATTAAGAGCCTATTATCTGTGCAAAATTATAATTTATTTTTATTATTCAGGAACTAGTTTATGCAGATACTCCTACATAGCTTCTAACTTAAAAAATGCTCCAAGATGCTTAATAAATATTTTCTTTTCTTTTTTTGTTTTAATAATAAAGATAACTGATGGGTTTTATCCAAAATCAGAAATCAAAGTAGAATGGAAAGAAACAGCTTACTGGCATATTTAAAGGCTGGTATCTTTTGTGGCAAGTATATTCTTCTGCTTTAAAATTTTTAAGGAAAAAGTTAAATAATTAGAAATCTGATAAATTGTGCTAAATGCCAACTTCAAACCTTAGTAATCAATCTATATGCTTTAGGTCTATATTGGATGGCTGCGAGTATCCCAGTTTATTCAATATATTGAAACTTGTAAGAATAAAACAACAGATCCAATAAGATTAATTAAGTTCTTCAGACCATCTCCCAAATGCAATAGTGTTATAAATGGATTAAAATTATATCTGTAGGTTGAACAAGGAGACTATCAATTTCAGACTAGCTTAATTATTTCTCCTTACATGTTCCCATTCTCAACTTACGTTTATCTAAACTATATTGTCATGGAAGTCACACAGTTGATTTGCTTAAAGGTAAAATTTTGTTCCACTAATGATGTGGAAGAAGAGTCTTCAATTAAGTTGACCATCCTTTAAATCACAAGACACAAAAATAGAATCTCAAGCTAATCTAATTAGAGAATTTCAACTTGTCATTCAGAATGATTTATACATTGTCACTTATTTTCATCATTTTAGAAATGTCATAATTATAATAAATACTGATAACTTTCTTACTCTGGGTTCTAGTGAGTTAATTACAGAATTACTGTTTGAAGAATCTCTACACAAATACTAAGAAAAGAAATTCATCACTAAAAAGTTTCAAAATGAGAATGTGAAAATTGAAGTAATTTTAAATTGCATAATGCAAAACCAAGAGCATGCTTCTTCAACACATCACATTTAAATTTGCAAAGTAAACATGACATGCTGAAAATTGGGATAGGTTGGAAATCTTACCGTGGAAAGAAACAAGCTAAAGGTTTTTCCCAGTTTATCCAATTTTCTTTTCCCTTTTTTTGGTGAGGAATGGCTGTGAGCTAACATCTGTTGCCAATCTTCCTCTTTTTGCTTGAGGAAGATTTTCACTGACCTAACATCTGTGCCAATCTTCCTCTATTTTATATGTGGAATGCTGTTACTGCATGGCTTGATGAGTGGTGCTAGGTCCACACCTGGAATCCAAACCTGTGAACCCTGGGCCGCTGAAGCAGAGCATGCAAACTTAACCACTACACCACTGGGCCGGCCCTTGATGGTCTTTGTTTTGAGCAGTCTGTGTACATTTAATGTAATATTGATATATTTGGTGTTAAACATATCATCCTACAGTGTGCAAAGACATAAAATGAATGTCAATTAAATCTATTTTTCCTAAAATTTTTTATTAAAACACCATTAGGGGAAGTGACCAAAGTTATTACTGATTAACAAGATTATATATTATAATCAATGTTTAAAATTTTTATTGGGGCCGGCCCTGTTGCGTAGCAGTTAGCTTCCGCACACACTCGTGGCCTGGACTCACAGGTGTGGATGCTGGGTGCAGACCTACACCACTTGCCAGCCATGCTGTGGCAGTAACCCACATATAAAGTAGAGGAAGACTGGCACAAATGTTAGCTCAGGGCTAATCTTCCTCAGTGAAAACATAACATTTATACATTATTTTTTCAGCAAAAAGGAGACTTGGGACTGATGTAATCTGGCTTGTGTAAAGAAAAAGTACACTTTCTCTAATCATCTATTAACTAAAAGAATATTTCATAAACACATCATGTAAATTTGCCTAATGCTCTATCTTACAGTTGACAAGTTCCTTGTTGCCCTACTTCTCTTCTGAAAAAAGTGAATAAATCTCTCACAGTTTTTGTAAAAGTCATTTATAATCTTTCAAAGACTGTTATTGCTTTTTTAGAAAATGAGGATTATAGAATATTCTGGTAATTCACTTAGTATCAAGATGTACAAAATTTTTCCCTAGGCCTTTCCTCTTTTCCTCAACTCAAGCCATTATTTTCCCCCCTAAATTAAAGATACCCTTTTGCATATTTTTAAGTGAGTTTGCTCTATCTGAAAAAGCACTGTTGTCCTCCGCCTAGTTGCAGAGACAAAAACTTTTCATTCTCTTAGGCTCTTTATACCATGTTTCATATCTTTATAAAAAAATATTGCCCCAAACAGTAAGAGTAAATATTCAAACTTAGTGAATGAAATACTCAATGTCAAAAAATTACATTTTTCATGAAGGCAAATGTTATTGACAATTTAAACCATATTTCTGTTGCTAATTAATTTCCAACTTAAAACACAAGAAGATTTGGTATAGATCTGGTCATTTCATTTCCATTTTCATCTAAACAGTACTAAAAATCAAAATGAAAAATAATAAAACTAAAGGACAATCTGGCTTCTAAAACTCTTTTAGTTTTGAGCAATACCTCAGTTACTATGCTCAACATATCAATGATTTTTTCAATGTACAGATAAATATTTCCAGGTAGTTATAGTTCTGCCTTATCTCTAAGGTTCTTTCTTATCTAATACAGGTATTTGCAACATATTAACTGATTTGAGATAATAACTATATCAAACTGTTGTGTTAGGGAAACAAAAGAAACACTTATTCAAACTGAAAATTCGGATTATTCAGACAAAGGATGGGTGGGATGTGATTAAGAACTTCTCTTACCACTTCTGCTCATAATATACAAGTAGCAATGCAATTCATTAGGAAGAGTTAGGAAAACAATTGAGAATTTTGATGCTCGTTTAAGATGATCTTTGGAGAGAAACCTCTGTATTTCAGGCACAAAGGGAACATACAGCTTTGATTTCTAATAGGTAATGCTTAGTGTTGAAATAGTGATAATACCTTCCCGGCACATATTCAAAAACAAAATTATGACTAATAACATAAAAGAAAAATATGACTCAATGTAGTCTGACAATATCCATTATCTGGAGATATACGATCCTCTTCTAAACACGATGTCATTTTAGGACAAACGTGAAAAGTAGAGCCATAATTCTCAAACTGATGTTGAAGAATTTTCTAGGGTTCCCAATTCTCTGAGAATTTTTCAATTTTTAAAAAATGTTGATGATAATCTAAGAAAGTAAATATTATAAAATCAGGGTCAACTGAATGAAAACTTTTTAATGAGTAAAGATATTCAATTTCAGTGCCTGAGTTGGCAGTGTTTATAGGAGCTGGTGGAAGAATAGGCTGAACCAGATTAAGAAGGGTGTCTTAAAACATGCTAAAGAGTCATTTCAGGAGTTTAGGGGGAGAAATGCAATGGTAAAATATCATTTAGATAGCCATATGAAGGATGATTTGGAAGCCAGAAAAAAGGAAAAACTAATTAGAGGAAACTATTATAATAGTACAGATAAGAAACTTTGGCACCATAGGGACTATACAACAGCATCTGACAGATAGCTAAGGGGTAGAGTCTATAAAATCAGGTGAACAGATTGGCTACACTATGAGAGGGAGGAATTATTAATGCCAAAAGGGATTGACATAAAATGACTGTCAAGAGAAAATGATTAATAAAATAATGTCAGTGAATTAAAAAAAAACATGTCTTTTTGTTTTTGGAGTTCCAAGAACTGACTATTCATAAACAATTAAAAAATCTACACCAGGAAATTATGTCTTTAATTTTCTAACTATTACAAAATCAATGATTTCACTTTTATGTTGTGTGAGTTGTGCAGAGTTTGGAAATTTTTCCTCTCCTTTGTTAGTCTATTTGAAAAACCTAATTTCTTTGTACAGATCTTACTGAAGTTTAATATCATCCTTTCATTGTTGTTTATTTGGTAGTTTTATAAAACATTTTTCCTTTGAAAAGCTGACTTTGTCTTCTTGGTTTTTACAGTATAGATGTGAAAGTCTCAAAATAGAATTATTTCTTCCTCTCTTGCCATTTTAAATAGGAAAAACTAAGTTCATTTTCTTCATAAGCACCTACAGAAAGTGTCATGAAAAAATTAATGTCAGGAAATTTGTCATGTTGTTAAATTTCACATGAGTCTTTATCTACATGACTGAAGCCATTTTGCCTGTTGCATCTCAGTGCCTAAAACAATGTCTGGCACATGGTAGGTGCTAAATAAATACTTGTTAAATATTGAACAAATGAATGAATTCATATCCCATATAGCAAGAGTATAACTGAGATCAGTTCAACGCAAGGTTGACAGAAGGGAAGCCATATTGTAGAAAAGAGACTATGTTGTAACTTTGAATGACCTCTGACTGACTAACCCAGCTGGATTTGCACACTCCAGGAGAGCCACCTGTTCTGTAGATTTTATGGTCCCTGCTAGTGCATATACCTCCCAGCTGCGATAAGATGATAACTTTGTTCTTTTGAGTTCCTTAGGAATGTGATGAGCCCTCAAACAGAGTCTATGTTGATAGCCATCATCAATGAAAACTGAAAGATCTGGTGTGGCAACTGCCAGTCTGTAACACCAGAAGGTCAACATTCCTAACCTCTCCCGTCATCCACTGGCCTATATAACTGCTTCAAGACTCTGTGCCCCACTTAAGATGGTTCTTTTGGACATTAGTTGGCCATCTTCCCTCTTGCCAGCAAGCTGTAATAAAATGCCCTTTCTCTGTCACCATCTTGCCTCTTGACGACTGGCTTTTGTCTTGTGGTGAGTAGATCGTGCTTTCTATGTGGTAACACAACTGTCAAGCCTCAGAGGAGGAGTGCTCTTCATTTAGTAAAAAATTATAGGATTTCCTCTACTGGATCTTTTTTCTTTCTCTGTACAATCTACCAACCCCATCCTGGGTTCTCTGCTGCTGTTCTCCTGTTAGCTGTTCTCATGTTTCTTCTCCCTACTTCTCATCAAAAGCTTTCTAGGACTATTAAATTTTTCTTTAGCTTCATATGTTCCCCCAAAAAAATCACTGCATTTAGTTACTTGCATACAATTATGACACTCATGTTTTATTTTTTTAAAAACTGAAAGCTCTGTCAGAAGCTAATTCCTATTGACTGCAACGCATTTCAAGTCAAAAAGTTCTTATGAAACACATTGTTATGTCCAGGACAAAGCCAGGTGCTACAGACAGTAGCTCGTATCTCTTTTATAAATTATGTCAATGCCATAGTAATTTGATATCCACTACCATCCATTCATTTGAAAAGCACATGAAGCAGCTCTTTTTTCAGTTAGGAACTTGATAATGACTCCTTTTCTCCTTGAATTCATATTTTTATCTCACTTCGCCCACATAAGCTTATCCCAACATATTTTAGTTCTTGAAAATATTTTAAGTTGATCATCTTATCACATTTCCCTGCAACAAAAAAGTATATTTTAAAATTCCTGAGAACATAAGTTCTAAAAATTTTCATTAGTATTGTGTTATCATTAAATTACTAGAACACTACTGATCAAATAAACATATTACAAATTATAATCATTATAAAATATTAAAAGTCAGCTTTTATTGGAGACGTATCTCATAAAGAAATGGATAGGGCCTTCCCCCCGACTCCCATTTAGGTCATGTATCCAGGATGTATATTACTTATTGCTAGAAAGAAACAGGACTCAGGTTAATTCTATTCTTATGTTTTGTATTCTTCTATTCCAAATAATTTGGGAGTAGAGGATTTCTGGTTATATCAATAATCATTCTTTTGAATTACTAAACTATGTACCAAAAGTCACATGGAGTATGGCATCAAAAATGATTTTTTTTTTTTTAAGATTTTATTTTATTTTATTTTATTTTTTCCTTTTTCTCCCCAAAGCCCCCCGGTACATAGTTGTGTATTCTTCGTTGTGGGTTCCTCTAGTTGTGGCATGTGGGACGCTGCCTCAGCGTGGTCTGACGAGCAGTGCCATGTTCGCGCCCAGGATTCGAACCGACGAAACACTGGGCTGCCTGCAGCGGAGCGCGCGAACTTAACCACTCGGCCACGGGGCCAGCCCCTCAAAATTGATTTTTAACAATCAGCTGACAATTCAATTAAGTCCTTCTGCAATATTTTTGAAAGTCATTGGAAATCACCTTTCTTGCAAAAGAATTGGATACCCAGTCATTAGAATCATTCACTTTCTAAACAAGATTTAGGTCAGATGAAAGATATTGCTTTATTTGTAGAATGAGGGAAGAACAATTATCAAAGAGGAAAGGGAAAAGGGGGTCTGGTTAAGGCACACTCTGAGGCAGATTAATTTTAGGGAAGAAAACAATTGCAATTACGTTAAGTTGACAACCTGAAAATTAATATCCTTAAACTGTCGTTTACATAACCCCCTGGAAAGCCAAGGCTAAGGGTTAGGGATATGTATTGCCTAGTTTGAAGACTACTGCTTCAGGACACAATATGTATTTGAACATACACAGTGTAACAGAAGTCATGAACTTTGATTAAGTAGTTCACAACTTTCTGTGTGTGTATCTGTGTGTGTTTTGGGGGTGTACGTGTGTGATGAGGTATGGGAGAAAAGAGGGAACAGAGACTATATATGCCCAGATACCAGATTTTTCATTTTTGGTAGTATTTTTGAATCTGTTCTCAATCTCTACCACTAAAATCATTCTCTTACCCTAGAGCTTTTAACCTGGACATGTGATATGCAGGGGAGAAGAGAGGAAGAATGCTTTCAAAACAATACTGATGAAATGACATTGAAGCTAATATTAATATGAAAAGACAGATACTGCTATTTCAACTCAAAGGTTCTGACATCTTAAGTCTGACACTGAAGAGCCACACTTATCAAGGGTCTACCACAGAGCACAGTACTCACAGAATACAGGACAAAGAAACAGAAAACATGATCCTTAGGATGGTATGATTTTAACCAAATTAAATTAATATAGACTTTAAATCACTAACCAGAAATCTGCTTTAAAAATTTTCCTCAAAAGGTATATTCTTACTGTTTCCTCTAACTGTATATATTCATCACAACTCAAAAATACATAGCTCTCATTTTTTAAAAAAAAATACGTTTTTTTCTTTGTTTTTACATACTGCCTAATTAAACAAAAATAAGATTTGAAGCAGCTCTAAAACTGCATGATTGACTAAAAATAAGAGAAGCAGGGTGAGCCACAGTCAAGAGTTGTGCCAGGGCCCGTAGTGTTCGCGCAGATATTGCTTTGAAATCCAACCTACGCCAGTGAAACCTAGCCAAGGCCAGTATTATATCCCTCAGGAGCCCTGTCCTAGAAGGAAAACATCAGGAACTTGGCAAGGGGGAGGGAGGATGTGGGAAAACGTAGGGAAGAAGCTCCTGTGATATCCATCTATTTTTTATTTACAACCACCTGTAAACATGACACTTAAACCGCTTTGTGTCAAGTGTTCAATTCAGTCCAAAATTGCCATTCTGTAACAAGTACATATTTTTAAAGCAGTAGACTGGTTTGAAAAATTCAGACTGCATTTGTAGTTACAGAAAATGTAATAATGATTTAAAAAAAATTGTCTCAAACCTGGCCTGGGACAGAATTTTTTGGATGACTGTAATTCACAACTCTCTCTTGGGATGAAATGAACATTCCTGAAAAAAACGCCTAAGCAATCTTCCAATAACCTTTAATGGAATTAAGAGTTGCTCTGGAAAACCCTTCACTTACCTAACCAGTTGACTATTAGTTTAAGAGTCTAGTGACCCAAAAATTCTTTTCTGTTATCTAGTTTAGTGATTCTCTAACCATTTTCTTTTCCCACAAATGTCCCCACCAATACTGTACCTTTTAATCGACTTATCAGAGGTCTTTTCCTTTGCAGCAAGATTGCAATAAAAGCTTAACACACTCTTATAACTAAACTGTGAGTTTTCTTAAATAATTTATTTTACTTGCTAAAATTAATTAAAGCTGATGCATGTAAGTGGATAGAAAGTGACAATTTCCATGTTAACGTAGTGAATATCTGGATTATATTTTATCATAACCTACCAGGGGTATCACTCCTCCCCCACTCCAAAATTTAAGATGTTTTACTTGACTAAATTGACAGGTTTATGCATTCTGGGCAAGCAAATAATTTTGTTAAGACGACCCACTTTTTTCATAATTGCAATAGTGAGGAGTATATTTTAAAACAAAAATAGACTCATCAGGTAAACTTTAAAATACTGAGCTGAGTATTTCTCCTTATTTACTGAGACAGAAAAGATAAAAATGAATATCCCTTCTTTTTTAACGTCTTAAATTATTCTAAATTGGGAACGACGGCTCAAAAACAGAAAACATTTCTATTATCTACAAATTGGAAATCAAATTATCATTTTATTTCTGATGATTTTGGGTGCCTCAACCGAATTTGTTAACATTCTCCAAAACTCCTCTACTAGCCAAAACATACCGCTGAGTGGTTTGCTTTTAAATTTGTAGAGCGCGTTACCGAGGCAGTCAAAAAAATTAAAGACTGACTCTTGTTCAAAATATTAAAAACAGTGCTCTCTTCCATGCCCCAGCCCAATAAATCAACGCGAACAGTACTTTCTAAACGATTACAGTAATACAGATTTTTAAAATTCTTCTAAGTTTAAGGTGTGGTCTTTGTTCACAACAGCTGTGAATTTTCACTTAAACCTAAACCAGAAAGAGAAGCTTAACAACAATAATACATTTTAAAGTAAATCCTAGAGCTGAATCCATCCTTTAATGAGCTGACAGGTGGGCGGATAAATTAGAACGCGATTCAAAAACAGCTTCCAACAGAATACCGACTTAGTATTTAAGCCCTCAGTTGACAAAATACAACGTGAGGGGGTGGCGACAGGCATCACTGTTGCTAACCGGCGGCTAGCGAGGATAAATTCTCTAAACGTATCATTTTCTTCTTTATTCGTTTAACCAGAAACTGCCCTAGAGCTTGAGGGGCTCCATCTGGTTGCGACCTCTAAAGATGGTAACGAATTCAACTACTCGTTACTTCACAGCTCAGGACTGTCACCATCATCTACAAATAACCAAGAGTAGTAACTCGAGGGCAGCCGGAAAAGTTCCCAAATCCCAAGACTTTGCCTTAACTTCCATAAACTTCACAATTTTTAAAAAGGCAGACTGCTGAAGAACTACGGGTCTCGAAGCAATTTTTGTGTTTCACAAGCTCGCCCGAGGGTTCCCAGCAGCGCCCAGAACACAAACCCCACAGGGGGTTAAGCGGCACCCCTCCCCCACGCGTGAACCGTTACGGGTTTCCCAGCTCCCAGCCGCAGCGAGGCGACACCGCTATACAACCATAAGGGTGCTACCAAGCGGCGCCGACGCACACCACAGACACTCGGGGACCCCCAAGCGGACGCTGACAGAAAAGGACACGCCCGACTACAGCCCTGAAGCAGGCCGTCCGCCCAACCCAACGCTCTTACCCAACTCGGGCTCCGCCTCTGCCTCCTCGCGTCGCCACGGCCCCGCCCCGTCCCGCCGCGGAGACTCACGGGACACGTAGTACGCCGCGCCCACCTTCCCCTCCCCCTTCCCTCGCAAAGGACCGGCTTCGCGAACGCCCTCCCGGCTCCTTCTGGCCTGACTTCCGGTTTGCTCGCGCTGCCCTGGCGCCGAGCCTGCGGACAACGGAAGCCTGTTTTCGGGCCGTGCGCTGCTCGTCCTCCCTTCCACCGCCCCCCTCGACAGCGCTTCCCTTCCGCGGCGCGCGGCGCGGCCGCCGGCCCGTGCAGGCGCTGACGAGACCGGCGTCGGCCGGCCGGGGCCTCGCGCGCGTGTTGCTGGGTAACGGGCCTTCTCCGGCGGCGGCTCGGCCCCTCCTGCGTCGGCTTGCCCCTCCTTCCAGAACCTCCTGGGCCTCAGCCCACGGGCCGGGCCGCGCCTGCTGTGGCGCAGCCGAGGCCAAAGAAATGGGAGTCCCTCCACGGCGTTCCGGGAGCTGCTGCCTTCGCTGGGGAAGCGGCGGTGTCTTCGAGGAAACCGGAAGCCCGTGGTGACCCCTGGCGACCTGATTTGTTTTCGGTCCGTTTCCAAACAGTGAGGAATCGAAAGTCGGCGGCCCTGGGGGCGGCCTTTCGTCGCCTGTCTTTGGGGTGAGTGACTCGCTTTGGCCGGGTCGGGGTGCGGGTAGTGCCGGGACCGACCTCCGCTGCGGTTGCTGGTCCGAGGAGACACGTCATTTTCTCCACAAACCCGCGCCCCCTCCTTTGACTGGGGAACGGCCCAGCCCTGGGCGTCCCTTACCCCTGTCACCCTCGTACCCTACCTGTTCCAGGCCCTAGTTGATACTTCATTTTACTTCTCCCTCTTGCCACATTTCTTTCTGTTCTCTGATTTACTGGGGCGCCTTCAGTTATGTTTCATTTATTAGATTACATTTATTCCGGAACCGAAGAGTTACGTGTGGCTGGGACGGTAGTGCACGGGGCACCCGAGCAGTGAACATCAACTCTCTGTACATTATCGAGGGCTAACACAAGGTATTCATCGTTTCCCCACTGTCTACCCGGTGTATTCACTATGGTTTTTGATCATTTGCTGAGTGACTACTGCATGCAAGGTAGGCTAAGACCCTCCTCCCTACAAACAAGGAACTCAAATACTCGAAAGTGAGATAAAATACAAAAACTGTAATGCAAATGAAAACATAATTGCTTCAGGATGTGTTGTTTAAAATATGCTAAGATCAAAGATAGTAACGTAATAGGATTGAAATTGACTCCTGCCTCTCAAGCATAGAAGCCACTTTCATTTTCATTGTTGGAATTTTAAGTTGGATTGAGCAAGTGCTCAGAGCATAATTTAAATTCCAGTTCTCCAAATATGTAGAATCTAATTTTCCAGCCTGTTGTGAACACTCCCTACATGATCTGTAAATTAGGAATCCTGCTCAGGGTGGTTACAAAATGTTAACGCGATAGTTTGTAAAATAGGAAGTGGTATACAAATGTAAGGTTTTAATATTAAAGAGACTATATAATGTAATGGGAAATGCACTGGATTAAGTCAGAACATTAACTCAGGATCTGAGTGCTGAATTTTCACTTGTTCACTTTACACTGCATAAGAGACTAAATCTCTTCTTCATTTCCGTCTCTAAAATGGGAATGGTGCTTATTCTCCAAGGCACCAAAGTATAGTTTCCAAGAGTTTTGCTGGCTCTGGAGTCACCTGACTGATTTTTATTCCTGGGTCCTCCACTTTCTAACGTTCGCCTGTCTTAGCTGCTCCACCTGTGATATGAGGAAATTCTTGCCCGCCTGAGGTCTTAGATAGATTTAATGAATTGTTATGAAGAACAAATGAGATAGTTTCCCTAAAAGGCAAAGCACCTGAGATACCATAAACACTCGATAAATATTAATTACCAGCACAGAACATTGTCATGATTATTAAATAAAGTGATGTGATGACTTTTTCATAATCCTTGAAGTAATAGGACCAGTGTAACTTATTTTTTTCTTTCTTGTGGTGGTTCTTTTCTGGATTAAAGTATAGTTGTTTTATCACTATTAGAGAATAATTACTGCTAATACTAGTAGCATTTAGCGTACATAGGTGCTGAGTTGCGTTTAGATGTGTTACTTTATGAAAGGAATGAAAAGAAGTAGATTGTTCTTCATACCCACGCTAACGCTCAGAGTCTTATGCTTCCTTGGCCATACAAACTGATTCCTGGAAAGAAGGATCATCAAGTGCCCTTTTTCAAGATACTGTCGCTCAATTTACACACCTCAGCACTCAAATGTCCTATAATTCAGTGAGTGTCCAAAAATGTACTCGGCATCAGATATACAGTATGAAAAACTCCATTTTCATTTTTATAACCCTGAGTTATCTCACTAAGTGCATTAGTCCAGGAATCAGTTTGTATGGCCAAAGAACCATAAGACTCTGGGCGTTAGCATGGGTATGAAGAACAATCTACTTCTTTTCATTCCTTTCATAAACTAGTTAAGCCATTCCTGCCCCTAATTATTTCATTAAAAATAGGGAGAAAGGTGTAAGTGTTGTTCTGTTTGCCTCCATAAGCTTTAATCCGTGCTTATCTTGACTGATTGTATGAAGTAGGTACAGGGATTTTTCAGAGGTAGAAGGATGATGGAAATTCTAAATAAGATTCTTTTCAGGAGGCATGTAGAATAGAGGAAAGAGCCTACCAAATAGGCCTTGATTCAAACTCTAGCTCTGTCATATACTGACAGTGTGATTATAGACAATTTTTTTTTTTGAGGAAGATTAGCCCTGAGCTAACATCTGCTGCCAATCCTCGTCTTTTTTTTTTGCTGAGGAAGACTGGCCCTGAGCTAACATCTGTGCCCATCTTCCTCCGATTTATATGTGGGACACCTACCACAGCATGGCTTGCCAAGCAGTGCCATGTCCGCACCTGGGATCCAAACTGGCGAACCCTGGGCCGCCGAAGCAGAACATGCGAACTTAACTGCTGCGCCACCAGGCCGGCCCCTAAACAAATTTACTTCACCTCTTTGAGCCTCAGTTACCTCATCCATGGTGTTGATAAGACGTTTCTAGCCAAGTTTGGTGTGGACTTGAGGTAATGGTGTGCACTATACCTTTTACTCAGTTCCTGGCGAAAATGTGAATTCCCTTCTATTTAGGTTGCCATACCATATTCACATTAAAATTTTTCCTTCACAATTTAGGAGGGTGGCGTCTTAGTGATGTAGTTTAATCCTGTCGTATTGGTGGGAAAATTTAGATCTGGAGAGGTAAACTAATCAGTAATCAAGGTGGCAGATGGTAGACTAAAATCTGGGTTTCTGAATCTTGGGCCACTGTTCTTTCTACCACTGAGTTGTGCTGTGTCCAGATTCTTACTGGGAAAATCGGAATCCATGTTGTGTTGCCTCTCAGAATGTTGTATTAAGAGCACACATTGGGAAGACAGCATATCTGGGTTCACATCCCAACTTTGTGGCCGATTACTTATGTAGCTGTGGATAAGGTATTTAATTTTCTAAGACTTTGTTTATAAATTAGGGTAATAGTACCTACCTAAGAAGTAGGAAAATGCATGTAGAAGCACTAGTGTCTCACATATGATAAGTGATCAATAAATGGTAAATATTAGGATGATGAAATATGACAGGGTAATCATATTTTTTCCTAGAAAAAAGACCAGTCTAGGGTCAGAAGATACTTCTATTTTTTCTAGTATCTTAGACCCCAGTATATAAAGTCTGTCTCACCTGAAGGTCTTCTCAGTGTTGATTGTGAAGACTTTGAGTAAAGACTCAAATTTAAGATCATGTAAAATAATTCTGATTAATATGTGAATCTTTGTTTTTTCATTTATGTCTCTTCCCTAGCCTCAGGAACTACTGTTCTCTTTTCTGCCCTTCTTTCTGCATTATCATTGTGATATTTTGATTTATGAGAAATATACATTTGGTCATTCAGATGACCAAAATATGTTTCTCATATATACTTGGTCTTTGTCCACTGTTCCTTGGCTCACAGCTTCCAAAACCCTTGGAATGTCCTGAGGGATAAGAGCTATGGGAACATCTTTTGTCATAATATTTGGTCTCTTGTTCTCATTTCCTGAAATTGCTTCAGAGCCATAAAAGTGAAATGGGTGTCCTGTTATTCATAAGAAGCCCCTTTCCACCACCCTTTTCCACCATGGCTGGGTTTATGTTAATTAGGTGACTTTTGGATAACACCTTAGGATGGGGGCTGATTGCCAGAGGAACCAGCCATGTGATTAGAAGGTTGGAACTTTCAGTCCCACTGACCTCAGGGGAGGGGAGAAGGACTGGAGGTTGAATCAGTTGCCAGTGATTTAATCAGTCATGCCTATGTAATGAAGACTCCCTAAAAACCCAAAGAGGGGGCCGGCTCTCTGGCATACTGGTTGGGTTTGGCATGCTCCTCTTTGGCGGCCCAGGTGCATGGGTTTGGATCCCAGGCACAGATCTACACCACTCTTCAGCCATGCTGTGGTGGCAACCCACACATAAAGCAGAGGAAGATTGGCACAGATGTTAGCTCAGGGATAATCTTCCTCAAGCAAAAAAAGAGGAAGGTTGGCAACAGATGTTAGCTCAGGGCCATTCTTCCTCAGGAAAAAGTAAAACCAAACCAAAGAGGAGAGGTTTAGAGAGCTTCCAGGTTGGTGAACCAGAATGCTTTCGTTTGCCAGCCCCAAACTCCAGGAGGACAGAAGCTCTTTTGTTCAGTACCTCGCCCTATGTATCTCTTCATTGGGCTGTTGATTCATATCCTTTAATACCCTTTGTAATAAACCAGTAATCAAGCGAGTAAACAGGTTTCCTGAGTTCTCTGAGCTGCTTTATGCTTTAGCAAGTTAGTCACACCCAAGGAGGGGGTTGTGGGAACCTCGATTTATGGCCCGTTGGTCAGAAGTGCAGGTAACAACCTGGACTTTCCAACTGGCATCCTGAGTTGGAGGGAGTCATTGGAACTTTCAGTTTGTATTTGGTCAGTCAGAAGCACAGACGACAACCTGGGCTTGTGATTGGCTTCTGCAGTCAGGGGCTGTCTTGTGGGACTGAGTTCCTTACCTGTGGAATCTAATGCTATCTCCGGATAGATAGTGTCAGAATTGAGTTGAACTGTAGTACACCTGTACAACTGGTGTCCAGAGCATAGCTTGTTGATAGTGTGGAAACACCTCCCTCCCACATTGGAATTGGCTAACCAGAACACCTTTTAATCATTCTTGGGAATTTCATTCTCATCAGTAATTATCAATGTCTTTCACCTCCATCCTGTCTAATTCTTTTTTAATTTATACTTCTCTTATGTAAACCTCTAAGGAGAAACAAAATTTAATTGCCAAATATATAAGATGTTTGCATGATTACTTGTATATTTGCCTGTCAATAAATATTTCTGACCCTCCTATACTATTGTGATGAGATGACATAGTGAATATGAAATTACTTTCTATAATATTAAAAACAAAATCTCCTTGCAGAAGTTAGGTGATGTTTACCAGTTGTTAGCATAGAATTAACCATGCCCACAAATGTTTAACAACACTAGTTATAATTGAAATTCTGTAAATCGCATACTAGGCGTTTAGCTCTGTTACTTCTAGAGTAGTGGTTCTTAAATTGGCATAGGACTCAAAATCATGAGGTGATGATTCAAAGTTCAGTTTGGCATTTTCACCCCAGATATTCTGATATGCATAGATCTGCAGGAGACCCTAGCAATCAGTGTCTTTGAAGAGAACTCCAAGTGATTCTAAGGCAGTGGTCCACATCTCACTTTGTCAAACACTCCTCTAGGTTATCTCCAGTTTCTTAGAATGTTCTTGGAAAAGACTTTTTTTTGTGGCGTGTCCCTGTAGAATACATTTATTATTGATTTTCACCATTCAGAGCGGCCCACTTAATCTCGTCCTCAGATGATATTTTTGACATTTGTTAAGTTTTAAAAACTAATGTTATCATTTCCCATTGACTGTTTAAAGTATTGTCTAGTCTTTTGATAATTCTAATCTTTGATAATATTCTGTTCATGGCACTCACTTTTTAAAGATTAAAGTAAACACAGATTTGTTATTTTAAGATAATTTAAGTTATGGAAAATAAGATTGGATAAAGTATAGGGTAACTTTTCCCAAATGTTCAATGTTAAAACTAGGTTGGTTTAGTTTCGTAAGTATAATAACAGCCAGTTAGCCTTTATCAAATTCCTGGGCTAGCTAGTTTGGATACTCATCAAGAGACATTTCATCACAACAGAAGTATGTAGAACTGAGTCTTTACTGTGAGGTGGACTACTGCAGCTCCCTTCACTTCTTCTAGAGATAAGGCTGAGGAAGAATGCTGGCATAAACAAACCAAAGGCTACAGGGAGCCTGCTTTGTTACTTTGCTAGCAGTTTTCCCTTCAGTATAGTAATAAATATAATGGGATATCTGCCTTGTATTATTTGATACCTTTCTAAGGTCTCATTTTCCTTGGCCCTGCAGCTGTTAATCTCGAAAAGTTCAGTTTGTACAGCGTAATATAAGCATTAATATTTCTGATACTTATGTGATTTCATATTTATTTTTCCAAGGATAGATACTAAATTTTTCATTTTATTTTACAACAAACTTAAATGACAATTATTTTAAAACTTTATGCATATCTGTGATGCTAGTGGATTTTCTCGTATTTGTGCTTTAATATATGGCTATTTCTCATAATTTTTAGGACAAATAAGCAATTTCATGCTGCTTTCTGTTGTATTTCAAGTCATGTTTATGGTATATAGAATAAATATATAGAATAATGTCATAAACTTGACAGAAGCTTTTTTATGCAGATAGTGTTTTGTTATATTTAGAGAGAGACCACCATATGCAACTTTCTGGTGATTTATAAATAAAATAGGCAACAGATATAACTATGTAAAATATGCCAGTCTGACTACTACTTTTGTGCTAAAAATAACTAGTTATCATACAGTATAAAAATGTGACATTGTTAAATCAGTATACTCATTTCTATCTAAGGTACTTAAAAACCTTTCAAGGGATTCCTAGTTTTGTAGTGCTTGATGAATTGAAGTGTGTCAAAGATTTATTGGGGAGGGAAAAATAGTAATAGCTCAAATTCTGAAATCCAAGTGCTTGTGCTACGTACTAATTATCTGATGTTGTCCAGATTTCAGAACCTTTCCAGGTCTCAGTTTTATCATCTGTGAAATGGATGTAATAAGATTTTATACCTCATAGGGTATTCATGAGAATTAAATGGGATAATATTTATAAAACACTTAGCACAATACGAAGTTCATTTGGTTGCTAATATATTTCACAAATGTGTAATTATTCTTTACATTCATTAATCATGTCCAAGTCTGTCTTACATTCCACAAAATAAGGACCAAATTCTATAGTTGCTGTATCATAAAGGACCATCTCAGTTTGTCTCCATTCCCTTTCCAGTTTCATCTGTTGCCATTCCCTTTCTCATCCCTTCTCCCCACAGGCTTTCAGGTCTTTGAACTTGTTCTCCCTGCTGGAAGTTAGCAAACTGTTAGGTTTAAGTACAGTGAAAATAACCCACTGTCTTCACTTAAGAGTATGGGGTTAAGAGTCATCTGGGGGCTGGCCTGGTGGCATAGTAAAGTTTGTGCACTCTGCTCCAGTGGCCCAGGGTTTGCTGATTTGGATCCCAGGCATGGACCTACGCCCTGCTAATCAAGACATGCTGTGGCAGCATTCCACATACAAAGTAGAGCAAGATTCACACAGATGTTAGCTCAGGGCCAATCCTCCCTGACCCAAAGAAAAAGAAATAGAGTCATCTAATCTTTTGTGTTTTGTAGCACCTTCCTTGGAAACCACTCCTCCTCTCTACCCATCAATCCCCATAGCATTCTTTATTGTTTAAAATATCTTACTTACCTTTATGGCATAATAATTATTTTTCTGCTCAGTTGTCTCCCACACTGGATTTTCCTTGCTGAGTGAATGATTGTTTCACGATAAAAATAAATGACTAGGAAATCACATAGCTGAGCCAGTTAGAACTCTGTGTAAAGCAAAAGCATGTAGGCTGTGTTCCTTAAAGTACACAAACTGTGAGACATCTATTTTGACTGTAGAGCAATTTATGCCCATTTCTTGTTCTTCAGATGTCTTTAGAAAAAAATTATTCCAGTGGAATAAATCTTGGTCATTTGGTTGGATATTAAGATATTATACATCAGATGTCTAGGATAGGCACAGTTTTACCTCTCCTTAAACTAGACTGCGTCCTGCTACTTAACTAGCTGTCTACTCTTGTTCTGCTTTTAAGATACAGTGTGAGAGAGAGTTTTATGTGGAGTACATATGCATACTTGCAGTTTGCAGTATGGGAATAGCCCATACTTTCCTTTTGGAAGGGAAATACGAGGATTTCAGCTAACAGCAGGATAGTTGGAATGACGTATGCTGTTATTTTGGAATAAAGTTGAATCCAGAGAGGGAAAAGTAAACCCCTTTAGAGAAAGAAAACTTAAACTCTTTCTCCATCATTAGGAGAAAGTACAACTTGCACAAGGAGTTAATTATGGTTATGAGGGTCTGCCACCTTTTTGGGATATTGTAGGTTGCATAGTCCTTTCTTATTTTTGGACTTTCTTGATAAACTGGGAAAGATTCTACCCTAAGAGTAGGAGTTCTTCATCGTTAGAATTTTTTTAATTGGTGTTGGTGAAGATTGAGTGAATGTCAGGTTTCACCTACTCAGACGTGTAGTATACACATTTCTTTTGTCTACCTTTCCTGTAATCCTAGATATAAACAAATTGCTAGCACACCCAACTCTCACTTTAGTTAAGAACAATTGGAAGCTTTCAGTTATGAAATCAGAAAAACAAAATACAGTGATAAAAGACCAGACCCAGAAAAACACACGAACGAAACCTTTCCTTAGTATTCATGTTGTCTGAAATCGAACCAGACCTTACAGGTATTGATTGATACACGGAGGGAGATCAGAAGTTTTGGAGAAGAGCAGGCATAGTGAAACATGGATTCTGTAGTTTAGTCACCTCTGTCTACATCTTCAGTCTCCATTTACTATGTTACTTTGGAAAATCACTTTAAAAACTTCTACCTCAATTTCCTCATCTATAGTATTCTTGGAACAGTGACTGACACTAGTAAGCAATCAAATGTTATTTCAAGCAGGGCATAGTAAATAAAAACATTTTTCAGTAATCATTAATTACTAATCTAAGATACGTGAAATTCTGTTGATGGCCGTTATTTAGAATGCTGCATTTGGTCTTGTATTTTAAACTGAAAAATATTTTAAAGGAGTTTTTAGGTTCTGTTATGACCTGTAGTATCTCTTACCCTGTTTTTTTCCCATGAGGTCTTAAAAGGTTTCAGCCACAATTTCTTCTTCCATAGTGTTTTTCAGGAACCTAGCTCTCAGATGGGGAAGTAATGCTGAACCTAACAGCAAAAGTAGATGTACAAAGTAAGTATATTGTTCACTAACTAATGAAGTAACTCGCCTCTTCCCTTAGGTTTTGGAGTCAAGTTTGATTGAATCCTACTCTGTCAACTTTTCATTCAATAACCAATTTTTCTTTTTTTTTTGAGGCAGGTTAGCCCTGAGCTAACTGCTGCCAATCCTCCTCTTTTTGCTGAGGAATACTGGCCCTGAGCTAGCATCCATGCCCATCTCCCTCTACTCTATACGTAGGATGCCTACCACAGCATGGTGTGCCAAGGGGTGCCTTGTCCGCACCCGGGATCCCAACTGGCAAACCCCAGGCCGCTGAAGAGGAACCTGTGAACTTAACCGCTGCACCACCGGGCCGGCCCCTCAATAACCAATATTTATTGAGCACCTTCCATATAGTGATAAGCAAAACAGACATAACCTCTGCCCTCACAGAGCTAATATTCTCCTAGCCTTAACTTGGGCAAATTACTTTACCTTTTCAATCCCTCCAATAAAATGTAAGTGATACCTACCTCATAGAATTGTTTGGATGAATTTAAATGAGATAATATTAAAAGAATGTGGTACATGGTACTAGGACATAGTGAGCATTCAAACGTTAATTCCTTTGTCTTCTATTGTGAAGGTACAAGCATAATCAGTTACTGGTATGGAAAGAATACAGTGGATAATGCATTAAAACTTCTGTGAATATGTTATAATGAATTATACTCAAAGTTTTTGAAAATTAATAATTTGGGAAGCTATAAAACTTACTGCTTACATCTAAGTGGAAATGTTGATGAGAAAGAAATATATGGGTATAAAGTGTTCAAAGTATTTTATCCTTTTAATGAAAATGGTATTTCACAACTTTTTATAAAACTTACTAATAATAGCTTAGTTTATGGTTTTACATGCTTTCTAGATATCAGCTCACTTAATATTTTTAAGAACACTACGAAGTAGTTCTATTATTTCTTATATTTTATAAATAAGGAAGCTGAGGCAGAGAGGTTAAGCAACTTGCCCAGTCACACAGACACTTAAGTAGTAGAACTTGGATCAAACCCTGGCAGTCTAGTTCCAGATTCCATGCTCCTAACCAGTATGCTATACTGCCTCTAAAAGAAGAAGGAGTTTTTAAGCATTACCCCAATATTCACATTATTCTAAATAGATGTCTTTTTTCCTGCTCATTTATTCAGCGAGACATTTGTATTTTATATTTTTGTTCTTTTAAATAGCTGTCATGGATGCACTGGTAGAAGACGATATCTGCATTCTGAATCATGAAAAAGCCCATAGGAGAGATATAGTGACTCCAGTCTCAATATATTCAGGAGATGAGTCTGTTGCTTCTCATTTTGCCCTTGTCACTGCATATGAAGACATCAAAAAACGACTTAAGGATTCAGAGAAAGAGAACTCTTTCTTAAAGAAAAGAATAAGATTTTTGGAAGAAAAGGTAATTGTCTGTTACTTTCATTATGTTCTGTGACTTAAGGAATAATTCAAAATATTTGAAATTTTAAATATTTTTCTGTCCTGTCTTCTATGGTTGTACTGCATTTCCAAGGATAATCACTGCTAATCTCAAAACCCTGGGCATTGTACTTATCATACTGTGTATCACATTTCATATGTTTGGTAAGTATTTGTAGAATAGGATTTAACAACTCGGAGGGAATATATTCCAAATATTTTTCTTACATCTCTTTTCAGTTTGCCTTACCTTTGTAGCTGTATGTATTTTATTCAGGATTTGTAAATCTCTGCAAAAAATTATATGCTACCAAAGGAAAATAAGTATCAAAGGAGAAAGCTCCTAGAACATTGTTCTAATATGTTCAATAATATCTTTACCAGGACTGAAATTTCTCCAGGACTGACGTCTTCTTTACCTCAATATTCTCTTTTCTTCTTGAATACACATAATAAGAATAATGCTTTTAACTGATAAATAAATGTCTCTGTTTATCTTTTTTATGCAGAAACCTGATACTCCCAAATGTTACAGAATATATAAGCAAGGTAGCTGATTCAGTTATAAATCATCAGATTTACTTGGCTTTGTGTACTGGGAAATCTTCCTCATTCATCCATTTATTTTTGAGTTTTAAAGTTTTAACTTAGTTTATGTCTCTTCAGATCACATCAGCATATTTGTATTTTACAAACAGCAGCTTCCACAGGGGAGAGGAAATGGATTCTTAGCAACCAAGGAAATGGATCATCATGTTATAAAAACTTGAGGGTGGGCCTTGATACAGTTTGATTCATTTGGCAGAAGTAAGAGAATGGGAGTCAGTTGTAAAAATAATCATAATTTCTTCGTATTTGTGATTAAATAAATTTGTGACATTTTGTGACATACTGGGACAGAGTGAGAAAAGGTAACATTTTGGAGCTCGTGGTTGTGTTTATTTTAAAGTTCAGTAGAAAAGTGCGATTTGGTATAGTTAACATTGGAAATATTTCTGTACTTTGTGAGTAACAATCCTATAATTCCCATTCTGGAATAATACAGGATTTAATGAACTAACATATCTATTCCTTAAAGTCAAGTACACCTTAACTTGATACTTTTTCTGATGATGGAAATTAAATACTGCTGCCTTGGAAAGCACCTAAGCACTATAAAAGAATGATGTACTCTGTTTTAGTATGATGAATTAATATGCTATAAAACAGATACAACAAAACGTAAAATACTAATAAAGTAAAAGTATAAAATAGAAGACTTTTACAAATATTTATTCTGTACTTTTTTTCCTGTCTTAATCACTAAAGCTTAATTGTATGGAAGTGAAATGTTCACTTAATTATAGTCCAGGCTTTATTAAAGTAAGATGTGGAGCCATCAGAAGACTGACTTATTTTTGTTATGTAGAATCCCTTCTTAAGCCTTCTCTTCTAATTTTATACCATTAGCTTATAGGAGCGCGATTAGATGAAGAAACAAGTTCTGTGGGGCGAGAACAAGTAAATAAGGCCTATCATGCGTATCGGGAGGTTTGCATTGATAGAGATAATTTGAAGAGCAAGTTGGATAAAATGGTAAGTTGGTTTGGAAAGAATGATATCTGTACGTTGCAAATGAGTTTTCTACTTCAAGAGGTTTAAAGTTAGAAGTAAGAGAAATATTTATATGTATTAAATAAAAAGTTGAACATATACATGCTCAAGGCAAAAATAGAAATTTCTAAAAGTAATATTTGTAATTTATATCTGTACAAAGTAAATATTTAGTATGTAATGATGTTTAGGATTTAAATACATCTAACATCACTGACTTATTTTGAAAAACTGATAAAATTTGTTACTGTGTTAAAAGCCAGTGAAGAATATGTACTAAGTTAGAGGGGGCGGGGTGGGGGAGGGGAAGATTCGTGAAACACTGAGTTCATTTTCCAACCTTGCTTTTTTAAAAGGCTAGAGTCAGTTATTTTCAATGTCTGTGTGAAAATTAATACATAAATACCAATCTGTAGATTTAATTGAATGTAATTTGGCATTTTCCTTACCTAACTAGAATAAAGACAACTCTGAATCTTTGAAAGTATTGAATGAACAGCTACAATCTAAAGAAGTAGAACTCCTCCAGCTAAGAACAGAGGTGGAAACTCAGCAGGGTATGCCACTTACTTGTTATAAATATTCTAATGGAATTAATACATTTTTCCATTTATGTGTTATAGCCATTATCAGTTTCCTATATCTGTATGCTAAGGCCTTATTTTTTAATTTTTAGCCTTATATTAATTTCTGTGTTCTGCTTTCACAAAGTATCAGTGTATTTTAACTTTTCCTTAAGTATAAATTGCATTTTTCATTTAGGAAACTTGATGCTTTTTATTCAGGGCTAGTTTGTGATGAAGTAGGTGAAGAAAGGAGTAGAACCCCATCCTTGTCAGAGCGTCTTGCCCACTACTATGTCCTGGCTTTTCTTTCCTACTGAACTTTTGCCCACTGTTAGACACTCTACTATAGAGTAGTTAGAATTACTTTCTTTTTCTTTAATTTCTGAGGGTTGTTAAAATGTACAGATGAGATGCTGGGGGTGAAAACTTAGGTCTGGGGGATATGGATATTAGCCTATTCCCATGAACACTCTGATGAGACAGGCTGAAGAGTAGACCTCTGAGAGACCATTTGGTAGGAGACTGAGATGAGATCTCTTATGCTGGCTGGCTGGGGCTTTTTCTAGATAGAGAGACTAAGGAACCTAAGTCAAGGGTAAGTTAGTATCCAGTTGTATTGAGTTTCTACAGTAGAGTGTTTACAAATAAAATTCGTTTGACGTCATGTTCTAGGCATGATGGTCAAACTTTATATTTTCTAAAGGGGCTAGATGGAGTGGTAAGCTGAGTGAGCCTCATTGAATTTTTGTCACTATCTTAATCTTGATTTATCTAAAATCTACATTTTACTAGCATAACCTTTTTGAAATTGCCACCAATGTAGAAGGCAGAAATAATTTTAATGTCTGTTTTTTTTTGTAGTGATAAGAAATTTAAATCCACCTTCATCAAACTGGGAGGTGGAAAAGTTGAGCTGTGACCTAAAGATCCATGGTTTGGAACAAGAACTGGAACTGATGAGGAAAGAATGTAGCGATCTCAAAATAGAGCTACAAAAAGCCAAACAAACGGTACTATAAAATTATTACATTGAGAAATCAGTATTTGGTGTGCATGATATGTAGGATTGATAACTAAGTATTAAAACAGAGTTAAGATAAATTGTAACTACTTCCAGAGTTATAGTCTCTGAAAAATTCACCTTTATCTTCCCCTTTAATCATTTTTGTGAAAGTTTGATATACTGTATACTTTTAGCATAGTCCCAGGATTATGTAATTTTGTTGTTTAAAAAAGCTTATTGTTTATTAAAGTAGTTCTTTTAAACTCCCTTTCCTTCAGTTTCCTTAAGTCATCTTTTCTTTGTAAAGTTTAAAGAACACTCAGGTTTTAGGTTTCTCATTTTATTTAACTTAATAATTTGATTAATTTAGACACCATAAGAGACAATTTTTGATTTTTAGAATTCTTAAAAAATCTTTTATAGAGTCCACTAATTTTCAGATATCTAATACTTTTGGGGCAACTTTAATTTTCAGCAAATAGCTGAGAATTCAAGCATTGGGCGGAAAAAAAACACAAAAAACCCCTACTGAGCTGCTACCGTGTGGTTAGGCTAACGTCATCTACTAAAACACAAGTTGCCTCTCAAGTTCTAACCAAGAGTCTATTTCCTGATACTTTACACTGGTTCTAACAAGCTTGGATACTTGTTTTCAGATGTCATGACAGATAGTGCTGAGGAGCAAAAGAAGAAATGATAAAGAAGCAGAGGAGTGTGAGAGCAGTACACCAAATGCAAAGTTTAATATAGTTGCTACAAGAAACTGAAACTCTTAGTAGTTTGGAGTCAGATAGCCAATATATACATTCATGTATTTCAAATTATTTGTCAACTCAACCATTTTGCCGATCAGAGCATTCCAACACTATTGAGGAGCCATGTCACCTACCCCAGGTTCCTCTGGGATGCCACAAACTGAAAAAGGAACTACTTCTCACACTTCCTGACTGCCAGCCAGAATCCTGCCCCCAAATCCCAAGTGTCCTTAGGTGGAGCTGGCAGTTCTCTCTTCTATAATGTAGTCTTTCTCGAAGGTGACCACTGGTTAAGAATGAGTCAGGCATTACGAATAATACAGCATTCTGCTTTGGCCTTGACCAAATGAATTCCTCTGAACTGAACAATGAGAACTTGCTTTGGAGCCCCCAGGCCTGACAAAGGGGGAAACAGTTAACTACAAAAATTACTGTCAACTCCTGTTAGAGCCAGAATGTATTTTTTCCTACCTGACATCTGAAGTTGATTTTCCCAGCTTTGAACCTGTGACCACATACCACGATTCCTTCAAAGGCTTCCAGCATCCTGTCTCACAAGCCCAGTTGCCATAGTCCCTGAGAGGCTTCTTTTAAAAAGATGTGCTTGTAAGAAGAGATGTGCATCTTAAAGTTCTGAATTATAATTATCAGTATGTACGTTCTACTTGAAAGGAAATAATTTGATAGCTTTTATACATAATGGTTATTTCCTTATAGAGATTAAGCAGTACCATGGAATCATAAAAATTTGGCTTATAGTTATGGTGTTGCTTATTAACCATGTAAAATTAAGAAAGTAATTTAACTATCCTGAACTTGTTTTCTGTAAAATAGACATTAAATACCTATTTTTTCATGGACGTTAAATTAGATAATATGTAGCAGTTAGCATAGCACTTAGTACATAGTATATTCAATAAGTGAATGTGTTTCAAAAAAATTTTATTAGGGTAGTCCAGAAAAGGAGTGCTTTTGGGGGTTTGTGTGTGCGTGTGTGTGTGTGTGGTGTGGGTAGCTGGTTTGTGTGTGCTTGCACGCATTATAGTTCAGCTCTTGTTACTCTTTTCCACTAGATGGTGCTAGGGGATAAACTTGCTTTTACTTTAATTCATCTGTAATAATCACAGAAACAGACTTTTGAAGGTAGAAGAAACTTTAGAAATCACTTTTTTTTTTACTGCTAATGAAATTGAATCTGAGAGACTAAGAAACTTGAAGAGTTGAAGGTGAGGTAAGGGAGGAATATTTTTTTTAAAAAAGGATTTACGATATGGCCCTGACGCTCATAGAAATTTATTTGGCAAGGGGAAGGGAGATTTAAAGTAAAAAATGCTCACAACTAACATAAGGAAATAAACCAGGAAAAGCAAGAGTGGAAATGCTTAGTATCAACTTATCAAGGGTTCCAAGTTGAAATCTTGATGATGTGGAATGTGTACTTTTTTTTTTTTAAAGATTTTATTTTTCCCTTTTTCTCCCCAAAGCCCCCGGTACATAGTTGTATGTTCTTCGTTGTGGGTCCTTCTAGTTGTGGTATGTGGGATGCTGCGTCAGCGTGGTTTGATGAGCAGTGCCATGTCCGCGCCCAGGATTCAAACCAACGAAACACCTGGCCGCCTGCAGCGGAGCATGCGAACTTAACCACTCAGCCATGGGGCCAGCCCCAGGGATGTGTACTTTTAAATCCTGTTTCAGGGTGTTGCTCATCAGAGTCCTCTTCGATATGGGGATCAAAGAGTAATCCAAGGAGAGAAATTTATGTTCACATTAATAATCTTGTTTATATTTGCTCTAGCCATATTTACAAATATCTTTAAGATTGGTACTTTCTGTGAAACATATTTTATAACACCTTCTAAAGTGTGAAATAGTATGTGGACATAATAGTGTTTTTTTGGTTTTTGGTGGGTTTTTTTTTTTTTAAGTACTTAGTGAACTCAGTTGATTAGTGTTTGGTATTAATCAAGTGAACGTTTCAGGGTCAGTTCCACTATGGGCCTTTTAGACTTTCTGTATCACCCAATATTCCAGCCATTTATATTCAGAACAGTTGATTCTTTGAGAAAAACAGACACTAGGGCCAAAGAAGTGTAGGAAAAACTGGATCAGTAAAATGAGTTGATGCAGATGTCTAAGGTACTTAATAGCCCATTTAGAGATTCACAATGTGCTGTGGTGTACCACAGGTTCTGAGAAGTCCTCTAGTATCTGAACCTGTTTAACTTTAACAATGTTTCCCAAGATTGTATAGCCATGGCCTGTTTATGTGAAACTCCCACACCACATGGCACTAGTTGGGAAATAGATCCATTACTGCCTTTAAAACATGGCAAACTGATGACTGGCCAGGAACAGGGTCTTTGAATATTAGAGAGAATTCCTTTGTGCTTATTGCTGATTTACATTAGATCTTTTGAATTGTTAGGCGGTAGCTGGAACAATACTTTTCCAACCCAAACTATCAGGTTTTTTTTTTTTTAATATCATCATTGGCTTTAAAAATGAGGAAGATTTCCATTGTACATGTATGTTTAGGTATACACTAATTAAAATGTTTATTTTTAATTAATGATACAAAGAAACTAAAAGTGACCTGATTTCTTCATTTCCTGTGGAGAACAGGAAAGAAAAACGTCCCAGGTCACTTGCTTTGTTAGTGGTCAGACGTCTCCTGATTCGTGGGCCAGTTCTGTTTCCCCTCTCCATAGGGCGCTCCCTAAAATGCAACTTAATTTTCTGAACAATCAGAGGTCCAAAAATGGTTTAACTCCTCTAATAGAAAACATTTTGATATTTCACTCTCCGAAGTTCAGAGTACTCATGAAGTGCTTGTGCAAGCTTTTTAATGTTTCACTTTAGGACACATCATGTAGATTATGTAAGTAAGAAATAGTAAAATTTAAGTTTATTCTCTCAGTTTATAGTGGCTGCTTCTGCCAATAGAATTAGTACCTGTGATCGTCATTTTTGTTATAGACCCTTAAAATGATAATGCCTTGCAAACAAGTGTGTGACAGAGTTGTCTTAAGCATACTGAGTTCACTTTTAAACAGTAACTTTTTAAATTTTTGTACTGTTTTGTAATAACACCAAAAAGTGAAATACCAATAAACTTCCATTTTCTCATGGAATTCATTCAGCTGTACCTTGAATAAACAGTATTTGTTAAATTTGTTACCCTTTTTTTAATATAGACTTCAGATTGGTGTCTTCAGAAATATATTTTGTAAGACTCCCAAGTTCTTTTATGTGAGAGCAGTTTTATTTTCTTTAAGAAAATTAAAGCACCAGTGACTTTAAATAATTGGAAGTGATTTAGAAATACCTAGTATAGGTTTGGAGGTATATCATTAAAATTGAATATAAAATCTAGTTTTATGCTGTGCTATTATGGATAAAACTGAAACATGTCTATAGTAATAAAGTACTGAGAATAAATAGAATGTAACAATTACAACTTTTAAACTTTTTTTTAAACAAATGACAGGATCCGTCTCAGGAAGACAATCTAAAGAGCAGAGATCTCCAAAGACTAACCATTTCAAGGTATGAACATTCTTCAACTTCCAAAAATAATACATTGTTCTTCTGCAGGCCACTTTTTATAGGTACCTAGATTTCTGTTGTGATTTAATCTGAAAAACAAATGGGTACTATCTGGGTTCTGTATGTAATCTCTGATCACAATATATTTATGAAAAACACTTAACTCTTCCTTAACAATAAGCTTGAACTTAAATAGTAGAAGGGGGCATATTGTGATCCCTTAAAAAGTATTTTTGAACATTTAGGATTTTAGATAGGATTTTAGGGAGCTAGCTGTGTAGAAGTATTCAGTAATAAATCCTGATTTTGTACATGAAGAACTATGCATTTCCATATACAGTAATACCACTTTGTCTGACGGGCAAACTTGGACAACCTTAGTGTTTGGTATAACATGAATTTTAAGAGAACTATCTTCTTGGGGTAAGAACAAAAGTAGTTATCAGACTTCGTGTGTGTTCCTTCAGCCCTTTTTTCTCATATATATCATTTATACTTAAGTAACTTAAGTACTGTGTTTTAAATCATCTGATAGTTTTTGTTTCTGCTATGTTAGCATCCCCTCTCTACATGGATACTTCCATCCAATGAAAAATAACTCATTTGATTTTATTGTTTGGATCATTCAGCTTCCAAAGTGTACTGACCTAAAGTAAATAACATGAATTGTCTCACACCTATTCCTATCAAAAACCCAATTGAGAGAAATGATCAATTAGGGAAAACAATTTGAGGAAACACCATGCAGCCACTCTTCTGGATCCAGAGATAGGCAGACTTTTTCCTATAAAGAGCCAGGAGTAAGTATTTTTGGCTTTGTGGGTCATACAGTCTCTGTTGGAACTACTCACTTCTGCCAATGGAACAGTAGTTCTGTTATGCCTTCACCTGTCTTCTAAATTATAGCAAAGAAGTTTTCCCTTTAAAAAGAAATGTGTCTCATATAGTTCCCTGTACTTTATTTCTCAAAGTCATCTTCTTTGTCAAAGTTATCTTTTCTTCTGTCAACCCAGGCTTCCCCTTATTAATTTTGTTTTCTTTGTGATTTTTATAAACCTCTTCAAACCATTTTTTGGAAGGAAGCAGGGAACAAATGTTAGAATCAGAGTAGGTCAAATAAAAGGGTTATATAAATACTATTTTAGAAGTACATGATACAGAATGGGGACTTCTGCTTCCATTCATGGGAGATTTTACATAATTTGAATCACTTCTACTGAGAATAACTTGAAAAGTTGCCTCCCCCCTGTCAACTGTATGTTTGAAGGCATCATATCATTAACAAGATAGTGACGAATCTCTATGCCAGGATTTAGAGGAGGATGAAGGCCCAAGGAGGTGAATCTACTTTTTGAGGCTGTAGAGCTATATAACTGTGGCTTCAAAGTGCAGTTTTGAATTCTCTAAAGCTCAGTATTAACAGTATCAGCTGAGAGAAACAGTTTTTAGAAAGAAGCACCTTAGGTTCAGTCTAAGAGTTAATCTAATCAGCCTAATTACTGCTGTATGTTAAAGAACTGCATAATTAATGCTGTGTTCCAGTGGCTCCCTAGTACTGAAGTACACTTGTTCTGTTTTTTGTAAATTGGTTTGCATTTTTCTCATGTAAGCAGTGTGGATTGTAGAACTGATTAGGTTTCCTTCTTTTGGTTAGCAACTAGAAAACTAATAACCAAATTTGTGGCTTACCCTTGGTAAACTTTATATCCTCTATTTTTGTGTTAGCTTCATTCCTGACTGCATTTTATCTTGTTTTCCCTTCACCTTATAATTTATACCTATTTCTAGTTTATAGTCCTGTGTTTTATTAGTCTTTGTAAGTTACTTCATCCACTTTAAGTGGAACAATTCAGATGATAAATTAAGTTTACTATATTAGGGGAAAAATACATAGGAATGTTTCTATAAAATCATTAATTAAAACTTTAGATATTTCTAAGGATTATTTTTCAGTTATTTGGAAAACTCTAATTTTTGGAACATTCTTTTTTTTCTATTTCCTCTATCATTATTTTCAGGCAAATGAGGTATACTGTATTGTTTCCCTAACATAGAGTGAACCTTTCAATTACTGGAGGCCTTTTATCTGGTACTCATTGTATACAACATCATTTAACAGTAATAGCCCTGCCTATTAGAAATTTGACCAGTGTCCTGCCAGTGTACTGTTTTGGTGTTTTTAGGCTGTTGCCCTCAGTTCTTAAACTAGTTCTAGGTATGGGTTAAACTTACATTGTGGGACTTCTTAAAATGTGAAACCTTGGTTTAGGAAATATTGGTTAGGTTAGTGTTTTTCAAACTGTGCTGTGTTCCCTTATCATGAAATTTTGTGAGTTAAGACAGGCATTTTAAAAATATAGAATAAAACAGAATAGAACATACCATACCAGAGTGTATTATACATAATAAGCGTAGTAAGTATGGTTTCTCATAACTTGTTTTCTTTGGGTTGCAGTATAAAATGATTGCTTGCCGTGCCTTACAGTCAGAAATGTTTGAAAGACAACACTTGTTTGGGGGGATGTAGTTGTCAAAATATACATTTCTAAGTCTCTGGCTCTTGGCTAAGATTATCCCATACTTTTTATTTTAGTTCCTCTGGTGGAATGTAATAGTTCATATTTTTCTTTAGCTTTTGAAAATTTATTGTATGGCTGATGTAAAAACTCAATTAAGTAGATATTTCCTACAAAAGCAATATTCATTTCAGTTTTAAAGAGTTGAATGTATAGTGTAAATTAAGAAAACTGGGCTTTTACACAATTTTACTTTGTAAGCAGGACATGTACCCCCTTTTTGAAATGTGGATAAGCAGGTGTCATCACATTTAAAATTTAGAGGTCTGAAATTTTATACTGGGGCTAAGAAGGTTGTATTGGCAGTTGGTGTATTGTAGGTGCTTGGTAAATGTATGATGAAGATGATGGTGGTGGTGATGATATGAAAAATGTTACCCCAAAAGGGTAGCAGTTAGTCTAATTAGACTGGATAAGTAAAAGATGCCTTTGAACAGAAACATGTTAGAGTGGAGTAAGTTCTCCTGAACCTGTTTCCTCATGTGTGAACTAGGTTACCCAGTTTGCCAAGTTGTTATGAGAATGTGGGTGAAGTGCCTAGCACGTAATACATGTTCAATCACCATTATTTTTTCGTTTCATCTTATTTTATTTTTTAGGGTTCTCATTTGGGGTGCTTTAGTGTTGCATCTCAGTGTTCAAGCAGTTTTACATCTTTACAGACAACTATATATATAATTAGGAATTTGCTTGTATGGCATTTAAAGCAAAGCTTAAGTTAGTTCAACACTCCCAGGGTGGAGGGTGGTGGGGGGATGTGGTTTATACAATCTCAAAAATACACAGATAAGTAAAGGGTAGTTGGGAATCTGATAAAGATTTGTGAATGACAACCTGCCTTTTCCAGTATCACTTAATTAGTGACTGAAACATTTTGTTCAAAAATAGAATTAAAAAAATTTGTGATATACTTTGAAGACTATAGCACTTTAACTACAAAGTGTAAAGTAACTGCCATTACTTTGTTATCCACAAGGGGGAGAGCTTATACTTAGTAATAATTTTAGATGGTTATGTCTATAGTTTTCAATTCAGGTAACATTAAGGGCAAAAGACGACTAGATGTATGTTAAACTTGGTGACCTACTTTTTAGTTTAACCTAATTTATAAACACTTTTCATTAAACTGAATTGGGAAATGTATATTAGACATTGCTTTAACACCTCTATTACAGTTGTTTCTCTCTTTTATTTTACATGCTTAGCTATTTTTAATGATTAAATGTGTTTGATACCACAGTATCCAAATACTATTTTGGGTATCATCTTTTCTTTGTTTTCTCCAAGTCAGGTACTGATTTACCATCTCACGCCAATAATAAAACTCTATTTTTAAATTGTATTATTCATATCATGACTGCATGAATTAGCACATGTACAGTGTTTACACTCACTGCTGCGTAATATGAGTAACTCTTTGGAAAGCATACTGAATGCCCTGAATTGCACCAAGGAACCAACAACTCTCTCCACACTTAGGACAGATTCTTATGTGAAACATTGATTGTAGCACACATCTCAGATGTTTACTGGTGAAGGAGAGGTGGTTAACTAGTTTTTGTGAAGTAATTATTTCACACCTATCAAAAACCTGCAAAAAGCCCTGTGATTTTTAATAGACTACTGGTTGACAAATGTCTTTTACAACAGACTAAAACAAGTAGATTTTTCTTAAAAGCAGTATAAAGTTTATTCTGCTGCTTCTACCGAAAGAATTGTGGTCTGAGTGGAATGGGAATATTTTGATTAAAAAGGTATGTAACCTTACATAATTCAAACTAATTCTCTTTTTGAATATTATCTTTTGCTTCTATAATGAGGATATTAGATTTGGATATCAAGAGTATTATCCCTTTAAGTTTGTTTAAAGGTTTTTGTATAGCTAGATAAAAATTGAAGCATGAAGTGACATGTTTGTCTAATTTGATTTCATTATTACTAGAATTAGGGTCTTCAAGAGGCAGTAGTGGTCTTGGTGACTACTTTGAGATCAGTTGTTCTTATGTTTAATATTTTATGTATTCTTGTGCAGCAAAGTAAGAATATACAAAGATTTCGATCTATTTAGTTGGCAATAAAGAACCTAAACAAAGAAGAAAATCATGAATATCCAAATAAGAATGTTTAGTGGAAGATGAAACTTGTACAAATTAGGATTAAAATAACTAATTTATAATTTCTTAGATAACTGAAATAAAATACTTTTAGTTGTGAGAGGCATTTGTGAAGTTTTATTTCTGTTTCATATAATCCTCTCTCTCTCTCCTTTTCCCTTACCAGGAAATCATCTGGCTCTTCATGTCTTGTGCTGTCATGTCACATTGGTGTAGAACCAACAGTATGAGACAGCCCAGTCAAACATAAAAGAATAGAATACATGAAACTAAATTTTATTTTAATGTGGGCCTGGGTATACATTCAGCAGTTGATACAGCATTTCAATAATCAAAAGATAAATACAAATTTAAAATCCATACATGAATGAATGTCACTTTATACTTCAACAGATTTGCAAAAGAAGAATATACTCCTATTAAGTATATTAACACCACTGTACATTATAGGCCATAATAAAATCTCAGTTCGGAGAAGAGAACTGTAAGAAACTCCTATTGGTTAGAATACTTCTTTTTATAATACCCTTCTGTTTAATAGAGTTCAGTTAATTGCTAGAAGTTAGGTCAGTGTCATTATTATGAATAAAACCTTTTCACTTGTTATAATGCCCTAATTAAATATATGTCAGTTATTTAATGGGGAAGTTATATTTAATTTACATCATCTCAAAACTAATCGAGCAGAAATGTACATATGCTCCTTTCTATTTGAGTTATTCACTTCTGTCCATAAATAGAATCATCATTAACTTTTTTTTTTAAAACCCTGTATTTCAGTGATAATATGCAAAATGCATACTGGGAACTGAGGAGAGAAATGTCTAATTTACATCTGGTGACTCAAGTACAAGCTGAACTACTAAGAAAACTAAAAACCCCAACTGCAATCAAGAAAGGTAAGTCAGTGTTTGCTGGAAACCACTGATTCCAGCTAAACTGCTTGAAGAGCGACTAGCTATCGTATCTTATCGAAATCTCATCAAATGAGTTTGATAAGCCAAAGTATATATAGTATGTTCACAGCCTACCCATTCTCTGCTTTGGCTTCAGTCTCATACTGGTCAACTTCACACATAAAGGTGTTGCTGATGTGTTTTTTCTTCAGTACTGTATTCTTTTCCCCTTGTGGCTTTTTTCTCAGCCAAGTGTTGCTTATGTGTATAAGGCTGAGGTGTTAAGTTTGCTCTAGTTGACCTTTTACCGCAAGTACTTCGTATATTTAAAAAAAAAAAGACACCAAAAGCTATTTTTCATTCCAGTACTACAGAATACACCAAAGACCTAGCTCTTGAAATTGTTTTGAAAAAAATAACTTTGATTCATTGTTTGGTTTTCATTTTTTGTAAACTTTATTTTTCTTTCCATAAAGAACAGATAGTTTAGGTGGAGACTAGGTGTTATCTCCTCATTCCTTTCAACCAACCAAAGATTTTCATCGCTTTGCCTTTCATATTTAATTGCTTGGCTGACTAAAATTTTGAGTTTTGTGTTAACTAGTAGTGGCTGCTTTGACAAAGCTGTTTTTATACCTCAGGGAAAAATCAGTGCATTTGTACCTTTTATTACATAACAGTTCTATTTCTGAAAAGTTGCATAATATAAATTTGAAAGCTCTAAAATTTACTTTTTAAAGGAATGAGATAGGACTTTTTATAAAAAGTAATCACCATCTAATTTAAAATTATTTGCAGCTCAGATTGTCCCTAAAAGAGGACACAAGAGAATTGTATTTTATAGTTTTCCACTTACTGAAGTTGGGGAAAATGTTGCACATTGGGAAGGAAAAGCAAATTCAGAATTCTTTTCTGTTTCTAGAGTGTTAGTTATTTACAAATCAGGCAAAATAATATGGCACTTCAGCAGGCCCTAAATTAATTTATGGTTCATTTTCTCCTTGAGTTTTCCAGTGTCCAGGGTTATATATGAGGCAATTATAAGTTGATGGTAGACATAAGACTTCTCTTAAAAGGGACACTCAGTAATTTTGCAGTGAGTGTTCACTGTGGCTCTTGGTTATATAAGAAGTCTAACTTCCAAAGAATAATAAAGGAGAAATGCTCTTTCCATATTTGGAAATGGCTTATTCATGTGTCCCTTCTGAGCTGGTGAAGGATACATCTTTTGGTGCTTTGAGCTGTAAGTTTTCTAGCACATTTCCTACAACAGTGGCAGGCTTGAGGCCACCACCCCCCACCATAGAACTCAGTGCTTTGAGGAGTAGACAGAGTTGAGACTGGATCACTTTTTTTTCTGACCTACATACCATCCTTGTCCAGAAGCTGAGCACTGTTAGCTCCACATCTCCCCCACTCCTGTCCCTCCTTCTAAGAAAAAAGGCAATGGGCTTATTTCATAATGCAGCTCAGTTTCTTCTAAACTATAGAGAGTTAGTTGCACTTGGCATCCTTCTTGGGCTTAGGATGAAGTTTTCTTTCCTGCCTTGGTAGGTTGATTGGAGGAGGAGGAAAAGCTCACACTACCATTCTGTTGGCTGTGGCTAAATAATAGCTTTACAGCAGTGTTTTCTAAGCCATTAGATGTGTACTAAACACTTTTTTTTGCTATTTTTTTTTTTACTTGACCCATATTGTGACCATAGCAGAATTTACATTTACCATTAAATATTTAGATTGTTTAACTGTACATTACATTAAACATAAACCATTACATCTACCATTAAAAAAACAAAACTGTTTTATCCATAAAAGCCTTTGAATGTTTATTAAAACTTCCTTTGGGTCTTACCAATTCACAGTATAATTATTTCTGCAAAATTTACTTTTGGACCACCTGTGAAAAAAAGATTATAAGGAAAGGGATATCATATTTAATAAAGTTAAACCGAGTAACACCTTTCTTAGTCTCCACTGACACGTTAAACAGTCTGCAAGCCTTCTCCAGCCACGTTAAGAGCCAAGAATAGCATCTTTACTTGTATTTTAACTTTATTGGTTTCCAACTTTTTAAAATATTAAATTCTTCATCTTTATTAGCCCTAAGATATAGGCGGAACAGGATTATGTCCATTGGCAGACGAGAGAAATGACACCTGGAGCAGTTAAGTGACTTACCTAAAGTCCAATGTCAGTAAATAGCTGATCCAGAATTAGAACTCAGAACATTTGTCATCCATCTTCCAGTCACAGTGCCCCAGTGATCACACTAACTTGGAAATGTTAATTTTATTTTCACTTCTAGATTCAACCAAATTAATGAAGTATTACATATTTTATGATCACAAATGCCATGACAACTGACATGTAGCCTGTGCTTTCTTTTTAGCCTATATCCCAGTAGGATGCATGGAAGACCTTGGGAAAGACAGCACAAAACTGCACTTGACGAATTGTACTGCAACATACAGAAGACATTTTCCTGTCTCACCAAATGGCAAAACTCTCTGTCATACTACATCTTCCCCTTTACCGGGAGATATAAAGATTTTATCAGAGAAAGCAATTCTCCAGTCATGGACAGATAATGAGCACTCCGTTCCTCATGATGGTACAAACTTTCAAGAACACAGCTCTTATGGCAGAAATTCTCTGGAAGATAATTCTTGGGTATTCCCAAGCCCTCCTAAATCGAGTGAGACACCATTTGGGGAAGCTAAAAATAAAACTCTGCCTTTATCCATTCTGCCACCACTGCATTACTTGGATCAACATAATCAAAACTGCCTTTATAAGAATTAATTCTGAAGAAATTTATGGTCACGAGGTTGCTGTATCTCCCTCAGTGGTTCTCTCAAGAAATTATTTAACAAACTGAAAGGAAATTTTGATTAAACTTGCAGAGTTCACTATATACATTTGCACATACTGTACTGTATTATGTAGTTGATTTTCCAGTATGAAAGAACACCCTCCAGCTCCATATTCTGGCTAAGAATCAGATATATGCTACTAATTAACAAATTAATAAATAAGATGTTTCAGAAAGACAATTCTACCTTTGGTAATAATTGTAAATTTCTGCCTCTCAAAAAATGGAATTGAAAGTTTTTAGACATGGTTTTAACAAAGCGTATGAAATGCCTAAATATCCATTCATAAAAATAAAGGAGGCCATTAATATCAGAGAAAAATCATATAAGTTGCATAAAGAAGCAAATGGCAATGTGAATACATTATATTTCTGTTGACCTAATGCATAAAGATATGAAAAATAGTACAGTGGAATAATAGGATCTAGGTTTTTCAATCTCTATATGCTATTGTGTTTCAAAGTTTAAGATTTAAAGTCACTTTTTAATCACAATGTTAAAATTTAGAATTGCAATTTGAATTTTAAGACTTGAAATAACCTCATTATTGAAGCCAACTTTGTCCCAGTACATCCCTTAAGTCCTAATTTAAAAAAGTGATGAAATAGTTGAAAAACTATGTGGTGTGTGAATAACCTATTATAATCCTATACATCATCCAATTAGAAGTAGAAAAAGCAGCACAAAGGTTTCAGTCTAATCTGTCCCTTCAGTGGTCCATAGTGAAAATCTAGATGTGTGCTGAACTGTATAAAGTCATTTTCTGCAAAGGGTCTACACCCACTTGTTATGTAGAGCAGCTTATAAATTGTTAGACTTTGTTTTGAAATGTAACATTTTACTAATTGAGAAAGTGATTTTTAATTAAATTAGGAATTTAAATTGTAGAAACCAAATTCTGTGCTGTGTTGATAGAATCATGAAATGTCCCCAAACTCTTTGACTCTAAGTGGCCTGTCATTTATAAACAAAGAAATAACAAGGATGGCTTCACATGGAAATTTATTTAAATTCTTTCAAGGTAGCAGTATTAAGAATATTAGTAATATAATGTATTACTTGGTTCATGAATCTTTTGCCTGAGATAAAGTGTTTCATGTAGGAGGCCTTTATCCTTTTTGATAGACAGTTTCTAATATCTTGAATTCAAAAGAATACTTCAGATATCTCCTATATTAACTGAATAGCATACATACATAAACAGTGTTCACTGTTCACAAGATATTTTTGTCTATTATCTTACTCACTTATTCAAGCTTGTCTTTGATTAATGGAATTGGTGTCAGATGCTGGAATTTATTCTGACCAATGAACACAGCTGACTCAAGGGAGTACAATCTCCTGCCAAGTAATAGAACAAAGCCCAATAAGCATAAAACAAATGCAAGACTCCAGGCTTTAGCTGAGGGAAGCAACTACCTGTGTAATAACAAAGCAGCAGAACCTCTCTCTCATGTGGCTGCGTAGGCTGTACATTATATCTAATCTCTAATGTAGCTTACTGGTTTGCCTTTTTTAAAAACAAGATTGGACATTTTCCTTTGTAAAGAAAATAAGTTGTATGAGCTAATGGCCTGACTAATGTTTTGAACAATGCCAAGAAATTGTTTAATTAAAATAAATTATTTTTGTTTGAAATTGAAGTGGATGTGAAACATTGTCCCTGCCTGTATATTTCAAGGTCAGGTACTAATTGTTAGTTGTTAACTTGATTCGTATAACAGACATTTGTCTTGTTAAACCAACTTATTTTGAGTGGAGAAAATGCTTTTCCCTCCAAACAATAGGGTAGTTATCAAAAAGGTATGCTAGAAAGTCAGTGGTTGATGTTCTTGACAGTTTAAAGTGCTAAAGAAATGATGTGTAAGACCCTTTAGGAAAGATTAACAAAATATTTTTTACCCAGCCATAAATTTTAAATGCACACTTTATGATCACCTCTGCTCTACATAAGATTCAAAGAAATGAGAGAATGGGCCATTTATAATCTATTTAAAATGGAAAATTTTATGTTGACTTCTTTCATACCAGCCAAAACATGCTCTGAAGGGCTTCCCTTGAAAATTTCTTTATTGTTTAGATTTTTATAATGATAACTCAGTTCAGAACATTCTATAACTCAACAAAATGAAGAGAACACAGCTAATAACAAAAAAGCCACTATTCCTTCCTCTTGATCTTATATTAGCTAAAATAAAATATACATCTTATCTAAAATGAAACTGAGGTTCTGCCAAAATGGAACCTAATTCATAAGTAGAGAAGGGACATACCTATGTAGTCAAGTGTGGAACTTGAAGATCTCATTGTTTCTTTAGCATCCTGTTTGCTATTTGCTTTAACTAAGTCCTTTAAAAAAAAACCTCTCAGACCTACTTCATGGGATTGGGGCCAAAGCTAAATCTTATCCTAGTAGGTAGTAATTTAAAATTGTGATTTTAATGAAAACTACGTAAATATACATAAAATTTACTTACCTAGAAACTGGTCGCTGTGGCTATAGTGAAGAGTTAACAGCTCATGGGGAAAAAAAGAGCAACTTTTAATATAAAAGCCCAACCTAGGACCAAATTACTGCATTGAGACAAATTTTTTACAGTAGCTTCTGAAACCATTACTATGTTACAAAATGGTCATTCACCCTTATAAAGACTTTTAAAAAAAGATTAAAATATTTTAAGTAGCCAAATTAACAGGTCAAAGAATGTAATAATACGTTTTAGCAAATTTTCCATCAAAGATGTAAATAAAATTAATTCATATTTAAGTACTTATCTATGTTTCCAAATAAGTCTTTACTACTAATAACAACAATAAGCATTAAAGAGCCTTTGCCATGTCCAAGGCACTGTCCTACGTACTCTACTTACCTGCAATACTCAGTTAATCCTCACAATAATTGTATGAGACTTATTTTCATGGTTGCGTAGCTCATAAGTGGTAGAAGCAGGAAGGCTTCTAGTTCCTAACCATTCTGCTTTACTGCCTAGTTTTTAACACATTGAAGGTGGTCCATTCCTGCTTTCCTTCAGTTACTTGTAGCCCCCATGTTTAGCCATTAGTCTATATATTGGAAGAGAGTAACATAAGATCCCTAATGGAACCCTAAAAACCAAAATTACTGTTAGACAACTATAGTTGTGGAAAAACGAGAAATCCATGATGATCAGGCAAACCATATTCCATTTCACTATTTATTCCTATCCCATTTAATAAACTTAACTTTGAAATTTAAAAAAAAAAATCTTTATTTCAGGTAAAATTAATTACTTCCATAATTTAGGATAAAGGAAACACACTTCCTTGAGTCCATTATTTCAGGTGACTGCAATTTCCATGAATATTAGAGTTCCTGAGTATCACTTGACTATCTGTCTACATGCTTGTGGGAAGCTTCTGGAGCCTCTTCTTGGTAGGAATTCCAGTTTTTCTGAATTCTTCCCTCTCCTTCAGGTATTCCATTTTGCATTCTTCATAAAAGGCTGGATCATTATAGCTACAAGAAGGAAATGAAAATCTTTTAAAGTGAATCACTTTGCAAGTATTTAATGTAAGCTTAATAATATTCAGATATCCAGGTCATCAGGCACAATCTTTAGAAATAGATTTTTAGTAATGGTCATAAATTCATTGTAAACATCAGACTTCCAAACTAGTTAAAGAAAAGGGGAAAAAAAGAAAATACTGTCTTTTTTGAATAGCCCTGTCCCAGAATACAGCAATGAGAAGCACAGCACCTAACCCCAAGGAGCCAGTGGTGTTACAGAGCAGACAAGGAACGACTGCATTACTATTAAGTAGACAAAATGCTATAATAGAGGATGGCCCAGTGCACCATGGAAACATGGAGAAGAAGTGGAGGAGAGGGGAGATGTCATGGGGAAATGCTTAGGTTGCATTTGAACGACCAACAGAAACCCATATAGAAGGCAAATGTAGAAAGCCACCATAGATGAGGAGGAACTGTGATGCCTGAAGAACTGCAAGTAAATTGGTACCACTAAAGCAGATTATGCACAGAGGAGAAAATGCTTGAGAAGAGGCTGGAATGAGAAGAGGCTGGAATGGGCAAAGGCCAAATCACGATGGTCCACTTACGCCATACTATGAAGTTAAATCTACCCTGAAGGCAATGGGGCACTATTAACAGAGCAACTGTAAGATCAGCTACATGTCTTAGATGAATCTGAGAGCATGTGGCAGACAGGCTAAAAGGGGGCAGAAAGGTTAAAGCTGGATGTCCTATAAATAAACTGTTAACAATAATCCAGACAAGAAATGATGAGGGCCTAAGCCAAAGGAGTTGTGATGAAAAGGATGAAATGGATCCAGGAGACATTTAAGGAAATGAAGTCAATAGGAAATAATGAATTAGAGTTAGGAGAGACAAGGAAGATTCTAGATTCTAGACAACTGTCTAATTCACAAAGACACATGATGCAGGAAGAGTTCAGTCTCAGACGTGAAAAAAGCAGCAGAGACATGTCAGGACCTATAGGAAGTAATTGAATCCATAGGTCCAAACTGAGCTTTCTCTAGATTTGAGAATAGAACTGGGGAACCCACTTTAAGGAACAGATTAAGGAAGAAAAGGCTGAGAAGTAGGTAGAAAAGTTAGGGAAATGGGAAAGAGCATTATATAGGAAGCCAGGTAGAAGTGAATTTTAAGTGAGTTCTAGAGAGAGGTCAAGTAAAAGAGAAAAAAATGAAAAGATGTTCATTGGATTTGGCTACCATGAACCCACCAGAACCTTTGGGAAGAGCAGTTTCAGTGGAGTGAGGGCGGAAGTCAGATTGCAGTTTATTGAGGAAGGAATGAAGATAAGACAGCGAGAAATAAAAGAGCACAAACAATTAATGTTTCAAGATGTCACTATGAAGAGATGAGAGAGGGTAGTGGCTACATTCATTTCAAGGAATGTCAATAGTAAATAACAAAGCAGAGCACTTGCTTTTTCACAGATGAAAAAATACTATTTCTTAGAGTACGTTGATACCTAAGGTCAAGCAAAATTCTTCCTTAGTAACTGTGCATCTACTTTCAGCAAATGTCACATCCCTCTTTGTTTCCTTCACTGCTTATCTCTCCTCTAAACAAACAAGCAGCCTCCTCTCATCCTTCCTAGTTCCTCCCCTAGAATGGACTAGAACCTGTTATTTTCCCCTCCTATTTCTAGGAGATGAGAGATGGAAGAATATTCAAATGATTAATATTCAGATAAAAGCTAACAAATACAATTAAAAAAAGAGCTAACATTTACTGAGTACCCACTATGTGCCAGGCATTATGGTAATGTGTTTACACATAGTACCTCACAATCACTCCATGGGGAATAATTAACCCAACTTAGAGTGAGGAACCTGCCCCAGGTCGCACGGCTCGCTAAGCTCTGGCTGACCCAGAGTCAAGCCCAGGCTGCCCTCTCCACAGTCCATGCTCCTGTCCTTCCTGCTTCAGTGCTGCCCTGTCTGGAAGGAGGGATGATTTGTCAAACTAATCATAACAAGTTATGATGATTGAAACTAGGGTGTAAAAATTCTTTAATCAATATGTAAAAGAATTCAACCAATTCAGTCAGTCACACAGAAGTTAAAGAGGTTCATTTATCGATTAAACATCTCTTGGGAGCACTAGGGAATAGAACTAGAAGAATAAGTTGTCACAGAATGAACTCTTACTCCTCTACAGGAAACACTTAGTGCAGGTCCTGGACCATAAATAAGGGCTGCTATTACAATTATTTTTATTTATTATTAACTTGAGAAAAAACATGTGACCTTAGAGAGTGTTTCTTCATCTATAAATGTAGATATTAATTGAAATAATCTCTAGTCTTCCAACTACAGCATTTGAAAAAAAATCCATAAATTTATATGTACATTATTTGTTATCAAAAAAGACAACAGGGGATGGCCCTGTGGCATAGCGGTTAAGTCTGGCATGCTCTGCTTTAGCAGCCTGGGTTTGCACGTTGGGATCCTGGGCACAGACCTACATCCCTCATCAAGCCATGCTGTGGTGGCAACTCACATACAAAATAGAGGAAAATTGGCACAGATGTTAGCTCAGGGATAATCTTCCTCAAGCAAAAAAAAGGAAGATTGGTAAAGGTGTTAGCTCAGATCGAATCTTCCTCACCAAAAAAAAAGAAAAGAAAAGAAAAGAAAACAAATATAAGACTCAGATAACCATTAATTTCTCTTTTTCTAATTCCCTAAGAAGCATCAAGCCATACTGACATATATGCTTCACAGGCTAGGGGAGCAGAGTACAGAAGGAAATAAGGGCTTACCAAAACTACAGTCTCACAACTATTAATTAACTGTATTTACTTAAGTACTGCCAAGTACTGTCTGTCAATAACGTAAGTAATAAAATGTGGGGAGATACAACAAAAAGCACCTGCATTCAAAGAATTTCCCATATTTTTACTTTACGATTCAAGGAACTACAACAAAATATCAGTGAACAAATTTAAGAATTATTTTTAAAATTAATTTAACTTCAGAAATCTAAATTTGCCTTTGTATCCTTCATTTGATTTACTGCAACTTTCCTAAGAGTTAAATTAAATTAATACAAAAAATCACAAGGCTGGCAAAGGTCTTAGAGATAGTCTAATTCATTATCTTTTCATTAGAAGAGAGAAATAAACTCATCTATGATATATTCTATAGATCAAATTGTTCATGAAAAGGAATTTGTTAAATCACTTGAAAAATCATATATTTTTGTTTACTGACCTCATATTTCTAATCAGATACAATGTCAACCCGCATAACTTGAAAAGACCCTTCATAAATGTGTTACTTTTTTTAGAATAACCTTTAACAAATTGAAATTTTAGATTCAGCCAACAATATGATGGATTTGGTGGGGGGAAGTACAGAATATATATTGAGATAAATAACATACTCTTACCTCCTACATATATTACACACATACAGAAGCACAAACACTATGAGGTAACTACTTACTGAGCAATTAGACATTCTTTCAAGGCAGAATTTTCTTTCCGGCATTTTACTACCATAAGGACTCCAGAGTCCTTGCAACATTTGGTAAAATCTGAAATAGAAAATTTGGAAGGAAAACATTAACTGGTAATGACATCAATATAATTATTAACAGCTCTAAAATATTCATTCATTTAACATCTATGACCTAGATTGTTCTTGGCACAGAGTTCACACTCCACAAAAGACACGAACATGAACAAAAGGCAGAGTACACTGAGCATCGTCTACTTTGTAGAAATTAAGAATGCGATTTGCAAGGAGGGAGAGAGGACCTCTGAGTTAGAGTGAGGAGGTTTCATGGAGGCAGATGGGATGCAGAGAATAACTAGGATTTCTAATAGAGAAAAAGAGGATATTCTAGAAGAAATGAGTAAGAAAACTAAAAGGGGAGTTGTTTCCAGACATTGGCATCTGGGGTCCTGTCTCTGCAAGTCTTCTGATGGCATCAAGATATCCCCTTTCTCGGGGCTGGCTCTGTGGCCGAGTGGTTAAGTTTGCGTGCTCTGCTGCGGCAGCCTAGGGTTCGGATCCTGGGCACAGACATAGCAGAACTTGTCAGGCCACGTTGAAGCAGCGTCCCATATCCCACAACTAGAAGGACCTGCAACTAAGATATACAACTATGTATGGCAGGGTTTGAGGAGATAAAGCAGAAAAAAAAAAAAAGATTGGCAACAGTTTTTAGCTCAGGTGCCAATCTTTAGGGGGAAAGAAAAAAAAAGATATCCCCTTTCTTTAAGACAACCTGCCACGGTGCCTTAACTCCTGATAACAGGGCTCCCACTCAATTCCCGAGTCACCTCTTAGCTGCCCCAGAAAATTCACATGGCTTTCTGTCAAATTTCCATTCTGGCAGTTTACCTTTTCAATTGTACTGGCCCCTTTGGTAGCCTGCCTTCTCAGATCTGAGATCTGAGGACCAGCAACTCAGAAAAGCCTGGTGCCACGATCCACCCACAGCTGGGCCACTTGCTAATCTGTCTGGTGTTTGCTTTGGGTCAGACTCGATCCTACCTTCTCCTTCCAGAGGACAGCGTGCTTCGCTCCCCACCTTTTGCAGCTACTCTCCTGAACTATCCCGGTCCTTCCTCCCGACCACTGGCTGCTCTAGTTCCAGGCTCTGCCACATCCAATCTGCTGTAAGTAACCAACCATCTCCATGGCAAATCTTATAATATGATATCACCCTCGCAAAGAAGCTGTAGGCAAAAAAATAAATATTTTCTGAATATTTTCTATAATTCCTTTAACACAAAATTATCAAGATTCCTCTCTTTTCTTGAGCTGTGTTACCCTTCCAGTTACTAAGGAATATAATTTATAATCATCTTAAAGTAAGCAGGTAAGTTTTAGGAGTCTCCAAGAAGACAGATACTTATAATAGGTAACAAAAAGATTTTTAAACTACAAGCAAACTGGGACTGATTGAGATCTGTTAAATGCAGAAAAAACTCATTAGAGGGACTGTGCTGAGACAAGAGCCCTACAGCATAGATATCTGTATCTACCTGCAGCATCATAGCCTACTTTGAAGGATAAGGAGAACTGGAACAAGGACAACAGATGCAGGAAATTACTTTAATTCAAATAATTTAATGTGGTTGGTCACATTAAATTATGGGTGACATGTAATACTCTACTTAAAAGACACACAGGATTAGCTTCCTTCAGCTCCTTGTTGGCTAGTCCCAGCAGTACCACCATTTGCTCTCTGATTCCTAAACCTAATCACGTATCTCTTATTCCAACTACAAATGTTCTTGTTCCTCTCTGTGCAGATGAGCTGGGCACACGGGCCAGATCAGACTGAGAGAATTTGACTAAGGAACCCCCACAACTCAAAAACTCAAAGTTGACTTACAATCAGCTCCTTATCAGTGGAGAGCCTGAGGCTATCCAAAGTTTGCATGGCTATCAAAAAGTCCATTAACATTTCACTATGGAATGTCATTAGCATTCCTACATGTTAATTTTTCTACTTATAGCATGGCAATAAGATCTACCTTTCTAGAAGTAAAGATCATGATACCAAGTAAAAATCAAGACATGGGCACTCCTCAAAGGGAATATGTACATTAAATTAATCCAGAAGACTAAGGGCTTCTTTAAGGGAACTGCCATGTTCCATGGTGGTGATGAACCCCAGGCTGACTCCTCTGCACCACTTTACCCTTACTGTAACCTCAGAGACCCCGAGCGGACCAGTTCACTCAGATAATGTCTAGAAGAAGGATCATTAGCATCATGAGTTTTGCCTAATGGAAATATGCTAGTTAAGCAAACCCCAGTCCTTTTCTGGAAAACACAAAAATCATGACTATTATCAAAAGTCTACTTTCTGAATTTAACAAACCCAATACTTTTACACTTGAGAAATTCACAATAGAATGCTTAGGTATCGCATTATTTTAAGATTTGTTTTCCCTAATATGAGCAAAATGTCCTTAGTAGGGAATTGATGCAAGAGAGCATTTATGTGTTCTGATTGCAATAAAGGCACAGTCTATATATTTTCACACTTGTCCAAATCTCTTCAGGGATAACTGCGACTGGCCTGAAGCCTCAAGCTGTTTGTAAGATTTTTGTCACTTGTTTAGCAACAAGATTTTAATGAGGATCCTTCTTTCATACTACATTAGCATACGTTCATATAATAGTGATGTTGCTAATACTGCCAACTGATGTCTAAAATAGTATTCTGAAACAAATCCAATTTAAATTGCTTCTGTCTTTCAATGTTACGTTAAACGTTAAAAAGCTTGTACACTTGTATATAAATAACAATTTTAATTACCATTAAAGACTATGAAAATAAAATTTCATTTACTTAAGTATATTTTAAGGTAATACAAATGAGTATCAATAAACAGTGAGAGTAGAGATGATTAAAAGGTTTTCCAAAGTTTAAAGAAATGTGCTTAAAGAAAGCATTCAAGGCTTTTTTTCTTTAAAATATCAAGAACATGAGATTCTTTCTTTTGTAAACCTTCATTTCTCTAAAAGAAAACACTTAGTACTATATAATAAACAATTGGTAAAAATACTGTTTGGGTATAATAAGATTTGGATCAAGTACATCTAGGAAAAATAGAAAGAGATAAAGTCTTCTCCCAACTTTAGTCTAAGTAAAGTAATCCTATTGTAATCAAGTACATGTAGTCTATATAATTTCCAGTTTACATAACAGAAAATTTGGGGGGAGCCTCCATATAAAAGCAGTAAGAGAGATAATGGATTGGAATTGTTTATAACTCAATTTATGGAACTTTCAAATATTTTAATATTTAAATAACCAATAATAAGGTTTCTTAATTAAGCCATGGATAAGAATTTATGGAGCAACAACTGTGCATGGAAATAGAAATACCAGGTACTCGATGTTTTACACTTTTCATTTAGGCGGTCTCAAGCAACTTATTTTGCAAATTTAGTCATCTAGTTAGAACTAAAGCATTCAATGAGAGAGAATTTAAAAACATATCAAATTAAAAGAAATAATCCCCAATGTCTCATGTTTTTGACTAAAACCATTCCTTTATATCTCCGCTAATTTATAATTTTTTAAAATCTTAGTCTTATGAATTTTTATACAACTACCTTTAGATATAGTACTTATTTCTAACTTTCCAGTACTTTTATTTCCTTAATCAGTAAAATATTTATAAAGTACCTATTTTTTCCAGTATTACAAAAAGCAAAGATACATTTGGATATCAATATAATTTAGAATTCTAACATTAAGCTATGTGTAATATTTGTGTGACTATACCATCATCTTAATGGTTTCACCTTTAAATCTGGAACTTCAATTGAATTTAAATGATAAACTTTTAGGAGGTCTTGCCTATTAAACACATGTAGTAGGGCAGATTTTAAAATGATTCTAAATTCATAATATATCATCAACTCTACAACTGGAAATCTTATGCATAAAACTTTTTCCTTATATAGAAGTGGATAAGAATAAAAACAGAAATGTACTTTAAATATAATGTACAAAAGATCTTTTGACCAGTTATTGAATCATAAGAGCTTTTAAAAATATAGAACTAAAAATGATACAATTTGGAGAGTGTTGGGTAGGTGCTGACTTTTAGTAAGATTTTCCTCCAGATAAAGGTGTCTGCAGTTTTAAATTTTTAATATAAATTAAAATCTAAAACTAATTTTTCTCAGGAAAAGCAATCTTTTAAGTGAAGACTACCATAGTGAACAGTGTCATGTCAGGTCCCTGTAGACAGTGCCTAAGTGCTGTGCAGCTCTCAGTAATCATCATCCCCTCTGGAAACTGTGAAGTTAAAAGTGCCTGAAGATGACAGGAGGTCACTCTCAGGTTTGGGCTCCCCAGTTTCAAATGCAGTGATGGAGGCCTGAACCAAGGCAGAGGCAATGAAGACAACAGACCCCTCTCCTTTCTGAAGACTACTCAGCTGAAGGAAACCAAGGCCACAAGGCCACAAGCACATCATTCTATATAACCGTCAGCACGAACATTATTTTATGTGAAAGATTTTGTAAACAGTTCTGACTTTATGTACCTCTGTTTATAAAATCTAGTAACAAAATTGTAGATCTCTTTGCAACCTCTAAGTCAATGACCCCAGTAGGCTGATGTTTGGAAAGAATTCAGGCCAATGCAACCTACAAACAAAACCTAATATTATAAATAATTCCAGACTGGATGAGAAGCTAATTAGGACAAGCGTGATTTGTTCAAACAGTTGAAAAAGGTCTATCAGTGAGTATTTGCCAGCAAAAATTCTAACAACAACAAAATTCCAAACTTTTTCAAGGGATCTGTAAAACTAATCGTTCAAATGGAAAAACATGACATGCAGAAACCAGAGGATCTCTCATAAGACACATATGAAACAGTGGCTTCTTCACTGCACTCACCCCTTTAAAACTGTCCAAAGGTAAATCTAAAATACTACAGATGGGAAATCGCCAAATCAGGCTGTCACCTTAATGTTTAAGAAGAGATCCAATAGTAAATATTTCATTAATTTTTTCTTAAATTACCAAAGTAGAATGAAAAAGAAAAAAATCACTTATATTCCTGCCTTCACAATAGCAACAACAACAATAATAATAGCTAACACTTTTTGTGTTTACTATGTGCAGGCACTGTCCAATGGGTTATTTCAGGCTTCATAGGTATTAACTGATTCGATAAATTAAAATTTTTATTTTTTTCACATATTTTCAGTACTTATCCGTAAGCTCACAAAATATCATTCATTCGCTCAACAAACAATTTCAAAGTACTTACTATGAGCCTAGCACTGTGCTAGGCTCTAGGGTTGCCACGCTGAACAAAACAGAGCGTTCCTGCCCTATGGCAGCTAAAAACAATCTCTGAGGAAGACAGTTAAAAAATGCTAAGAGTTGAGTTTGACATCTACTCTGAGAGGGGAAGGGCAGGGAGGGTGCTATGGAAGCACAGAATTGGATCTCCAAACCTATTCAAGAGAGACTTCCCATGAGAAGTACTTTTAAGCTACAACCTATACAGACCTGCCAAAGAGGAGGAGGAAGAGTGTTCTGGACAAAGGGAAAGGTGCAGGAGAAGGTCTGAAGGTCAATAGGCAGGACATATTACAGAGAGTAATCCAGAAGAGCTGGAACATTTCAGGTTATTTGGTTGTGTGTGCATGCATGTGTGTGTGTTTGGTGGATAGCAGGTGGGGAGGAAAGGCATGTACCAATCATGACTGGTAGGAAGGCTTTGTCCTAAGGGCAATGGAAATCCTTAGAGAGTTTCAAACAGTGGAACAGCATAATCAGATTTCCTTCTGCAGAGAACTAGAAGAGCAGGCAGGGGAGGCAGGAATGGAAACAATAGGAAACGCATTAGGAAGTGAGTACACTAATCCAAGCAAGAGATGGCAAGGGGCTAAAAGGGCCAATGAAGTGGGAATGTAGATGACTACAACTGAAACTTGACAGGACTTGGGGTAAAATTAGTTAGGAGGGTAAGAGATGAAGAGGCAAGGATAACTGTTAAATTCCTTGCTGGGAGCATGATGCACAGTTTGATGACTTAAAAAACACCACAAAAAGAACAGCATATGATGTTGTTCTCTTTTGGTTGGAGCCAGTGGAGGGAGACGGGGTAAAGATGATGATGAGTTTAAGACACGTTCAGCCAGGGGGCCTGTGAAACATCCAAGTAGAGTTGTCCAAAAGGTAGTTAGCTATATGGGTCTGAAGCAAGTCTGCAGACACTGTTTTGATAGAAGTAACTCATTAAAAATAATGGAAAGAAAAGAGGCCCTATTCAACCACTGAGGAACACCACTATTTAAGGGTGTAGCAGAGAGTGAGGAGACTAGAAAGATGGGGAGGACTATGTGGCATTAGAGAAGTCATGGAAACCAAGTGATTGAGCCTCAAGTATATAATCAGGGTCCATCGGACCCAATTTTAGTTTTTGAGTTTCTTTTATGAGTAGTTCTAACTATTGTAAAGATGATATTTTATGACTTTTATGTTTTAGAGGCCTTCCAAAAAACCAAAGAAAATTGACATATTTTGTAATACAATAAAACTATTTTATCTCGCAATTATCATATAAGTTCATTGAATCATGACTGTTACAAAGCTAAGATATGATATAGACTCTTAGTGGTCTTATTTTTCCTATATCTTGAAAGATTTTACTATATCATCCTAGGAATTATTTCATCATGACTCATCAATTATCCCCAAGGATGTAAAAAATGACTAAAATAATAAGAAAACAAAATGACAGAATCACCTAGAAGCATGATGCAACAGTGAAATAAACCTTCATTACTACATTAGTTTTCTTATTGTATTGCCTACTGTATTACATCATTGTTCATGAATATACAATCATGTACCATATAAGGACATTTTGGTCAACTATGGACTACAAATACAGCAGTGGTCTCAAAAGATTAGTACCATATAGCCTAGGTGCCAAGTAGGCTATCTACCATCTAGGTTTGTGTAAGCACGCTATATGATGTGCACACAACTACAAAATCACCTAAGGACGCATTTCTCAGAACACATCCCCCTTGTTAAGCAATGCATGACTGTATAAATGTTGTCTTTTTGGGTTTTGCTCTCCTTGAACACAGTTGAGATTTGAGATTTTTTTTTTAAATTTTATTACTATGTTAGGTAGAATAATAGCCCCAAAAGATGTCCAAGTCCTAATTCCAAGAACCAGTGAATATGTTAGGTTACCTGGCAAAGGGGGATTAAGGTTGCTAATCAGACGATCTTAAGGGAGATTATCCTGGATTACCTAGGTGGGCCCAACGTAATCACAAGGAGCCTTAAAAGTAGAAGGAGGAGGCAGAAAAAAAACAGAAGAGAAAGATATGATGATGGAAGCAGGGTCAAACAAATGTTACCCTGCTGGCTTTAAAGATGGCAAAAGGGGAACACCAGCCAAACAATGAGGGGTTTTCTTATAGACTGACTGTGTTCCCTCAAAATTCATATGTTGAAACCCTTCTGCTCCCCTACTCCCCAGCCATGCAATGGCATTAGGCAGTAGGACCTCTGGGAGGTAATTAGGATTAGATAAAGTCATGAGGGTGGAGCCCTCATGAATGAGAAGAATGACCTTCTAAGAGTCATGAGAGGGCTTGCTTCCTCTCTCTGCTCTCCACCATGTGAGAACACAAAAAGAAGTCAGCAGTCTGAAACCCTGAAGAGGCTTCTCACCAGGACCTAATCGAGCTGGCAACCTAATCTAGGACTTCCAGCCTCCAGAAATGTGAGAAATGAAGTTCTGTTGTTTATTAGTCATCCCATTTATGGTATTTTTGTTATAGCAGCTCGAGCTAAGACAGGCATCTAGAAGCTGAAACAACCAGACTTTCCCATAGAGCCTCCAGAAAGCTTTGCCAATATCTTGATTTTAAGTCAGTAAGACCTCAGTAAGACTTCTGAACTACAGAACTGTAACATAATAACTTTGTGTTGTTTCAAGCTACTAAGTTTGTATAATTTGTTACAGCAGCAATAGTAAACTAATACACTGCCTATAATGGAAAAAAGAAAACTGACAAAAAGATGCTACACAATTATTAGATGAATCAGAAGATGAATGCAAAGAAACCTGCAGCAGTACTCTAGACTCTAATGATGATGGTGAAATTGATTGTATAAGCGTAATCATCGATTCTGAATCTTCAGATGACAATATCCTAGATGACCTTTCCCCAAATCAGGAACTGATGAGTAAATAGTACATTTTGAAGGACAAAAAAGAAATATGGTATTCTCATGCCATTAGTCATTCAACAGGAGGGATTTTTCATGCAGTATTTTGTAACGAGAACCTGTACAATTCCATTGTGTTAAAGGAGATATGGCAGCATCCATCTTTTATGATATCTGAGTGCTGAAATTTCCTTGATCCAAATGTGAAAGGTAGCTGTATAAACAAAGATAATTAGAAGGAAACAGTATTTATGGTACGTATAAGTCTAAAAATGGAAACATTTTAAAATTAAGGAGGAAAAAAGATGGCCATCCTCTCTTTAACAAAATAGGTAGCCATCAGCGTTTTCAAAAATGTTGCATTTTAAAGATGCAAGTACAAGAAGCAGGCTTAATGGTAAACTAGAACCCATTAGAGATGTGTTTGAAATCTGGAGCCAGCACGTACAAGATAGATATGTTCCAGGTTCATGATAAACAGTTGGTTGCATTCAAAGGACACTGACCATTTCAAATACAAAATTTTCAAAACAGGAAAACATGGAATAAAAATTGGGGCTTGCTGTGTTTACTTCTTACTAAAATTTCTAAAGTCAGTATCCCTTTGTTCTTTTGTACATTTTTTGAACATGATTTTAAAATATAAAGATAAACATAAAAGATCGTCCATCAGATGACTATCTTTTCTGGGATTGTCTGGGTTAAAGAAGGAGCGGTCATTATTACCAAATGCTGCTGAGACGTCTACTAAGATAAAGAGAGAAAATCACCTATTAGTTTTTAACGTTAAAATTTTAAGTCCTACTACTGTCCAGAAATATCTTTGATTTGCATAATGCCAAGGAGGGGATTAGGCCAAACAAAAATCTTTGCTCCTTATCAATGATGCATTAAACAGAGCTTTTATTTTCAACTCTCTAGGATAATGATTTCCTTAATCAAGTGTTCATTAAATACAAAATATGGTTCCTAACTTCAACGTGTTTATTATACAGTGGCAGACACAGGAAGGAATTCAATAATAATACCATGTAGTTGTGTCTTCATTCAGTCAACTTGGGTTTGTAACCCTCTAAACCTTGCATTGTGCAATATGGTAGCCACTAGTCACATGTGGTTCTTGAACACTTTAAATGTGGGTAGACTGAATTGTGGCATGTTGCAAGTGTAAAATACACAGTGGATGTTAAAAGCTTAGGATGAAAAAAGTTATGTAAAATATCTCAATCATTTTTATACTGACTGCATGTTGAAAAGATAATATTTTGCATATGACAGATGAAATAAAATACCATACTGAAGTTAATTTTATCTTTTTTAATTAATTTCACATTTTTAAAATGTGGCTGCTATAAATTTAAAATTATAAATATGGCTCACATTATATTTCTATTGTCCAATAAAACTTTCTGCAATGATGGAAATGTTCTCTGCACTTTCCAATACTGTGGCCACTAGCCACACTGAGCACTTGAAACATGGCTAATGCAACTGAGAAACTGAATTTTTCATTTTAATTAACTTTAATTAACTTAAATAGCCACATGTGACTAGTGGCAGCCATACTGGACAACGCAGCTCTAGACATTTTTAGTTCCCTATACTGCAGGTGAGATGCAAATAGGCAGCTGGTGCTGAGTTGGCTATTGCTTCATGATTTGAACTTTATGATCATTTTAGGCTCAATAATCTTCCTTATCTTTCCTTAAGGCACATTTTTCTATCCATTGATCCTTTTTAAGCCTATTAAAATACCTAATCAAAATACAATATTTAAGGAAATAAAAACTAAGTATAAATAATTATTCAATAAACTTTAGCCACTTAGCTGGTATTCAACAAACAGCTGAATAAGTAAATCAATAAATTCTATGAATGAGTGTAAAATTTATAATTCTGGCTTTCTACTAGGCTTCAGTTGATTTAACTCACCCTTATATTTATGAATATGGTTTTGTTAAATAATCTCTCCCATGGCATAGACTGTTATGTAATGACACAGATCTAAATTTTTGACAATGTTCTTTATCATCATTAGTTCTTGAGTTTAGTCAGGGTTGTATTTAGAATTCATCCAAAGACAAAGTTCAAAAGACATTACATAAAATGTAGGGGTTTAGGGCCAGTGCAGCGGCATAGTGGTTAAGTTCGCGCACTCTGCTTCAGTGGCCCAGGGTTCACAGGTTTGGATCCCAGAAGCAGACCTACACGCCCCTCATCAAACCATGCTGTGGGGGCAACCCACATACAAAATAGAGGAAGATGTTAGCTCAGTGACAATCTTCCTTGAGCAAAAAGTGGAAGACTGGCAACACATGTTAGCTCAGGGCCAATCTTCCTCACCAAAAACAAAACAAAACAATTTAGGGGTTTAGCTGAAATTAAAAAGTTGGAGAGGACTATTCAGATTCATTATTTCCATTTATTAGAATATAAGTTTAATGGGAATAAGATGTGATTCCAGCAAGAAGCACTTAGTATGTAGCACTTGGAACAGATGATTTCTATTTATGGAAAATCAAAGGGCAATGATACATAGATGTTGAGCGGGGTCTAAAATGGTTCTTAACTCATTTCCCCTTTAGAAGAAACTGTCTTATTTCAGGCGACAAATTTTTTGTTTTTCTATTTTTCTCATGTAACTTCATAATTTTTTCGCAAGGTATTTAAAGGTGTTAATAAACGATAATGGCCACTAAACTATACTGAGTATTTATTACGTACCAGGCACTATATGGAGCACTTTACATTTATTAGCTCACGTGAATTTTACAAAAAATACTATCAGATAAGCACTACCCTTATCTTCATTTGCCAGATGAGAAACTGAGTGTTAAGTAGGCTACGTCACATTTCCAAGATCACACAGTATGGTACAGAGTGGCCTAGAACCAGGCCTTTTTAATTCTGGAAAAATACTTGTTAACTACTATCGAATCCCACTTACTTCTTTCCACAATCAGAACACAGGAAAAACCTCCACACCTAACAGAAATGTCCATGCCCACAGAATAGACTTAATTAACCCAGGCCAGTTATCTCACATGAGGCCACAACTGAGACCTGGGAAGTAAGTGAGGATGGCTCTGCACATTCTATCGCTAGCATAAGAAAAAGTAAGCTACAGCTTATTTGCTCTGCTTTTATGCTATGTAGCAATCATCTAAAGTAAAGAACATCAGATACCTCACTCTCTAGTTCCACACCCCATTTTCCAGAATTCCCATAAAATACATTTAAATACTTAAAATAAGGATTTTACACATTAGAAAGTGTCTTCTCCAGACAGTACATAATGAAATGCTAAATTTTGTGTTTCAGATTTTAAGTGCTATGAGAATTTGAAAGGTAGACATTAGCACAGCCTACTGTGGCCAAGAAAAGCACCAAATCACCCCATCTTTTAAAAAAAGACTGCACATAAGAGATGCTTTAAGTCTCCCCAAATAGAATTCATGAGCATTATTATTAATGACAGAGGTGGAGGATTTAGAAAATGGCAAAGCAAGAGAAATATAAGTGACTGAGTCTGGTTTATACCATACATTTTTGATACATGTCCCCTCTTTGTTCCCCCCACAGCCTTCAAAGATAAAAGACCTATTCATTCATTAATAGGCATTGATCAAAGCAACCGACAAAGACACTGGCACATTTGTGAACGTTGAGACTTTTGGGCTTCCCTGCCATCTCTTGGCAGATGCTCCACCCTCTCCCACCCCCTAACAAAAAGTAGGATCACACAAAAGTAGGCACAATAATTTTAATAATGTAAGTAATGCAAGCAATAAACTAACCTGCTGTACTTCATTCTTGCAAGAGGTTTTATAGCCTATTCTGGGGATGAGTATGGGCCAACAGTGACCGTTAACTGCCACTCAGGGAAGGTGCAGGAGAAGACCAGCTGCCTTGTTCTAGAATTCCGGGATGGAAATGGTTAGAGTGGGAGGGACCGCAGAGGTCACCTAATCTAAATCCTTAAATCCAGAAAGTCCTTCCTAATCCATGTCATTGTTTAAACACTTGTGGAGACAGAAAACTTCTTATCTCACAAGGTAGCCAGTTTCAGTGTGTGTGTGTGTGTGTGTGTGTGTGTGTGTGTGTGAGAGAGAGAGAGAGAGAGAGAGCGAGAGTGAGCGCGTGAGTGTGATGGGGGTAGGATCTGGAGGATTGTGGAGACAGAAAACTTCTTATCTCACAAGGTAGCCAGTTTCAGTGTGTGTGTGTGTGTGTGTGTGTGTGTGTGTGTGTGTGTGTGTGTGTGTGTGTGTGTGTGTGTGTGTGAGAGAGAGAGAGCGAGAGTGAGCGCGTGAGTGTGATGGGGGTAGGATCTGGAGGATTTATAGCCTGAAAAAAATAAGAGTTAAGTCTAACGCTGCCTCTTCTTCAAACACTACAGGAAATAACATTCTCATTTTTTTCCTCCTCCTGGTTTAGAGACAGTTGAACACTGCTCCCTCCTCCTAGTTGGATGTGGTTTCCAGACTACTGACAAAACCTGGTCACTCTCCTCACATTCTGTTGGTTTGTCAAATTTATGTATTTAACACCTTGCTTTGCTCCAAAAAAGATTTGAAACAGCCTGGCATCTCCCTTAAAAAACAGCATCCATAAAGACAATAATTTCTTCAAATCCAAACACAACAAGCAATTTGAATATAAAAATAATTATGGCTATGTCTTTCTTAACAAAAACAAATATATAAATAAGGTTCTCATTTGTAGGGAATCACTAAGAGAATGACATGTCACTAGCCATTCCTCATCCTGTCTTCACTTAGCTGAAGCAAAAAAATACTTTTACATAAGTAAAAAATAGCCTTTGACACCATTAAAAGCCACTTATCAGCTTCCTTTTAATTTAACACGGTCACACCAAAAGTAGACATACTATACCACAAAATACTATGTGGCCACTGAAAAACAGTGCACTGACAGGGAATGGTCTTCAAGAGTTAAAGTGAAAAGAGCAAGGTGCAGAAGAGTGCAGTTGAGCAGGTTACCATTTCTGTTTAGAACACACACATACACCTGTGTGGAGGTATGTATACATATGTATCTATATAGACACACAGGTGTTTGTGTAAACACAAAATGGCTGTGGAAGAATAGGTATGAAACTGGTCATCGTGGTTGTCTCAAGAGGAAAACTGGGGCTCTGGGGGCACAAATTGAAGGAACACATATGTACCTCGTTTGGTAGTCTGTACAAGTGTAATCTTACAAAATGTAATTTTAAAAAAAAGAAGGAAAGTAATAGCTTTGGGTGGAGGAGAGGGGAGAGTGCACTTCAGACAGTGGAATCCACATAAGGGGAGCCTTGGCTTTGATGAGCAGAGAAAACCACCTCTCTCGATTTTTTCCCTAAGCCAGCCCTCTTCCCTGAATTGCTGCTGAGCAACAACTGGGTGAGGAACCCGACGACATCTCACTAAGAACAATCCACTCACGACACTGTAGGGGTATTGCTGCACGTATGGCTTCATTTCATTAAATGCTAACTGTTCTCAAATACAAATCTGGACACTGCTTCTCACAAAATATACAGCTACACAGATCCTACTATTCCCATTATACCAATACCAAGTGAAAAGCACTCTTCCAGGGTAAAATGACACCATCAGAAATCACACTATTGGCTTTCTTTTAATTTAACACGGTCACACCAACTGCCAAAATGGAAGAAATTCGACAATGATAACATGTGCTACTTTGCTAATAAATAGGTCCAAATTCTCAGTTTTAAAGGGAAAGAAAAGAATAAAAGACATGTTATGCTAAATTTAATTAGACATTTAGTAAGTGTAGTATCTCTACTTAACAAGGCAAATCGATCCTTTCAATTCTGGCTGCAATTTATTTAAAGACTTTACAATTTTACTACTTAAGAACAAGTCCTATGGAGGTGTTATCTCACCATTTATATTTTCACAACACTTATGATATTGCTATCACACTCTTAAAATAAATGAAAAGCCCCATGCCACATTTCAGACAATATAATGCTACAGACTCTATTTTTATTCCTGGCAATAAACATTAAAATAATTCTGTATTGCTCACTTTATTCTTGTAATGTTGAATATAAAAAAAAACTAAGCTTTTTTTTTTGAAATGCAGTTATACTTGAAAAGAAGAGATTTTAATCACTTGGTTTTAAAATTAGGCATTAAAAATATATCATCATAAAATTCTGACAATAGCATTTTATGACAAAATTATTATGCTTTTAATTTTCTATTAAATTGTGATTAGCTTGCTTCTTTAAAGATTAGTCTGTGTACAGAACGACTTTAGTGGTGCATTTAATGAGACAAGAAGGGAGAAGGATGAACATGAAAAGATTATTTTACATTGTAGTGCATGAGCTATTTGATAATTCTAACATAGTACAAAAGAAAGCTTCTCTGTAGATTGATCATGGTTCAGTTAACATCACTGAATATCTAATACCTCCAACTCAATTAATTCTCACCTGATTAATATCAGACTGATATTCAAACTAAATCATCTCTCCAGTCAAGTAGAAATCAATATTTCTGATTTTACTTTTAAATTACAATAGAAAATAAAATGTAGCCATGTTCAATATGCCAAGAGTAGCTTTTCTATTCTAGTCTACCATGGCATGGATAACACAGTTGATTAAAGAATTATTCTAATTTGAGCACCAATATGTAGCAGAATCTGATTAATTTGAACACAGAGATGGAATAAAGTAATTAAATATGTCTTATACAGGGCAAATAGAAAATTGACATAAAATAAACTTGACTTCTTTACAACAAACCTCACTGTTTATCAGCTCAAGTAGTTAGGAATACGGTTTTATTAGAGATTGATTACTCTCAGAGAAGAGTCATGTTTCAGGCACAGATATTTATAAGGTGGGCAAAGAAGCCGTTCTTTTTAGATCACACTCTCTTGACTACAGCCCCCTCCAAAAAGGAAGCACATACCTAAAAACAACCGAATTATTTCTACATGACTCGTCCAGAAAAAGCAAGACATACTGACCTGTCCTGGCTGAGGAGGAAAATTAGTGAACCCAAAAATAACAAAATGCTTACATATTTGTAACTCTTACTACTAAAGAGAACATGAAATAGATTTTCTTCCTCTTTCAGTCCTTAATTCCTTTCAAATTTAAGATGGAGGAGAAAATAAAGCCAAATTATTTGTTCGATTAATTGAACAGAAAGTATTGTTTCACTTGTTAGCAAACTCAACAATTCAGATGAAAATGACAGATATTTTTCAAATTTTAAACAGTATATTTAAGAAAGCAAAATCATGGCTAAATGTACTATATTAGAATTGAAAATAATAATATAATTTTGAGTACTTAGTGTGTGCCAAACGTACATCATATATACTTATTATATACATTATGTATATGTAACATGTAAAATACTTTAGATATAAAGATACATTTTATATAAAATATAATTATGTATTTTTATACATTTTTTTAAGCCTCACAAAGTTGGTTATTACTTTGTACTAAATAATTCATAAGTGTTACTTTAGATGTGCTTTTTCTGGTGCCTTAGATACATCATTTCATAGAAAAGAATATTAGGAACCAAGAATTATGCACATTAACCTGGAAACACAGATTTCCAAAATTTGTATCCTATGAGAAACGGCCATACAAGTTACTTATAGACCATAACTAAGGGCACGAAAATCAAAATTGGTTAAGATATGATACTCCCAACAAATGACTTACAGAATATGAAGCTGGGGCTGCTTATACAACTTGAAAGTTGGGCTATCTGCATGTTATATACAAAAGGATATTCTTTACTTTCATGAAAGGCTCTGTCTATTTTTCCTGAACCACACAGACATCTGTTTGATTTTCTTATGACTGAAGCATATTTTCAGAGAAATATTCCTCTAATATATGCTCTCTCTATATAAATACAAATAAAATAACAGTGCAAAAACTGTAACAAACCAGTGCACATGCTCCACGTTTAAAGGGGCAGCTGTTACTTTCTTCCAGATAATTGTTTACCTTGCAGGAATGGAAACACAGCATTACCAGGACTAAAGATCTATATTCTTTTAAAGCTGGAAATTTTTGCTTTATATAAAATCTCACAATTTTAAATAGCTTAACTTGGTAAACTAAAACAAAGTTAAATTTGTTTTCTAGACACTGCACAGAGGAAAAACAAAATATGTCTACCTAATGGCTCTTGGCTGAAGGCTGATGGTCTGTGTCATCAGCTTGAAAGGCTTTCTTGAACATTTCAAGTGTAGACTAATGATGCAAATGTGGTTATCCCTTCAAAAACTACTATCACTCACTTGACAACTACTAAAAAGCAGAAGTCTCATAATTACTCTAAAGAGCACCTTAGCCCGATAAGCAGAGGAATTAAATGGAGACAGTCCCACCTCAAACTACCCAATCTCTAATTCCTCATCCTTTCCAGGGTCCCGCGAGGCTATCTCAGTCACGATGGATGTAATATGTTTACTTCCTTTCAGGGACCAATAACAGGGAGGGAAACAAAATGGGCCCTTAATTAAAGGTTTACATTTCCTTCAAGCCCACCCTAAATTTATTATGTATCGGTTGCTAAACCTCTCTAAATCCACGCTCCAAGAAGCACTTGAGGTAAGAAGAATGTTTCATTGGAATGGATGCTACTTTATAACATAAAGGGTTTCTTTTCCTTCTCTATTAAATCACCAGATATTTGGTAAGCTAACAAATAGTTTGTTTGCTGCCCTCAAAAAGTCTCCAACAGAGCAGCAAAACAATGACACGCTTAAAAAATTAAACAATACAAGATAAAATAGCAATTGTGGAAGAATGACAACAAATATCATATGGCAGTAAAAGACTGATTGCCCAGGAGGGCACATGCAATGACTAATAATAAGAGTTCGCAGGTGGAAGGGCTCACCACAGGCTACTAGAAGGGCAGCACAAAATTTAAAGGACTATTTTCACATTTGCAAAGATGGATGGAAAAATTTCAAAAAATCTATTAATCTGTGAGTACAAATGATGAAATGAATAACTGTTTAAAATATTTATAATAATTTTATATTGTCAGGATTCAACAAAGCAGTTATTAAATATACTCACACATTAAGCATTATGGCAAAATCTAGCAGGTCAAAACCATCGGGCTTGGTCTTAAGAAGCTACTTATAAGACACTGCTAAATAAGAATTTTCTTTGTTCTGTATTTTATTAGTAAAATTTGATTAAAATAATAAAAACAAAATTAAAATATAAAATATTTAAAACATAAAAATAAAAACAGATTTGGAAATTTTCTGTCATAAGAACAGAAGAAAGTAGAGAAAGTGGCTGTCACAGTCTTATTTGTTAAATTCCACAAAGAATATTTTTAATTTTAAAACAGAATGTCAACAGGGTTGATTGAAATAAAGAGAAATAAATTAATGCTAAATAATTACTAAAGAAGTTTTGTTTATGGAAATGAATAATTCAGTGTTTTACAAAGTAAATTCAAACAGCAGCTGCTTTGCTGACATTAAGCTAAAAAGAGCTTTCTCAAAATGTACAAACTTTAAAACTAAAGAATCATCATATTTCTTACGTCAAACAGAAAAAAGTTATTTCCTAAGTTTTCTGGTTTTAGTATGAACTATTACATGGTTACAATGGTAATCAACCAACCATTTAAGGAGTCTCAGCATTACATTTTTCAAAGGAGGCTAGCTGTCACCTTCTAGTTAACTGAATATATGTACAATTCTTGGCAGTTAAGTCTTACAACAGCCAGGAGGAGAAAGGAATTCAGATTTCTAACAATCTGTTCTCCATGCACTTGGTCCTGGATTCTATTCAGATCTCAAAATGAATCCTATGGCCGCCTTTTAACTCCACTGCAGTTCCATTGCGGTCTCCTAACTTCTTGCTCCCACGTATCAAGAAGGAGCTCTTCCTTCTTTAGAAACAAATGAACCCAAACTTAAAAAAACAAACACCTGAGAGAAATTGCACATATTACAAATTAAGCTTATTTTTACTAAATAATTAATCCATAGTTCTTCTAACAATCAGTTTCTCCTAACAGCAGCTAATAGATACAGAAATTTGAAAATTAAAATGTTGTAAGTACCCTCAAAGACCAATTTGAAATTAAAATAAAACACTTCCAGTCACATAAGACAACGGGAAAAATCAGGTTCTACTTACATAAAAATTTTTTAGGTTTATCTATTGCCTAATGCAAGCTCCAGTCTGCAACTCTTTAGTGAATTGTGAAAATTTAGCAGACTGCACACAGTATTTGTTTTTAAAAATAAGAGAACAGGAAATATCAATGCACAGTGTGCACTTCATCCATATAAATGCAACAGACACAAACATGCATATGTATGTGTACACTGAGTTGCACTTTAAAATGTATTTCTTTTTTTTTAAAGATTGGCAACAGATGTTAGCTCAGGTGCCAATCTTTTTTTCTTCTTCTTCCTCTCCCTAAAGCCCCTCAGTACATAGTTGAGGTTGTAGGTCCTTCTGGTTGTGGCATGTGGGACACCGCCTCAGCATGGCCTGATGAGTGGTGCCATGTCCGTGCCCAGGATCCGAACCGGTGAAACCCTGCGCCGCCAAAGTGGAGCGCACAAACTTAACCACTCAGCCACGGGGCCAGCCCCTCAAAATGTATTTCTTACCACAGGCCAGGTGAAAAGAATTTTTAAAAGCCACTGGCCTAAGGCAAGTTCATTCTTATCTTCAACAATAGTAGAACAGCTCAAACAGCATAATCTTAATTCATTCTTTTGTTAAATATTTACTGAGAATTTCTATACATCAAGTCCTATGCTAAGTACTTGGGATAAATGAGTAAAACAAACCAGGCTCTCTGCCTTTGGAAAGTTTATGAAAAAGGAAGAGAAAGACAGGAAACATAATACTGTATAGTACATTAGAATGTGGAAAGTTACAGGAAAAAAGTAGAGAAAGGTAAAAGGGAATATGGGAGGGTGAAGAGAGTGGGTTGCATTTTAAGCAGGGTCGTTAAGGTAAGCCTCTCTGAGGAGAATTTTGGGGAAAAACTGAAAAGAAGTGAAGGAATCAATAACATCATTTATATACCCGATGACAACATAATACAAACACTAAAGTGTCTATTCTATCCATGACAGATCAAAAATTACTTCTAAGGAAAACAGACATGAAGAAAGAATAACTGTGCCTAAGACAACATTTCCACAACTGGATTCCTAAACACAAGAAAGGTGGCCACCCCACCAACGACCAAAGAGAAGGCACAGCTACTAATGCCAACTAAGTTACTCTTATGGAAATCAGACAGGGCTTAATTTTAAGATGTCACTAAAATGAAAGTAAGGACTGAAGACAAAAGAAATACATAAAAATGATTTAAAATATTAAGGCAAAAATGAGCTCAGATTAAAAAGAATCTATTGAAAAAACATTACTCACTAAATGTATTTCTAGGGTAGCAAAGTGTGAAAACAGCATTCTTCACTCCTTCCACAGTCTACAAATTCTTTTTTTGTTTTTCTAAAAATTCAGTAACATAAACTAAGCATCTCTGTAACTTCTACCTGGGTAACAAAAGAAGGAAGAAGTAAGTTTAGTTAATAACCCAGGCCTGACTTCTAACATAACTAGTTCCCTAAGTAACAGGGAATGTAAGTATTGGCTGATGTTTTGGAATAACAAACCTAGAAGCAAACCTGCTGGCACCCATTAAGAACCTAAGTCCTCTTTCACCTAAGTCACTGGACACAAAGAGATTTCCTAAAGAGAAGATGGGGAAAGTAAGAATACAAGGTCCCAGGTTAAAAGGATTTTTTTAATTCCTAAAAATGACTGAAATAGCATGGGTAAATTTAGGATTTCTGGTATTATTACTTTGAGTTTCACCTACCTATATCAGTTTCCATTAGCTTTTTAACTTGCAATTAAAGGGTTTTATTCCTTCTTATTTATGAAATACAAGCAGGTTAGTACTTAACTTCTGATACTCACTCTAATGTCCACACAGGTAGACAAGTTCTTTATCTGATTATTTTGTGAAAAATTCTCTCAAATCCATCTGACATCTGAGATGGTTAGTAAAAGTTTGTCCTATATTGTAGAAGAGACTAATTTATTTCATATGACAATAAGGAAATACTATCCACAAATTTTGTTATTTAACTACATAATGTGCAACTTTGGAAAGCTATTCTGTAAGAAAATAAAGCAATTATAGAATTTTTTGCATATTAATGGAAAAAATATGTCTGTTTTGCACACATAACAATTAAGTAAGGCTTACATGACTGCAATGCCAGTTCTATAATTTTCTTGACGGAATTCATTTACATAACTGCCCCACAGCTGGCACTGAGAGCTACCATTAATGGGCATATATCAAGCTGTGGGAGATAGGAAGATCCTGTGATAGCACTTTCTAAATAACCAGGCATTAACATTTTATCTTTTAAACTAAAAATCACTAACTTCACCTGTATTTCACCCAATTAAAATGGGTTCTTCAAAAAATAACAATTATTCTATTTACTTATTTGAAATCCATATAGTTCAAATTTAATCTTACACTCAAAATACAAAATGTCTTAGGAAGAAAATTAACACAAATTTTATAGGACCAAATGAGCTTTCATGTTAAAGAAAGAATACTTTCAAAAGGTATATGTTTTGTTTTAAAACCTTGTTGTATGTCTTATATCAGAAACCTAACACTCAGGCAAAATTTTTTTAATTTTATTCAATTTATTTAAACTGAAAAAAAAGACTCACCCATTTCTCCCAGCTGCCACCCCCTGCCTCTTGGAACCACTGATCTATTCTATGAGCTTGTTAGGGTTTTTTTGATTCCACATATAAGAAAGATCATACTATCTTTCTCTCGTATTCGTCTTTCTCTGTCTTATTTCACTTAGCATAATGCCCTTGAGGTCCATCCATACTGTTGTAAATAGCAAGATTTCATTATTTTTTATGGCTGAATAATATTTCATTGCATATATATATGCCAAAATTTCTTTGTCCATTCATCCCAGATATACACTTAGGGTGTTTCCATACCTTGGCTATTGTAAATAATGCTGCAGGAGGGTGCATATACCTTTTAGAGTGAGTGTTTTCACTTTCTTTGGTTAAATACCCAGAAGTGGAACTGGTGGATCATATAGCAGTTCTAGCTTTAATTTTCTGAGGAAATTCCATACTATTTTCCATAGTGTTACACTAATTTACATTCCTACCAACAGTACACAAGCGTTCCATTCTCTCCACATCCTCACCAACATCTCTTGTCTTTTCAATAATAGCCATTCTAACAGAGGTTAGGTAACATCTCACTGTGGTTTTGATTTGCATTTCCCTTATGATTAGTGATGTCTGACATCTTTTCATGTACCTGTTGGCCATCTGCATGTCTTTGGAAAAATGTCTATTCAGATCCTCTATTTTTTAATTGGACTGTTTGGTTTTTTGCTATTGAGTTGTATGAGTTCTTTGTATATTTTGGATATTAGCTCCTTATCAGATGTAGGATTTGCAATTACTTAATCTCATTCAATAGGTTGCCTTTTCATATTGCTTATGGTTTCCTTGCTGTGCAGAAGGTTTTAGTTGGATGTATTCCCACTTATTTTCGCTTTTGTTGCTTTTGCTTTTGGTGTCAGATTCAAAAAATCATCACCAAGACTATGTCAAGGAGCTTACTGCCTATGCTTTCTTCTAGAAGTTTTATGGTTTCAGGGTTCAAATCTGAAGATTTGAATGTAAATCTTACATTTAAGTCTTTAATCCATTTTGAGTTAATTTTTGTGTATGGTATAAGATAGCGGTCCAGGATCATTCCTTTTCATGTGGCTGTCCAATTTTCCTAACACTATTTATTGAAGAGAGTGTCCTTTACCCATTGTATATTCTTGGCTCCTTTGTCAGAAATTAATTGACCTTATATGCATGAGTTTATTTCTGGGTTCTCTCTTCTGTTCCATTGATCAATGTATCTGTTTTTATGTCAATACCATACTGTTTTAATTACTAGTGATTTTAATGTAGTTTGATGCCCCCAGCTTTGTTCTTCTTTCTCAAGATAACTTTGGCTATTTGGCGTCTTTTGTGGGTCCAAAAAAATTTTAGTATTCTTTCTTCCATTTCTGTGAAAAATGCCATTGAAATCTATAGATTGTTTTGGGTAATACAGACACTTTAACAATTCTTCCAATCCATGAGCACAGAATATCTTTCCACTTTTTTGTGCCTTCTTCAATTTCTGTCATTAATGTCTTATCGTTTTCAATATACAGGTCTCTCATCTCCTTGGTTAAATTTATTCCTAGGTATTTTATTCTTTTTGATGCAACTATAAATAGGATTTTCTTAATTTCTCTTTCTGATAGTTATTAATGTAAAGAAAAGCAACAGAGTTTTGTGTATTGATTTTACATCCTGCAACTTTACTGAATTCATTTATATTAGTTCTAACAGTTTTTTGATGGAATCTTTAAGGTTTTTTTATATTTAATACCATGTCATCTGAAAATAGTGCCCATTTTATTTCTTCCTTTCCAATTTGGATGCCTTTTATTTCTTTTTCTTGCCGAACTGCCCTGGCTAGAACTTCCAATAAGATGCTGAATAAAAGCGACAAGAGTGGACATCCTTGTCTTGTTCCTGATCTTAGAGGAAAAGCTTTCAGCTTTTCAGCTTTGAGTATGATGTTAGCTGTGGGCTTGTCATATACAGCTTTTATTATTTTGCAGTACCTTCCCTCTATAGCCACTTTATTAAGAGTTTTTATCACAAATGGATGTTGAATTTTGTCAGATGCTTTTTCTGCATCGATTGAGATGACTGTAGGATTTTTAGCCTTCATTTTATTAATGTGGAGTATCACAATGACTGATTTGCAGATGTTGAACCACCCTCACACCCCTGGAATAAATCCCACTTGATCATGGTGTATGATCCTTTTAATGTATTGCTGAATTTAGTTTGTTAATATTTTGTTGGAGATTTTTGCATCTATGTTCATCAGGGATATTGGCCTGTAATTTTTTTGGGGGGGAGGGGAGCAATCCTTGTCTGGTTTTGGTATCAGGGTAATGTTGGCCCACAGAATATGTTTGGAGGACTTCCCCCCTCTTCTATTTTTTGGAATAGTTTGAGAAAGACTGGTATTAATTCTTCTCTGAATGCTTGGTAGAATTCACCTGTGAAACCGTCTGGTCCTGGATTTTTGTTTGTTGGGAGGTTTTTGATTACTGATTCAATCTCTTTGCTAGTAATCAGTTTGTTCAGACTTTCTATTTCATCACATTCAGTCTTGGTAGGTTATACGTTTCTAGGACTTTATCCATTTCGTCTAGGTTGTCCAATTTGTTGGCATATAATTGTTCATAGTAGTCTTTTATGATCCTTTGTATTTCTGTGGTATCAATTGTAACATCTCCCCTTTCATTTCAATTTTGAGTTCTCCTTTTTTCTTGGTGAGTCTAGCTAAAGGTTTGTCAATTTTGTTTATCTTTCCAAAGAACTAGCTCTTAATTTTGCTGATCTTTTCTATTGCCTTTTTAGTCTCTATTTCATTTCTTTCTGCTCTAATCTCCATTATTTCCTTCCTTCTATTAACTTCAGGCTTCGTGTGTTGTTCTTTTTCTAGTTCCTTAGGTGTAAAGTTAGGTTGTTTGTTTGAGACTTTTCTTGTTTCTTGAGGTAGACATTTATTGCTAGGAACATCCCTCTTCAAATTGCTTTTGTGGGGCCGACCCCATGGCCGGGTGGTAAGTTTGCACACTCCACTTAGGCAGCCCAGGGTTTTGCCAGTTCAGATCCTGGGCATGGACCTAGCACTGCTCATCAAACCATGGTGAGGCAGCGTCCCACATAGCAAAACTAGAAGGACCTACAACTAGATTATACAACTATGTAAGAGGACTCTCGGGAGAAGAAGAAGAAAAATATTGGCAACATATGTTAGCTCAGAGCCAATCTTTAAAAAAAAAATAAATATAAGTAAATAAATAAATAAGAACTTCTTTTGCTGCATCCCATGACTTTTGGTATGTTACATTTCCATTTTTGTTTGTCTCAAGGTATTTTTTTATTTCTTCCTTGACCCACTGATTATTCAGTGGTGTGTTGTTTCATCTCCCCATATATATGAATTTTCCAGTTTTATTCATGTAATTAATTTCTACTTTCACATCATTTTAGTCAAAAAAGATGCTTGACATAATCTGAATCCTCTTAAATTTAATAAGGCTTGTTTTGTGGCCTAACATATGATCTTGGAAAATGTTCCATGTGCACTTGAGAAGAATGTGTATTCTGTTTCTTTTGGAGGAATATTGTCTAAATATCTGTTAAGTCTATCTGGTCTAACATATCATTTAAGGCCAATGTTCCCTTATTGGTATTTTGTCTGGATAATCTATCCACTGATGTAAGTAGGGTATTAAAGTCCCCTACTATTATTGTATTGCTGTCAATTTCTCCCTTCAGGTGTCTTAATATTTGCTTTATACATTTAGGTGTTCCTATGTTCGGTGCATAAATATTTACAAATGTTATATCCTCTTGTTGAATTAACCCCTTTATCATTATGTAATGCCCTTCTTTGTCTCTTAGTACAGTCTTTGTTTTATAGTCTATTTTGTCTGATACAAGTATAGCCAGTTCAGCTTTCTTTTGGTTTCCATTTGTATGGAACATCTTTTTGCATCCCTCTGCTTTCAGTCTGCATGTGTCCTTACATCTAAAGTGTGTCTCCTGTCAACAGTGTATAGATGGATCTTGCTTTTTTACCCAATCAGCCACTCTATGTCTTTTGGTTGGAAAATTTAGTCCATTTACATTTAAAGTAATTATTGATAGGTATGTGCTTATTGCTGTTACTGTTCTGTAGCTGTTTTTGTAGTTCTTCTCTGTTCCTTTCTTCTTCTCATGCTCTCTTCCTTTGTGGTTTGATGACTTCCTTCAGTGCTATGCTTATAGTCCTTTCTCTTTCTTTTGTGTATTTACTACAGGTTTTTGCTTTGTGGTTGCCATGAGGCTTACATATAACAACTTACATCTATAACAGTCTATTTTAAGTTGATAGTAACTTCAGTTTAATCCCATTCTAAAGCCCAACATTTTTACTCCCCTTCTCCCCTTGTTTTTGATGTCACATTTTACATCTTTTTACCTTTTGTACCCCTTCACTAATTATTGTAATCCTAATTATTTTCACTACCTTTGTCTTTTGACTTTCATGCTAGCTTTATAAGTAATTAATCCACTATCTTTACTATATATTTAATTTTCCAATGAGATTCTTTCATATGTGTTCTTGTTACTAATTAGTGCCCTTTCTTTTCAGCTTAAAGAAGTCCCTTTAGGGGGCCGGCCCCGTGGCTGAGTGGTTAAGTTCGCGCGCTCCGCTGCAGCGGCCCAGGGTTCGGATCCTGGGCGCGGACATGGCACCACTCATCAGGCCACGTTGAGGCGGCATCCCACATCCCACAACTAGAAGGACCTGCAACTAAGATATACAACTGTGTACAGGGGGGGTTTGGGGAGATAAAGCAGAAAAAAAAATATTGGCAACAGTTGTTAGCCCAGGTGCCAAACTTTAAAAAAAAAAAAAAAGGAAGATTGGCAACAGTTGTTAGCCTAGGTGCCAATCTTTAAGAAAAAAAAAAAAGAAACAAAGTCCCTTTAACATTTCTTGCAAGGCCGGTTTAGTGATGATGAACCCCTTTAGCTTTTGCTTGTCTGGAAAATTCTTTATCTCGCCTTCAATTCTGAAAAATAACTTTGCCAGGTAGAGTATTCTTGGTTGGAAGTCTTTTTCTTTCAGCACTTTGAATATATGGTGCCACGCCAATCTGGCCTAAAAAGTTTGTACTGAAAAATCTGCTGAAAGCCTTATGTGGGTTCCCTTATATATAACAAGTTGTTTTTCTCTTGCTGCTTTTAAGATTCTCTCCTTGTCTAACTTTTTGACATTTTAATTATAATGTGTCTTCGTGTGGGTGTCTTTGGGTTCATCTTATTTGGAACTCTCTGAGCTTCCTGGATCTGGATGCTTGTTTGTTTCCCCATGTAAGGGAGGTTTTCAGTCATCATTTCTTCAAATAAGATTTCTGTACCTTTTTCTCTCTCTTCTCCTTCTGGTAGAAGCACATTTTTGTTAAAATATTTTCTTGAAAGTTGGATATATTCTTTGATATCTCATAACCATATACCTCAAATGTAAGGTGTCCAGGTTCACTACTTCTTGCAAATCATTCGAAATCAAACTTTTGACATCATCATGTTTCTCTTCAGTGATCTTCTCTCTAGTCACCAACTCCTGCTAATGTTTCCTTTGATGCTTCCCATTCTCACTATCATCTCACCAAAAACAGGCCCTCTACTTATAGCTTAATCAAAGAAAAAGCTTCCTCTTTTTCTATTATCACCCTCCTCCATTCAGCCTTAGCCCATATGCAGAACAATCATAATTTTTCTCTCTCATGTCACCAGAGACATGGGGAAGAAAACAGACTGGATGAGATTAAAAGGATGCAAAAATAGTGGAACTACTGCATTCACTTTCCCACAAAATTACTATTTCTGTTAGAGACTTGTAGGAAACGACAATGGGCATGATTAGCATATACAGATATAAGAGACGATTGATTTGAAATTAAAAATAACCTCAAAAATAGGGACAACCAGAGCAAAAAAATTTTTAAAGGTGAAAATTGCCCAGAATAAATGCAAATTCCTACATTTAAGTTAAAAAAAACTTTCAAATATTAGAACAGAATGACAAATAAACTCAATGTGATCCAATGATATGATGAAACATGACAGAACACCTAAACCAATCTTAATATCACTGTTTCAATCACAGTGGAAAGGAGCTCACAACATATTTGTGTTCTTCTCTGGAGATCACATTTTTAGATGGATCCTGACAAATGAGATTTTCCTATAGAAAGGTGATCAGGAGACTGACAGGTGTAAAAACCACTACATATATATACACACTATATTATGTACTAACCATATCTTGTAAATCAACCCAGGGTATGTACTGGAAGTAGAAAATATTTAAATTTAGCCAGAAAGGAGGCTTAAGAGAGGGAACGAGACTCTAATTTAGTAAAGTAGGCTTAAGTAAAATCCTGGAAGACGTTAAATTTAAGAGTTTAGGCTCAACCACATAGGCAGCAGAGAGTGACACAAACTAAACTGTACATTTCAGAAAGCTTTACCTAGCAACGACATTTAGGGTAAAGGTAGGGAGGAGGAAGGAAAAGAAATTTTCTAGATAAGGAAAGCTAGTCTATATGCTAATAAAACAATTCAGGCAAAAATATGGAAGACTTCTGGGTAAAAATTGCAGGAAATTGCAAGCTCATAAACTCCTCCTTCCTGAATAAGATAAACAAAAGGAGTTTTAAAAAGGGAGAAATTGGCCAGCTGCCACAATACAAGAAAAGAGGTACAGTCTCATACCATAAACTTCAAAAAGTAGTAGACAGGAAAGAAAGAAAAGATTCTGGCAAGGCTCAGCATGGCACAGCTCCTAGTCCTGATTCCACCCCCAGAACACACTGGGAAACAAAATGAATTAAAAACCATGAGAATTTCCACTAATAGCACTCCTCGCTCTTGAGAGAAGCAGACCAAGGAAAATAAATTAATAAATAAATAAATAGGAAACCTGGAGAAAAGTAAAAACAAAACAAAACCCCTGACAACAAAAGCCTCTACTCACCTTCAGAGGATCTCAGCAGGGGTAGAAAAGCCATCCAGGTATGCCATTTTTCAGGGCTCCACAGTTAATAGAGAGGACAATCCAAAGGTAACCCCACAGGAAAAGAGGAAACCTTCCTGAAGGTATTTAACAGAAACAGTGCATTGGCCAGTGTGCCCCTCCTCCCCCTCCCTCCAGGCTTCAGGAAAGGACACAGAAGAACACCTCAGCCCTCACACTATAGCCCACAAGGGAAGACAAACATATCACAAAAAGGTGGCAGGAGTGTTAAAGAGAATTCGCTCACAATTTTTCAAAGAAACAGCAGGGCAACACACCCTAAGGAAAAGAAGATTCATCTTAAATGTCACACTATATAAGAACTTAATGAAAACATACATTCAAGAAACCTAGGGGCTGCCCAAGTGGTTAAGTTCTTGCACTCCGCTTCAGCAGCCCAGGGTTCCGCCAGTTCGGATCCTGGGCGCAGACGTGGCAACGCTCATCTGGCCATGTTGAGGCAGCGTCCCACACGACCCAACTAGAAGGACCCACAGCTAAGATATACAACTATGTACTGGGGGGATTTGGGGAGAAAAAGCAATGAAAAAAAAAGGAAGAAGATTGGCAACAGTTGTTAGCTCAGGTGCCAATCTTTAAAACAAAACAAAACAGAGAAACCTAGACTTCAAGGAATAGTTGATAAAGTAGACTGAGATGAAAGAGGAGATAAAAATCTAAGGTGAAGACCAAAACAAATCCATAACAGTGAAAATAAATATATTAGAAATATAAAAGGAATAGAACAGACCCAGGTAAAATTCAAGTGAGAGATTTTATAAAAGTGACTTAAGGTAATCACAATAAATATAGAGGGGAAAAGAGGGTTAATGCAAATAGAGAAAACCAAGGTGTGGTAGGCAGCTTCTAGGATGGCCTCAAATGATCCCAGTCTCCTGGTTTCCATGCCCTTGTGTAAACCACTCCCCTTGAGGGTAGCCTAAGCCTAGGGATTTGCTTCTAACCAAAGAATATAATGCAGACAGGATGTTACTGCCATGATTAGGTTACAAAAGATCACGACTTATGTCTTGTTAGCAGATGCTCTCTATTACCTTCCTAGCCTGCAAGCTTTGATGAAGAAAACTGCCACGGGGGAGAAGCTCATGTGGCAAGGAACAGAGTGGCCTCTGGTCAACAGTCAGCAAGGAACTGAGGCTGTCAGCACAATGTCCTGTGGGGGAACTGAATCCTGCCCACAACCACTAAGTGAGTTGAAAAGAGATCCTTCCCCAGTCAAGGCTTTGATAAAACTGCAGACCTCTGGTGCACCTACAACATGACTAACAATACTGTACAACTGAAATTTCACAAGGTTGTAAACTATCATAATCTTAATAAAAAGTTAAAACAAAACAAAATAAAACAAAACTGCAGCCCCTAAGCTGACATCTTAATTGCGGCCTTTGAGAGACTGAAGCAGAGGACCCAGCTAAGCCATGTTGGAGTCCTGACCTACAGAAACTGTCGGATAACAAATGTGTGTTGTTTTAGTCACTAAATTTTGGGGTAACTTGTTATGTAGCAAATAACGTGAAGTGTTAAACCTTGCTTAAAAGTTCCAAGAAGGACTGGTATCTTTGAGATAAAGAACTCAAAAAAAGGAAAAGAAAAAATATTTTAAATTACAAATTAAGAAAAGTTTTCTGACATGAAGCTGAATCTACAAATCAAAATGACATAGTATGTTCCACAAAGAACTATACAGAACAATCAATACCTAAGATACATCCTGCTTAAATTACCAAACTCAAGGATAAGGAAAAAATGACTCTAGTATCCAAACAGAAAAATCAAATCACCTCTGACAGGGTGGTTGCAAGGTGGGGCAGGGATGAAAATTAGGCTGGCCTCAGACTTCCCAGGGCAACATTCAATGTTATAAAACACTAAAGTAACGTGTACAAAGTTTGGAGGGAAAGACACTATGACCCAAAAATTCTACACCAATTCTATGTGTCATTCATAAATAAAGCAACAAGCAGTCATTTCCAAACATGACACATGTCAAAGATTCTAGAACCCAAAGACTCTTCTTAAATAAAATATTCAACAGTGAAATCTAGCCAATCAAACAACAGGACAAAACACAGAAATAAGGAGAAGAGATGATGTGGTGAGCACTAAATTTATGGTTACAGACAAGAATACAAGTATTATAAATTTTGACAATGCAAAAATACAACTTAAAAAAACTTGAACCTAAAAGAGAGGATGTGGGGGAAGTATAATCATACTTTCAAAGCAGGGAATCAATCAATACTGTCCAACAGTAGAATACAAAGTTAAAAAAAACCACAATGACTGAAATTTATCAATGGCTTTTACATAATTTTTTCTTAAGATTTGAGGCAACTTCAGAAGTAATACACGTTTTATAAAGAAAATTGTACCTGAACTTCAGCAAATCTTCCATTTTAGCTTTGCTTTGCTAAATTCAACTTTAAAAAATAGTCTATATTATATAATCTCATCTTTATATGTTCACAGATATCTGTATCTGTGAATGGTAGGATTTAGAGTAATTTTTTGGAGAAGGCTGCAACTTTTCTATATTCCTTACATTATATTAATTATTTATAATTTTTATTAAAAGAACGTTATTTTTCTAAAAAACAATAAAATGCAGAGGGAAATTAATAAAAAAAGCCTGAATTGGGGCAGAGGTGTACTGAAAATGGAAAGTCTCACATTTGTTGGAAAGATTCCTGAATTGGGACTAGTTAACCTCAAAGGCTCCATCTAATGCTACATTTGTAAGATCACAGAATTTCCCCTAAACAAAAATTTTTGCTACATGGAAATTTCTGTTTTCTATTATATCACTTCTAGACTTCTTTGCTTGGCTTTTACAGAGCACCAAAACATGATCCTAAACTGTAATTAGTCCTACATAATTAGGCTAATCTGCTCACTGTCCCACTAATATCTTGCACTATACACAGCTTTCACCTTTTAACTCCTATTTGGTATATCTTCTAAATAGATAGGTAATCTAGATGTTATCAATTCATAGGCTATTTCTTCCCCAGTACTTAATAAGACAAAGAAAGTGAATTAAAAAAACAAAGCTATGTAAATCTAACCTAGCTAAAAAGTCTGTTTGCTGCATAAAATTCTGCCTAAACTCTTTCAGAATTTAACTAAAATATTCTTTCAGAATTCCTAGAGCATTCACAGACTTTTCTATATAAAAACTTAACTCTAAATTAATACTGCTTTGTAAAATTGTATGTCAACTCAAAAAAACTGAAAAAAACCTAAAAGAACAAAAGAATTTAAAAATATTATGTTAAATATACTTAGTTGAAAAAAAAACTCACCAAAAAATTAAAAAGAAAACAAAACAGTGATACAAATAAGTCTGATTTGAAATACATTCTTAAACCTTTGATACGGTCTTCCCAACCAAATATTTCATGGTAGGTATTTTAAAAGATATGTTCATGTATTTTTATAGAATGCTAAAATCTACAAATTTTAATGTTCATTTTTTCATTTACTTCCAAAGATACTTTTACAGTTATAACTATCCACAAAAGGTCTGTGAACACATTGAAAAACTAGAAACCATAAAAATGAAAATTATTTTTAAAAACTACTATAGTCAGTAAGAAAACAGTTTATGAAACTTCATAGATTTATCACAGAAACATATTCATCATAATCCTCTTTAACAACACAAAAATACACTTTCAAGTAAGCAGCTAAAGCTTCCTTATTTTTCCTCTCAACTATGATTAAAATGTTTATATTCCTTGTTTTAATATCCTAACACATTCAGAACGGCAGTTGCAGTTTTGGATTTCTCCCTTAATAGTAATTATAAAATCTAAAATCACTTTTAATTGGCTCCTTGAGTAAGACCTAAAACTTGGTTAAACAGTCAGCACTTAATGTTACATTTACAGTAATGGGAAGGAGCAGAGTAAGTCAATGTAAAGATGAACACAGTTTAACTATATTCCTAAGAACACAGGATTTCCCTGTGTTTCTAACACAAGACGAAGATAAAGTAGATGGATTTACATAATTCAAAAACATGTAATTTTATTAAAACACTTGATATCACTTAGCTTGTAATCAGAAATATACAATGATCTTTAAGATAAATAGAAAGGTAAAACTACTTCTATGTGATAGTTTCAATTACAGTTATTTCCAAAATATTCTCTTGATAAAAGAGAAGAAAATATAAAGATATATAATGTTTTCATGTTTCAATTCATTTTACACAGGAATTTACCATAGTAAGATATTTTTTAAAATACACTGAAGATGATTCATATGTCTATATCAGCACTGTCCAATAGAACTTTCTGCGATGATGAAAATGATCAATATCTGTGTTATCCAATACGGTAACCACAGGCCATATGTGGTTCTTGAGCATTTGAAATGTGGCTGGTGCTAGTAAGAAAAATTAAGTAGCTAATGTGCCTCTTGACTGCTATACTAGGACAGCACAGATCTATAGATCATAGCTAATTTAATATTTTAATATATATCAAAATCTAATAGGGGCTTTCAGATACTAAAATAATTAATAGATAAAAACTGAACTTAAAAAATACTTATAAATTAATGATTAAAAATAGGTTCTGACTATTAACAATCAAGGTTTTTCCATAACCATGGGGAAAAAAAATGGAAAAGCTCAATATAACACAGAGGAGAAAAAAATTGTATATTAAAAGGAGTAAAATTTTATAACCTTCTTCAAAGGGAATGACAGAGCATTATTAAAACATAAGCTACACACCATACACACAAATTTTCATATCTGACATAGAAAAGTGCTTAAATACTTAAAACATTTAAATATCTGCATAGGAAATAAACTCTATATTTACCATTTACTCATCAATGTTTAAGTAACATTTTCAATAATGAGAAAAAAGTTGCTCACTCTTACCAAACAGTAAGAATCTAACTCTAACAAAGCAGAGCGCGTTGCATCAGAGACAGATTCCAACGAGAATCACTGGACCTGAAGCAACGCAAAGCAGGTACCAATGAGGCTAAAGGGCAGACAGCCACTGTGCTTCAAACCAGAAGCATTCTCACCAGTCCAGACAAAGATGCCAGTCAAAGTGCCGAAACCAAAAGAAAAAAATTTCATGATCACACCCTGAAAGCATAAAGATTCATGATTAAACCACTTCACTGAAGTCTGTATTAGGTCTGGGCAGAAGAGGGGTGAGAGCTGACCTAAAAGTGCTATAGAGGTGACAGTGAGGAAACAAACGAGTGCTAGGAAAAAATTAGTGGTCTGGTCACCAAATACTTCTTGAAAATATGTTAATGGTTGGATTATTCTGGCACAAATGCTCTGACTTTTAAAATGAGCCAAAACGGATGTTTAAACTGTCTGTAGGTTACAAAATTGGGATGTTCTCATTTGCAAGAAACAGTCGAAATCCATGTGCTGTTGACTAGTCACACTCCAAGAGAAAATGAAAAATAGAGTTCCTCTATTCAGCAGATCTACCCCTCCCCCAAAAGATCTCAATAGATTATTTCTACATGTGCTGTGTTAAAACTGAACCCCTAGAGGGCAACTCAGCTTCAATTTTTACTTCATAATATACTTCAGTTCCTAACCAGTTTATAGATACCATGAACTAACTCCTTAACTTTGGAACTTTTCTTTTAAAACGAAAGGTTAAATGGAAAGAAGAACACTGAGATATTTCACCTACTAATAAAAAATATCATTATGGAATATATTCTTGAACAGTGATAATTCAAAGATGAAGAATAGAGTATATTCTTATAGGCATGTTCCTGAATAACACAAATCATAAATGAATATTTGAATATCAACACTCTCAGTAGGAACCATGTAGCAGATAGGAAAGACATACTTAAGTCTATTTAATATAAATGCTTTGCATAACTTTACATTCATTAAATGGCATGTTAAAATGTATAGGGGGAAAAAGGTGAAGAATCCAATCTCAATAACAATTAACCCTACATAAACTACCCAACATAACCCATTATAGGAAAAGCAATGTTCCTTCAAGGTCAAAAATATGAAGAGGTTTCCTGACTGCCCATCTAAGCTAAATCTGTATCATGAAGTAGAAGTGCTGATATTCAAATAGGCCCACTCAAAATACTGATGTAGCAAAAAAAAGAGTTATTGTATCAATGTGAAAAAATACAAGTTAGCAAGGCCACTAACCTATACCACTCAACAATGGTATATTTCATTCAGCCTTTTTTTAGTGAAACTCAGAAATTGGGCATATACGAGTCTACTGTGTATATACCTGTGGACTTAGTGATCTAAAACAACCACAAATCAGTCTCTGCTCATTTAGATTAGAATCCATACATGAAATCTGACAAACCAAAGAATGTACTGATGGAACATGGAGAAAAGAGAGGCTACCAAGGAGAGTGGAGTTTGTGTGCCATGAGGTTAGCAATTTTCAGAATAGGAAAGAGAGAAAAGGAGTAGTCATAGAATTTATGTGATAGAAAGGGGGCCAAAGTTTAAGACCGCAAGAGCATACTTAGCTCACCACTTCCTAAGAGTTTGCTAAGAATCTTTGGCCCAGTGGAAAAGAACTTGAAGGCTGGCCTCGATAATTTGGGGCTCAACCTTCCAAGATGGAAGTAAAGGAAAGAAAGGTTCAAGAAAGAGAAAACACACACACAAAAGCTAGGAGTAGCAGCAGCAACAACAAAACAACCAAAACCTTAGAGTCTTTATGAAAAAGAGTGTTCTGAGTAGTAAAGAGTGTAACTTTAAGATATACAAAATGAGCGGAGGACAGGAGTAAAATCCACATGGCTTTTACTATATGCTGCTTTAAGAGGCAATTCTGCGCTGTCCCTTGTTTGTCAACCTTGCTGCACGTTCAGATTGCCTTAGGAGCTTCAATCATCAAGGTAGAATAAGAAGTTCTGTAGGAATATGATGATTTGAATCCCATCATGTGAATAGATTTGACCAGGGAAGACATGGGAGGAAAAGACACAGAAGCAATTGCATGGAGCCTTTATCACTGGGGCATTGTGTAAACAGGCCCACTCTGAAAATCATGGGGTACTAATGAAATTAAAGAATTCCTTAATAAACTTAACCATATATGTCAACTATATGGTCTCCTGAGGCCAAAATAAGAGAAAAACAAACAGTTCAGATTTTTCACACTATAGTACATCAGAAAGTATGGTTAGTCAAACCTTCAAACATGATTGAAAATTCAATTTTGCAAAAGTTTGAATTTTATGAGCTTAGCATAAATAAATCTATGGGAGGACACCCCAGGCAAAGAATAGGATGTAACATATCTTAAATTTAAGTTTGTACCCTGTACTAACACAATCTGGGATTCAGGGAATATCTAGCTCTCTTGAAAGTGAGTTTCAAAATTCCAAATGTAGTCTTGACTCTTCTTCTAGGACGGTCTAGTTCAATTTCTGTAGGCGAGTGATGAGAAAAGTAAGTAAGGACTGTAACTGCACCCATCCGCACTTAGTTGGAATAGAATTGCTCCTGCTGATGCAATAGGGGCACCTTCCACCAAAACAAAGGGCTACTATCTCTCTGGAAAAGTCAGGCAGAACTGAAATGAAATCACCTGAGCTCAGGACTCCAAGAGGCTTAGAAAGACAACTAAAAGAGAGGTGAGACAATATCATTGCAGAGAGAACTGGGTTCTAATCAGGTATTTGATATTAACCCATAGTTTGACCTAAGGCTAATCAATTATCTAATCTCTTACCTAAGGGACACTGGAAAAGATGACATTTAAAGATTCTGCCCATCATTTAAATTCTATGCAAGACTTAGTTCTTTGGCAAGGTCACTGACTAGGGAGGTGTAAGTATGGGATTGAACTGCAGAAATACTTTATAATAAACATATGGCAAAGTGCAGAAAGTCAAGAGGAAGCTGAACTTGTGTGTGATGACCTGGAACTCTTATAGAAAGATAATATGTCCTAATAAGTCAAATCCAGTAAGATTTTCTCAAGCTTTGCTAGTAGAGATATTTAAAATAAGAAAAGATGTCTAATACTATGAACCCAGAGTTAAATCTGTGCTACGTTTTTGAGAGTGGTCATCTTTAAAACCAGTTTTAAGGATATGAGGAAGAATCAAAGGGATAAAAAAAATTCAACAAACACATTAATCACTCATGCATTTTAAAGATAAGGGCACAGGTATTATACTAGAATGCAGAGTAAAACTACTAGTGTCAGGGGGAAAAAAGGCAGCCTGACAATGCGAACTTTCAGTTCGTGTAAGCAGAAGTCAATTGCCATTAAATTAAGAGAATAAGTTGCTATTTAGCCATTCTTAGACCAAAGAAGGTTTTTCTTTAGCTTGGGGGACTTAAAATAAAATGTTGGATTTAAAAATCTGACAAATCTGATGAATCAATTTCTCTAGAAAAGATAACGAATAACACATGCCTCAGGATACCTGTAAGAACGAGAAAAGACTATGTCCCAATGAACTCCGCAGAAGGGCTACACTGCAGTTAATGCTCATCCTCTCACAGCAGCCTGACACTTTTCATAACTGCCAGCGGTTATGCTACAGCAGCCTGAGCCAGGGGTGTCCCTTTAGCACTAGCAACACACATCATTGCCTGTCACTTTAATGAATAACAGCTTCTAGTTTTAAAAGAATGCAGAAAGCCAAAATTTAGAAAGAAAAGTTGGCAATATGTCTTGTGTTCTGTTGCAGAATTAATCTTCTTTCCATTCTATTTGTATAGTCTTTTTCTGGGAAAGGAGAGAGGAAGACAGGAGAGAGGGACCAAAGAGAGGGAGAAAGGACAGACTTCACATGCTTCTGATTTCTTACTAGAAAACAAATCGAAACTTCTGTTTCAGGTTTACAAGGCACTCCAAAGTCAGTCTTGACTCCCAGTCTTTATTTGCCAACATCCCCTAAAAGCAGCAGTGGTCTCCTCAGGTCAATCTCCCTACTGCTGTATAGACAAACGACGCCCATTCTCACTTCTGTGCCTTGAATGCTGAGTCTACGGTCTGAAATGCTTTTCAGCTTCCCCACACTTACCCAAATCATTAGCCATACTTCAAAGTCTAGTTCTTAGCCCACGTTCTTCAATAAGTCTCACCTGACTAAATCAGAATTCACTGGGGTCTTTTTTTCTAACATGTAGTTATCTTATTATAAATTGTTTTATATGGTGTAATTCTATTTTATGTATGCTTGGTTTGTCTCTCATCAACCAGACAATAGGTTCTTAAAAGTAAGTCTCATATTTCTAATCTGCCTCTATAACACCTCTCACAATGTTAAACATGTGATAGGCATTCAATAAATATTTAATAAGAATGCTACTAAAATTAATTCTGTAAATTAAGAGAACATCATTTTTAAAAGTTTTAAAAATTTTTGAAGAAGCTAATGTCTGGTTAGCTACTCAATCTTCTTTACCTATATCCAATGAAAAATAATTGACAAATGCAAAACAAAATCCTAGAAAACTTAGAAAAAGAACAAGTTTTAAAAATTATCCATATTCCCAACACTTAGAAATAACTTCTGTTAACATTTCTTCATAGTATTAATCATAATTTTAATTTAAATATTTATAATAACCATCTCCCCTACCACACTTAAACTCTATAAGAACAAGGACTGAATCTGTTTCAGTCACATTTATGTACACAGTGTAGTGTATTTACAGTGCTTCATACATGGTAAGCGCTCATAAAGAATTTATGGAATTAGTTAATTTTGGTAAGCCCTTCCTGTATTTTTAAATTTTAATTTAATTTAATTTAACCAGAAATCAGGAGATTTTTTCAGTAAAGAGCCATACGGTAAACATTTTAGGCTTTGTGAGCTATCTGGTCTCTGCTGCAACTACTCAAATCTACTGTTATAGCATGAAAGCAGCCAGAGGCAAGACATAAGTAAATGGGCGTGGCTGTGTTCCAATAAAACAGAGACAAGCAGCAGGCAAGATTTGACCATTAGGCTGTAGACTGCCAACTCCCAAACGAAAATAATATATTACAACTAGTCTCTCATATCAATAATGCATTTATTATGATCACAATGTGTGTATATCATTTCCCATACTATAATTTTCATAATTAATCAGACTCAGTTGACATCTAAGTTTTTGGCAATATTCCATATTTATATAATGCTATGTTGAACACACTAATGCATATTTTATTGCACACCTCCTCTGATCATGTCCTTAAGACACATTCCTATCAATAGAATTGCTAGGTCAAGAAACAGCCCCATTTATAAATTTTTGTTAATTTTTTAAAGTACATACAAACCCCCTTCATGACATTGTGCTGGTCTATATTCCTAGCCAGCAATGTAAATAGTGGCTTGTCTAAAATCTCATCAACATTATACATTATATATATTTTCTTACCCACAAATACTCCATCATGCACGTGATTAGAGTTCTATGTTTGTTTACTTTTTTCTTATGGGATGACATTTATATACAATGAAATAAACAAATCTTAAATACAGCACTCAATGAAACAAAAGTATACACCTGTGCAACACAAAACAGCAAAATATAGAACACTAAAATCACTCCAGAAAGTTCCTTTAATGTTCCTTTCCATTCGATACCTGAAGCACTCCCACTCCAATGATGCAATCATTGTTTGAATTAATTTAGCTTATTCTAGAACACCATATAAATGCTGTCTATTCTAGAACCTAGTATTTCTAAAAGGTATTACTTTTATATTTCCCTTTTATTTACATTTCACTCAGAATAACAGTTTTGAGATTCAACTCTGCTATTATGCATAATACTACTTTATTCAATTTTACTGCTGAAGAGTATTCCATTGTATAAGTATACCAGAATTAGTCTCTCTCTTCTCCTTTTGAAAGATGCCTGGGCTATTTTCCATTTTTGGCTGTTAGGAATAAGCTACTATAAGCATTATAGTGAAACATAAGTCTCATTTCTCCTGGATAGAATTTCTGGGTCATTGGGCAAGTGTGCGTTTAGGGAATGCTGTCAGTGTTTTAATTGTAGCCATTCTGGTAGGAACGCAATTCCAATTACATAAACGTTATCATTATGATATTGTCCTCCAAGCCCATGAGATTCTGTTCATCTTTTTAAATCTTTTTCTCTGTTCTTTAGATTGTATATTTCTATTGATCTATCTTTACACTCATGACTCCTTCTGTCATTTTCATTCTGAAGTTTTTACAGCAGATTTTTTTTCAGTTCTAGAATTTCAATTTAGGTCTTCTTTTATTGTTTCATATTCTCTGTTAAGATTTCTTGTCTTTTTATTCACTGCAATCATATTGTCCTTTACATTCTTAAGTAAGTACAACAGCTGATTTACAATCCTTGTCTGCTAATTTCAATGTCTTAGTTATCTTGAAGTTAGCCTCCATTGATTTCTTTTCAGAATAGGTAATATTTTCACGTTTCTGCATACACTGAATAATGTGGCATTGGATCATGAATATTGTGAATGATATCATATAAAAAGTTTGGATTCTGAGGAGTGATGTCAGCATGATGGCAGTGAGAGCTCTTCCCTTAGACTCTCCCCCCTAAGATACAACAAAAAGGACATTCATAAACCAACAGAGGACATTCATACAACACAAAAGACATCTGAGAGACCCACACAGCCACATGTCTGAAGGCCGAGGTGCTGGACCCCCTGGGAGGAAGTGGGAGGAGGTAAGGTATGCTCCTCTCCCTCCCCAGCAGAGACCCAGAGTGCCACACCATAAGTGGCTATGAGAGGAGGGGGAAGGGGTGGCTCTCCATGGGAATACCTTCTCTTTCCAAGTTCCTTCACAGTCCATGAGAAAGCCCTACACAGAGGTTATTGCAGGTGGTGTCTTCATCAGGCCAGCACCCAAGGAGAGCAGATAGTGAGGGCAGAGGAAGAACACCCCAGGATTAGGCATGCAAAAGAAAGCACCCCTCCCACAGCCAGGCTCCAGCTCAGCAAGTCAGCCAGAGCACCCATGCATAGGTTAGAAAAACAGCAGCTGTGAGTGAGCAAGCCAGAAATCGCAGATAGACCCTGTCAGCATAGATTCTAAGGAAAGGCAGAGACACCAGGGATAGCTGTGGGATCAGAATACACAGTTCCTGACCCCCCTCCCCAGTGGCCACAGGTGGAATCTGCAACCAGATACCATCACTACGCGAGGGCAAAACTCCACGCTATCAAACAGTCTGAAGAAATATATTAGTAGTCCAGACCAGAAGGAAAAAGACAAGCACCCAGAAATTATCCTGAAGGAACAGAAATTTACAATCTAAATGACAGAGTATTCAAAATAGCCATCACAGAAAAGCCCAATGTGTTACAAGAAAATACAGATAGACAGTTTAATGAAATCAGAAACAAAATTAATGAACAAAGGGAATTCTTCACAGAGATTGAAACTATAAAGAAAAACAAATCAGAAATGTTGGAGATGAAAGACACAATGTGTGAGATAAAGAAAAATCTGCACTCCCTGAATAACAGAGCTGATTTATGGAGGGCAGAAGTAACAGTATGGAGGACAGAAACATAGAAATGCTTCAGATGGAGGATAGAGAACTAAGACTAAAAAGAAATGAAGAAATTCTCCGAGAAATATCTGACTCAATTAGGGAATGCAACTTAAGGATTACAGGTATCCCAGAGGGAGAAGAGAAATAGAAAAGAGAAGAAAGCTTGTTCAAAGAAATAATAGCTGAGGATTATCCAAACCAGCAGAAGGAACTGGAAATACAAGTAAAAGAAGCTCATAGAACTCCAAATTATATCAACTGTATAAAGACATTCTGCAAGGCATACAGTAGCAAAACTGGCAAAAGTCAATGAAAAAGAAAAAATATTAAGGGCAGCAAGGCAGAAGAAATTAACCTACAAAGCAACCCAATCAAGCTTCCAGCAGATTTCTCAGCAGACACCTTATAGGCTAGGAGAGAGTGGAATGATATATTCAAAATTCTGAAAGACAAAAACTTTCAGCCAAGAATACTCCATCCAGCAAAGATATCCTTCAGATATGATGGAGAAATAAAAATTTTCCCAGATAAACAAAAGCTGAGGGAGTTCATCACCATAAGACCCCCCCCTTGAGCAAGGAAAAGAACAGGCAGACAAAATCAGAAAATTGCAGCTGTCTATCAGAACAGGTTAGCAAACAATTATAACATTAAAGATAAAGGGAAGGAAAACATCAAAAATAAATATAATCTCGTTATTTTAACCACAAACTCCTAACACAAGATGGAATAAGTTGTGACAACAGTAACTTAGAAGGGGAAGAGAAAAGGGATGGAATCAGCTCAGAATAAGGAAATAAGAGGCTATCAGAAAATGAACTATCTCATCTATGAGAGTTTTTTATACAAACTTCATGGTAACCACTAAACAAATAATCAGAATAGAGATACAAATGACAAATAAAAAGAAAACTGAGAAAACCCTTATAAAGAACTACCAAACTGAACTGGTAGTCTGAAATACACAGGATGAGAAACAAAGGACATACAGAACAATGGGGAAATGAGGGATAAATTGGCAGCATTAAGCCCTCATATATCAATAGTCATTCTAAATGTAAATGGACTGAATTCTCCAATCAAAAGACACAGAGTGGTGGAATGGATTAAAGAACAAGACCCAAGAATATGCTGCCTCCAGGAAACACATCTCAGCTCTAAAGAGAAACACAGGCTCTGAGTGAAGGGATGGAAGACTATACGCCAAGCTAATGGCAAACAAAAGAAAGCAGGTGTTGCCATATTTATATGAGACAAAGTAGACATCAAGATAAAACAGGCAATGAGAGACAGAGACAAAGAGGGACAGCATATAATGATAAAAGGAACACTCCACTTAGAAGACATAACTCTTATAAAAATATATGTACCCAACACAGGACACCAAAGTACATAAAGCAACTATTAACAAACCTAAAAGGAGATATTAACAACAACACAATAATAGTAGAGGACCTTAACATTCCACTTATATCAATGGATAGATCATCCAGACAGAAAGTCAACAAGGAAATAGTGGATTTAAATGAAAACGTAGACCAGATGGACTTAATAGATAGATATAGAACATTCCATCCAAAAACAGAAGAATACACATTCTTCTCAAGTGCACATGGAACATTCTCAAGAATAGACTATATGCTGAGAAACAAGGCAAGCCTCAATAAATTTAAGAAGATTGAAATCATATCAAGCATCTTTTCTGACCATAATGCTATGAAACTAGAAGTCAACTACAAGAAAAAAGCTGGAAAAGTGACAAATATGTGGAGACTAAACAACATGCTACTGAACAACAAATGGATCACTGAAGAAATTAAAGGCAAAATCAAAAAATATCTGGAGACAAATGAAAATGAAAATACACCATAACAACTCATATGGGAGGCAGCAAAAGCAGTCCGAAGAGGGAAATTCATAGCAATACAGGCCCATCTAAACAAATAAGCAATCTTAAACTACAGCTACCAGAACTAGAAAAAGAAAGACAAACAAACTCAGCAGAAGGAGGGAAATAATAAAAATTAGAGCAAAAATAAATGAAATTGAAATAAAAAAAATAGTAGAAAGGATCAATGAAAGTAAGAGCTGACTCTTTGAGAAGACAACAAAATTGACAAACCCTTAGCCAGACTCACTATGAAAAAAAGAGAAAAGGCTCAAATAAATAAAATTAGAAATGAAAGAGGAGAAATTACAATGGATACCACAGAAATACAAAGGATTATAAGAAAATAGTATGAAAAACTACTTGTCAACATATTAGACAATCTAGAAGAAATAGATAAATTCTTAGACTCATACAACCTCCCAAAACTAAATCAGGAAGAAATAGAGAATCTGAATAGACCAATCACAAGTAATGAGATTGAAACTGTTATCGAAAACTCCCAAAAAATAGAAGTCCAGGACCAGATGGCTTCTCTGGAGAATTCTACCAAACATTCAAAGATTTAATATCTATCTTTCTAAAACTATTCCAAAAAGTTGAAGAAGACAGGACACTTCCTATTTTACAAGGTCAACATCACCCTGATCCCAAAGCCAGAGAAGGACAACACAAACAAGGAAAATTACAGGCCAGTATCGCTGATGAACATAGATACAAAAATCCTCAACAAAATATTGGAAAACCGAATACAGCAATACATTAAAAAGATCAAACACCATGATCAAGTGAGATTTATATCAGGGACGAGTGATGGTTGAACATCTGCAAATCAATCAATGTGATATACCACATTAACAAAACAAGGAATAAAAACCACATGATCATCTCAATAGATGCAGAGAAAGCATTGGACAAGATCCAGCATCCATTTATGATAAAAATTTTCATAAAATGGGTACAGAAGGAAAGTACCTCAATATAATAAAGGCCATATATGACAAAACCACAGCCAACATCATACTCAATGAGGAAAAACTAAAAGCCATCCCTCTGAGAACAGAACAAGACAAGGATGCCCACTCTCATCACTCTTACTTAACATAGTACTGGAGGTCTTGGGCAGAGCATTTAGGCAAGAAAAAGAAATAAAAGGAACCCAAATAAGCAATGAAGAAGTGAAATTCTCACTGTTTGTAGATGACACAATTTTATATGGAGAACTCATCAGAAAACTATTAGAAATAATCAACAACTACAGGAAAGTTGCAAGGTACAAAATCACCAAGAGGGTGAAAGAGCTATATAATGAAAACTGTAAGACATTATTGGACGAAATTGATGATGACATAAAGAAAAGGAAAGATATTCCATGCACGTGGATTTGAAGAATAAAAATGGTTAAAATGTTCATACTACCTAAAGCAATCTACAGGTTCGATGCAATCCCAATCAGAATCCCAATGACAGTCTTCATGGAAATAGAACAAAGAATCCTAAAATTCACATGGGGCAAGGAAATTAGAATAGCTAAAGCAACAAACAAAATATAGAATAGCTAAAGCAATCCGGAGAAAAAAGAACAAAGGTGGAGGCATCACAATCTTGGACTTCAAATTATACTACAATCTATAGTAATCAAAACAGCATGGGACTGGTACAAAAACAGACACACAGATAAATGGAACAGAATTGAAAGCCCAGAAATAAAACCACACATCTGAGGACTGCTAATCTTCAACAAAGGAGCTAAGAATATACAATATAGAAAGCAAAATATCTTCAATAAATGGTGTTGGGAAAACAGGACAGCTGCATGCAAAAGAATGAAAGTAGACCACTGTCTTTTGTCATACACAAAAATTAACTCAAAATGGACAAAAGACTTGAAGGTAAGATGTGAAACCATAAAACTCCCACAAGAAAATATAGGCAGTACACTCTTTGACATCAAGTCTTAGAAGGATCTTTTCGAATACCATGTCTACCAGGGAAAGAGAAACAAAAGAAAAAATAAACAAATGGGACTTCATCAGACTAAAGAGCTTCTGCAAGGCAAAGGAAACCAGGAACAAAACAAAAAGACAACCCCTCAACTGAGAGAAAATATTTGCAACTCACATATCCAACAAGGGGTTAATCTCCAAAACATATAAAGAACTCATACAACTCAACAACAAAAAAACAAACAACCCCATCAAAAAATGGGCAGAGGATATGAAAGGACAGCTTTCCAAAGAAGAGGGACAGATAGGCAATAGGCACACGAAAAGATGTTCAACATCACTAATCATCAGGGAAATGAACTACACTAAGATATCGTCTTACACCCAGGAGAATGGCTATAATAACCAAGACAAAAAATTACAAATGTTGGAGAGGATGTGGAGAAAAGGGAACCCTCATACACTGCTGTTGGGAATGCAAACTGGTGCAGCCAGTATGGAAAACAGTATGGAGATTTCTCAAAATATTAAAAATAGAAATACCATATGACCCAGCTATCCCACTACTGGGTATTTACCCAAAGAACTTGAAATAAACAATTCAAAGAGAGTTATGCGCCCCTATGTTCACTGCAGTATTATTCACAATAACCATGAAGTGGAAGCAACCCAAGTGCCCACTGACTGATGATTGGATAAAGAAGATGTGGAATATACACAATGGAATACTACTCAGCCATAAGAAAAGATAAAATCATCCCATTTGCAACCATATGGATGGATCTTGAGGGTATTATGTTAAGCGAAATTAGCCAGAGAAAGACAAGCACCACATAATTTCACTCATATGTGGAAGACAAACAAATACATGGACAAAGAGAACAGATTAGTGGTTATAGAGGGGAAAGGAGTTGGAGGGTGGGCATAAGGGGTAAAGGGGCACAATTACATGGTGACTGACAAATAATACGGTAAAACTGAAATTTCACAATGTTATAAACTATTGTGTTTAGATTCTGTTCTGTTTCTCTGAAGAACTGTTTTTCTCTTTCATTTCAGCAGTCAGTCTTCTTCACTGAACTCAAACTGCAGAACCCCATCTCCTCTGCAACATACAGCAGGAAGCAGCTCAAATTTTGGTTCAGTTCTCTTAGCCTTAACCGAGCTGCTTGGAGTTTGCCCCATATGTAGTTTAGGATTAAGCTAGAGATATAGGCAGAGTGTATGCACAGACTTTGAGGCCCCTTTCTCTGGCTCTCTCCTTTTTAGGATTTATGCTCTTCCCCCCACCTCACCCCAACACACAAGTAAAAAACTTCCAGGGCCTGTAGTTACACTAAACCCTGAGCTTGCTTCTTCAAACCAGCAACACCAAATGCCAACTGGTCAGTCTCAGCCACCCTACGGGGCACATTCCCCCAGTGCTATTCCCTTCCTTCAGTGTTTGACTTCCCTCTGATTTCCATCTGCTTTTGTTTACCCTCCAATGCCTTCAGGTAGTTGTTTTTAAATATTGTTCACAGAAGGACGCACATGATAAGAGCTAAGCCAGAAACTGAACTCCTCCATTATGAATTTTTAAATCATATCAAGTTTATGGGTTACATATAGTGGTATAAGGCATGGTTTGCAAGTAAACCACTGAAAGTGAGAGCAAATATTTTCCATGTTCGATAATATGAATTTATCAGAAAGAAACTTTGTGTCCTTTGCTCATTCTTTAAATTGGATATTCATCGATTCCTTACTGATAAGTCTTTATACACTAAGAATATTAAACTTTTGTCACACATGGTAGAAAAATATTTTCTTAGTTTGTGATCTTTCTATTATGTTTATAGTGTATGACATATAGAAAATTTTACTTTTTATATATTTATAGTTTTGTATTATAAAATATAACATTTGATTCTTGACAGCGTTATTTTTTAAAGAAACATAAGTTCATCATGGAGAATTTTTAAAAGCCTATGAAAATAAAAATCACCCATAATCCACTTTCTTCCTCCCTTATCCCTTATGGTGTTTTTAAAACTTGGATACACTTCGAATCATTTGGAAGTCTGTTTAACATTATCTACTGAAGTTGAAATTATACATATCATATGATGGAGAAATTTCATTGCTAGGTATATAACTAACAGAAATATAGACATATGGATACCAAAGGACATGAACAAGAATGTGTATAGGGGTATTATTTGTATAAAATCTCGAAATGACCTAAATATCCATCACAGTAGAATGGATGAATAAATTATAGCACATTCATATAATGGTATTATATGACAATGAAAATGAAAGAACTATTATTACATCAAAAAATGAATGAATCTAACAAACATCATGTTGAGTAAAAGAAGTCCAACACAAAGAACACATACTGTATGATTCCATTTAAATTAAAAAATGGATGAACTAATCTATGCAGTTTGCAGTCAAAATGGTGATTACTTTTTGCTAGAAGGAAAGGATAGTGATTGGGAGTGAGCACAAAGAAGGCTGGCTTCTAGTAATTTCTATTTCTTGATCTCAGTAATAGTTATACAGATATGTTTACTCTGTCATACTTCATCAAGTTATACACTTGTAAATTGTTCATAGAAGATATAAAAAAGTTTACTTAAAGAAAATAATGTTTTCATTTGGAGAATATGAAAGACTACACATAGGAAAAGAAATAATCTATGATCCACCTCCTTCCTTCTCATAATTCCAGATGATTATTAAATTTTGAATGTATTTATTTTTTCCTACATACATGTATTTTATAATTAGAATTATACTATGTATATAATTTTATATCATGCTTTTTTAAACTGAGCGTATGTACATGTTCACGTCTGTTGATCTTTCATAAAATCAACTATTAGCACAAAATATTTTACTTGATGTTATTTTTCATAAGAAGATATAAGGTAATAAAAACCAAGAAAAGAATTTCAATTTCAGTAAAAACTAAACATCAGAGAAGTAGACACTGTTAATCATAAACTATAAAAATAAATAAAACATTTAACTTCAACACATAACTCAAATTACTATGCTATGAGTGTATGACTGCATTTTTAATGAGCAAAATGGGTCTATAGTTTGTATATGGAAGGCTACAGCCCCTTTTAAAAGAGTGCTACAGCAAACAATATTAGAAGTGTTCCCAGAAAATGAAATAAAAATTAAAAATTACTTAAGCTATTGGAAGAAAATAACTTTTCCATCTTGGTGAAGTCTAGGATAAGGGGCACATAGCAAACACAATCCCATAACTAGAAACAAACTAGCACATAGGCCAGAAAGGACAAACACTAGGCAAAGCATATCATCACCACCAAAGTTACCACTCCTGACAGACATAGGTAATTGAGCTAAGGACACTCTTTCTGACTGATAGTGTGCTAGGCAGCCACTTCCAACTGATTCAAGTTGGCACAGATGAACTGTATTTGCCATCTTTGACACAGTCAAATGGTATGTTATAATGGAAAGAGCACGAGGATGGGAATTAAGATACCTGGATTTTAATATCAATTCTGATATATTAACAAGTCATATGATACTGAATAATTTAATCTCTTTACTGTGGCATAAGACCATGTCCTTGTATTCCCCACTGTACCTAGCACCACGTAGTACACATAGCAGTACCAAAGTACAGTTTGTTGAATTAACAAATCAGGGTAGCCATGATTTTTTCTGGAAGGGAAGTGGTGCATGTGGAATCTTAAAAAGAAAACCAAGGAATAAAAATGTCAGTTTCTAATCTATCACTGTCCAAGTTGAAAATGTGTACCATGTGTACACTAAGAACTTGCACTAGTTACATAAAAATATTAGAAAAATACCAGACCGCCACAATTAGATAAACATTCTATTCCTTTGTTTCCTTTAAAAAGAGTGCTTAATTTTTACTCCTGTCTAATGCAATGGTTTCAAACTTAGACATCTACTAGACACCTCAAAGTTAACATACCCAAAACTAAACTCCTGATGTATCAATTACCAAAAACTAAAATAAAATAATAAAATTTCTCCACACACAGCCTTCCTCATCTCTGTTAACTACAACTTTATCCTTTTCCTTGTTCAGGACAAATGATAGGGAGTCACCTCTTTCTCTCTTGGCTCTATCTTCAAAACAGATCCTGGGTAAGCTCATTCTCATCATTTCCATTGCTACCACCCTTCCAATCCACCATCATCTGTCACATGGACTAACACAATCACATCCCTAACCTGGCATCCCTGATTCTGCCCTTGCCCTATTCCATCTATTCTTAACACAGCAGTGAGTGATGCTATGAAACTGTAAATCAGACCCTGTCTCGCTCCACTGCTCTAAGCCACCGACATCTTTCCATTTCTCTCCCTAGTACCTCCAAGTCCTCAGCACCTACAAGACCCTAAATGATTCTGCCCCCGATCACTTTGCTGAACCCTCACTTTCCACTCTCCTCCTCATTCATTCCATCCTAATCACAGTGACCTTTTCGGTGCCCCTCAAACACGGCAGCTTCACCTAATGCTTGAGAGTCTTTCCATATGCTATCCCTTCTGTTCACGTCATTCTTCCCAGAGATATCTGCATGTCTCACTCTTTCAAGAGTTTTGTCCCAATGTCACTTTCTCAGTGAGACCCCTACTGACCACCCATTAAAAACTGCAGCCCCATTCTAACCCCAGCACCCCCCACTGCCCTTACCCGACTTTATTTTTTTCCATATCACTTATATTTACTTATAATAACTTATATTTTACTCCTTCCTTCACTGAAATATAAGGACTATAACAGTAAAGATTTTTGCCTATTTTATTCACTGTTCATATAATGGTGACTGGCATATGAGAAATACTCAGTAAATATTTTTGAATGAGTATGTTTCATACAACCCTAAGGTTCCATTCAAGTGCTTAAGGGAATTTGGAAATTCTGTTTTTGCTTTGTAAAAACACATTTTTAGTGATGCAATAATTGACTAACACTAAAATATATGCAAATAATATTACCAAATATTAAACTTGTTTATGGGCCTCAGAATAAAATATCTATCATATCTATTTAACTGAACAATATTCTGAAAATCTGAGAAATCACAAGAAATCATTAGTATGTAGAACTACTTTTTTATGTGATTTAGGATTTACTCCATATTTTGCATCCCTCAAAAAATTAAACCACAAAAACAAACTGGAAGAGGAGATATATACTAGGCTGCAACTGTAATCTATAACATCGAATTTAAAACCACTTCATGAAAATAACACAACATTGTTTTCATGCATTGACTCTCTGTAAATGTAACAAAATTAAGCACAACAAAATAAAATACTGCTTTTGTCTGTTTCATACATTACAGTTTAAAGCAAATTCTAGCCCCTCCAAAAAAGAACTGATTATTTTTTAAATGGTTCTGAATCTCCTAGTATAATGCAATCCAGAGTTTTGTACAAACCAAATTTCCCCCTTTTTTATTTTTCCAACAGACATACAAGATTCCTCTAAGAATGCACTTCGGTCAAAACATAATTATTTACAAGTATTTGCGAAAAGTTTACCAATCACAGGCTCTGATTATCTGGAAACAATGCCAATTATAACTGGAGGATCATGAGGCAGCTTAAGGAAAGTGTGATCTTGTTCTCAGATTTTATATATAAGGACATGATACTGCTTAAAGACCATATTTAATTTTGGATTAATTTCTCATAAGATGATAGGATTTAAGTCTATTACAGCAAAGCAATTGAAAGTTGATTTTTCTAAGAAAACTAGAAAAATAATAAAAACTTGTTAATGAAATACTGACAGAAGTTAGAACTCATATTTTACATTAATATTTATTCATTTTCACAATATTTCTAAGTTTCAAGTCATGTAATTCTTTGCTTTTGTGTTCAAATGTAGACTTTTCACACTTAATACCGTCAAAGATAAGTTGCATAAATTGGTTGTGTAAATATTAAATCCACTTGCCCTGACAAAATTCCCTGCTAATTTAGTTATTTAAAGATTTAGCATTTAAAGCCTTAACTTACCTCTAAAACTAACACATGCTGTACCTTTCTCTGTTGAGAAAACAACTAGCCATTTTATTCAAGAGTATTTATGTCCAATTACACACAATTTTATTACAAAATTGCCCTGTTATTCAGAAACAAGACTACCATAATAAGCCATTAAGTCCTACAATAGAGGCATGAGTTAACAAATGTAACTGAGAACCACTAAATCAATGAGTAATGACTGTTACATACTTTCTTCAGTTGTTTTAAAAATAATTCAGCTGTTTGCGATTGACATAGATCTATCACTCATGACATCAGGCCCAATAGGTGCACACAAATACTTACTGCTAATTAACTTCTATTACAATCACATATCAGTTAACAATGGGGATACATTCTGAGAAACAAGTCAGGCAATTTTGTGTTGTGCGAACATCATAGAGTGTACTGAAGGGGAACAAAATTTGCCATCCCAAAATGTGTCTCTTTAACATGAGGATTATTTTTGGCTGATTATTTTTAAGAAACAAAAAACTCAAAGTTTTTCTTGTTACCTCCCCCTCAACTGCCTAAAAGAATTCAGATTAAAAAAACCTGTCTCAGGAAATGAGCTATCACTTTAGCATAACATGAACTAGGTGGTAGACAGGGAGAAACATAGAGAAGCCTATTTGTTGGGCTCCCCTCTGTGTCTTCTGTTTCTGTGTGGCCAAACACTTGTTTTCCAAACATTTGCTTCTTTCCCCCTACCCATGAATTGCCTTCCTTCCCTTTGAAGTCCCTGACTCTCCCCACCCCCAACATCTTCTTTTGTCATTAGCTGAGGATGGTATTTAAGGTGAGGGCTTTGGCCATTTGGCTAGTTAGTTTTCCTGGATTTCTCCCATGTAGACATGTTAGTAAACTTTTGTTTGTTTTTCTCCTGTTAATCTGTCTCATGTCAATTTAATTAGACCAGACAGAAGAACCTACAATGGTAGGGGAAAATTTCTTCCTCCCCTACAGGAGTTAAACAAACCTAGAAGGCACAGCCTACTACACACCTAGGCGATACGGAACTAATCTTACAGGACCACCGTTGTACATGTGGTCTGTCATTGACCAAAATGTTGTTATGTGATGCATGACTGTATGTCTATGTGCAGAAAAGAATTAACATGGCAGGGCTGAAACTGCTATACTTAGAAAGGTGTGCTTGCAAGGCTGGCCTTTAGCTGGCATCTGAGAACTTGGATCTGGGGAGCATTCCCACCATTCTCTAATTGTAATAGTGGCTTACTGTGCCTAAACTGTTTGTGCAAGCTATATGGTTTATGCTGAACATCTGCTTTCCTTCCGGGACTCTAAAATTTTGGTATATGCTGTGCAGAGGGTGCCCACATGACCAACTCCCAATAAAAACTCTGAGGACTGAGTCTCTAATGAATTTCGCTGGTAGAAAACATTTCACACATGTTGTCACAATTCGATGCTGGAGGAATTAAGTACATGATGAGTGACTCTGCTGGGGGAAGACTCTTGGACGCTGGCACCTAGTTTCCTCTGGACTTCATGCCATGTGCCTTTCTCCTTTACTAGTTTTGCTTGTATCCTTTTGCTGTAAGAAATCTTAGCCATGAGTATGACTACCCGCTGAGTCCTATAAGTCCTCCTAGCAAATCAGCAAACCCAGGGGTGGTCTTGGGGACCCCCAATACAATCTGATGTAGGTCCAAAGAAAAGAAATTGTATCTTATATCTCTTTATATTTCTTAGGGTCCATAGCATACTCTTGTACACAACAGATATTCATCATATTTGGTGATTTTATATATTATCCTCCTAATACATCCAAACCAGTCTAAAGAAGCATTGCATCTCCACTTCAGTGTTAGTTAACCTTGGTGAACTGGTTAAATGAAAAAAATGTATGTGATAATAATGGCACAATTCAAACAACAAATGAAAAGTTTTGGGCAGGTTCAAGTAACACAGCTGGATAGAAGATTGATTACTTCAACCATTTACAGTCTGTAGCCCTCCAATTTGTTTTAATGATATTTTGATAGTTCTCTGTCTGCAAACATCCTAAAGAATATCCTAAGCATTCTTAATTTGATTTTCTTTGTTGTCAATTCACATATCTCTGGAATTTGGCAAAACGTAACATACTTCAGTTGTATGCAACTGAGAGAAGACGGCAGGCATTTTATCAAGCTGTTGTGTTATTTAACTACAGCTCTGCAATGTTTCAAAAAAACAATCCAGGGGCCGGCCCAGTGGCGCAGCAGTTAAGTGTGCACATTCCACTTCGGCGGCCCATGGTTCGCTGGTTCGGATCGTGGGTGCAGACATGGCACCGCTTGGCACACCATGCTGTGGTAGGCGCCCCACACATAAAGTGGAGGAAGATGGGCACGGCTGTTAGCTCAGGGCCAGCCTTCCTCAGCAAAAAGAGAAGGATTGGCAGATGTTAGCTCAGGGCTAGTCTTCCTCAAAAATAAAAAAAAACCATGCTTCCTTATATTTTATACAATTCCTTTAGAACTAACCCCACCTATTGGCAAAAAAATCAAAAAGACTACAACAGAAAACACTGATACAAAAGAAACATTAAAATAAGGTAAAAGAAGGACGAAGGGTGAAAGGAGTCAGTGATAGGAGAATATCTAGGTTAAAGAAAGTTCCAGGCCTCCCTGATGACAAAGAACTTTTTTGGTCTTGATCTGTCACAGCAGATAGAAGAGAAGCTTATTTTTAAAACAAACTTCATTATTCAACATATTAGACTTTATATGCAATGCCAATTATGCAATTCAAAAAAGCAAAGAAATGTAATGAAGAATTTTTACAAACCGCTATTCAATGACTCTTCCTCTTCCGGGAGGCTCTATTTCCAGAAGAAAAATTTATAATACTAGAATACATACTTTACCAGTATATATGACAAACAATATTTTAAAAAATGTTACTAACATAAAAAATATAAATCATTGAATCAGCGAAGAGTCAAACACATGGAAAAAGTCACAGAGTGGAAAGTAACCTCCAGAGGTCATCAAACCATATTCCTAAAACACCACAAGCTGATAACTCCCAAATCCAAGAAAAAGCAATGATTCCATCATCACACTTGGTGGAAGGGGATTTCTGTTTTGGCTTTTGGGAGTTTGGGCAAGTGGGAGGGAGGAGAAGGGAAGAAGTGAGAGAAAGACTGGCCATTCTAAAATTTTCCTTCAGTTCCATTACCAATATACTCAGTGTTCACTGTGTTAATGTGTTAATGTCTACAAATATACGTTAGTCATTTGTGTTAGTGGCTCCATTAACTGTCAATAATATCAGTGGCAAAAGAAGAATATTATAAAGTAGAGTTTTCTATTTAAATCAAATGTTCAATTTCTTTTCTTTTGATATATGCTCTACCAACAGAGTTTATAATCTTCTCAAAGTTTGTGTAAGATCTGGATTCTTAATTCTGTATGTAACCTCTAAGTTAAGCCACCTTTACTCATCAAATCAAAGTTAAGTTCCAAAAGAAAAGGTGATGAGGGGCTGGCCCGGTGGTCGAGTGGTTAAGTTCGCGCGCTCCGCTGCAGGCGGCCCAGTGTTTCGTCAGTTCGAATCCTGGGCGCGGACATGGCACTGCTCATCAGACAACGCTGAGGCAGCGTCCCACATGCCACAACTAGAAGAACCCACAACGAAGAATACACCACTATGTACCGGAGGGCTTTGGGGAGAAAAAGGAAAAAATAAAATCTTTAAAAAAAAAAAAAGAAAAGAAAAGAAAAGGTGATGAGCACTATTTTCTGTTCAAAAAGAAACAAAAATGTATATGTATTTTATAAAGACAAATATTCTCAAGTTGACCAGTTTAATACAAACACTGCTTAATTGTCACCCAAAAGCTCAGATCTTCTTGTTTCGGGTTATAGTTTTCTTTGTATTGAAATGGCAAAGTTATTGTGACTTTATAAAAATTCACTGTAGAATCAGAATCATGTAGTTTGAGATAAAAGTCAAATTTAAGAAGTACTAGTGTATATAACAATGAAATATTCTAAATATTATCTGGTACTTAAGACATATTTTAATTGTGTTTAAACATAAGGTGAAATGTGCAACTCAGATTAAATCAGTGTAGAGTAAAAACCAATAGTGTATATATAGATAATGAAGATATCATGGAAGCTGGTTAAAAATTATAATGAAAAGAGAACTAGTAAAAATATAGCAACCTGGCTGAAATTGATATTCATTAGGGTACTCTTCACATCAATAGGGAGCATTTGGACTCTGTGGTCTTTATCAGTGTCCCAGCTGGTAATGGTTGAAGGTTAATGCTTTACCCCATTTTGTTCAATTTTCTATCCTAATTAGCCCTCCAAATCTATAGCTGTGAGCACCAAGTGTCTGTGCTCAAAAGAAACTAATTAATGCTAGCAAATTAGATCAAGTCCAAAGATCCAACAGCCAAACTCTTAGTTAAATGCTCCTTGTTAATAGGAAGTGTAGCTGTCAATAACTGCTGTTGGTGACTATAATGAGGCATCTTTCTTTCATTGAAAGTGATTTCATTTCTCTTTGTCCTTGGAAAAGCTGCTCCATTCCCTTCACAAACCTAAGTTGCTGGCAGTCTGACCCAGTTCTTATGATCAGCTGGGTTGAAAGGCATGAAAAAAAAGTCAAACAGAAAAGCTCTCCCACATAATCATGTTTCAGGCATTTAGCAGAAAGTCAGATCACTTCTTAAAATTCCTGTATCTTTATCAAAGAACTATACAATTAGCATGCATAATTATTTTATATAAATCCTATAATTATTAAATAAAGCATAGGCTACAAATAGTACATACACAACAATGGAAGTGTCCTGATTCTAAATTACATCTTACCGTTCAGTTTAAATGTACCTGTTCTGCTGCTGCTTGAGCAATGCCAATGTATGTACTTTCCTAATTCACATGGTTAACCAAGGAGAATACTAACGATTATTCTTCTATAAAATAATCAATTTTAGATTCTAAAACACTGTTTTGGACCATATGGCCTAAAAAAATCAATATGTGATTATAAAAATTCAAATATTCAAAACTCAATTGTTATAACATGTTCTAATAAGGACAAATGCATGGAAATAACCCAAACATCTCAAATTTTAAGATGCTTTCAGTCTTCAGAAGATTTTAAATATATCAAAAAAACAAAACTTAACAACCATGTCAATATCCTAAACAACTTAACTTTTGATAAAGACGTGAAAATGAACATTTTCTTTTCTGTACCATTACAAAATAGTAGATGTGCAACACGAACAAATAAATATTAAAGTTATACTATTTCTTTCTTTTCAAAAACTAAAAGCAAAGTTTCATCATCTAAGAGTAAGCCAAGGCATTTCTGCAACCCAAAGCCAAATAATCCTTCTGCATTTTCATCTGTATCATGTGAGTAAAAACTCATTCTATAATTGAGTTAGCCAGCTTTCTTTCATTTTAGATATTAGAATAATGTATTAAAAAACAACATAAATACAACTACTATTTATAACTTTAGACCAATATATGAGTAATAAGTAAATTTTTCTGGTAGTGAAAAGTTAACCCTCCAACATTATTATCCATTTTGAAGTTTTATCCTCCCTCACCAGAATCACGATGTATATTTTTTAAAGTTCTATGAGGCAGGTGGAGGATTATCTCTTGAGACTATCAGTATGACACCTGCCAATGCCGGATGTACAATGAACCCTGTCTGCAGGTGCCAATGGGTTCATTTCTCCTGACACCCAGGGGTAGGGGTGGAAGGAGGGTGTGCTGATTAAACAATTAATTCATTGTAAAAGCAAGAGTTATTTCACAGAATGATACTAGTAAATTATTGATAATTTACTAATAAATTTATTTATGGATGGATAACAAATCTAATTTATTGGATTGGATTTAAAACTGGAATATGTCATAAGTCACTTAATTTAAGAAACAGAAACAACTATCACACAACGTCAAGTCTGAGGACTACTTTTATTGCCTCCATCCATCAATTGCAAAGGTCATTCTCTAAGGAGATAGCATCAGAGGGACAGAAATGTCCCCGGCATCCAAATGTTGTTGACACAGTCCTGAAACTACAGTTGACACAGCCTAGCTCCCCTGTAGCGAAACTTGCAGTGCAAATGCAGCCCATCATCCTCACTAAAAATTATTATGATCCTTCAACAAAGACGACTATAGGGGAAAGTTAAGGGGAGTCAGAAAAATAGTCTACATCAGCAAAATTTTGCTACTACTTCTTGTTAGATGGCCATTCCAAGAGGCAGATTTTTTTTAAAAAGACATTTCTTTTTACAGTAATACTTCCATCTGCTTTTCTGATTATCCAACATTCATGGCCTCATTTTTTACCTTCCACTGCTTGGTTTCCCTTTTCATTATAATATTCCATATTTGATAATATACCTCTAGATATATAGAATACAGAAGTATTTCATGTTAAAAAAACATTTTCCAAAGAAAACATGCATATATGGGTGCCTAGTGCATGCATTTACATAAATATCTTTCACTTAGAAACATAAAATGTAAAAACATAAACTAGACTCATTTTAAGCACTATTGGGATTCCACTAACAATTCAGTAACAGACAACGACACAAAAAAAATCATCTTAGAATACATAGCTATATGAATATATCGATAGATGAAAAAAAGGTACAGGTTACATTTGATGTTTCTTTGTTCCCTATCAAAGTCACCAGAATAATTATTTCTCCAAAATATGCATACCAAGTTTTTCTCTATATGTAACTGTACTTCTGGGAAAAAAATGTTTTTTAGTAGTAATTTGGGAGAATATTTTTAAATTGTAAATGAAGTGAACACTACCTGGAAGTTCTGAAAGCTGAAATACTGGTATCTCAGTGAAAGGGTGAGAAGCAATTCATACATTTTAATTCATTGACTACTTGAGTCTGAGGCTAAGGATTAAATTCAGATTATATTTTAAAAAATGAATTTGATTTTTATATGAGTATTTGAATCTTACCTTGAACTTGTTCAAAACATCTCTCACGGGCCTTTTCTCTCATTATTTTAGGGATCAAAACATCTTTTTCAACATGTCTGAGATGCTGCTCTGAAAAAAAAATATCTTTCTTTAATATAGTAAAGTCTCAAATAAATCACCAGTTTAGGGAGAAAATAAGCACTATAATTCACTTAAAATAAAAGTCTAATAAGCAAATATATTAAAAACGGACTTATAACGTCATAAAATTTTGATTATTTTAGTCACTGAAAATCATTCTAAATATTTATCTTTTTATAACAGAAAAAATGTGAAGGACATAGGCAACATTTTTCTAAAAGTTTCTGGAAACTATATTACAACACTTTTATTTGATAACATATTCTATGTAGTCTTGTCAAAATTAAAGTCGCAGACTAAAACTTATCATTTTTCTTACTAATATAGTCCACGAAAAGAGCATTTTTATCAATAGTGAGATCCAAGGATAGATAAAGAGATCCAAGATTAAGAGACACAGGAGTAGTTTCTCTATCTAGCAATAAGAGTAGCCTAAGAAAGAAAGAACTGGCAGACGAAAAAGTGGAACTACAGGTGCACACAAAAACAAAGCACGTGAAATTTCTGCGCATTTTAAACACAACCACCACACCAGACTAAGACGGTAGACTGAGCACCTGCTCCAGAGTCCCACCTGTTCCTCAAATTCCCAGAGAGCCCTGAAAAGCAAAAGGGTAAGTGTCCTCAGGCAACCAAAATGACCAGGAATCTCTGATAGACAAAGGCAGATGAGATGAGATTATAGGAGGGAATCATATTCCCATAGAGTTTTTCCCCAGGAAAAAACTGATGCCAAAAGTGGCTGTTGCTCCCTGCTCTAAAGCAGTAAAAATGGAGAGCAAGAGACTTTCCTAGAAAAACAAAAGCATTATTGGTTGAAATACCTCAGTAGGAGCCAAGTGGGTCACTTCTTGTTACCTTCAGACCATGAGTAAAAGAAATAAATATAAGTATTTATCCCCAAGGTCAGGAAGTTTCCCAGTATCTAGTGACACCTAGGGAGATCAGGAACCCCTAAACTTCTCCCAGTACTATGTGGTTCCCAACATAGTATGCTGGATGCAAGCAGTTATGAATTATAGTATTTGCAGAAAGGGTAACAGGGAATCTCAAAAAGCAAGAAAATCAACGACAAAGCAGCCAAAGGTAACAAAAGCAAAAATAAAAAAAGTGGGACGACATCAAACTAAAAAGCTTCTGCACAGCAAAGGAAATCAACAAAATGAAAAGGCAATCTAACAAAAGGGAGAAAATATTTGCAAATCATATATCTGATAAGGGTTTAATATCTAAAATATATAAAGAACTCATATAACTCAACAGCAAAAAAGCAAACAATCCAGGGCCAGCCCCGTGGTGTAGTGGTTAAGTTCACATGCTCCACTTCAGTGGCCCAAGGTTTGCATGCTCAGATCCCTGGCATGGACCTACACACCACTCATCAAGCCATGCTGTGGCAGCATCCCATATACAAAGTAGAGGAAGACTGGGACGGCTGTTAGCTCAGGGACCATCTTCCTCAAGTAAAAAGGGGAAGATTAGCAACAGATGTTAGCTCAAGGTTAATCTTCCTCACCAAAAAAAAAGAAAAAAACAATTAAAAAATGGGCAAAGGATCTAAAAACATATTTTTCCAAAGAGGACATACAGATGGTCAATAGGTACACGAAAAGGTACTCAACATCACTAATCACCAGGGAAATGCAAATCAAAACCTTACAACCTTTAGAATGTCTATTACCAAAAAGACAAGAAATAACAAGTGTTGTGAAGGATGTAGGGAATCCTTGTGCACTGTTGGTGGGGATATAAATTGGTGGAGTCAGTAGGGAAAACAGTATGGAGATTCCTCAAAAAATTAAAAATAGAACTACCATATGATCAACAATTCCACTTCTGGGTATTTATCCAAAGAATACAAAAACACTAACTTGAAAAGATATATGCACCCTCATGTTCATTGCAGCATTATTTAGAATAGCCAAGATATGGAAATAACCTAAGTGTACATCGATGGATGAATAGACTCAATGGAATATTATTCAGCCATAAAAAGGAATGAAATCTTGCCATTTGTGACAACATGGATGAACCTTGATGGCATTATGCTAAGTGAAATACAGAGAAAGACAGAGAAAGGCAAATACCATATGATCTCACTTGTAAGTGGAATCTAAAATAAAACAATACAAAAACAAACTCACAGATACAGAGAACAGAAAGACTAGTCATTGCCAGAGGTGGGTGATGGGGTGAGCTAAATGGGTGAAGGGGGTCAAAAGGTACAAACTTCTGTTATAAAGTAAATAAGTCATGAGGATGTAACGTACAGCATGGTGACTATAGTTGATAATACTGTACTGCATTATTTGAAAGTTGCTAAAACTAAACCTTGAAAGTTCTCATCACAAGAAAAAAAAAATCTGTAATTATGTATGGTGATGGATGTTAACTACACTTACTGTGGTGATCATTTTGGAAGATATACAAATACTGCATCATTATGCTGTATGCTTGAAACCAATACAACGTTATATGCCAATTATACCTCAAAGGGGCCAGCCCGGTGGTGTTAGCAATTAAGTTCATGCACTCTGCTTCAGTGGCCTGGGGTTCACTGGCTCACATCCTGGGTGCGGACCTATGCACCGCTTATCAAGCCATCCTGTGGCAGGTGTCCCACATATAAAATAGAGGAAGATGAGCATAGATGTTAGCTCAGGACCACTCCTCCTCAGCAAAAAGAGGAGGATTGGTGGCAGATTTACCTCAGGGGTAATCTTCCTCAAAAAAGAAAAAAAAAGAGCGCTAAGAATCACCCAAATTTGATGGAGGACAACAGCGAAAGAGAGAAACCAACTGTACTTAATCAAGACGTAACCAACTCCTCTGCAAGTTAAAAGAGTAAAGAAAATAAGATTTTAGAATAAGCATAATAAATATACTGAGGCAAAAAGACAGCCCTGAATCCTCAGATAGAAATGGATCATAGATTACCTAAACACACTTCGATGAAATGTCTCAAACTCAAAAATCCTAAAAGGTTCAAAAGGGAAAAAACATTACCCACACAAAAGAATGACATCAGATCTATATAATGTGTCACTGGCAAGAAGACAACAGAGAAATAACTTCAAGTTCTAAGACAGAATTACTTTAAATCCAAGAATTCTAGAGCAAATTAAGAATGAAGTTGAAGACATTTTCTGAAAGGTAGATATTGAAAAGTTTACCACCTTCACACCTTACTGAAAAAGAAGTGATCCTTACTGTTGTGCAACAACCCACTAATCAAACTTATTGATGTAAAACAAAAATATTTTGTTTTGCATAGAGATCCTCTAGGTCAGGAATGCAGAAAGGTAAAGCACAATTGATTCTTCTCTGCTTCACAATGTCTGGGACCTTATCCACGAAGACCGTAATGACAGGTGTTAACTTTAACACTGCAAAACTGGGGCTGGTGAATTTACTTCCAAGATGACTTTTTTCACTTATGCATCTGACATCCAGGCTGGAATGCCTGAAGAACTGGCTCAGTGAGGACTGTAAACCAGAGCCCCTATACATGGCCTCTCCATTTGATTTGGCTTCTCACAGTAAGGCAGGTAGGTTATGAGAGAAAGCAATCTGAGAAGCAAGCATTCCAAGATAACCAAGTGAAAGTGACATGGCCTTTTCTCACCCTGTCATGAGAGCCATGCAGAATCATTCCTGCCACATTATGGTTCAAGTCACTAAGGACAGCCTATACTCAAGTGGAGGGGAATTAAGACCCCATTCTTTGTGGCAAGGCCACATTACAGAAGAGAATGAGGGATGAAACATAATGTTGTGGTCTTCTTTGTAAAATAAAATTTGCCACAAGAAGTAATAGAGAATATAGTATGATAAAATAAAAATGAATCCATGATGTACAAATGTAAAATATATAAGGCATATTAGAAAACATATACTTAAATTTATATGTTAAAACTATAAAGTACTTGAATAATGCCACCGACTAACTTGACCTAACTTTTATAGAATATTTCACTCAATATCAGCAGAATATTAACAAAGAAAGATCATAGTCTGAGCTATGAAACAAATCTCAATAAATGTAAAAGAATTCAAGTCATACAAAGCATGTTCCCTGACACCAATGTAATTAGATTAGAAATCAGTAACAGAAAGATCTCTTAATAATCTCCACATATTTGGAAACTAAATAACACACTTTAAATTAACTCATGGGTCTAAGAAACAATCAAAACGGAAATCAGGAAGTATTTTGAAATGAATGAAAATGAAAATACAACATATCAAAATTTGTGTGATGCAGCTAAAACAGTACTTAGAGGAAAATTTGTAGCACTAAAAGCCTACACTGGAAAAGAGGGATGGTCATAAATCAATGACTTAAGCTTCCAACTTGAAAAACCAGAAAAAGAGTAAACTAAACACAAAACAAACAAAAAGAGGGAAATAATAAAGAACAAAGCAGAAATCAATGAAAGAGAGACCAAATCAAACAAAATGATAAAGAAAAGCAATGAAACCAAAGCTGGTTCTTTGAGATCATTAAAATTGGTAAATCACTAGCCAGACAAAAAGAGAGGTCATAAACATCAGAAATGATAAACATTTTTAAGTGATAATAAGAAAACAGTATAAACAAATGTAGGTCAATAAATTTCACAACAAATATGAAATGGAAAAGTCCTTGAAAAACACAAATAACCAAAGCTTATTCAAAGATACAGATAACCAGTATAGTCCTGTACCTATAAAAGCAATTGAATCTGTAGTTAAAAGCCCCCTCACCAAGAAAATTCCAGACCTTGATAGCCTTACTGGCGAAATTAACCAAACATTTACAAAAGAAATACTGTCAAATCCATACAAGCTCTTCTAGAAAACTGCTGTAAGGTCAGTATTACCCAGATACCAAAATCAGACACAGGCATTACAAGAAAAGAAAACTACAGTCCAATACCCCATCATGAATGAGGATATAAAAGTATTAACAAAAAATTAGCAAATTGAGTCCAACAATATAAAAAAGGATAAAACTTCATTCCCAAATAAAGTTTATCCCAGGATAGCAAGGTTCATTTGACATTCAAAAATCAATAAATGCCCACTGGAAAACTATTAAAAATAATCAACAACTACAGCAAAGTTGCAGGGTATAAAATCAACATACATAAATCAGTAGCATTTCTATACTCTAACAATGAAATAACAGAAAAAGAATTCAAGAACACAATCCCATTCACAATCACAACAAAATGAATAAAATACCTTGGGGTAAATTTAACCAAGGAAGTGAAAGATCTATACAACGAAAACTACAAGACTTTCCTGAAAGAAATTGATGACAATATAAAAAGATGGAAAGACATTCCATGCACATGGATTGGAAGAAAAACCATAGTTAAAATGTCCATACTACCTAAAGCAATCTACAGATTCAATGCTATCCCAATCAGAATCCCAATGACATTCTTTACAGAAATAGAACAAAGAATCCTAAAATTCATCTGGGGCAACAAAAGACCCCGAATTGGTAAAGCAATCCTGAGAAAAAAGCACAAAAAGGAAGGCATCACAATCCCTGACTTCAAAACATACTACAAAGCTACAGTAATCAAAACAGCATGGTACTGGTACAAAAACAGGTGCACAGATCAATGGAACAGAATTGAAAGCCCAGAAATAAAACCACACATCTATGGACACCTAATCTTTGACAAAGGAGCTGAGGGCATACAATGAAGAAAAGAAGTCTCTTCCACAAATGGTGCTGGGAAAACTGGACAGCCACATGTAAAAGAATGAAAATTGACCATTCTTTTTCACCATTCACAAAAATACACTCAAAATGGATCAAACACCTAAAGATAAGACCTGAAACCATAAGGCTTCTAGAAGAAAATATAGGCAGTACACTCTTTGACAATAGCATCAAAAGGATCTTTTTGGACACCATGTCTCCTCAGACGAGGGAAACAATAGAAAGAATAAACAAATGGGACTTCATCAGACTAAAGAGCTTCTTCAACACAACGGAAAACAGGATTGAAACAAAAAAAACAATCCACTAATTGGGAAAAGATATTTACAAGCTATATATCCGACAAAAGGTTAATCTCCATAATATATAAAGAACACACACAGCTCAACAACAAAAAATCAAACACCACGATCAAAAAATGGGCAGGAGACATGAACAGACATTTCTTCAAAGAAGATATACAGATGGCCAATAGGCACATGAAAAAATGTTCATCATTGCTGATCATCAGGGAAATGCAAATCAAAACCACACTAAGATATCACCTTACACCCATTAGAATGACAAAAATAACTAAAACTAATAGTAACAAATGTTGGAGACGTTGTGGAGAAAAAGGAACCCTCATACACTGCTGGTGGGGATGCAAACTGGTGCAGCCACTATGGAAAACAGTATGAGATTTCTCAAAAAATTAAAAATAGAACTACCATACGACCCAGCTATCCCATTACTGGGTATCTATCCAAAGAGCTTGAAGTCAGCAATTCCAAAAGTCCCATGCACCCCAATGTTCACTGCAGAATTATTTACAACAACCAAGATGTGGAAGCAACCTAAGTGCCCATCAACAGATGATTGGATAAAGAAGATATGGTATACACATACAATGGAATACCACTCAGCTGTAAAAAAAGGACAAACAAATCGTCCCATTTGCAACAACACGGATGGACCTTGAGGCAATTATGTTAAGTGAAATAAGCCAGATAGAGAAGGACAATCTCTGTATGACTCCACTCACATGAGGAATTTAAACATGTAGACAAAGAGAACAGATTGAAAGGTGGGGTGGGGGGGTGGGCATAAAGGTTGAAGTGGTACACCTACAACACGACTGACAATAATGTACAACTGAAATTTCACAAGGTTGTAAACTATCATAACCTTAATAAAAAGTAAAAAAAAAAAAATCAATAAATATAATTCATCTTAAAAACATTAGCAAAGAAAACACACATGGTTATCACAATAGACTCAGAAAATACATCTGACAAAAATTCAACATCCATTCCTAATAAAAACTCTCAGTAAAGTAGGAGCAGAAGGAAACTTCCTCAACATGATAAGTGGCATCTACAGAAAAAACCCACAACTAACATCATAACTTTTGGTGGAATACTAAATGTTTTCCCCTTAAGATAGAAAAAAGATAAAGAAGTCTACTCTTATCATTTCTATTGAGCACAATAATGAATGCAATTATTCCTAGCCAATGCAATAAGGCAAGAAAAATAAATAAAAGGCTTCCAGATTGGAAAGGAAGAATTAAAACTGTAGTTATTCAACGATAATATGATGATCTATATAGAAAATCCAATGGAATTTACAAAAGAGACTCTAGAACTAATAAGTGAGTTTAGAAAGGTTTCCAGTTATAAGATTAATATACAAGAATCAAATGGAGATGACATAATAAAAAGTCAGAGAACTAGGAGATAATTCAATAGAAATTATCCAATCTGAAAAGAAGAGAAAATAGCCTTTTAAAAAATTAACTGAGGATCAGGGACCTGTGGGACAAAAACAAAAGATCTATCATTCATGTTACCAGAGTCTGAGAAAAAGAGAAAAAAAAATGTAGGGCTGAAAAAATATTTGAAGAAGAAATAGCTGAAAACTTTGCAAATTAGGCAAATGACATAAACCTACAAATTCAAGAAAATAATAAAAACCCAAAGAAACCCATACCCATACACATCATAATCAAAATTCTAAAATGAGAGGCAAAGAAAAACCTTGAAAGCATCAGAGAAAAATATAGGGGAACAAAGATTCCAAGGACAAAGGATTTCTCATCAAAAACCACAGAGGCCAGAAGGAAGTGACATAATATTTTCAAGTATTAATAAAAAAGAACTGTCAATCAAGAATTCTATATCCAGCAAAAACATTCTTCAGCATTGAAAATGAAATAAAGACAACTCGATGAAAGGAAGCTAAGGTAATTTCTTTCAGCAGATCTGTTCTAAAGAATGGCTAGAGGAAGCTATTCAGGCAGGAAGGAAATAGTAACAAGAAGAAACTCAGAACAACAGGAATGAAGAAAGGGTAAATGTAATAAACTGTTCTTCTTGAATGTTAAAAACTGTTTTTGACAGAAGCAAAAGTTACAGCATTCTCAATGTACACAGAGGTAATATCAAAGATGACTATATCATAAAGCACAGAGGATAAAGCGATTTCTTGGTGGTATGAAATCTACATTCCACTTGAAAAAATGTTGATGCTAGTAGACTGTGATAAACTAGGTATGTGTAGTGAAATCTTTAGAGCAACCACTAAAAACTAAGAAATAAATTAAAAAACACTATAGATAAATCAAATGGAATACCGAAAAATTTAAAGTATTTTCTCTGACCATACTGGAATCAACTAGATAGCAATAACAGAAAACAGGAAAATTTCCTAAGACTGGGAAATTAAACAACACACTTCTAAATAATTCATAGGTCAAAGAGGAAGTATCAAGGGAAACAAAAAAGTACATTGACCTAAACTGACCTGAAAACACAACACATCAAAATTTGTAAGACAAAGCTAAAGCAGTGCTTATAGGGAAATTTATAGCAATAAATGCTCATAATAGAAAAGAAAGTCTCAAACCAATAATCTAACCTTCCAACTGACAAAACCAGAAAAAGGACAAAAATGAACCTAAAGCAAGCAGAAACAAAAAGATAATAAAGAGCAGAAATCAATAAAATTGACAAGAGAAAAACAAATGAGATAATCACACTAAAGCTGTTTTTTCAGAAAGATCAATAAAATTGGTTCAGACACCTTCAGTGGCACATTCTACAAAATATTTAAAGCACAAATAACACCAATACTACAGCCTCTTCCTAACACATTTTATGAGGCCAGCATTACTGTGATACCAAAAGCAAAGGCAATATTTAAAAAAAAAACAAACCCACAGACCAACATCCCTGATGACTACAGACACGATAAACCTCAACAAAATATCAGCAAATCAAATCCAGCAATATATAAAAAGAAAAATACACCACATCGAGCTGGGTTTATTCCAAGGATGCAAGCTCATTCCTATTTGAAATCAATCAATGTGATCTATCACATGAACAGTCTAAAAAAGGAAAATCATAGTCACATCAATTGAAGCCGAAAAAACATTTAAGAAAATTCAACACTCATTCATTAAAAACAAACAAACAAAACTCTCAATAAACTAAGAATGGAAAGGAACTTCTTCAACCTAATAAAGAGTATCTGCAAAAAACCTACAGCTAGCATCATACTTAATGGTAAAACACTAAATGCTTTCCCCCTAAGACCAAGAATATGGAGTAAAATTGCATGGAACTATACAAACACATGTGTCCATATAGAAACGGGTGAAAACTGAAAAGGCCCATAGTTAACAGTATTGTAACAACTTCAATTTCCTACTTTTGATATTGTACTACAGTTATGTGAGATGTCACCACTGGGGAAAGCAGTGTGAAGGGTATATTAGACTCTATAAAGTATTTTTTGCAACTTCTTGTGAGTCTATAATTATTTCAAAATAAAAAGTTAAGGGAAAAAAACTGCTAAAGGAAATCATAGGAGAACATCTTCATGATCCAGAGTTCTTATATATAACACCAAACTCATGATGCATAAAAGAAAAACAAAATTGATAAATTAGACTTCATCAAAATTAAAAAGTTTCACTATGCAAAAGCCCCTGTTAGGAACATAAAAGACAAGCCACATAACGGGAAAAATTATTTGCAAATCTCCTATCTGACAAACGGACTTTTATCCAGAATGTATAAAGAATGCTTTAAACTCAACAGTATGAAAACAATAATCTATTTAGAAATGGGCAAAAGACTTAGACACTACACCAAAAATACTGGATAGGGTTTCGCTCTGCTGCATACAGGTTGCTAGGAGTTGGAATCTACTCGATGGCACTAACAACAAAAAAGATATATGGATAGCAAATAAGCATATGAAGCGATGCTCAACATCATTAGTCATTAGGGAAATGCAAATTAAAGTTACAAGAGATACCACTGAAGACCTATTCAGATGGCTAAAATTTAAAAATGTGACATACCAAGTGCTAACAAGGATGTGGCGTACCTGGATATCTCATACATTGCTGCTGGGAACATTAAACGGTACAGCCACTCTGGAAGATAACTGGGCAGCTTCTTGAAAGTAAAACATACACTTACCATATGATCCTGCAAATATACTCCTCAGGATTTATTCTACAGAAATGAAAACTTACGTTCGCACAAAAACCTGTACACAGATGTTCACTGTGGCTCTACCTGTAATGGTCAAAACAGAGAAATAACCCAAAAGTCCTTCAAGTGAATGGACAGAGTGGTTCATCTAGACAATGGAGTATTATTCAACAATAAAACAGAATGGACTACTGACATACAACAGCAGCAGCAACCTGGATGGATCTCTAGGGCACTATGTTGAATGAAAAGATGACGATCTCAAAGGGTTCATACTGCATGATTTCATTTACATATCATTCTTAACGCGACAAAACTAGAGTGATGGAAAGCAGATCATTGGCTGCCAGTAGTCAGAGCCAAGGAAGCAGTGTGACTATCGAGAGGAAATGTGAGCAATTTTCTTTTTGGTGACAGAACAGTTCTGTATGCTGATTGTGATCATGGCTACTTGAGTCTTCATATGTAGTAAGAATGTCATAAACTACACACACACACAAAATACATGCAAAAACTGGTGAAATTCAACTAAGATATGTACCTGAGTTAGTACTATACTAATGCCAATTCCTGATTTCCTTCGTTACAGTGAAGTGTAGCAGTGTGGCCCAACTTTTTTGCCCCTAAAGGACACGTTTCAGCCATTTTTCCTAATGCCCCCGCTATGAAATGTTAATATCACAGATATATTGTCTGTTCATGTACTGTATGTGTTAACAGTGCTTTACACGTCGAAAGAGTAAGATTATTTTCTCCCTCAAACCCATTTTTGCCCCCTTCAGGGCAATGTCACACTCACTGAAGACATGCACTATGGTTGTGTAAGATGGTATCATTAGGGAAAGCTGGGGGAAACTACCAGCTTTTCATGGAAAATTACCATGCAAATTCAATTGCCATGGAAACTACCCTATATTGCAGTTTGACGTATTCAACTATTTCAAAATAAAGCTATAATAAAAAAGCTTAATAATGTATAAGAAAGAGCAGCGGACCTAGGACAGCCAAAACAACATTAAAACAGAAGACCAAACTTGGATGATTTGCACTTCTTGATTTCAAGTCTTACTACAAAGCTACAGCAATCAAGGTGGGGTAGTATTGGCATAATTAGGATAAACAAATAGATTAATGTAACCAAAGAGAGTCCAGAAATACTTCCACATATATACGGTCAATTTATTTTGACATGCATCAAGGCTACTCAATGAAGAAATAAAAGTATTTTCAACAAATGGTGGTAGACCTGGAAAACCATGAAAAAGAAAAAAAAAACTCAGCCTGAACCCTTCGACCCTCACTTCACAGAACTCACAAAAATTTATTTGCCACAGATCATAAACATAAACGTAAAAACTAAAACTATTAAACAAACAAAAAAACCTTCAATTTCTTAGAGTAGACAGAGATTTCTTAAAGAGGACACAGGAACTAAACAGAAAGGAAAAAAATTATAAATTTTATTTCATCAAATATAAAATCTGCTAGGGCCGGCCTGGTGGCGCAGGCCGCACATTCAGCTTCTCGGCGGCCCAGGGTTCACCAGTTCGGATCCTGGGTGCAGACATGGCACTGCTTGGCAAAAGCCATGCTGTGGTAGGCGTCCCACATATAAAGAAGAGGAAGATGGGAATGGATGTTAGCTCAGGGCCAGTCTTCCTCAGCAAAAAGACAAGGATTGGCAGTAGTTAGGTCAGGGTTAATTTTCCTCAAAAAAAAAAAAAAATACATATATAAAATCTGCTGTTCATCTAAAGACAACATTAAGGAAATTAAAAGGCAAGCCAGAGACCAGAATAAAGTGTTCACTATATATATCTGACAAAGGACTTGAATCTAGAATACATAAAGAACTCCTACATATCAATAACAAAAATATAAACAACCCTATAAAAAAGGGGCAAAAGCCTGGAATGGACACTTTAAAATGAAGATATACAAATTGTAAATACATACATGAAAAGGTGCTCAAAATCGTTAGTCATTAAGAAAATGCAAATGAAACCCATGATATTTCACACCCACCAGAATGACTAAAATTAAAAACACTGACAACACCAAATGTTAGGGAGAATGTGGATCAACTGGAACTTTCATATATTGCTGGTGATAGTGTGAAATGATAAACTTCTTTGGAAAACTTCTTGTTAAGTTATAAAGTTAAATATACACTCCACCTATTTTCCACTCCTAGGTATTAATTTACTCATGATCAATGAAAATATATGTCTGAAAAACAACCTGTTCAAGTTCTTATGGAAGCATTATTCCTAATAGCCGAAAATTGGAAACAACCTAAATGCCCAATTGAATACTATTTAGCAATACAAAAGAATGAACTCAAAATACATACAAAACACAAAAATACAAAATACACAAGATACACATAATATGGGTGAATCTCAAAAATTTTGTTGAGAAAAAGAAGCCAGACAGAGTATATACTACATGATTCAAGAACATGCAAAATTAATCTATGCTGATAAAAATTATAACACCAGTTATCTATGGGAGTTGAACAATGTCTTTATAGAGGTGAATACATTTATCAAAACTCATCATCTATAAATTTCACTGTATATTTTACCTCAATTTATAATGTTAGCTTTAAAACATGATATAAATCTGCACTCATAGTGGGTGATTTTAACCCATAACTATCAGAAATTAGATAATTAAGTAGACAAAAAGTTTTATAATTTTCTTCTTAAATATACTGTTCATCTATTATTAGATTTATTTCTATTGGTAAAGGTATCTTTTCATAAATAACGTGTTTATTACTGGTGTATAGATTCAAGTGAATTTTTTATATAGTCCTTACAACCAACACAATCTTACTTAACTCTCATTAATTCTAATAACTGGACAATAGATTCTCTTCCAATTTCTATGCAGACAATCATAGGGACAGCTCTGCATCTTTCTTTTTCATTCTTACTGGCTATGTCCTTTAGAAAAATGGTGAGTAGCAGCTAGCAGCACCTCTGTCTTGGGTGCTCAAATTTTGTTTAGAATTTTTATAGTTATCTTCATGTTGAGATCTGCCTATGACTTTCCTCTCTTATCTTTGTGTTGTTTCGGTATCAAAGTTACATCACTTAAGCAATAAATTAGGCACCTTTCTCTTCCTTTATATTCTCCAGAACATTTCTTATAAAGTAAGATTATTATCAGTTCCTTGAAAGTGCGGTAGAAACCACTTGCAATGTTCAATTTAATGGGTCAACTCGGCTAGTCTATAGTCCCCAGTTATTCAAACAAACCCTAATCCAGGTGCCCTGACCTACACATTTCAGACTTACCCAACTAGCTCCCACAATCCCATAAGCCAATATCTTCTCATGTATATATGTACATGTGTGTGTGTGCACATGTGTGTGGATGTCTGTATGTGTACATATATCTCTCTCTCCTACTGGTGGTTTCTCTGGTGGAACCCTGACTGATACACGACCTACCAGGGCCCAGGTTTTGGAGTGTGTATGCGTATATGTGTGAGAGAGACAGACAGACACAAGGAGAATTTTAACTACTGATTCAATTTTCTAAGGGTTTTTCACTTATTCTTGAGGCAGCTGCAGTTTTACTAAGTTTATCTTTCTCAAGGAAACTATCCATTTCATCTAAATTTTCAAAATAATGATATGAAGATGTTCACATGATTTTTTTCTCTTTACCACGCCTATAGCTGTATCTCAATTTTCATAATTTTCTTTGCCTATGCCAGGGGTCAACAAACGTTTTCTATTAAGGACCAGAGTGTAAATATTTTAAGCTTTGCAGGCTACAAACCATTTCTGTCACGTATATTCTTTGAAAAAAAAAAAAACTTTTCAAAAATGTTACTAACCATTCTTAGCTTGCAGGCCTTACCAGATCTTGCCCAGGGCCACAGTTTGCTGAACTGTGGCCTATACTGTTAACTTATGACTTCTCTTTTTCCTTAGCTTTGCCAGAGCTGCTGTAAGATGAGAAAAAGAACACTGAGCTTATAGAAGGAACTGGAAGCATGGACAGAGAGAAAAGCACAGATTGGGAGAGAGGCCCTACAAGATTGGTGGGGCCCCAAAGGACCAACGAAAATGGATGATTAAGGAGCAATCCCAGTTTTATGGCTCCAAGTGAAATCATGTGACCACTCATTGAGATAGGGAATAAAAAAGAAACCAGGTGGGAGAGGAATTCAGTTGCAGACATGTTGAATTTGAAAGGCCTAGGAGATATCGTGTGGAGTGGAAAGCTGATGCCTACTTCAAGAGAAAATAATGAAACAGGGACTATCTCCACACAGTTCTTTTCTCCTTGTCTATCGCATAAATTATAATTAGGCATCAGTAATTAACAGTAGAATTACTGAATTACTGAACAGTAGAATTACAGATTGGAAAATATATTGTGATACACTGATCTATTTTATAAAATCAACTTCAAAATGTTACCTCTTCTTTTCACTTATATCGTTTTAATCTGTACAACTTATTTGTAACGTGTCCTGATGAATCTACTGTTTGTTCCATAAATCTTGCAGCGGTCTTAGATAATAAAGCCCTAATCTTTTGAATCACTTCCCTGAATACAGACATAGCTTCGTAGTATTGAACTATTTTTCCACAGGTGAATTATAATAGATATTTACCTATAATATGAATTATAGGTTATAATATTCCTATGTAAACACATTTTTTAAATGGCTTGCAAGAATTCCTTCAGATCCTTCTTCTAAAACTTCCTAGGGCAAAGAAACAATTCTAGAATCACACGAATATTGATTTAGATTTTCCAAACTCTAGGTGTTAAATCAGAAATAAGAGACTTAAAAATATATAAATAAATTCTGCTAAAGATTTTCCCATCTGGTAGCATACTAATCACTATATATCAATTATTAATTATGATTTTATACATATTTCAAAGCTATCTTCAACAATACAAATATAGACATGGCATCTTTTATTCATAAAATTACAGTGTGCTTCCCTCAACGTCAGTGTGATGCATACATATGTTACACATTTGTACAACAGCCTGCAAAAAAAAAAAGAAAAAAGAAAATTTTAAGAGTTTGCTACTATATAGTCACATGAATTTATACTGAGGTAAAGAATAACACCACCAGGGAAAATTTCCAAAGCTCTAACTTCTCAACATTCTATCATCACCTGAAAGTCAATTTTCACCTTTTCCACTGGCTGAATTGATTAGCTCAGATCTTGCTCTGGGGCTCACGTGGTCTTGCAATACGGCAGTATTAGACTATAAGGCTACTGACAAAAGCACTTGCTATGAATCCACAAAGACAACGATGAAGCAAATCACAACATAATCGAGTCTTTCACTGGAAAGAAGTGACACCTGAAGAGCAAGGTGCCTTCTCAATAATTAATATGTTCTAATTTAACTAATTTGATTCTTATTTAGATAATGCTACTTTTTTTTTTTTAACTTCCTAGTTATGTTTATTTGCTCCTGAAGACATTTCCATGCTACTGTTTATTCTGGAGGAAAAACAAGAAAAACGCTTGTAGTAAATGTGCAAGTGTTCTCATTAGCAACAGTTTCTATCTTTAGGTCCCCCTTCTTTACTGGCTAGCAAGGGTCTCTAAATGAAGGGCTCCAGGCAGATGGCATCATGTACAGAACAGTAAGACAGGAGTTCTCAGTTGTTAGGTTCACATTAAGGGCTTCACACCAGAAAGCTAGGCAGACTCCAGTTCTCCTCGACAGCACACAGATATGGATACTCTTGACCAGATTTTCATGTTCTTGCCAGGTTGTTCACACCTTTTTGCTATAATGATAGTGTAAAATGAGGAAGGGGGGTGTGGTTGGCAGAGGTACTTAAACTGGGAAAATTATGATAGTGAAGATTAGTGTTCCTTTCACCTTCTTCCTTTCGAGTCATACTTTAACTGACAAAACAAAAACAAAAAACAAAATCAGCAGTAGGAGAGACCCAGCCTGCCAGTATTCCAGCCTGCCTCTGTCCATGAAACCTCAAGAGGAGGGCAATGAATGCCCTATAGTGTTCATAACAGGCCTCTCAGAAGTGTTCTGATCCCATTTTGCAGATAAAGAGGCTCACAGAGGTGAAATGACCCAAGCCTCTGACAAAGTGGCAATGTCAAGATCATATTAACCCAGGTCCGAAATCTTCTTCCACGACACTACTACACACACGGGGTGGTGGCCTATTTAAGGGAATTTCAGCAAACAAGGTTATTTGAGCTTCTGCAGTTAAGCTGAAGCACGGAAACAACCCTTAGACAACACTACTGTTTGTTTCAGGAGCATCATTTTGAATAAGCAAAATTTACAACTCCACATTTCTCATTTTAAATGGAATTCTGACTCATTCCTATCATGGAGAAAATTATTTTTTTCAAAAAAAGCAAGAGGAGTGATTTGTCAGTTGGCTGAAAAATACCTTCAAAGAGAGTAAACATCAAATATTAGGTCAATCCGTAACAATCTAATTTTTTTTATAAGCTCAAACTCTTAGGAAATTCGGAGAGCACATCAACAAGGTAGACGTGCCTATTTCTGCTTAGTTTCTGGCTCAAATGCCACCTATATCCCACAACAGTATGCTTCATTTGACCTTCTTTGTCCTATAAGCTTTCACTGTTAATAAATACCTAGTTCACACCAGATGTGCCCATTTCCCAAAAGCACCTATTTCTTGGACCTCAGATTCTGCAGATTGCTACGTGTGAAAACTTCCTCTTCCACCCACATTACTTTAACCAAGATGAGGCCAGAAAAGGACAAGAAATCTAAAAGTATAGCAAAGCAGGAAATCAACTTATGCAATAAGACAGGCCAATTTTAGAAATGTGCTACAATCTCCATTGTGACCATAATTTCTTAAATGAAAAGGTTTCACATTTACTTTATTTGGTAAAACATCAAGACTAACTTTTCCTACAAGCACAATTTCCCACTGACATCTAATAGAAAATCAGCAAAGTTATGGGAGACAGAAGTAGACATTTGAGAAAGGAATAAATGACAGTATGTGTTTGCCTTCTCAGCAATATATGCCTAACTGATTTATTTTTTTCTCTGATGTACATCTAGAACATGGCAGACTATTCTCAAATCTATGACCACCCTGTCTCTACTGCTTCTTCTTCATCTTACAATATTTCATAAATCTCATAAAAAACATGTACCACTTTGAAAATAGAGGGGGGTAAATATTTTTATATTGAGAGGTTATTCACTCATTTCAAAAATTCAAACTTGGCTCAAATCACTCACAACATCTTTCTTGGTACGGCCTTCAGAGAGAGTTTGAGTTAACATGAAAACCAGTTCCATAACATAACTTTTCTGGGGGGTAGCATTTCCCAGGATGATCATCAACCACCTTCACCAGACTGCCTGTGGCTAACCCTGGCTGAAAGTCAAGTTCACTTTCTGAACAAAATATTGCCAAAATGAGGATATTAAGATGAACGTATGGTAGAGGCTGAAGGTAAATTCTTAAAGGAGTTTCAAAAACATTCTACACAATGGTAATAATACTAGAAAAAGTGTGAATGCTTCCAAGATAAGATCTGCTCCTATTCCTCTTGCAGCAATCCCACACAGTTCTATCTTTCAAGATGGTGTTCACTATGCTGACTTCTCAGTGCTTACCATCATCTCCAAATCAACTCTGCCCACATTTTCAAATATCTCTTGGTAGTTTCCAAGTCCGACCACCATTGCAATTTCAACTTAAAATTTCTACGATTTAAATCTTCCTTCTCCCATCCTGACTCTTATGTTACTCTCCTCACCTAAAAAAATCAGCTGACATTGATATAGTACACAGAAGCACAATAAATATTTGCAGAAGAAAGGAAAGAGTGGTAGAAGGAATTGTTTTACAAACATCATCACGTGCAGGAGCAGGTATTATGAAGAAGCTGAGGCTCAGAAAGCTCAAAGCAATCTTGCAACATTACTTAGGAAATAACTGGTAAAGTCAACTCCTTCTCAATCTACCGTCTTTATTTTCCATCTTCTACTTCTTATTTTCTTATCAAAGTTCACTTATTTAAAAACAAACTCAACACTTGTTCCATCCCAAAGTTCTCCCTGACCCCAGCATCTGGATGAGATTTCTCCTTCCTCTAACCCCATGATTTCCAGTGCACCAATACTACGGCTCTAATCACATCTGTGCTTACAACATATCGCATCACACTATCTGTGCGATCTTCTTCTCTGATAGATCAGTGCTTGCTATAGACTAAACTGTGTGTGCCACCCCCCATAATTCATATTGAAGCCATAAAACCCCAATATCATTATATTTGGAGACAAGACTTTTAGGAGGTAATTAAGATTAAATGAAGTCATATGAGGAGGACCCTAATCCAATTGGGGGCCTTATAAAGGGAAGAACCAGCAACTGAATCAGCCAGCACCTTGATCTTGGACTTCCCAGCCTCCCAAACTGCGAGAAAATAAATTTCTGTTGTGTAAGCCTCCCAGTCTTTGGTATGTTGCTGTGGCAGCCCCAGCAGACTAAAACTGATTTTCATACCAGATATTCTCAATTCTGGCTGCATCTAACAACCACTTGAAAGGACTTTATAAAATTCTGATGCCTGGGCTCCACCCCAGACCAGATAAATCAGAAATGCTGGGGTAAAACCTAAAACCCAGGCACTGATATTTTTAAAAGCTCCCCAAATAATTCTCATATGCAGCTAGATTAAGAATCACTGTGTGAAACTTAAAGAGGTCAAAGAACATGTCTAATTCATCTCTCTAACCCCCTCTAACTCCTAGCACATGGTAAATATGCAATAAAAGTGTTCAATAAATGACACATATATTTAAAAGTTTCAATATTTGATAATTACAGATATTCATTCTGGTAACAAATATTTATTGGCACCCACTAGACACCAATTATCATGCTAGGGATTATATATACGATGATGAGTAAGACAGGCAAGATTCCTTATTCTGCAGTACAAACATTTAAAACTATGTATTTCAATTAATCATGCTTAGTTAATTAACATATCCTTTGATCTGTAAAAACCTCCCAGTAACAGTTGTTTAGCAAAAATACAATGCAGGATGGTAAACACCATGCTCTTAAAATTTTTTCCCCTCAATATCCTTACTTAAAAATGTAATCAGGGATGACGGGGGAGAAGGGTACTCTGGGAATCAACGTTCTTATCTGGGCAGAGTTTTGTTTGGTCTACTTATATAAGTATAAGGTATTATTTCTTGCATTTTTGACATTTATAAACCTAGAGATTTCTAAAAATACACTATTAGCACCCCTATACAAAAATAACGATACTAATCCAGTAAATGAAACAAAAACTTGAAGTTATTTTTTCCTGTGGTGAACTTTCTGTGCTGAGTCAAGAACCCCTTGGGACCAATTGCAAGTATTGAAAACCATAAAAGTTTAGGGCTTGAAGCAGCGTTAGCAGTCATCTGACAGCTGATTCTCCCCACCCCTCATCCCCAAACCTCAGATTACTCCGTTTGGAATACTTTAAGGGCCTGAGGTTAATGGCAAAGTCTGAAACAAGAAGTCAGTCCTACTAACTCCCCAATTCAAGTCAGTGCTGTTTTTATAACAGTACATAACAGAACAGTGCTTCTCTGTAGTTGATGGGCCATCTCTTACTGTCTAGTTGTAGTTAACTGGCCTATTCTTTCTAATCATCTAGTCTCTAATAAATTGAAAGAAATGAAATCATATGAAAAATATTTACTATTTACTACACAGGTAGGATATTCCCATCTCCACATCATATTTCTCTTCATCTCTCAAACGAGTTGATGCCTACAGACACATCACATCTGTAGGTTTCATTGTGTTTCTCAAGGAAAAAACTCTAGATCTAGAATGAAAGAAACTCTATACCCAGGTCATGTGACATTTTGGTGGGTTTTTTTTTTTCTCTAAAGATTTTATTTTATTTTTTTTTTCCTTTCTCTCCCCAAAGCCCCCCGGTACAAAGTTGTATATTCTTCATTGTGGGTCCTTCTAGTTGTGGCATGTGGGACATTGCCTCAGCGTGGTTTGATGAGCAGTGCCATGTCCGCTCCCAGGATTCCACCCAACGAAACACTGGGCCGCCTTCAGCGGAGTGCGTGAACTTAACCACTCGGCCAGGGGGCCAGCCCCTTGGTGGGTTTTTTAATTCCAAATATACTTTTTTTAATTTTTCAAAGATTACGGTGTGGTGACAATCAGGGAAGACCTCCTACGAAACTGATTTTAAAATGAGGCGTGAAAAATGAACAAGAATTACACAGATTTGGGGATGAGAAAGAGAGGGAAAATTTCAAAAAGAAACAGCATCAAATAGCCTAAAGGCAAAAAAAAAGCAAAGCACAGTTTGGCATCTGTTAGATACATCTTAGGCCAATGTTACTCAACTTTTTTACCACAAACCCACAATACTTCACAAGTGGATGCTCCTGTGTGTTTGTATATATTTGTGCAAGGGCCCCTTCCTACCTGACCCATCACCATCTGAACTCTCATTATCCAGACCAAGGCTCCTAATAGATTCGGATCAGTTATTTTTAGGAGATCCCTCCTGCATCCCTCCTGTAGCAGAGAATGTTGGTGCCTCACATAGAAGAGACTGTTGAAGTGTTCACACCTGCAGCCTTCTCAGGACTGCCCTAGGCATGGCAGCACTGTGCAGTTTTCCTCGCTGCTGCCCGCTCTCCCAACTCCTGCAGTGGGCAATGACTGACAGATGGCACAAAGGCCCAGCTCCATTACCTCCAAAGCAGGACAAACTTGTGCACCAGAGCTGATCAGGCTGAGACAGGCCTTCCCTAAAACCACATCCTTGCTCAGATTCCTCCCCTTCCCTCTCCCATTCCCCTCACTCCCTTACAGGTTTTTTCCTGAGAACACTCCATTAATAAACCACTTGCATATAAAACGCCTAAGTGATACACAGACCTAGTACCCAGATCTTGTTCTCTAACACTGTGCCCAAATAGAAGGAACCAGGGCCTGTCGGAGAAATGACTAATTCTACGGATGGGCCAGGGTAGGTACAAGATCAGCCAGGGACATCTTACGTGAGAGGAAAAAGAAACGCTCAAAAAAATGATGGCAGCACATCACAAGGACCCAGAAGCTGGTTTGAAGGAACGCTCACTGGCCAAATCTGGGAAAATGTGAGCACCAAATAATTATATAGAGTAACAAATTATAAGCCACTGAAACACAGGAATCCTATGAGTCTCTACCAATAATAAATCTATAAATAAACAAACAAGAAACAACGTAGTCTCTTGCTTACAGCAAAATGTCAACAACCAGCTAACAAATGTGGAGAGAACGCTGGAGGTAAAAAATCATTATTTTGCAACTATCATAGGAAAGACTGAATAAGGCAAAAATCATCAATGGATGCTAAATCAAAGGGGGATTTTTGATGAGGAAAGGACATTTGCATAGTCTTAAATGGTCTCCCCACAGATTACATATTAATTACAAGAGAGGAAAAACAGCAAAGAAATGGGACAAGACTTTGACTGCATGATCGGAATTAATATTGCCTGTGAGAGTCAGCCAGCTGTCATGTGCTCCAGGTATGACACCCTGAGAAAGACACATCACCACGCGTGCAGTATTTGGCTGAGAATGCATAACCCCTATCTAATCAAAAGTCACCAACACAAAATAAGGAAAGTTCTACATGTCACTCCTTTGCCTAAAAATTTATAATGTCTTCCCATTGCTCTTAGGATAAAATTCAAACTCCTGGAAATAGTTTACAGGACATTTCATGATGCACAACTCAAACCCCTCCACTGCCACAGAACACACTCCTCTTTGATCTCAACTCTTCTCTCTTTCTTACGCTCTTTGCTTAAGCTAGTGTTTTTCAAATTTCAGAGAGCAACCCATTAGAAGGTTGTTAAATTAATCTACCGAGGCAAAAACAACATATTTTCTATCGCAAATACACTTTGAGGCTAGATACATACAAAATGTAGACGTTACACAGATTTTTAGCTCTGAACTACCAATATAATTTATGTCTAAGAAGATCCTGTAGAGATATAGAGACAATAATAAAATAAAAATTTTTCTAATCAACCACATAAACTTTTGCATATGAATCACACAATGCTCAGAAAAAAACAGATTCTTCAAATCTGTCTAACCTAAAAAGTAAAAATTTCCAGCAAATGTAAGTGTTAGTACCAAGTGCTAGTACCCCTAAAGCTAATCTACATACATCCCCACAGGAACTAAAAGAAGCCCTGCAACCCAAATACTCCAAGAGCTACCATAATGACATCCTCCCAAGACACATACACCTTAAACAGCTCCTCATGGAATGTCATGAAACTCCCAACCCCCACTTCCCACCCGCTGAGCACTATCACTAGCCCATCTTCCTCCCCTTACCAGATTTCTGGAAGAAAACACCAATGGAGGCACACTCACACGCACACTTGATTAAGGAAACCTCTCATGCTGCCACTGCTCCACGGTGCAAAAGTAGAGAACGAATCCACACTAGTTGACAGGAGGAAAGGAAACTCCCTACCCTGCCAAGAGAGGAAATGTAGAAGAAAAAGAAGGGAAATCTTTTCTTGTCATTTTAGAAAGTCAGAAATCAAAATTATCAGGCCCAGATTCCTGCGGGTTATCACCTGGGAATGCAATCATGTCAGAAAATTTATCTGGAACCTGGAAACGGCAAAGACCTAACTGGACGTTCTTTCAGTACAGCACTGGGCTGACTTTCCGTTACTGGGCTATTTTACAACTTGTTAGGGGGAGAGGTCAACTTTGAGAATCTGTCAAATAAGCGATAGAAATAATTTCTGACCAGTGGAAAAGATAACCTCAAAGATTTGTTCATGGCCCTGTTGTCAATTAACCAGTTTTTTTTTTTTAAGATTTTATTTTTTTCCTTTTTCTCCCCAAAGCCCCCCGGTACACAGTTGTATATTCTTCGTTGTGGGTCCTTCTAGTTGTGGCATGTGGGACGCTGCCTCAGCATGGTCTGATGAGCAGTGCCATGTCCGCGCCCAGGATTGGAACCAATGAAACACTGGGCCGCCTGCAGCGGAGCTCGCAAACTTAACCACTCAGCCACGGGGCCAGCCCCTAAATTAACCAGTTTTTATCTTAAGCCGGCAATCTATGAAACTGTCTATGTATCTAGCTTCTCAAATGCTTCCTGAACTGTTTTTTACAGTTAACTGCTTCCCTCACTAATTAATGAGTTGAAAGTCTTCAACACATATCCATTTTGTATTTGCATAAATAATACTTTTGCCTTTCTGAAAATTCTACTTGAACAGGCACTACTTTAAGCATTGTTTCTATACATGATCACAGATTACACATTCAAAATAAACCACCTTTTAAATTTCCAATCACCTAAGTTTGACTGGACTTTTGAACTATACAATACTTGTAGAAAGGGTTATAAATTGGTAAAGAAGCTACAACTTGGAATAAAACTAACTATGCTTAAGTCCTATTATAGGAGAATGAGCTATACTGTATATTTCCGAATCATTCCTACGCAATCACAGGTCCCATTTATGGCTAAAGATGTAGGGAGAATTTCCTCTGGGAAAAGAGAGAAGATTAGATGGATAAGAAAACAAAGGTGAAGAACAAGTCAATAAAACTGGGAGAGTTCAGAACAGTGGTTCTCCTCTACTCTATTTACATATGAGAACTGCCTACGGAATATTTTAAAGTCAGAGGCTTGGGCACATAAAATCTGAATAACTGGGAGTGTAACCTAGGCACTAGTATTTTTTAAAAATTTAATCTCTCTCTACAGCCACTTTTCCGGGGTGTTAGGTACTCTCTCCAGCATTTTCTCTCTGCAATCAAGTAGTAAGAGAACATAACAAACATAATTATGGCTGATAAACTTACAAACAGTCCTATTACCTCTCCATTAACAAAAAGGAAACCAGTTTAAATAAAACTACACAAAAAAATAAGTATGTAACTTGCATTTCATTGTTGGTTTCAGAGTTCTATGAGAATGGACCCTACAAAGTTAGCTAAAAGCTGCTGCCAAATGAAGATCAAACTTATATAAAGATCCCAAAGACTGTAATATGAACCAATGGGGAAACAGATTTTGCCATATAAACCTCATTTGGCATTACCATCTACTCATCTACTCAGAAACACATCTACTCAGTTGGACACAAAACAATGCGGACTTAGAAAGCAAGAGAAATATCAAAACATGAACCTATGTTTCAATTTATGAACCAAACAAAAATTATGTTAAAAAAAAAAAAGCCAGTTTCAATACATTAGTATTCTAGAGTTTAAAGAGACAAGGAAATTAAAAAAAAAAAAAAAAAAATTTCCCATTTGCTGACTCCGCTTTCTTACTTTCCATTCCAACTTTGCTTCCATCCCTGCTTTTGCCAAAGTTTCCAAAGATCATGTTGCTAGATTTGACCATCACCATCCACTCAGTTGCTGAAGTAAAAAGCCTGGGAATTATCCTTAATGCCTCCCTTCCCCTCACCACCTTTATTCACAGCAACAGGGGGTCCTGTCAATTTCTCCTCCAAAACACCTACTGAAGTTTTATATTTCTTTCCATCTTTTCTAAAACCACCCCAGGCCAAGATATTAACATATGTGGTCTGGATTTACTGCTACCACCTCTTAACCTGTCTTTCTGCTTCCACTCAGAACCCCCCACAATGCAGGCTACCACTGCAGCCAGGGTAGTAATGACAAAAGCTACGTCACTGCCCTCTCTAAAAGCTTCCAAAGGCTTTTGATAACATCAGAAAAGCCCAAATGCTTTCTTATCAGAGCCTTCAAGGCCCTGAGGCATCTAGCTCCTGACTAATTTCCCAACATCTTTCCCTATACATCTCCACACTCTGGCCCTCATTCTAGTCAAATATTTTAAGCATTTGCTACTTTGACTGCCCGGCATACCCTTGCCCTACCTCTTCACAGGACTGCTTCCTCTCCTCCTTCAGATTCCAATTCCAGTGACACCTCCTCATAGAGCTCTTCACTGACCACGCTATCTAAAGCAGTCCTCTCTTCACCATCTACCACATGACACTGCTAATTTTCTCCATGTTTATCACAATCTGTAAAAATGTGTGTGTCTGGGGGGTGGGGGTGCCACTGGTCTTCTTTCTTCTACCACTAGAATACAAGCTCTATTTGGAACAGGGATCGCGTCTGTCCTATCAGTTTCCTAGGACCTAGAATAACCCATGATATATAATGGGCACTCAAGTATTTGTATAATCAATAAATACTCAAATGGGGGACCAGCCCGTGGCATAGTGGTTAAGTTCGCGCACTCTGCTTCAGCAGCCTGGGGTTCATGGGTTTGGATCCCAGGCGCAGACCTAGCACCACTCGCCAAGCCACACTGTGGCAGCATCCTGCATAAAGTAGAGGAAAACTGGCACAGATGTTAGCTCAGTGACAATCTTCCTCAAGCAACCGGAGGAAAACTGGCAATAGACATTAGCTCAGGGCCAATCTTCCTCACAAAAAAATAAAACGTTTCTTTAAAAAATAAACAAATAAATAAATACTCAAATGGTAGCATGGTCTACAGCACTGGACTGGAAATGAAATTATCTGAGTTCTATACAGACTTGGCCCTACCAGCAATTAGCTGTTTGGCCTTGGGCACACCACAAGACCGGAGTGGGTTAAGGGTAACCGGGCAGTAAGAAAGTGCAGGCAGCAAGTATGAAGATTTTTTTTCTAAACTTCCTTGTCTAAATTCAAGAATACAGACATATGGAAGCCTTCTTAACCTCTCTATTTCCTCATCTGAATGAGATTTTTTTGAATGTCACAGTTCAGAAATACTAGAATTATATAGGCCCTAATCTACTTTCCAACCTGAACTTTCTTACCCATTCTTCATTTACATCCCTCCTACCCCCAACAAAATCAAGGTATTCCCCTGCAACCAAACATCACACAGTGCACTCTGCCGCCTATACATCTGCGCATTCCACCGCCTCTTCTCCAACGCCAGCCACTGGAAATTCCATCCTTCAAAGCTCAGATCAATTGTGAACTGCTTCATAACGTCCGATTCAATCACCTGGCCCAATATTGGTCTGATCATTATGTGTTCTGGAAATTCCTTTACGCTTCAAATTCAAGTAATCTCTGATCCTCTCTCAGCCTGTTTCCTAATCCTTAAAATGGATAATAGCATCTAGCATACCACACACTATTGTTGGTTAATTGAGAATTCTTGGCTTGATAATAAAGTGTTCAATAAATGTGTTACTCGTCTGCTACACATATTTTTCATTCTCCTTGAGAGCCACCAATGTGACTTTTTCATTTCTGAATCTCTGAAGCTTTGAAGTCATTTCTCCTCCCAAAGCCTTGAGTTTTCATATCCATAAAATGAAGGGCATGGACTAGCCCAATTAGCATTCCCTCCAAAAGTGAAGTTCACTATATCCTTACACAAATAGCCTAAAGCAAAGATATCTCACGTGAGCTTCTCTAAGGACGGGAATTCGAGGGCAAGTGAAACCCCCGCTGCAAATGAAAGTCACGTGGAGGCATGAAAGGTAAACTAACATTGATCACGGCTTTGGGGAGCCTTCCAAAGAAACTGACTCCTGCCACAGTGATGGACTCTGATCTGTTTTCAAGTTGGGCTACAGATATTCAAAGGAATCTGTGCCCCAAAGGGGTGAAAAGAAGGATGACGATGAAGAGACCAGTAGCACATTAAGGAGAAAATGTTTGTAAGCCACAAATGGACAGGAGTTTAAACAACAAATCCGATGCCTTTCACCTAGCCCTAACCCCAAGCAGCAGGAAGATGACCTACGACCGCAAGGAAGGAGCTGGGGCGGGCCAGAACCCTACGGCAGCCGGCGGGGCGTGAGGGGACGTCTGCGGAAGCGGTGCAACCTCAGAGCTCGGCACCTTTCCCAGGCCGGCCCCCAGCCGCAGGCCAGCGGTTAGAGCCCCGGGCCGAGACCTCTCAGCAAACCCGCTTCCCGCCCCGGTACCTGCGGGGTCAAGCGCCATCTCGGCGAGCGGAGAGGAAGCCAGGCCGCTCTGGGGCAGGGGGCGGGGAAGGGAGGAGGCTGGGCTCGGCTGCACTTGCCGCCGCCCCGGGCTTCCCGCGGGAGGAGGAGAAGGAGGAGGAGCGCTGCGCCCTTCGCAAAGCTGCAGGCCCCTCTCCCTCTCACTTCCCTAGTCGCTACTTCCGCCGCCCATTGCGCTTGCGCTCTCCTGGCCCCGCCCCTAATCCCATAACAAGCGTGGAATGGACTTCACAGAAGGAATGACCGGGAAGGGGGCGGGGCTGCGCGCGCGCCTTGGGGGCGGGAGCGTCTCAGGCGCGCGCAGCCTGGTTTGGGGCTGACCGTGAACGCCCCCTTGCACGCCAGGTCTGCGGGGACGGGAGCAGAAGCTGTGGGCCTTTCGGACTGCGACTCACTTGGCGACTCGGTCCAAGTACACGCCCGTCCCCCACACCCTCCTTAGGAGAACCAAATGAATCATCCTGTTCCTTTTTTTTTTTTCCTTCGTTAACGTTCATTCATTCATAAATGTCAATTTCATGCCTGCCAAGTTCCAGCCACGATTCTGAATACTAGGGGGAAGTTATTGAATAAAAATAAAGTCCCTATTCTCGAGGAGCACCTTGTTGGCAGGGGAATCAGGTACAAGCAGCACGCTGTTAAATGTGATAAACCCCCCATGCGCGAGATATGCACAGCTTGTTCGACCGTAGAGGTGGTATAATGTGTGCAGTATCATTATTTCCTCCCCCAAATCAGCAGCCTGTGGCTCCCCTGGGGGTTAAAATAAAAAACTGTGCGCTAAGGGTACCTGTGTTTTGTGAAATATCCTCAGGGCGTACAGTCCAATTTGGGTGATGTTACAAATCTCGACTCCATCAATTAAGGCTGTATGTTTTGAGAGAAAAATGAAGGAAGGTGGTAGCCATCCTCTTTAAGAACCACAACTGCCCTCTTCTCAATCGAAGAAACTTTCTGGGTGGCAATTATGCTCATTTCCACTCACCAACCAGCCTTCAGAAATGCTTCCTTGTCGTGTCCACGTTTAGCTCGAGCCTCCAGAGGGTGAGGTGCAGCCCGGGACAGATGGGACAGATGTTAAAAAAAAACAAGGAGCAGCTGCTTCTTCCCTGAGAGGGATTTAGGGCTTTCAGAATGATCCCCTCCCCACCTACCTGCAGTCCCTCCTCCCCTGCTGCTGCTTCCGCCTGGTCAGTTGGCAGAAAAGCTGACGCGGTTGAGCAGGGCTGGGAAAGTGGGTCTCTGCTCAGCAGGTCTTCCGTTTAAGGGCCTATTTGGGCATAACGGCCCTTATTACAGCTGTAGGTTGAGGTGCCAAGGTGAAGAATTAATGTTTCACTCAGCCAGGCAGGAAATCAGGTCTTTTCCTTGTATGTTTTATAAATGTGCTTAGAAACACACCAAATTCTGGTGCCCCTTTTATTTTTCTGGAGGTGAAGAACTTCATTTAGAAAGTAAATCTTTTTGAGATGATGGGGTATAAAAAACACAAATCAGACACACACTTAAGTAATTAAACTAAATCTTCCTACATGCAAAAGGACATCATAGTAAAGAGGGAAACCTGGAGAGGCTTAGTCAGAGATCTAGGTAACTCCGTCTGAATCCTGCATCACTGCCTACTAGCTTTGTGATTTGAATAAATTTCAATGTTTCTCTAGACTTTAGTTTCTAATTCACAAGATTGTTGTGAGACATAAATGTGATATATGGTGCTATTTCAGTCATTGAAGGACCACTTCTACAGTTTTTGCCATAACTGAGTATCCCTTGAACCATTATTATTTAATGTTTTTTGTTTAAATCAACTCACTTTTAAAAAGACTTAAATGGGCACTATCTACTCTCGCCGTATCCTAAGCAAGAATATCTGTAAAATCATGGGTTTTGTGTGCCGCATAAAATGGACTGCTAGACCTATCTCACTATGAGAAGCGCTAGCTAAAACACCACCTCAATTCCTTGTACATAATAGTGTATACTTCTCTCGCGCGCGTTAAACTAGGTCATTTGAGGGCAGTCTTTACAATGTAACTGGGAAAGATAAATCATTTCTTAAAAACTTAAATCATAGAAATTTAATTGGCAATTCAAAACAGGAGAAATTTCCTAAGTTGTCACATTATTAATAGACAATGCTTTGGGCAATAACTGCAACAGGAGCGTTAAGAGGGAGGAGAGCACATTATCCTGGAAATGAGGAATTAGGTATCATCCAACCATAATTCCTAGGGCTCACACAGTATCTGACACCTAATGGCCCCACAGTAGCCTTTCTCAAAGGATTGAATGCCAGGGTGGTTGAGAAAGACTTCAAAGATGAGGTTGCCCTTGAAAGATGGGTAGCATGGGTAGGCAGAGTAAGAAAGCATGTCATGCTAGGAGAAAAATGAGCAAAAGTATCTGGGATTTGAGCTGTTCTTAAAGGACAAATGGGGCTTGGAAAAGGTGGAAGACGAGGAATGGAAGCATATAAGCCAAAGCACAGGGGTCTGAAGCTCAGGGCTGTGTGGCAGGCATGTTGGAGAGCAATGCCTGAAACTGCTTCAATGTGTTTGAGAATTTGAGAAGCTAGGATAGTTATAAATGAGACTGAAAATGTTAGAAGAGGCGGGATTCCCAAAGCCTTAAACATTAGGCTGAGGAGTGTTTGAATGTATTGCTATAAGCAGTCAGGGGCCATTGAAAGTTAACAAGCAGAAAAATGGCATTATGGTCAAAGTGATGTTTTTTAAAGATTTTGTATAGGATAGATTTAGGTGGTAAGGAGAGAACCAGGGGGTAAGCAGAACAGTAAGTGCAACCGTCATAGACCACGTTGTAGTGGCACTATTGTATCTTATTATATCGATAACCATGTATTGAAGTTGTTTTGCAGGGGCAACAAACAGAACTGCACGTCATGGAGCTGGAGCATGCTCAGAAGATGGAAACCTTGTCCTCAGATGACTTCAAGCTGCTTAAGAACCAAAAGTTCCCTAATTATGGAACTCAATATGAGGAGAAAGCAGAATGGGCAACCTTATAAGAATGGAAGGGTCCCTTGATATGTAGCACATCCGACTTATAAGACTGTTACCCTCCCACCCTCCAATCAGATTCCGCCAAGTTAACATTTCACATAACCACTTCCACTCCCAACTCCTTAAAAGTTTGTCTCTGCTTCAGCTCAGGGAGACATAGTTGAGCTTTGCCTTCTGTCTCCTTGCTGGTGGGCCAGGCAATAAAGCTCTTTGTTCTCTCAAAAGTTGGTGCTGTAGTATTGGCTTCTGTGCACATTGGGCAGCGAGCCTTTGCTCAGTTACATAAGGAGGCTATTGCAGTAGCTCAGGCAAGATCTGAAAAGAGCCTGAGCTAGGATATGTAGAAATGTAGAAAGAAAGGATGGATGTGACAGTAACTGCAAAGGAAGAAGCTATACTTCATAATTGGACTTAGGAGACTAGAACAAGGAGGCAAGAAGGATATCTAGGTGATTCTTTTCCTTGGCAAATGTATACAAACAAGTGAAAAAATCATGGCAATGCACCCATTCATGCCTCAAATGATCTGAACCTGATCATCATTATCGGGGAGCAATACAGAGACAGAGAGACCAGTTAGGAGGAAGTTATAGTAACCCAAGGGAGCAAGGTTAGCAGTTGACCCATAGCAGAGCATGTGAAGGTAAAGAGAAGTGAGGTGTTTGGTATGTAGCCTAGACATTAATACACACACATATATATTTTTTAGTCTACTATCCAAAGAATGTGCAAGTACAAACAAATATCTTAATTATTTATCGAGTCGATTCTGACTAGATCTAGCGTTCCTTTTTGCTCACTGGTGATATCCAGTTGGTTATTTTTAAAAATTGAGATGGTCACTCAGCCCCTGCATGCTTCCAACTCTGTCCAGGCTCAGAATTAAACACTTTCCATCTGTAGCTCTGCTCTGCGCTACCTTTAAGCCAATGAGAATGAAATTTGGAGGAACGTTAGAAGCCCCATCCCTACCAGTAGATGGGGTTTGGAACTAGTTCTTGGCTGGAAGATCACTATTGAGGTCCCTGATGGCCCTGTCTGCTTTCTGAGCTGCATAACTTAGCCTCCAGCTCCCCAGGGACTGTGCCCTCTTTTATCTGAATGGGCTTAGGTCTAGGTTGGTACTTACATTAGTTAGCTAGGGCTGCCATAACCAAGTACCACAGACTGCGTGGCTTAAACAACAGAAATTTATTTTCTCACAATTGGTGGCTAGGAGTCCAAGATCAAGGTGTCTGCAGGTTTGGTTTCTTCTGAGGCCTCTCTCTTTGGCTTTTAGGCAGCCATCTTCTCTCTGTCTCTCCATATGGTCTTCTCTCTGTGCATGTCTGTGTCCAAATTTCCTTTTTTTATAAGGAGATCAGTCATACTGTATTAGGGCCTACTCTAATGACCTCATTTTACTTAATTACCTCTTTAAAGACCCTATCTCCAAATATACTCGCATTCTCAGGTACTGGGCTTAGGAGTTCAACATATGAATTTTGGGGGACACAATTCAGCCTGTAACAACAGTCTAGTTCTTTATAAGAATGAGAACCCTTCCCTGAATCCCAAATCACTTGGCTAGAGCCCTGACAACCTGCCCAGCTGTAAGCCTCTCCCCAGAGCGACATACTTTGTCCCTGTTTTCCTGGTGGTTAGATAAGGCCTGCTTCACCGTGGATCAGTCCACCTAGCCACTTCAGTCAGCTCCTGTCTGTCCCTCATTGCCCACAACATCCACTCAGTTTTTTAACATATCTTTATTCATCTACCAACCATACTATCGTAACTCTCGGTCCAAGATCTATATACTTTTGCAGAGATGATTCCAACAGCCTCCTAACTTGCTCTCTGTTCGTAGGCTTTTTCTCCTCCTATCTATTCTTTCTAATCCATTTCACCCACAACAGCAAATTTGCTGATAAACTTTTTTATGTAAAATCCCTCAGTGGTTCCCCATATAAATAAAATCCAAGCTTTTCCTTTAACAAGGTCCACAAAACTCTTTATAACCTAGTTCCAGCTTACTACAACATCCTTTCACAACCAACCTGCTTGTACTCTGCAATTTCTGCTGTAAGAACTTACTTGCAATAGTTTATTCAAGTATCTGTGTTGACTTTTCTGTGCACTGTCACAGGAAAATGGGTAAGACTCTCTGTTGAACAGAAAAACTTGAAACTGATCGCAGAAAGAGTGTGTAGCGGAAAGAGAGGGTCTTTGGAACTAAACAGAGGCTAAATTCTAATTCCTCTCCCCTTCTTCTACTTTTTTATTGAGATATAACTTATATACAGAAAAGGGTACAAATCTTTGTGCAGCTGAATGAATTTTTACATATCTATACACTTTTGAACTACCACCCATGTCAAGATAAAGAGCATTTCTTGTCATCCAAAAGGTTCCTTTATACCCCCACCTAGTCAAACCCCACCCCACAAAAGTAATTATTCTTCTGACTTCTATGACAATTTGTTAGCTTTGTCTGTTTTTAAACTCATATAAATGTAGTCATAGTGTGCAGTCTTTCGTATCTGGCTTCTTTTGCTCAACTCAATAGCTGTGACACTCATTCATGCTGTTGCATCTATCTACATATTTGCTCTCCTACTTCTAATTTACATTTGGTCAATCATTTCTCCTCCTGAGCCTCAGTTTCCTCAATAACACCATACCTGCATGATTGATTCGAGCATTAAAGACCTATGATAAACACTCACAGTGGTTTCCAGCACACAGTAGGCCATTCCTAGATTCTAGTTATTGTTACTGTGATAATTATCTTTTAGAAAACTGTTCTTTTGAACTCTTATTGCACTATGTTCAGTCTTTTTTGATGTAATAGATCAGAGCTACTCTGCCTTCAGGACTGAAATCTAGGTAATGAATGTTTAAATCGGTATTATGGGAACACCCTCCAAATGAACAAAGGAGATTTAGCAGTGTGCCCTATCACTTATCAGGTGAGAAAAAAAAGTGTGAAAAATTCACCTCTCACCTCTGCGGAAGGCTTTCTATATTTTATGTTTTGTTTTTACTGTGTATTGTTTTCTGGGTGGCCTCCTTTGAGACAGACCACAATTTTCTCTGGGGTCAGAGACTCTTATTCCTAAAAAATAAAATAATAATAAGGATAATGATAATACCATGACATCACTTACACTGAGTTTCTCTTACCTTGGTCTTGGAAAGATGGTATGATCCTTTGCAGAATCTCTCACAGGAGCTGGCAAACTTGGCAGGCAAAAAACAGAAGTACTTTTTGTTGCACACTGAGTCTGAATTATGAGTGACATTCTAGTTTGATGCCCAGCTGCACTGAAAACCTCTCAAGGATCTTTTGCTTATTTAGAGGAAATAAAGTCAGTGAAAACTTTGACGACTTACACCAAGTGTCTCTGCACTGTTAATCTGACAGAAGACAAACTTCTTGAATTCATTATCCACTCCTCCCCCAAACTGGAGAACCTACTATGTGCCATGCATTGTACTGAGTCCTGGGAAACACAGAAAAATCAGATGAAGGCCCTGCCCGCAAGCAACTCAGAGTCTAGAAGGAAAAAGACAAACACGTGAGCAAATAATTCCAGTCCAACATGATAGGAGATGATGTGGGAGCCTCGAGGAGGGAGAAATTAATTTGACTTCCAGAAGACAAATACAAATACAAATGCTTATATTTGAAGTGAGTCTTTAAAAATGATTAGATATTCAACAAGAGAAAGACAAAGGAAGTCCTAATTGACAACATTTTACACATAGAATAGGCTTAGAATAACCATCATGAACCACAAACATGGTTGAAATAGCTACATTGGCCACTGTTATTTGGAGCCATATAGATAAGATCCAAGGAGAAAAACAATCAAATATTGATAATTGCTGTCCAGTTTCAGTGCTTGACATTGTTTGCTTGGCATCTTGATCTTCTTTTGGAAACTCCTCCTTCCCTACTTTATTATATTGTTTCTAAAAATGTCCTCATGTCCTTACAAGACACCTCTCTTTAACCATACTCATTTGTCCAAGAATGGATGCTTGACCTTAAATAGGCCAGTGAAGCTTGCCCTGTGAAATGTTAGATGTAGGTGTAAGTATACCAGTTTGTCTCCTGAGGCTGAAATTGTAAAATGCAAAACATAAAAGCCATTAAAAGACAAGTTTGCTGCCACATAGAGAAAGCTATCTCTAAGGAGAAAGAAAAGATGATGCCCAACCAAAGAGATATAGAGATTTAAGACTGAGAAAATCCAGATGGAGTTTGAACCTCTGGTTGTAGCTGCTTTGAGGTCCAGCTCTATTCCTGCCTGTCTGGGTCTTTGCTCTTCTTGTGCCGCCAAAGACTTACATATAGGACATCTTTTGTATATCCCGCCAAAATCTCTCGGCCCCAACTCTTATGTGTAGCCTCTAGTTCTTTGTAGGCTTCAAACCATCTTCATGTAGGTGCACCTACCAGCACCTTATACCTCTCATTTGCTTCTCTGACGCTACTGCATGGAACACCCTTTGGGACCCTCTCAGCAGTCACAGCTATACAACCCAGAAGTGCAGGGGAGGTTAATGCCTGTGAGGCCACCTGGATCCATAATGAATGGAATCCAATGGGTAAATGTGTCCTGCTTTCTATTCCCTGGGGAGACAGTTCTGAAGCACATTTTATAAGACACCTCCAAAGGTCTCGTGATATCTAGCACCAGTCACCTGTAAAGTGGGAAACTCAATAAAACGTCCGTGGATTCTCTTTCCCTCCTCCCCTGAAGGACTTCCTTGTCCCTCACTCTTGCTCCCTGGTATTATCAAAACGATCCGCTTGTATACATCTAGGCTAAAAGAGCACTTGCTCATCGTTTCTCACTTTTTGTTTAAACTGATTCAAATTGGTCCTTACTCCTTGCTACTCAAAGATATTGTCCTAATTTATATAAATACCTGCAATGTGTCCCTCATTGCCCATAGGATAAGATCACACAGCAACAGAACTGGATGGAAACACATGGAAATCTGATCCAGAGTTTACATTCCTAACTTCTCTGCTGCTGTGTAAATGTCTGCCACCCTCTCCCTAACTGTGTGATATGCCAATGGGAATACCTAAAAATCCAGGCACAAAAAACAGCCTACTGTTTCAGGATTATCCAAGTCCACTATCTGCCTGTTCTTTTTCTGTTGTGAGCTATATCTAGATTCTGCACTTTATCTCACCGTTTATCTATTGTTGAAGTTTTAGATTGTTTCTAACTTTTCTTTTAAAATTAACACTGAGATAAATATTCTAAAAATAAACTTTTCATCTCTAGCTCTGTTTATTTCCAAAGGATAATTCCTAGAAGTGGAATTACTGTGCCAATTACTGTGGATAAACTGTCAACAATAGGTAAAGTCATTGTAAAGATATTTGCTAAATTGATACAAACAGGCATACTGTTACCACTTATTAATTTTTATTATTAGTGATAAATATTTTGCATGCTAATAGCCTTTTTATAGTTCTTCTATGAACTGTCTATCCACGTTCTTTCCCATTTTAAATTAGACTATTACTATTTTTCTCACTGATTTATATATTGTCTTTCTATATGAAGCCTTTTTCTATCCTGTTTGTGGTGTTTATTGTAATTGTTGTTTTCCTTTTACTTTTATTAATAATAACCTGACAGACATACATAGATGGAGTATTTTTCTTTGTTATTTATTCCATTAGTTAATTCTTAGTGAGAGATAATACATCTTATCCTCTATATTTCTTCTGTTTTCTGATTTAAAAAACATAATAAATTGCTATTTTACATCTATTTCCTTTCTTTTCCTCTTTATTTCATCTTATCATATGGGAAGTGAATGTCTAACTTTCTTTTTTTCCAAATAACTAATGAATTTTTCTAATATTATTTTCCCAGAAGTATTTACTGAATAGCTGACCTTTCCTTTGTCAGTTATTTCTTATCTTGGGTCCATTTCTTGGCCGTTCATCTTGTCTATCTTCCTGCCTATTTCTGTGACTATGTCATAGTCTTTTCATTTTCAACTGACTCTTATTCTCTGGATAGATAAATAAAGGTACAAATGATATTTTTATCTCTTCTAATTTTAGGCCATGTCTCAGCACATTTGACCACTGGAATTTTTGAAGGCTCAGACAAGATCTGTGATTGGTCAGTGTCAGGACAACGAACAGTGTCACCTGCCCTGTCCATCCTGGTTCTGTGCCTGCTGGCTTCTAGTTTATGAGCAGACAGATGAGGGGTGGGCTATGGGAGCTCATAGCCCACTCCTCAGGTTCAGCTAAAGAACCTTGACTTTCCATCCTTGGTTGCAGAGCATGTTTATGTCTATTCTGTACAAACCAGCTTTTGCACCTTGGGTCCCTGGGAAGCAGCCTCTGAGGTGAAGACTAGCACATGGGAAGTTTATTAGGGCATGCTCTGGTGGTCAATACTTTTGGAAGAGAAGGGAAAGAAACAGAATTAGGAGGAGGGAGAAGTTAAGCTGTGGTGTAGTCAAAACAAGAATTTAGCCAACTCCATACAGAGCTCTGAAGCTGGGATGGCCCTTCAGAATTGTGGTCAATTGGAGCGAGGGGCTGGGCTTTATCCTCCTGACTTGACCAATCATTGGTAAAAGGCTGGCCTAGGAAGGGGCCTCGCCTTGGGTAAGACAAATCTCTTTAGCAGAAGCTATAGCACTAATGTAATTACAAATTAACATGACTTTGTGAAATTCATTCATTATTGTCTGTCTCACTCTATATCATAAGCTCCAGAAGGTAAAGGACCATGTCTATTTTTAATCTCTATTGTAGCATCAGAGCACAGCAATTTTTTGTTGGGTACCTGGCACACACAAAGCACTCAATAAACAATTACTGAATAAATAAATGACTAGGGGGGGCAATAGTATCCTCATTGTCTATATTTTATGATGAAAGTGAAGCACAAAGATATGCCTAATAAATGGCAGAGCTGGGATTTAAATCCACATCTGTTTGGTTCCAGAGGTCATACTCTTTCCACTATGATAGTCTTAGTCAGCTCAGGCCGCCAAAACAAAATACCACAGACTGAGTGGCTTAGACAAAAGAAATTTATTTTCTCACGGTTCTGGAGGCTGGAAGTCCGAGATCAAGTGCCATCAGGGTTGGTTTCTGGTGAGACCTCTCTTCCTGGCTTGTAGGGATGCCTTCTTGCTGTGTCTTCACGTGGGCTCTTTTCTGTACACAAACAAAGAGAGAGAGATCTCTGATGTCTCTTCCTCTTCCTATAAGGACACCAGTCCTATCAGACTAAGGTCCCGCCCTTATGACCTCATTTAACCTTTATATCCTCTTTATAGGCCCTATCTCCAAATGTAGTCACACTGGGGGTTAGGGCTTCAACATAGTAATGCGGGAGGATGGGGGCCACAGTCCAGTCCATAACAGATAGATTTCCAGGGTTTATTATAAAGACACAAAGATTTAGAGAGCCTACCTTAGGCAGGACTGTGGGACTCTCCAGGGCCTTCTGCACTCCTGTTATTGAAGTAATGCTGCCATTTGTGTCCAATTATGTAAGAAATAAGAGAAAATTAGAAAAATGTTGATATGAAAGGTATGAGTAACTTTTTAAAATGGACAATAGTACTTCAACATTGGGGTTATTTGGTCCTCCCCTAATTATAATTGACTCCAAATTTCTGTCAGACCATGAAGCACCTTCTTCATCATGATATCAAATTCTGACCCATATTTTCTCGTTAAAGATATTTGGCTTTCCGCTTCTCTTTTTTGGATGTTGCAATAGCCATGGTCTCCAGCCATTAGTCTAGTCCATCCTCCGTACATGGGCTAGTTTTCATCCTAAGAAGAAAATGGCACCTTGTCACTCTCTTGCTTAACTACTCCCTGTAGTCCTACTTTTCCCTGTAGCAGTGGTTCTAAAACTCTATTGCTCATCAGAATCACCTGGGTGGCTCATAAAACATGGATTTCTGGGCCCCACCCCTCCCTCAGAGTTTCTGATTTTGTAGGGCTGGGGTGAGGACTAAGAATTTGTGTTTCTAAGTTGTTCCAAAGTGTTGCTAATGCAACTGATCCTGGGACTGATCCTGGGAGCGCACTTTGGGAACCACCGGCCTACAGGTAAGAATAACTACAGCTCTTGCCTCTATCTGGCTCCAGTTTGCTCATCCCTCTCCCTCTCCTCATTCTGTGCCCCCTTCTCCTAACCCCGGTATATCTAACACTCTACCCACATATTTTCACCATGCCTGGAACACTTCAGACACTGTCATACTTCATGCCTTTTTGCCTGGCAAAGTCTATTTCCTAACCAGCTCACATGTCCCTCCTCTGCAGCCTTGTCTTACTTTCTCAGTATTTTAATGATGATTCCACACACTGTGCCGTGTCTGTTTTATATTAATGCTTTCTTCTGATTGCTTTCAAGACCTTCTCCTTCAGTAGGCTATGGGGTTTGGCCATACAGGGGCCATATCTCACTTACTTTTGTATTTCTGATCATTCACACAGTGTCTGGCAAGAACAGCTGCTTGGTGTGTGTTGAATTTGTGTTTAATTTAATCTAATTATTTGCAAAAGGTTTAAACCATTTATGGGATATATGATAACTGACATTTCATAAGGTTTCTTTCATTCTCTTAGGGTCTGAGACCCTGCCAGGGAGCATTTCAACTCCTTTCAACTCCTGCCTGTAGCTTCTCTTGTTTACTAGATCTTACATTCACCAATTCTATGTGGCTGCATTCCAGGCTTTGCTGACTATGCTCTTGTCTGACACCTTCCAGCAGCATTCTCTTTAGCTTACACATTTGCTTCTTGAGGTTCAGATTAGGTCCTCTAGCTGTCTCATCACTGGCCTCCCTGGCCTCTACTTTTTATCAGAATATCACAGCCAATTTGTTTAATCTGATTTGGCTCACTGATTCCTAAATTTTGAAACTGGCTACAGCCATAGAATAATGGCTTATCCAGCTGCAGTTACTATTGTCTGGAGAGAGCCTCTGGGCTGAACTTTCCTTCTGATCTTCTCTTTTCCCTAAACCCACCCATCAGCACTTTTCTACTGGCCTTGACTCATTATTCGACCATTCTTCAATTCATTTTTCTATTCATTCTTCGACTCAGAGCTCACATGAGACAAAGGGTATGATGTCACCTACTGTACTTGTGCTTCAAACTATTTATTATTACATTCTGAAATCATAAAAGAGGAGAAACCTCTTGGCTGGAAAAGAAAGATAGAAAAAAATTTCAGTCACAACCCATCTGTGAAATATTGCTAATGACAGCTTCTTCAATTTACCATTAAGAGGGCAACACAAGCTGGATTTTCAGAAGATATTAATAACCCAACTCTTCATTAATTATGCAGGAAGTATACAGTATTCCAATTATAGAAATTACTAGCCATGAAAAATTGCATACCCTGTTTACTTTCAGGGTGAAATGTGTCTTCTCAAATTTGTAGATTATTTTTACTTTGTAGGTTGGGTTTGAGTATAAATGATAATATATTTCTCCCATAAGCCAAGTAGGTTAAAAACAAAAAAGAAGAAACTGTCAACTTTTGATAAACCATAAGCAAGACATGATAGCTAAGCCACTATGTCAAATTTCAAGCTAAATGTTTTAGCTGTATTTGGGCCAAATAAATTGACTTTGTGAAAAATTCCTTATTCTCAAAAATTATGACATTTTTCATTTATATAAGGAGCTCAATTTTATCTCTACTAGATGAAATTCCCTATAATTCATAATTTCAAATAATTGTTTGTAACAAATCAGAAGAATAGGTGATATATGGCCTGATAAAACATTATTCTCTAGTGCTGAAATGCTTTTCTAATTTTGATTCTTTGATCTCTTAGTCCATGAGTGGGCCATTTTCTCATTTCTCATTATACACGTTAAAAGGTAAAGAGATATTGTCTTCTACTACAAGGAGATTAAAACAATCCTGGGATACCACTTCAGAAAAATGAGGAATAATAATTCCCAATAGTGTCCAACTTTTGGTATTATTGTCAATATTAAATAAGGAAATAACTATGGAAGTGCTAGTCAGTGCATGGCACACACGTGGTAGTCAATAAGTGTTAGATGTCCTATAATAGTACTTTTGCAATCTTTGAATTCCAGAAATACGTTAGGCATCCATGGGCTTACTCTCAGGAAATGGAAATGGCCATAAACAGTCGTATTTTCTGATCAAGCAGAGTGAAGTGCTCCTTGGAGTGGTCCCCAGAAGAGTGTTGGAGCACATAAGTGCCCAATTGGACACACCTGGTGTTCTAGAAAGGCTATTGGAGGGGAACTGGAGAAGTTTTACACCTTGGGAGATGTGCATTTTTCATTATGCAAAACAGAATCACATTTGCTAAGAGGAGATTTATTGTCAAGAGACGAGACAAGTAGGAAATTATTAAATTGCTGCTTCCATGGTTTGGAAGCTGAATGCATTTGGACCTCTCCTCAGGCCTCATTTTCAGCCCCTCTGTTGCCCACTCAGCCAGCACTGTTGCTCACTCCCCCTGCACCCATCTGTCCTTTTTCAAAGCCTTTTTCCTCTTGAACCAGATTGAAACTATACTCATCTACTTCTCCCATGAATTTTGCTTTTTTTTCTCTCTGAGTAACCCTTTTCCATTTTTAAATCTGTGACTTTTCCATTAAGTGCGATCCTGAGAGCTTTGGCCTTCTCTGAGTGGCCTTTCTCTTAGAGAACTGATCCATTCTTAGGGGTGCAACTGTTGCATTTTGTATGAAGGGTTCCCAAATATTGGTTTCAGGTTTGCCTCTCCAGCTCTTTACCAAATAATTTTGATGCTGTCTTGATACCTCAGACTCAGCACATTAGAAAAGACTTAGCTTCAGTCATCTTTATTTCTATCAATGTTTTCAGAACTCAACCCATGCTTAACATCTCAATCATCTTTGAATTATGTTCTGCATTTCACTCTCTAAATCTAAATCCTGTTATGTAACCTTCTGTACTACCATATATCTTTCTTTGCCCACAGTCAACATCTTTGTGCAGACCCACATCCTTTCTCACCTGGACTATTTTTGTAGCCTCCCAACTACTTCAGACATCCAGCCTTTCTTCTCTAAAATTCGTTTTATGTACCATGGCTAAACTATGCCTTTTAAAAATTCTTTTCTATCTCATCGTATCATTGCTTCCTGAAAGCCCTTTAATGACTCCAGATTTTCTACAGGTTAATTTCCAAACTCCCAGGACTGCCACACCTACATCTGGCCTAATCTGATCTTATAGTCCCACTACTTCCCACTTATCACTATCCCTCTGTAGCCCCAACTCATTCCATTGATAGGGAGTTTCAGAAAGGCAGTGACTGTATAAAGGAAGGGAAAATAGAGCCTGAAACTTTTCTGAGGTGCTTTGTTTTCTGTTCAGGACACCTCCTCATGATTACAAACCCCTTCTTTAGAGACCCAACTTGATTCCACAAATATAAAGTGGCACTAGAGTTCTGTAACTTGCCCCTAATAAGCATTTTTTGTCATTCTCCATATAATCTGAACATTGAGAAGTGCAACTTTCCAAGTTTTTTCATTATTCACGTGAAGATCATAAAAGGAAATTGATCCTTCAACGTTTGCGTTTTTCATCACTTTAGAAATTTAAAATTAATTTTTTATTATGAAATATTTTAAATGGAAAATATAATAGGTACCCTGGTACCCATCACCAGATTTACTAGATGGGAAAGATCAAAAAAGGTGATATTTACTGCAGGTCACTTTAAAAAATGTTTTTTACTTTAGTTCATTCTACGAATGAATGTTTTGCTCATTGATAACTATTCATGATTGGATATTATGGTTTTAATCTATTGATTAAGAAGCAAATAAATTTCTTGCATTCCTGTCTTTGGCTGTGTCTAAGGGAATAATAAGACATAATGAGTCCTGTGACCCAAACTTCTTGTTCACCTGAAGGCCTATAAATTAATACTGTAGCAATGACTCAGAAAATACAAAATATATTGGGATTTGTGTAATATTTGTGTTAGACTTTGTCTATGACTTGATGGGAATGGAAAAAGAGTCTGGCTAGGAAAGAGCAAACCTGTAGGTATTCTTTTATTAGACTCAGAACTGAGTAACGCAGTGAATTTCCCGTCATATCTTAGCTGCCAGGAAACTTGCAGTATTTTAATTGCTAAGCTTCATAAATTAACTCATCCCTCATCCCTGATACATCTATTATTCTCCTTTTCAACAGGTTTTGTACTTTTAATTCTTGATCATCTTATTTACGTGTTTTAAAAGATGAATTTAATCATTTATTGAACATGTGGGGTTTAAAAAAACACAGAAACACATTAATGTGGTATATTGATGAAAATCACCAGAGAATTCCAAGATATAGTTTTCCATAGCAAATTTAATCAAATTTCTTATAGATATGTTGCTTGTTTTAAATGGAAATATGAAACCTATTTTTCATGAAATCCACCATAATCTAAAAGCTTCAATTTCATTTTAGTGTCCACCTTCTCTTCTCTAATACCAAACATTTTACCAGAACTCCTAAGTAATAAACAAAGAACTGATGAAGATTTATCAACTTTTCTCATGATTTTGATAAGATAGTCAAGGGCTCAAATTCAAATGATCAAAAAAAAATGGAAAGGAAAACAAGATATGTGATTAATTTACAAATGGAAAACTATGTTGCCCACTAAAATATCTCATTGCACAGGTGAGGCATCTCAGCCTCTGTTCACGACCCATAGATGAGTTTGGTGACTGTATTCATAAGGAGCTATAGGGCTTTGAAGTAGAGGGATAAGGAGATCTTAAATGATTGCCCAATGGAAAATGAGTCCATGAAAAAGTCCAGCCTAGAACTCAGAGTTCCTGACAGGCATTCCTGGGATCATTACAACTGATTTGTCTAACATTTCATGTTGAGGAATTACTAATTGTTTTGAGCAATGGAATAAGCCAATAGTTGGCTAAAGTAACCATTTTGAAGGTCAGGATTTATTTGAATGTGTAAATTCTCTCATGTCTGTTGAAAAACTATACCCACTATTGAATATCTCTGATACGCTAGGCATTGACATAGGTGTTGATGATAGACTGATGAATAAAACAATGCTTATGGCCCTCAAGATGCTTCTGTCTACAAGTAAGTTTTTAGTTATCATAATCAAGTTGAGAAGTGAGTGGGGCTTTATGGGGTTTGGCCCAAAGGTGCACAGGAGGGATGCCTAATGCAGCTCTGGTTGGAGCGGGGCTGGAGACGGGCAGTCCAGACAGGCTTTTAATAGAAACTGACATTTAAAATGTGAGGTTAATATGAGTAATTCAGGCTAAAAAACAGGAGAGGGGAGAGAAAAACGTTCCAGGTTGAAGAAAACATGTGCAAAAACTCTGAAGGAAAGGAATCCTTTTGGATTTGAAAAGACTAAGGAAGTTCATTCTGGCTGATGCTTAAGTACAAGGGTAAGAGGCGAGGTTGTAGACACAGGTCACTGCCCCTTATAGGTAACATTAAGAGGAATTTTATTCTGAGTGATTTCATTCTAGAAATACATAAGGTTTATTCACAGCCATAGATTAAGAGAAAATCTATCTCTTAATCTATCTCATTAAAAGGTGATTTTCTTATAAAATTTTACTTTTTGTATTTAATAAGTATTCTTCTAAATGTATAATATATTTATGTTGTTTTCATCAATTATATTGCAGGATAAGTTTAACAGTAATTCAATCTGTAAGAAATTATTTAATACTTAGAGCCTTATGGTCAGAGGAAATAATCAAAAATTTTAGCTTATGTATTTGCTTTTCTGCAGTGTAATAGCATAAGCAGCTAAAGACTAAAAATTATTGTTTAGGAAAAAACCTGGAGAAGTGGAATGGAAATACAAGTTCAGGGGGAAAAACCATGGCGTTTCCAATTGCTAGAGAACTTGCTCACATATTTTTTAAGAGAACGGTGACAGATATCAGATCTTATCATTTAGATTCACTTGGATATATTCAAAATAGGATGCAGCTGTTTTATTTTTTTGTATCAGTGTTACATTATACCGATATTCCACCCTTTTTAATTATTTAAACTTATAGTAAAATAATTTATATGCCAACTTAAAAATGTATAAGAAGGTACATATATTTTTCAAAATTTCTACAGGGGGTTTGTAAGCAAAAAAGTTTAATGACCATTGTAGAAAAGTCTCTTTGAGTACAGTATGAGAATGAGTGGAAGGGGGCAAGACTTGAGGCAAGAAGACTAGTAGGATGTTGCAGTGCATGAAGCCAGACAATGTTGCCCAGTCTGGGTGGATATGGGCAGGTATAGAAGTAGATGAATCTGAGAAATATTTGGGAGACAGAATGAATAGGATATGATGAGAGATGAGATGTGGGGCTATGTGAGAAGGACGGGTAAAGGATGACACTCAGATTTCTACATGGGTAACTGAATGAATAGCTCCTCAATCACTGAGAGAGGGAAACACAGTGAAGGACCAGGTTTGGGGGACAGAGAATTGTACCTCGTGTGTGTGCGGGAGTGTGTACATACATTCATATACATATATGGGACTGAAGGTGAGAAGAGATATTTGGGCTAATGGTTTAAATTTCACAGGCATAGGAATATGTACATAGTAACCAAATCTACGAGAGTAAATGAGATCTCCCAAGAAGAGATGCAGGAGGAAAATTAGGAGCACGCAACGGCATGGGAACTAAGAGAAGGTAATGTTTCAAAAAGAAAGTGGTATTCGCTGGTGTCAAATATTATTGAGAAGTCAAAGTAAAGAAAGATGGGAAAACCTTGACCAGAGTGGTGTCAGTAAAGAAATGGAGACAGAAGCCAGCCTGGAGCAGGGGAATAGGCGTGTGTATACACCTACGCACACACACATTCAAGGTGGAGCAATAGTCACTACAACATTCAACAATTGATAGTATATTCACTTGGTGCTGAATTAAAATATTGCTAATTAATTAAAATTTTTATTTCTATGCAACAAAGAAATGTGTGACTAATTTATAAAGTGAAAATCATATTTTTATACTTTAAATAATTGTTTTTCCATGAAAATGCAACTTTATAACAACTTTGGTCTCATCATTTACTATTTAGCGTTGATTTAATAGGCAATGATATCTATTTAGTATAAAGAACTGGGCTAATTTGGGGTGGGGTGATGAGTCAGATACGTAGCCAGATTTCAAGGTATTATAGAGGAGTTAACATGTCTTTAAAATACCACACTATAAGGCAATAAGTGATATGTGCCACAAGTAGACACTATAACTTTAAAATATAAATATGGATAAATATTCTTATCTAAGGGCTTTTAATACAATGTACATGGAATACTGTTTTTAAAGCTCCCCTTACTAGGTTTGCATTCTTCCAACAGCACCACTACCCTTTCCCAATTATCACTTCTTAAAGAGAGCACACAGTTAAACTTAGAAAATTAACAGAATAATAAAGATGAGGTCTATCTCCCAATTTGGATTTTTATGCATGAGACTATCAAAAGAGAACTTGCTGTGATAGACTGGGTACTCAATTATCTATTGAGGTTAGTCTGCAGTTTAAATGGACAAGATCCAGAGGGAAAAAATAACTGACCATTCACTCAAATGTGATTCTCCTTTCTTGGCTCCTCCCTGCCTGTGGTCTTGAACTATACCTCTCTTTTCCTTCTTAACCTCTTGTACTTAAAAATGCTTAATTAGAGGAGAATCTGAGATTTTCTTCATTCTTTTTTAAGGAGTCATGCAATTAAAAAGTTGAGAATCTGCTTAGATGTTTGAGGAACACAGATTACACTGAACAATCCACAGTTAAAAATTAAATAGAATGTTATAATCATAAATAGCTCTGCCTTGCAGTCATTTCTGTAATTCTGTCTAACATTCATATTGTCATTTGATTAGTTAATCATCCATTTTCAAAGGTGTGAATGTGTTTTCACACTTCTGCTAAGACAGTGTTAACTATGAAACTATAGATAGCAATAGAGATTAATTATCTATTGCACAAGTTCCCACACCTTGTGCTTACCAGATAGAGGAAGAGAGTGCGTGTCTTAACACAGGTGTGATTTCAAAAAATGGAAAAAATGTATTGGTCAAATGAGTTCAAGGAGTACTTTCAATTGACATATCTTTGAAATGTTAACCGCATTACACTTTTAATTTTATTTCATAAAACTGTTGATCTCCCATGTATAACAAGATTTGTTTCCCAAGTGGATTGGTGCATATCTTGGGTTATAAATGAGTGAATGAAGTGGAGGTATTTTACAAATGAATTAGTTTTTCATAGAATTAGAAAAGGTAACAGAATGTTTTACCAGATTTTAACAATAGCTGTAACTTCAGGAGGACAAAGCCAGAAATTTCAGACTTGTCCTCTGAAAAGTTAATTAAATATATCAAGCCTTCTGAGCACTCTAGTAACTCAAAATAATAATGGTAATAACTATTATTATAATTATAATAGTAATAAACTCTCCAGCAGGCTTTTGATTTTGCTGAGTTTGCTCTCTGACCTTAATGATGAAGTCTGTGACTTTAGAAGATGGGCATGGATGTCACCTCTTTGAGGACTGATTTTTCTGTCTCAGTGAGTTGTTAGCTGTGATGTGTGTGGTATCATGACTGAAAAGAGGGACTAAGGGGTAGAAGTTTACCTGTAACCTCATTCTTTTTTTGAAGTAAAGATATGTTCAAATTTTAATCCATCATGAAAGGTAATGATTCCTTAGTCCTAGATCAGTATTAGCTTTGGTCTTATACTAACATGGTGTAATTGATCATTACTATCCTAAAAATCTTCTTTTTTTCTTTAAAGATTGGCCCTGAGCCAACATCTGTTGCCAATCTTTTTTCATTTTCCTTCTTCTCCCCAAAGCCCCCCAGTACGTAGTTGTATATTCGAGTTGTAGGTCTTGTAGTTCTGCTATGTGCGACGTCGCCTCAGCATGGCTTGATGAGCAGTGCCATGTCCACACCTGGGATCTGAACCAGCAAAACCCTGGGCTGCCGCAGTGGAGTGCACAAACTTAACCACTTGGCCACGAGGCCGGCACCTAAAACTCTTCTTTATGATGGAAACCAAGTACTGAAAATGAAGAAAGATTTATTTCTCTCATTCAGAAAATTCTTTTTCATCTCATATGCTTTCTGAGTCTTCTTTCTTCAGGCATGTGGGTGAAAGCATTCTCCCAGCTGTGGTTCTGTATGGACACTCAGGCAAGCTTGCAGACCTCTGAGCGACAACTTTGTTCTTTAAGTGCCTCCCATTGTAAATACATAACCTCAAATTGCTTCTTCTTCTTTGGTGTGGGTATAACATCCAGCAAGCAAATGCCAAGCCATTAGGGTTTTGGGTAGCAAGAAAATGAGATAAAAACCAAATAACATTGGTTTGTCGGGCAAAGTAGTGTAACACTCCAATATTTCTAACCAGTCTACTAGTTGATTAGACAAAGAAACATAACATCCCAATATTTCTAACGAGTCTACTAGTAGCATACTATTTTGCATCATTGCAGATAGGCTGGTCAATTCATAATTAGTTACTCTTCCCTAACCTAAATTTCCAACTCCATGCTAGTGTATTCTACATTCAATGAATAAGAATGTCCATCATTCATCACCATGGCCTCACTTAGATTGAGGACCCCTAAGTTCTCAAACTTATTTTGACCTTTCTACAAGGCTTGAATTAACCAGATACCTCCCGAGAAAGCTTCACCCTAGCAGCATCACTCATCAGCATCACTGATGAGTTTGCAATTTTACACCAGCAACATTCGGGAGAAAACTGGTTGAAAAAAAGAGAGTGAAATGTGGCCAAGGCCAGAGACTTGTTCTTATAAAAGAGATCCCAGAAAAGTAACCTTGATCTTCATTGGGCATGCCTCCTGAAGAAGAAAAATGCCATGCCTTCATGGGCTCATTCCAACTCTACTACTTGCCCTACTACTGCAGACCTAAGAGAGGGCAAACACAAATGGGTTGAAAGAAAGGGGGACTTGGAGTCTGGGGAATTAAGATGTTTTTCCCAGGAAACCTCAGGTCTTAAGGTTTAACATTTTGAATGCTTTGACCAGCTTCAAAGAGGGCAGCCCAATAGCGTAGCAGTTAAGTTCACATGCTCTGCATCAGCTGTCCAGGGTTCACAGGCATGGATCCTAGGTGTGGACCTACACACTGCTTGTCAAGCCATGCTGTGGCAGGTGTGCCACATATAAAATAGAGGAAGATGAGCACAGATGTTAGTGTAGGGACAATCTTCCTCAGCAAAAAGAGGAGGATTCGCGGCAGATGTTAGCTCAGGGCTAATCTTCCTAAAAAAAGAGAGCTTGCTTCCCTAAGAGCACCACACGCATTTTAAAATGTGTTCATTAGTGGGGCCGGCCTGGTGGCGCAGTGGTTAAGTTCGTACGTTCTGCTTCAGTGGCCCGGGGTTCGCCTGTTTGGATCCCGGGTGTGGACATGGCACCGCTTGACAAGCCATGCTGTGGTAGGAGTCCCACATATAAAGTAGAGGAAGATGGGCATGGATGTTAGCTCAGGGCCAGTCTTTCTCAGAAAAAAGAGGAGGATTGGCAGCAGATGTTAGCTCAGGGCTAATCTTCCTCAAAAAACAAACGAACAAACAAACAAATAATATGTGTTCATTAGAACAATACATTGGCTAGCCTCATTGTCTATAGGCCCTCTAATTTGGCGCAAAAAAATACAACTCTGATGTTTCTCTGAAATTCTGTTGGTTGGGAAACAGAATGATTCTCTGGCGCATGAAGCAAATGAACTCTCCCATTCTTTGGAGTAGCCTAAGCCAGGGAGATCCTGTACTTGACATTAATCTCCTCTTCATCCCTATCTCTGGGGACATTCTCCAGAATAACCTTGAGATGTAACAGAGCCATCTAGAGATTTCAGAGTATGAGTCAGTACTGCGTATCTTTCAAGACCAGGTCAGAAGAAGCCTTTGTTCCCTTGAAACGCACTCTCTGGGAGTGCTGATGTCCTTTGTAAGGAGTCCAATACCCTGAGGCCATCATGTGGGAGAGGCCATGTGGAGGCACTTCAGCTAAGCCCAGCCTTCCAGCCCTCCCCACCAAAGTGCTTCAGATGTGTGAGGAGGATATGTTGGATTCTCCAAACCATTTGCCACAGCCAAATACCACTGAGTGACCCAGTCGATGTCACATGGGGAAGCAGAATCACTCTGATGAGCCTTGCCTAAATTCAAATTCCTGACCCACAAAATAATGAGGTATAATTAAATGGCTATTGTTTGAAGCCATTACATTTTGGCGCAATTTCTTATGCAGCAAATTGTACCTGGAAAGGGAATGCTCCATAACAGAAATCTTAAATATGGGATATTGGCTTTGAGACTGGGTGGATGCTGGTAGGACCTCAAAAGCATTGTAAATATAGGCTCAAAGAGCCTCAAGAGGCCACTGCTGAGGGCTCCTGTGACAGTGAGGAAAGTGTTGTACAATGATAAGGGAAAAAGGGACCCTTGCTATGTAGTAGCACACAGTTTGGCAACACTGTTGCCTGTGGAGACTCAGAAAATCAAAAAGGTCCTTAAAGACTCATGGACTTCACTGTGGAGATTTCCAGGCAGAATGCCGAAGGTTCTGACTGGCTTCTTCTACTTATTACGATGACATAAGAAGAAAGAGAGATGAAATAAAGATGGAACTGTTAAGTTTTTGAGTCAAATTTAGAGGAATTAGAATATATTCAGGACTTGCTGGGCTTGAAAATAAAACTATTTTCCATCCCCAGGGTCTCCCAGTAAAAGATTTCCAAAGTAATAAATTGCAAGATCAAATCCAGAGCCACTTGTAGAGCATGGCCTCAGGGGAAATATCTCAAGTATGTAGCTGTAAGACACTCTTTTAGGATCTCAGACAGATTTAAGGGCAGACTTTTATGGACGCTTTCAGTTAAACAATAAGGCTTTCAAGAATTTTAAGGGCGTTTTCCCATAACAGTCTTATACATGACACAGGCATAGAAGGATTTGTCTCAGAAAGAACAGAGGGTGTGGCTTTGCTTATTGGAGTTTATTATAAATTGATATAAGAAACCCACAAAGTTGCTAAAGGAATCAAAACAGCTTGGAATGAGACAGAGAGAGTACAAAATTAATATCTATAGGGAGGAAATAGGCTAAGAAACCTACCTTGCTGCACACACGGATGTTTTTTGAGGAAGAGAAATTTTGTGGAAGAGAAATGATGATCCACAGGGAGGAGCCAAGAGCACAAAGGTCAAAGCCAAGAGCCAAGAATAATCTATTCACAGGGAGTGGAGTTGGGTCTTAATCAGGGATTAAAGGGGTGCCATGTGACTAGGTGGATTTCAGAATTACTATGGACCTATAATTGCTACCTACCTTGTATTCCTTCCATTTTTGGATGGGACTGTCTATTCTGGTTATTCAATCTCTGTCTCACTCTTATAAATTGAGAAACCTTTCTCTTTAATCCATAGGTCCTATAATCACTAAGAACTGTACTTGATGACCTATATTCAGGTTAAAACCTATGTCTGCCAAAAGACTTTTAAAGAATGCTCATAGTAGCATCATTCACAATGATCTCAAAATAGAAACAATTCAATTATCCTTCAAAAATGAAAGAAGCCAGATACAAAAAACTATCTACTGTATGATTCCATTTATATCAAGTTCAAGAATTTAAGTCATGATCATAGGGGTTGCAGGAGTGGCTGGCTATGTTTACAGGATGAGAAATTGACTGAAAGTCCTAAGAAAAGCTTCTAAGGTGATGGAATATTTTTTATCTTGATCTGAGTGATGCTTACATGGATGGATACAAATGTAAAAATTAGCTGTGCTACACACTCAAGGTCTGTGCATTTTTACTGTGTCCATTATATCACAACTGAAAATAAATAAATTGGCATTGTACTGGAAAATCCAGGTGTGGCTATCCTCCCTTCTGTTTAGATAGGCACACGCATACACCAAGAAAATTCTCTTAGTGTTTCACTATTCTTCAGGTCAGTCATTAGGCGGGTCTAACAGGACTTCTCTCTCTTCCTTCTTCTGTCTTAGCTAAAAAAGAACTTCATTTTTGTATCAGTGAATGCTTATAACAACCATATGATTTAATTATTGCCATTCCATTTCTTGTAGGATATTCTTTCATTTCTGATCATTCTCTTTGGAGGTTCTTGCATTATTTTTACTCCTGGTATTTCACTTTTGACTTAACCCAATTTTGGAATCTATCACTTTTTTTTTTTTTTTTTTTAAAGATTTTATTTTTCCCTTTTTCTCCCCAAAGCCCCCCGGTACATAGTTGTGTATTTTTCGTTGTGGGTTCTTCTAGTTGTGGCATGTGGGACGCCGCCTCAGCGTGGTCTGATGAGCAGTGCCATGTCCGCGCCCAGGATTCGAACTAACGAAACACTGGGCCGCCTGCTGCAGAGCGCGCGAACTTAACCACTCGGCCACGGGACCAGCCCCCTGGAATCTATCACTTTTCATCATCACTTTTATTTTGTAATTTTTCAATGTCAGCATTTCCCTAATCAAGCTTCAAATCAGAAACAATTAGATCCGTATTTATTTATGGCACGCATTGGCATTATGCAAATTAATTTCATTTATAGTACAATAGCTTTTATAACTAGAAAAAGTAGCATTATATATTAAATTATATTTTGGTTTTGCATGGGTAATCTAAAGTTTTGTTTCTTCCCTTATTTTTCTTCCTTTGCTTGAGATGAATTCACTGCTTATTGCATGTTCCAAATTTAAACCTGACACCTAGATAGAAAACTGACAAACAGGAAGCGACTAAAGGAAGACGCTCTTCCTACCATGTTTGATACCATCAAAACAGACGCTTTTTGTAAAATCTTTTTCTTTTCTTTTTTTGTGGCACAAAGGGGTGGGACAGAGTCAGTTTATATATGTATCCCTTTGTGCATATGATAATAAAAAATGATTGTACATTTAGTACCATCTCTTCCAGTGTTTGCTTTGTAGTTTGGTCTGGATCAAATTCTTGACTAAAATTTGGTTCAGATTATTTAACTCTTACACCCTTTGCTTGAACAATTACAAACCAATAATGATAATGAAATGCAATGTGTCTCTTTTAGGTCATTGTCCTTAACCCTTAGAGAAGAATAAAATCGCATATTCTTATTTCCTTCATTTCTAATCAAATGGGCCAATCAGTGCGCATGTGAACTGAGGAGGCTGATGCATATTGACTGAATGCATAAACTTCAAGTCAATTCATGAGATAAAAATGCTTCCATCTTTTACACAAAAGTGAGACCTGGAAATAGTCCATGGTTTAGGTGTGAAATTCGGGATGTTTCATAGCTAGCCATGTAGGCCATTCCTGAATTAGCTTTTTTAGTTTGATTTTTTTTTATTATAAGAGTAGTACATGCTCACTATAAAAATGGAAACTGTACAGAAGCATATGAAAAAAAAAGTCTCCCCCTGTCCTCTCTGCCTCTCTGCTTAACTCCTTGCCCCACAAAATAACCACCATTAACAGTTTGTAGGGATCTTTCAACATTTCCATGTATTTCCCACTTAAATACAACATGTATCAATATAAGTCTTTCTCTCTCTCCACCCAAATGAAGCTACACTATATATTCTGACCTAAAATTTATTTTGTTTATTTAAAAATATAATGTGGATATCTTACTTTGTTACTAATAGTAATCTAACTCTTTAAAACTTTTGAAGTAAAACATTTTGTGGTTAATTTTAAAAATTAGTTTTGCTTTTTACAAATAGTACATTATCTTGATAGAACTTAAAATGTTACTGATGGGCCTTCAATTCCTTTTAATCTCTGCTTTGATTTCTGCCCCCACCCTCAACACCTCTCTAGGTCACCACCTTTAGCAGCTTTGTAAATGTCCTTCCAGACCTTACTCTTTGCATTTACATGCCATTATTTACAAAATCATAACAATTTATAATACTTTTTGTGTGTATTTGCTTAACTTAAATAGTTTTCCACTGTATATAATGTTCTACTATGTTCTTTTTAACTCAGCCACTTGTCCTGGAGACCAGTCTATATTAATGCACATATATCTACCCATTCTTTTAACTGAGACCATAGTACATTTTGTTTAGGACCTCCATGATTGATGATTATTTAGGTTGTTTCTGTTTTTTCATGCTTACAAATAATGCTATATTATCCTTGTAACTGTAAATGTAGTTCCTTATATAATAATCAAGCAAAATATGTCAATTAATTAACACATTAAAGATGATACCTGCCTATCAAAATTTGTAGGTCATGACTAGTAACCTGGGCACTTTACTTAACTGCTAATAAAAAATATAGTAAAATGTGTGACTTTGTCAAGAATTTCGATGATATCAAATGCTTCATTTTGCACAAGAACAAGGAAAATCAGTGAGAAGTAGACTTACTGGGTCTTAGAAAGTGTGTGTATTTTTTTGTTTCAATAAATACCACCGAATTGGCCTCCAAACTGTACCAACATCAGTTCTACCAGCAACTCCCATTTCTTCACATTACTGTTAACACTTGATATTGTCAAGTTTTTAAGTTTTTCTCAATCCGATAGGTGAAGAATGCTATATAATTGATTTTAATTTGTGATTCACTGATTGCTAGTAAGATTTAGCATTTTTTCTTAGTCATTTGCACTTTTATTCCTGTGAATGGCTTCTTTATATCCCTTCTCCATTTTTCTTTCATGTGGTTTATCTTTTTCTATTGACTTGTAGGAGCTCTTTGTAAAATTTGGATATTGATCCATATTCTATTTATATATGTTACAAATATTTTTTCCAAATTTGTCACTTCTCTCAACTTTGCTCATGGTATTTTGTAATAAAGGTTTATTTAAATTTCAATATTATCAAAATTATAAGCAAGGTCATGAGCATATTTACTGTATTTTCTTTACTAGCAGTTAAATAAAGCACCAGGGTTACTAGCTGTGATGGTTAATTTAATTTGTCAACCTCAGTGGGCCATGAGATGCCCAGGTAGCTGATTAAACATTATTTCTGGGTGTGTCTGTGAGGGTGTTTGGATTAGCAGTTGAATTGATGAACTGAGTAACATAGCGAACAGATTAGCGGTTGAATTGGTGAACTCCTTAATATGAGTGGGCATCATCCAATCTGCTGAAAGTCTGAATAGAACAAGATGGTAGAAGAAGGTTGAATTAACTCAGTTTGACTGCTCAAGCTAGGACATGACCTTCTCTTACCCTTGGCACTCCTACTTCTCAGGCCTTCAGACCTGGACTGGAATCTACACTACACCATTGGTTCTTCATCTCTCAAGCTTTCAAACTACACTGCTGGCTTTTCTGGGTGTCCAGCTTGCTGTCTGTAGATAGTGGGATTTCTCAGCCTTCATAATTGTGTGAGTCAATACCTTATGATATATCTCTTCATAAATATATACATTTTTTTTTTAAATTTTTTTTTTTTTTAAGATTTTATTTTTTCCTTTTTCTCCTCAAAGCCCCCCGGTACCTAGTTGTGTATTCTTTGTTGTGGGTTCTTCTAGTTGTGGCATGTGGGACGCTGCCTCAACGTGGTCTGATGAGCAGTGCCATGTCCGCGCCCAGGATTATTCGAACCAACGAAACACTGGGCCGCCTGCAGCGGAGCGCGCAAACTTAACCACTCGGCCACGGGGCCAGCCCCCATAAATATATACATATTTTACATATACTATATATAGTACATATAATTTATATATATGTGTGTATAGATATATCCTATTAGTTCTGTTTCTCTGCAGAATCCTTTGCTAACACACTAGCCATAACTTATACAATTTTGTAGACAAAAAACTTTTATTTGTGAGGAAGATTGGCCCTGAGCTAACATCTGTTGCCAATCTTCCTCTTTTTCCTTGAGGAAGATTGTCCCTGAGCTAATATCTGTGCCAGTCTTCCTCTACTTTGTGTGTGGGATGCCACCACAACCTGGCTTGATGAGCGGTGTGTAGGTCTGTGCCCAGGATCTGAACCTGCGAACCCTGGGCCTCTAAAGCAGAGCATGTGAACTTAACCACTACACCACCGGGATGGCCCCTAGACAACATTTTTTAATGTATTGATACAATTAACATATTTTTGTACAGCTGTTATATACCAACACTGTGTTAATTGTTGCAAGGTTTATATAGAGGGGCAGGGCATAGTGTAGCGGGAGTAAAAAAGACATTTGACCTCTCTGTTGGTGGTGGTGGCAGCGGTGTATTTGGGGGAGAGCAGGATTACAGAGGGTCTTCAAGAAGTACTGGTGGCATTAAGATATATCTTGATTTTACGGAAGATTAAAAGTGGCCACAAATTATTTGACACTGTTCCCATTGGATCTGGACTGGCCTGTGACTGCTTTGGTAAGTAGAGTATGCCACCAATGAAACTATGCCAGTTTTGGACCCACCCTCTTACAGGACTGGAAGCTTCATCTTTGGTTTCTGGGAACCCTGAGTCACCATGTAGTAGTCTGACTACTTTGCTGAAGTGTAAGAAAGGGGCCAGGGTGATCCTAGCCCTCTAGCTGTCCCTGCCAAGGCACCAGGCTTATAAATAAAGACATCTTGGATCCTTCAGATGAGTTTAGCTGCCAGCTGAATACAACCTAGCAACCCTATTTGATCGTATGTGTCTGAATTCCTAGACCAGAAAAATTGTGCAAGGTAGTAAACTAGTTTATGTTTTAAGTCATTGAGTTTTGAAGTGATTTGTTATGCAGCAATAGATAATTGACACAAAAGCCAACTTAAGAGCATGATCTAAAAGGAAAGAAAATGCCATGGCTGTGGTAGATGAATTCTCAAGAGGGCAGAGCTTACAGTGTGAATTTCTTGCAATGTCAATCTTTCACTTACTTTACAATACTGCAGTGCCATTCTTTCACATATATTTTGGTGTTATACCTGCATACTTCTTACAAAGTAAACACAAATCCAACAGAATCATCTAGAAATAAATTACAACCTTCTTCCCTTGAAACAATTAGGTGTTTTTAGGTAGCTTCAATCTTAACGAGTATAATCATAACGAGTATGAGGATCACGACTTGACTTAGCCTCATACTTGCATCCTAAATATTAGAACAAGAGAGGACCTGGGAGATCAGCTGGGTCAATATCCTTACTTTACATTTGAAAAACTGTGTCTGAGAGAGATTGAGCAATTTGGCTGCGGATTCACAAATGATTGTGGCAGAATCTGGAATAGACCTTTGGTTGCCTGACCTTTTGTCTAGAGCCTGTTGCTATAGAGCATCGCCAGCCGTGTGAGCTGGTGTGAGCTGGCTCTAGCACACGAATGATTATACCACTTTAAGAAAAGCCAACATAAATATATCTGTCTTTATTTATGAGACATATTTGAAGAAATATTCACAGGACTCTACAAAATGGGAGTCACTGTACTGCTTCTTTGAAGAGCTGGAAGTTTTAAGTGCATTAAAATATTACTTGGGAAACAAAATTTTGATTTACAGCAGTACTCACCAAATATTCCCTAGGCCACCTTACATTTCCCAGTCTCCTTTGTATTTGGATTGGGCCCATGTGGCAAATTCAGACCAATGGCTTTCGAGTGGAAGTGATATGTGTTACTTCTGGACCAAGGTAGTTAAAGACTGGTGAGTTCTTTATCCTTTGTCCTGATGTACTAGCCTTGGAAGGCACAAGTTGGAATGGTGAATTCTTTTTTTTACTATTTATTTATTTATTTATTTTTGAGGAAGATCATGGCTTGACAAGCAGTATGTACGTCCGCACCAGGGATCCAAACTGGTGAACCCCTGGCCGCCGAAGGGGAACATACGAACTTAACCACTGCGCCACTGGGCTGACCCCAGGGGGCCTGAGTTCTTGAATGGCTAGAGGGAAGACAACTCTGCTGACCCTCTTCAGACATTGCAAGAACAAGAAATAATTTTATTGGTGTCTGAAACCACTGAGATTTCAGGGTTTGTTACAATGTTACAGCAGGGATTATCTTGACTAATAGAGTTATAAAAGCAACTTCAAAGCTTATTTCCTTTTCAAGGTAGTTTTCGTATACTTAAACCGGTAGAAACAAAAAAACCACATGACTTAGAAACAGAAAAGGAGCTAGAAATGAGGAGGAAGCCTCCAATTTCTCATTCACCAGAAACTGTAAACTTCTGATGCCTTTTTAATACAGAAATAATACTTCATAGACATCATGTTAGGATGACTTTTATACAAAACTTTGATTATCATTTGGAGGCTTAACCAGTTAAAATTATAACAATAATATTTGTTTGTTCCTTAGGGCTATCAAATCATTTTCATATCCTATATTAATTACTTAATTCATTTATTTATTCACCAAACAACTATTTATTGAGTGCTTGTGATATTACTGTATGAGATGCTAGGAATATACCAGTGAGATAAAACAGCATAGACTGACCTCACAAAAGGTGTGCTCTGGGGCGTTACACAGATATTAATCAAATAATCGAACAATATTAAGTGCCATGAAGGAAAATGTGGGATGCTGTGAAAATGTAACAGAGGAATTTCTTTGGTGAGTTTGTTCTGGAAGTGGTAAGGGAAACTTTCCCGAGGAAGTGATATTTGAATCAAAACCTGAAGGATCGATAAGAGTTAAAATGAAGAGGAGAGTATGTGGGAGGAGAGTATTAGTTTCTTGTTGCTGCCCTACCAAATTGCCACAAACTTAGTGGCATAAATGAACACAGTTTATTATCTTAAAATTCTGGAGTGCAGAAATCTAAAATGAGTTAGCAGGGCATCATTCCTTCTGGAGGCTCTACGGGAGAGTCTGTTTAAGGGAAGAATTGCCTTTTCCAGATTCTAGAGGTTGCCACGTGCCTTGGCTCGTTTTCCTCTTCCAGCAGTGGTGTCACTCTGAGCTCTACTTCTGTGGTCATATCTTCTTCCCTCTCACTCTGAACTTCTTGCCTCCCCCTTCTAAGGACTCTTGTGATTACATTGGGCCCAGCTGGACAATCCAAGATAATTTTCCCATCTCAGGATCCTTAACTTAATCACTTTTGCTAAGTCCTGTCGACAAAAATAATCCATAACCAATCTATAAATGAAAATTTGGGTGAGTTTATTCTGAGCTTAAATCTCAGGATTATAACCCGGGGCCTTTCTTCCCGAAGGAAGAAAGGGCACCAAAGAAGTGGGGTGCACAGACTGGTTATATACCCCCAGAGAGGATGTTTCACATAGGATTGAAATGTCCCTTTTACAATAGTTGCTAGACTGCTCTGTCGGCACAGTGATGGATGGAAACAGCAGGTAGGTCTTCTGTCTCAGTGAACACAGCAGGGTGGCAGTCTGTTGTCTCCAGCTGAGTGGTCATAGGTGAGATGGGTGGTCAAAGGTGAGTGCAGCAATCAGTTCCTAGCCTAAGGAAAAATGCTTATCCCTAAGGAAATGCCAATGTGGGGGGAAGTTGCACCTTTATCTCAAGGGCCTTTGTTCTGGCCATAGGAAATGTCTAAGCAGATATACAATGCGTGCTCAATAGCCACAGTCAGGCCCTTTTGGAAAAAACAAAGTCAGGCCGAATTAGGTTTATACCAAATGGCTTCCTCATATACTCCAATATATCCTATTGCTTGCCATTTTTATTTGTCATTTTCCCCTTTTGATTTCTAATATTTCGATAGAAAGCATTGATGATCAAAATATTGTCCCTCAGCGCCAGGGTGGTTGCTGCCTGCCCTGGGTCCATCATGTCCCTCGGTGCTAGGCTTCTATTTCATTTGTTTGTCTAGTCGTCCACATTGGGGGAAATAGTGGACAAGCATAGAGTTGTATACATATTAACAGAGGAAGCATTTCATATGTCATGTAATTTCCAATTAATTTTTGATTGTTGCGCAAACATTGTATATGTGCTTTTTTATGACACTTCACATTTACATTGTATATGACTATAGAACAAGTACAGTAATGATAATAACTCAGAATTTTTAAAAGGATTAGTCTGAAATGAATTCTTAGTCATAGTCCCTATCAGAAAAGGAAATTTGTCCAGGGTTATAAGACAGATCAACCATCTCAAGCAGTTGAGCAATCATTACTCTAGTTTGTATGCTACTCTTACAACACTGAGTAAAGAAAACAACAATTAGTTTGAATATTATGACTAGTACAAGAATTCCAAGAAGTAGTAGAAATAGGAATTCCAATCTGGATCGGAAAAGGGAACTGATACCGGAAGGGAGCTAACCAAACAACTCAAGACTGGGTGTCGGATCGCATAAGGCATCCACTTGCTTCTTCATATGTTTTAGCAGAGATGACACATTGGAAGATTCATCACATATAAAAGCACAGCATCCAGTCTGAATGATTGTATATGTACCACCTTGGGATGCAGTAATAATATCTAAAGCCATTCTGTTTTGAAGGACAGCCCTTCTCATTAAAGACATTTCAGTATTTAATAAGGCCATTCCTGCTTGACTATCATTAAGGGCTTCTTGAGTAAATTTAGTCAGATCTTCCATATGTAATAATGACGTCTTTTAGCTCCAAAGAAGGAGCAACTATAGCTGCAAATATAGCCATACCAGTGGAACACTGAACAAGCCCATCTGGCCTTAAAGAGAGGGAGATTGGCAACAGGTTTTAACTCAGCCTGACTCCTTCCCTGCTTTTAAAGGAAACTCAGGGTGAAGTGTTTTAGCCATCCAGGCAGTAGCCAAGGCCAAAGATTTGTTCCACATAACCATTGAGTTCCATTAGGAGTCACTCGATAAATTCCTGGCCTTCAAGACCAGTCTGTTCCAAATTAATCACTTGAAGTATGATAGCATTTCAAACAAATTATAAAATAGGTATACAGTTTAAGCATAACAAATGTTTAAATGAGGAGATATAAGGTTGGGAATACAGGCCTGGTCTGGAGTCTTGGGACAGCTGTCTACAACAGATGTTTTCTTCTTCTCCTCCTGGTTTGGTCCTTTTCAACAGGGCTGCAAAGAGTCTTGTTTGATGTCTCTTTCAATAAATAAATTCTTCAGGTTACAGTCCATGATCCTTAAGTTCTGGGACTTCTCTGGGAAAGAATCAGCTGCAAATCTTTCATTTCTTTTAAGCACCACAATAAGACCATGAAAACAATGTAATACATCCCTTAAGCAAAGCTGGTTCATATATTTCTTCATCCAATTGCATAGGCTGTTTTATTATTATTTCAGAATGAGACAGCCGATGTTTACAAAAAGTATAGATCTAAGATTAAGGAGCACTAGCACAAGAGCTTTTGGCCGTGAGAGAGTAAATGCTTCTGAAAGCTTGCCAATTAAGTTCTAGTTGTGCCGTTAGTTTTACCAGTCCTGAGGATCGAGGATGGTAAGCACAGTGGAAATGCTGCAATATTGGCCAAACATTACAAACAGATTTGAGTTCCCCAGTCACTGTGTAACTCAGTAGGAATTCCCCAAACAGGAATTATCCTAATAGTAATTTACCTACTGTTAAAGCCGTTGCTCTTCTGCAAGGAAAGGCCTTAAAGCAATGTGAGAACATGCAGATCATTACAAGACATATTTATCCTTGAGATGGTGGCATTTGGACAATGTCCAATTGTCATACCTCAAAGGGTCCCTTAGGAAGGGAAAGTGGCCTTGTGACCCATGGAGTGGGTTTCTTATTGGGCCCGAACCACATCTGCAAGGGGGTGCCAAAAATTCCCCCTTTTGACTGCCATATCTGTTTCTCTTGTTCCGTGGCAATTTCTTGAGCCTGTAGAAGGAAATCTTTTACTGGGTTAGCAGAGTTAACAGAAAGTAGCAGGCATTCTTGAGGCTAGACAGTGTAACATCCTCACTTATCATTTAAGTAAGACTCATTTGTAAACCAAATAGTTTTTAAACAATAGAATGCTGTTGTGGTCTTCTCTCCCTTGTGATGTTGGAAGCAAGGTAACAAGGTTAATGGTTGGAGCAAATTATAAATTAGTTCCTGTGTCCAGGGAGCAGGCAGTCAAGAAGACTTCTAGATGTCAGAGTCAAAGCATCTTTTTGCAGCTTGAAAGGTCTCTGATGATGTCATCGGGCATTCAGGTATCTTTTTGAGCGGTTTACAGCTTACACAGCAACAGACAGGAATCTCTCTTAAGTTTCTATCAAGTCGTTCAGCTTCAGTTTGCAAGGTTTCAGGAAAAAGAGCATGTTCAATTCTCAATGATTCCAAATGAAAATGAGGTAAAAATTGAAAACATTAGTTTGGAGATTTGTAACCAGATATTTCAGCAGAATTGAGGGTCCGGTCCAGTTCACAGGTAGAAAAAAAAAAACCTCAAAGACAATTAACAGAACTAGATCCAACATCCACAAATGTGTATTTTAGTTTTTCACTGAAGCCTAATTCTTCTCTCTAAAATCACCCTTATTTTGACCAAAGATAGTCAAATTAAGACTAATTGGTTTGCAAAATAAGTTTAGTTTCAAGAAACTTGGCCCAATTATTTACATAAGTGCAGCAAGAATAGCAATTGATCATATAGACTCTTAAATCTGCTTTGCTGGAATTTTTTTATGAGGAATCTCAGATTGAACTTTAAAGACCTCTCAAGGCCAGGAAAGCTAAGCCAAGGATTTGTGCCATCAAGTCTTGCCTGCAATACCTTAGATTTGGGTGAATTTCTCTCCTTTCTTGAGATTCCCCAAAATATTTCGAGGTTCATTGCACCTGCCAGATAAGCAAGCTTCCTTACTTACCAGGTAAGATTGCTGGAATCTCTCTGTAAAGCAAGGTACCAGGCCCATATTTCCAAGTGGCTTTATTCCCAGAAAGTCAACCTTATTCCTCAAAGGCAGTATTGTCATATCTGAGTCTGTATGTTTCTCTCAAACATGACATTCCAGTCAAAGCTTTGGTAAGATAACAAATGTCCTGTTATAAGAAGAACAGATTCTTATTGAACTTATGCAAATAACTATATTGCCATGAAATAACCATACTCACTCACAAAGAGTTTCCAAATTCTGGAGAGATCAGGTAGGGAGAAAAAGATAAATGTTTCGGTTTTGCTCACAAAGGTACAACTTCACCAAATTGCTAAGTCATAGTTAGCATAAGAGAAAAGAGAAAAAGATTTTCTCAAATCTGAGAAAACAAAACAACACATCAAAACTCAGTACTTCAAACAGAAGTCATAAAAAATTATAATCATTCTCATCAGTTCAGACAGTCCTGTATAATCGGTTGTTGATCTTAATCTTTCACTAGCAGTTTTATGAGGTCATTAGTTTCTCCATTAGATTTCTGCAATTTCTTACCCAGTTCAGTTCTATGATCTGAAAGTTTGTCAGAAACCTGTATTCCAGAGTAAGCGTCAGAGTCCTTTCCCTGAATTCCTCTGAAGATGAAACATGTTTGCAAAAGCAAAAAGCATCAGAGTAAAACAACTGACTGTAAACAACAAAAGACTTAAAAATGGCAATTGATAAAGAAACTTATTATTCCTGTGATATACAACACCTTAAACTAATAATTAGAATTATGACTGATAACCAGGACAGATCAGAATTTTAGGAATGTTATATAATTTTCAAAACACTTATATCAATAACATTTACCCACATAATACCAACTAAGAAAGATTATCATCACTTATCTGACAATGCTTCCAATGTAATTTAACAGACAAAATAAGCCTAATTAGTTTAGAATCTTCCACCTTATAGAAAGAGAGAGCAAATTTTCTCTGTGAAGTCTCAGGGGCCCTCTGAAAATCCTCAGAGAAATTCTCTTCCTTCATTCAGGTCAAATTATTTAGGACTTGAATAATTTTTTTTTTTTTTGAGAGAAAAGCTTGTCAAAAATATCAAAAGGTTTTTAAAACACTTATTTAAACAATGCTCACTGTGAAACAATGCTTAGGTATCAACAGCAAAAAAAAAAACCTTAATAGAGAGACCTCTGTCTTTTTGCACCTAGGAAACATAAACATAGATACAACAAAACATAGATCTTTTGTAAACTTACTCAGAAGGAAAAACCTTTTATAATCTAAGAGTTTAAGAAAATTATCCTTTTAAGAGAGAGAGCCAAATTTTAATTTTTGTACCAGTTTACCTTTTTTTTTTCATATTAAAACCCATTTACTTAATTAGATTCATTTCAATCTTAACCAACTTGACCAGGTACAAAACTCTTTTCAGAATTTCTTTCACAAACCTTCTATAACTCTCTTTTTGCCTTCAGAATTTGTCCCATTCTTTCTTTCTTGCCTTCTAGAACATTAGGACAAATTTATCTTTCTTAACCAACCAAACAAAAATATTTCCATCCTTTATACCTTCTTTACTGAAAACTTACATTTTAACTTTCCTTGAATGCAGAGCTGTTTTCCTTATTAATTTCCAATAGCGTTAATTAGAACTTTTAACCATTAACAGACAAAAGGTAAGCAATTATGAATTGTCTTTTATATCAGTATCCTAAACACTTCATAATTTCTAGGAACACATCACTTTACAGTAAAAGACCCAAAGACTTTTAGCATCTCTGCAATAAAAACCAAAAGCAGATAAACTTAGATGTTTAGCAACGTTTGTCCTATCCAATCCAAAAATTACCCAGATACTCAGATTTTTATCACTTAACTTGGCAGAACTCAAGATTGCTACCAAAAAGAATTTGGAAGCTGTTTTTTCCTCCCCCCCTTTTTTTTTCTTCAGTCTTAGGAATTAGTGATGGGCTAGGTAGTAGTTCCTGGAGAGGGGAGATGATAATCCTTTTCGAGATAAAGGAACTGGGTGGAATCTCCACTGCCTCTAGAGCAGTATTTCCAGTCTTGCAAGGATTTTCTAAGGACAGTTGCTCCTGATTTCCCAGAAACTGGGTTGTAACTCAAATTACATTCCAGGTTGATCTACCTGTCCAACTGCATCACAAAGGCACAGAGAAACCCAAGTTTTTGATTTTACAGAATGTCCAGGTTCTGGTCAGGTCCAGCCTGAACTTAACCTCAACTTGGTGACAACAGAAGAGATGATGAGCAAAACAGACAAAGAAAAGAAGAGAAGAGATCAGACCTCGCCCTCATGGCCTCTTCCAGAGGGTTATCAAGATAAGAGTCACACAACAGTTCCTATGCTGGGCACACAACCCCAGCAGGACAGTTCACAGAATAAATCACAGGTGTCCTACCCTTATAACTGACTCATTAGGTGACTACAATACTCAATGAGTCAACTGTCAAGAGAGGGCACCGCACTTAGGGTTGCTGGGGTGATCAGGTCCAGAAACCCAAAGTTGGGGCTCCCAGGGGTGGAGCCTTTGACTCTTTAAAGATTTCTTTGATTCCTGGTTGCAAAGCTCAAAAGGAGGTAAACATGGCCATTGTAACTCTAAGAGTGATGAAGTCATTTGGGTTAGTTCTATTCAGAAAAACCTTTTGTAAGAACTTACTTTAAGTCAATGGAATAGAGCTCTTTAGAAAAGAAGGAGATGAGCTCTGAGATTCCAAAGGCAGCTGCAGAGGAGATGGAAGGGATAAGCGGGCTGGGACGGTCTCTGGCTTCTTATCCTTTTTTAATTCAGATACAGTCTCTGCCAATTTACGGTTAGTCTCCTGTAAAGAATTCACTTTATCATTATTACGTTTTGAAGCCTCTAAATGCCAATCATAATAAGCCTCCCATTCTTTCGCTTTAGTTTTAGAGCCGCCTCTTTCTACTTGTGCGTGCAAATACAGTAGCTTTGAGATATCGAATGTTCCCCACTTTGGCCACTTAAGTCATTCTTAGTTAGTCCTTCCCATTTTGTTAGATACTTGCAAGCATTGTCTCCATACAGGAAACCAGCTGGAGTTCCACTGGGAGGTTGTCCATCCGGGAGCTGGCCAGCTTTAAAAAGCACGGTTTTCCCATTTTCTTTTTGCTTGTCTGTTTTTTTTTTAAATAAAGTCTGAACAACTTCTAAGGACAGTGTAGTGGGTCAGAAGTGTGCTGCTTGTGAGTGTTACTCCCTATAGAAAGGTCGTAAACACTCTCTTACGTGCCTCGGTTTTTCCTCCGGCAGTCTAAAACCACCGTGGGGCTCGGAGCGTGGGTGACCAGCCCTTATGTCCGAGTCCCCAGACGAGCCTGTAATTAATTACCGTGAATGAGAGTGGAGTTCCCTATGGGACTGCTGCACGTCTTGAGGATTGATCCTCTGACACTCCCGCTGAGGTCCTTAGTCACCTAAGGGCGCCTTTTGGTAAAGGCCGGGAGGAGCAAGTGCCCCTTTTCTTCGGAGCTGAATATGTTCAGTCTCTCATTTCTCTATCAAGCAGTTTGTTCAGACTTTATAAATACAATTCTTTCCAATTTAAAGCCAAATTAAAAGGACAACCAACCCAGCTCACTCCAAGCTCCTCTAAGCTCCTGCAGCTTAGGAATTCTCTCTAGGTTTTTCTCCACCTAGGAACTGTACCAGTACCCCTCAAAACCTCTAGTCTTAAGACTTTACCCAGCTCATATAAACTCTTGGGCCGTCAACTTAAAATAAGGAGGTCCGGGTCACAGGAGAACTCACCAGGGTCACCTGAAGAATGCAGTGATCCGGGGGGCTCAATGGGCCCTTATTGGTACCGAATGCCGGTTCAGTGTAGATTCCAGGTGGCCTCCGGTGGGTTTCTCTGAAATCCTGCCACGACTATGCCAAGAGTCCCTTTGTCATGCAACATATTCACAGGTTTTAGAGATTAGAACATGGACATCTTTGGGGGCCGTTATTTTGTCTACCAGAGAGTGTAAGACAGAGGGAACAGCATTTATCAAAGCCCGGAAATAGAAGGAGTTTGTCTTATTGGAGAAACAGAATGAAGCTACTGTGACCGGAGTGTTGGAGTAAGAGGGGACAATGATGTGAGATTGGCCTGGAGAGAGAAACCAGGGCTGGGTCCCGAAGAAACCTGTTACCTTTGTCAGCTCAGGCTGTCGTAACAAAATACTGTTGACTGGGTGGCTTAAACAACAGACATTTATTTCTCAGCGTTCTGGAGGCTGAGGAGTCTAAGATCAAAGTGCCAGCCATTTTGGTTCCTGGTGAGAGCTCTCTTCCTAGCTTGCAAATGACCATCTTTTTACTGTCCTCACATGGTGGACAGAGAGCAAGAGCAAGAGCAAGCTCTCTGGTCTCTTGTTATAGGGGCACTAATACCACCATGAGGGCCCCAGCCTCATGATCTCACCTAAACCTAATTACCTGCCTGAGGCCCCACCTCCACATGCCAGCACATTCATGGTTATGACTTCAACATAGGAATTTTGGGGAGGGGGCGACACAATTCCAACCACAGCATCAATAAACTATTTCAAAGATTTTGGTCTATGATTATCCTAGCAGAACTTGGAAATATCTCTATTTATCAAGAAAAGATCACCTAAGTGAACTTTCAAGGTGTTTTCTTGCCCTGAGGTACTGTGGAATTAAAAATGTAACAATTAAAATTCACCATAATTCAATCTTAAAAAATGGAGATAATACTAGCACGTGCTACACAGAGTTGATGTGAATTAAAAAACTCAGGGGCTGTCCTGTGGTGCAGCGGTTAAGTGCGCATGTTCCGCTTCAGTGGCCCAGGGTTCGCTGGTTCGGATCCCAGGTGCGGACATGGCACTACTTGACACGCCATACTGTGGTAGGGGTCCCATGTATAAAGTAGAGGAAGATGGACATGGATGTTAGCTCAGGGCCAGTCTTCCTCAGCAAAAAGAGGAGGATTGGCAGTAGTTAGCTTAGGGCTAATCTTCCTCAAAAGAAAAAAAAAGCAACTCATGTAAAGCACTTACAACAGTGTCTGGCACATATGAAGCACTACATAAATATTAGCTACTATTACCTAACTATGCAAAATGAAATCTTCTGGTGTTAAGAAAGGAGAAAGAACTTTATTATAGTTGTCTAACTCTGTGGGATTTTAAATGAAAGGTGAATGAGGTGGGGTAGGTGGGGAATGAGGAAACAACACAACAATTCAGACTGAAAATGAAATGGTAAGCTAAAGAGTAAAAGAAAAAAAAAGAAAAAGTGACTATTTAATTGTATTCCCTGGGGAATCCAGTTCAAAGGGACAAGACAGATTGAGCGCATAACAGAACAAATGAAGCACAGTTTGAAAATCTCTGGGAATTCTGAGATGTGTTCAGCTTCCCTTGATGGAGCTGAAAATTGTAGTGAGCAGGATGCTGGACTCACGGTGTATTATCAAAGGACAGGGAACCACTTATTCAAGCTAAACACTTAGTGCTGTCACGCTGATGTGACAGAGAATGACACTCAAGCACAGATATGGGGCCATTTTAGGCAAGATAAATACTCCACTGTGCTATATTCTGGGTTGGAATCTGCTACGTCATATAGACATTGAAGTTAGTCTGGAATGACAACTTTTCTATGCAACTTGTAGGAAGTACTGTACTATTAACTAGAAGGTAGAGATTAGTCAAAATTATTTGAATTTACGCTGTCTTGGGTTGGGCTTCCCGGAGCAGACACTGAGACAAGGTTTCGAGTGTCATAGCTTGTTTGAGAGATGATCCCAGGAAGCACTGGCAGTGTAGGAGAGAGGAGTGAGACAGGGAAGGGAAAGCAGCCAGCCCGGGGTGAGCTAATGAGCAGATTCCTGCTGTGGGCAGCTTGGGCCCAATTCCACTGGAGACCTCTAGGAGATGGCATAGAAACCTCCTTAGAGCTGACCTCTCACTAGAGGTGAAGAAGCCGGGGTACTTGTACTCCAACTCCCATGTGTCATCGGCTGAGGACTGCTTTAGGGAGGGGAGACCAACATTTTCGGACTAAGCCTGCATGTACAGGATGCAAAGCACCAAGAGGATACGGGCATCTGCTGTATATATTTCAAACTTAACATGCTTGGCCTGCTAAATATATTAAAACGTGCATATCATGACTCAAATTCTCTCTTGCCTACGCAAAGATGTGACTCTAACAATTTTCTTCTTTCTCTTCTGCATCATCAAAATTTCCTCTGATTTGGATTTGCTTTTGCATCATTATAAAACATGCTCTGCCATTATTCCCATGGTGATTCCACTTCTCCCTCTAGTTGATGCCTGATTTCTCTCTTTCCTTTTACGCTAAGCTCATTGAAATTTTTTTTTTTCCTGAGGAAGATTCACCCTGAGCTAACATCTGTGCCAATATCCTCTATTTTTCAGTATGTAGGCTGCCAGTACAGCATGGCCACTAACAGAGTGGTGTAGGTCCATGCCCAAGAACCAAACCTAGGCTGCCAAAGCGGAGCATGATGAACTTACGCACTAGGCCACTGGGGCTGGCCCTGGAAATATTTTTTTGTACTCAATGTCTATAATTATTTTCCTTCTATTATTTCTGGCATCAATTAGAAACACATTTCTTGCCCCAATCACTCTAAAAATGATGTCATTTATCAATAATTTCCCCAATGATCAATTCTCAGTCCTTATTTTACTTGATTTATCAACAATATTTGACACAGTTGTATATTCCCTCCATTTTTGATAAATTTTTTTTTCCACTTGGACATCCCAGTCTCCTGATTTTTCTCCACTGGAATGACTGTTCCTTATGTGTTTCTTTTGCTGAACTTTGGCTGGTTCCTCATCATCTCTCTGACTTCCAAATATTGGAGCCCTACCTATCCCCAGCCCAGTCTCAGTCCTTGGACCCCCTCTCTTTTACATCTACTCTTTGGTGATATCAATTGGTCTAATAACATTAAATATCATCTTTATGCTGATGACTCTCAAACTTATATCTTCAGCCTAGATTTCTCTTCATAACTTCATTCCATCTCAGTGGTTCTTACCTCAGGAAAATTATGCCCCCAAACTCCATCCTGGGGGATATTTAACAGTGACTGGAGACTTTTTGGTTGTCACAACTGGGGGGATGGATGCTACTTGTATCTAGTGGATAGAGTGCCAGGAATGCTACTAAATATCTAACAATGCACAGGACAGCTCCCCACAACAAAGGATTATCTGGCCCAAAATGTCAACACTGCTGAAGTTGAGAAACCCTGCTCCATTCTAATACACAACTGCACATTTAACATGTCCACGTGGATGTCTACTGGACATTTAAAATGTAGCATCTCCAAAACTCAGCTCTGACTGATGTCCCCCCAAACCTGCCCTTTCTGCATCCTTTCCCAGCTCAACTAATGGCACCTTTACCCTTATAGTTGCTCAAGCCAAAAAAGTTGAAATCATCCTTGACAACTTCTTTCCCACCCCAATCCCTCATGACAAATCCATCAGCAAACTGGTGCTCAATCTTGAAATCTCACCTTTACTACTATTACCTAGGTTCAAACCAAGATCATCTGCTGCCTAAATGATTGCCTTCATTTCCTAAGTAGCCTCCTGCTCCCAGCAATGTCCCCTAAAATCTATCCTCAACCTAGCAGCCAGTGATTCCCTTAAAATACATGTCAAGTCGTGCCACCCTTTTGCTCAAAATCTTCCAATGACTTCCTGTGTCACTTAGAGTAAAAGTCAAGGTCCTGTCAAAGACCTAAATGCCGTACTTAATCTGTATCTCCCTTCTATTGACCACCCTCCCATTACTCATAACCTCACTCAACTATACCAGCCTTACCTCTTTGCTCTTTTTTGAGTGTAATAGAAGTGCTCCCACCTCTGGGCTGCTGCACTTGTTTTCCCACAGACTTCTCATGGCTCCTCCTTCACTTCCTTGCAGGTCTCTACTCAGATGTCCTCTCAGGGAAGCCTTCCCTGGCCAATCGATTTAAAATTGCACCCCTCTTCTCATCCAATGCACCTTGTTCTCTTTCCTTCTATGACTTTTTTTCTGCACTGTATTGATCAGTTTCCAACATATTTTACTTATTTTTATCATTTACTCTCTGTCTGCTTCTTGTAGAATGTCAGTTTGATGGGGTCAGGTGGTTTGTTTCCACTGCTATATCCACAGTTCCTAGAACAGTGCCTGATATGAAGTAAGCTTTCAACAAATATTTGTTGAATAAATGAATTAATGAAAAAAGAAAATACAGCTTTCTTTGTTTTCTGTAACTGACATAATTTTACTTTTTTGCCCCTATGCTTAGTCATGGCAGGGAAAATGAAGAACAATGTAAATATGCTACTTAGAAGTGAGTTATGCTTGTCGGCAAGATGTAGAACAGCAAGTCTTATGTACTGCTTGTAAGAGCATAAAATGGTAGAACCACTTTGGAAAAGAACTAGGCATTATTTGGTAAAAGGCAAAAAATTAACGTCCTACAATCCAGCAATTCCACTCTTAGTTGTACATCCTGGAGTTGAGAAATTCCTGCTTCTGTGTAAAGCAACATTGTTCATAACAAAAACTGGAGATAATCTAAATATACATAGAGAGGAGAGTGGATAACTAAGCTCAGGTACAAAAAAACATGAATTACAGCTACATACAGTAACATAGGTGGATCTCAAAATAATACTGAGAAACAAAAGCAAGTTGCAGAGGAATACATATACACATCCGTATATACACAAACACACACACACAGCTCAAAGACATGTAAAACCAAACACTAGACTGTTAGATGTACATATACAGTTGGTGACTGATAACAAAAGGGCAATGGAATGGCAAACACAAAACACAGGATACTGGTTACCTGGTTGGGGAGGCAAAAATATAGCCTTTTAGATGTACACCCAGGGAATTAGCATCAAAGGTTTTTGTCATATTCAGTTTTTTGAGCTGGGTGGTGGGTATGCAGGCACTCATGATACTATAATTTTTTAAAACTATACACATACTTTATATTGAGCCATGTGCGAGTATTCTGTGTGATGATATTATTGTAATGATATTAATTGCTCTGGAATTAAAAGCAAAAGAGTCTTCCATGTATGACCATTATATACTATATCCTTCTGATTCAGAAAAAAGTCAACTGGAGCAAGGTTTTAAACAACTAAAATGGTAAATACCAGTATCACGACATACTTATTCATGTCTTTGTTGTTACTGCCTTTGTAGCTATCATGTAATATGGAAATAAATATGGGAAAGGCTATTAAAAAGGAAAGGCAATGATAAAAAGGATTTTTTTAAAAGTTGGTATGTGGATGGTTTATGAGTCAAAGGTTTTGGAGAAAAAAATGGCACTGTATTATCTATTATTGTGTAACAAATTCTCAAAAACTTAGCAGCTTAAAGCAACATGCATTTAATATCTCAGTTTCTGTGGATCAGGAATCTGGGCATGGCTTAGATCATCTGCTTAGGATCCCACAGGGCTGCAATCAAGGTGTTGACTGGGCTGTGTTTTTATCTAGGGCTCAACTGGGGAAGAATTGCTTTCAAGCTCACTCACATTGTTGACAACATTAATTTCCTTGTGGCTGTGGAGCTGAGGTCCAGCTTTTTGCTGGCTGTTGGTGGGAAGTTGCATTCTACTCCTAGAGGTTGTCTCCAGCTCCTTGTCAGGTGGCTACTTCTCCTATATGGCTGCTTACTTCATCAAGGCACCAAGCAGAGTCTCTAGATTGTATCTGTTAGCAAAACAGAGTTTTATACAACATGATGTAATCATGGGAGTGACGTCTCGTTGCCTTCACCACATTCTATTAGCTAGTAGCAAATCACAGGTCCCGCCTACGTTCAAGTGGAGGGGATTACACAAAGACATGAATACCAGGAGGTAGAGATCGTGGAGGGGCAGCTTCGTGTCTGTCCACCACAGGCACACACTAAAAAAGATGATTGATCAGAGTGTTATGAAGAGCCTGTTTATAAAGGTATGGGCAAGATTAAGAGAAAGCAACAGGGACACTGGAACATGCCAGGGCTAGAGCAACAGCCTCAGGGGGAGGGGGAGGGGCTGGAAAGTGAATCCTATGATTGCAGGAGAAGGGTGGCTGCCCAACAGGAGATGCAGCTCTGATAAGGAAACAATGCTACTGCCAACTTGAAGCAGGGAAGTCAGGGGCATTGTCCAAGTAGCAGCTTTCGAAGTGGTCTGGCAACTCCTTGGTGTCTTCAAGACCTTTCATAACTACTTTCACAAAATATTGATATATCATTGGCTTTGTTTACTCTAGTTTTTTCATGAGCGTACAGTGGAGTTTTTCAGGGACTATATGGTATAATATTGCAACAGATTGAATGCAGAAGAAGATATGAAACTCCAACTGTCTTATATTAAGCCAGATATTAAGGAGATTTGCAAAAATGTAAAACAATGCCAATTTTTCATGAATTATTACTTGTTTGGGAAAATAAATTTTTCATAAAAACATGCTATTATGTTAACATACAATGGATTTACTCTTGTTTTTGAAATAAATTAATAAATTAATGTAAAATGTTTCAGTTTTAATATCTAATGTGGTAAAATGAGTAGACATAATTTTTGTTTTAATTTATAATATCAATAGATATAATTTTTATTTGTCAATATTAATCTATATCTATAACATATAATAATATCTATGTCAATAGATATAATTTTTTCAGTTTTAATTTCTAATATGATGAAATCAATAGATACAATTTTTGTTTTAATTTCTAGTATCAATAGATATAGTTTTTATCTTTTAAGAGTATAAATGGGTCCTGAGACCAGAAAGTTTGAGGCCTGCTGTCATAATCTCATCTTCGACTTTTTTGTCTCCTGTAGGTGGTTCCCATTGGCTGAACAGAAGTGGAAGCCAGAGGAGGAGATGATCTGGTTGATGTGTCCATAAAAGTTAGCTTCCTGCAGCACAGAGCAGGTCAGATGAGGTTAGAGAGTGGATGTCGAGGGGTAAACAGAGAACATTTAACAGAGATGATCTTTGTGCTGTATTGGGTTTAATCTATTATCTTCAAAATTCCTAAGAGACTATATACTACTGAGTAATTCCATTTATTTCCTCCTGTCTGTGGGATTACATAGTAAGACTGATCAAAGAAATGAGTGCCAGGCCTCAATTTTGGTCGTTCAGTCTTGTCATTAATGTTTAATAAGACTCATAGATTGCATAGAGAAGGGGGTAATTTTCACAAAGTTCAGAAACATAACAGGTAAATCTGTCAGTTTTTATCCAGCAGATTGTAGGAGCACACCAGTTTCCAGTCCATGGAATTCCAGTGGAATCTGTCATGTATCTGAACTACTTTGTATCCTTGACAGATCTCTCCCCATCAACTGGTGAGGCCCATAAGCACCCCGGAAAAGGGTCTCTGAGCCTAACTCCAAATACTGAGAGTCTCCCTGGACCTTTCCTCCTATCTGCTTGAAGCTTAACTGTCCATTTGGCTCAGTCATGAGTTTCCTTTTGGATCTTTGCATGTTGAATAACCCCATCCTTATCTCTCTACATGCTTCCTACAACTAGTCTCTGAGTTAACTCCACTCCATTCTAGTGCTCATTCCAGAGTCTCAGAACTGTAGTTCCTGGAAATGAAGGCTTGTTCAGAGCCCCACAGCTCTGTCTGCTTGGTATGAGCACGTAGATGATGTGGAAGAGTTATCACCAGGCTTTGCCACTGCCTGCAGAAAAGACCCTTCAAGACCATTTGACTTTTGTTCTTCTTAGTCCATGGTCCCCAAGAAAACTCCTGATGGGTTTTATAAGTCCCTTGAGGTTGAGAAAGGTGACATACGGATTTTGACCATAAATAACCAATTGATCTACTGATATATATTTCTGTCTTTTCTGAGATAAAGTTAAGTCAATTTCCAGGGCCTAATTAGTTCTGTGAAAAACAATAAAGCAGAATTTCTGATATATACCACTGATTAGATTCCAGTACTCTCTAAGCATTACGCTGCCAACTTTCCTACCTCGCTCATTAAGAATTGCACATTTCTGGGGGCTTATCTTAGTTTTTAGCTTGCTGCCTTCAAGTCTCCCATTTTCTACCTTATTGACTTTGATGATGTGATATTCTGTTCTTTGCATCTTAGAAGACAGGGATGTTCAGGTAGCATAAATGACTGTTATGTCATGAACCAAAGAGGATGCTGTGGTCAAAAAAATCCAAATCACACCTCCTACGATTTTAGCATTGGAATTCTGCATTCAGAATTAGAAGGCAACTGGAACTTCATAGGAAAAAACATAAAGCAGGGCCAGCCCAGTGGCATAGTGGTTAAGTTTGTGTGCTCCACATTTCAGCGTGCTGGGGTTTACAGCTTTGGATCCTGGGTGAGGACCTATATACCACTCATCAAGCCATACTGTGGTCACATCCCATATAGAAGAACTAGAAGGACTTACAACTATGATATACAATTATATACTAGGGCCTTGGGGAGAAAAAAATAAAAGAGGAAGATTGGAAAGAGACTTTAGCTCAGGCCAAAAAAAGCTAAAAAGGAAAAAAACCATAAAGCAGAGTCTGTGGAAGGATTGGCTTTCTGTGATGATGTCTCAGATAGTTGAAGATAGTGCTTTGTAGGTACATCTCTCAGATGTCACTTGGGGCCAGAGGATGGGGATCAGGGTTTTCAACACAGTTCTCTGTCAATGAGAATTTGCTCACACCAACCAAGCATTGACTCAAGAAGGCTTTTTTTTGTTATTTGTAGGCTTCTGTGGTCATTGGCCTCTAGATTTTCCCACGATCTTCATATCCTCTCTTGATCATTTTTATCTTGTGTCTTTCATTCTATGAATCTTAGTATCTGAATCTGGCCCTGCTTAGACTCTGCTTTTGCCCAAAAAACTTGGTTCTCATGTCTCATCAAAGCTCTTCTGTTTTTTGACTCTTTTTTTTTTTTGCCATCTTGTAATGATTTATTATTTAGACCTTGGTACTCATGACTCATGGTTAACTGGCTCCATTATAAGGTAACAGTAGAAAAGTAGTTTCTGCAAACAAACTTATAGTGACAAATCTAGCTTCTAGCCCAGTATTCCAGTATCTAGCATGTAATAGGTATTCCACAAATATTTGTTGAATGAGTGAGTAAATAAATGAATCAAAAATAGTCATTGTGCTTCCATAGTATGCACAAAAACACACATTTAACAATAATCATACATTTTTGTAACATAATTATCAGCCATATTACCTTCAAAAGAGAGCATAAATGTGTATATGTGGATATTTTTGATACTTTTGAAAATAAAGCAAATCATATGCAAAGCAGCACAATAGGTAACACAGCCATCTGCAAGTGAGTGCAAAAAAAAAAGGTGTTACCAGATTTTATGTACAAATGATAAACAGTAAAACATTTTAAGTAAATCTCTGAGAGTCATAAATAGTAAAACATAATCTACATTTAAATTGTATAAGTAACACTGCACTTTACATTTAAGAGAGATCACTCACCACTCAGGAGTGGGTACCTGCCATCTTCAAGATTCAGTTTTTATGGCGTAAATTCCAAGAAGAGAAACAAGCATGTTTTACATTTTGACTCTCTTCTCCTCTTAGTTACAAAGTGATTTCTCCTATAGGGATGGAGAGGAGTCAAGACTTCCCTTCTTCCAAGTTTTGCTGCAATTAGGCTACAGCAAGTGGATATCTGGGTGGCTATCATCCTTTTGTTGCCCATGACAAATATCATAGTATTTTTTTTCCTATTGAGCATGGATTTACTAACACAGATTTCCTGGTAGAGTTTTGTTTGAACTTACCTGATATTCCCAACTTAGGTCATTCCTTACCTGAGGAAAAAAATCATTTGCCAAGTACCAGTCTCCATCTCATGAGATATTTTTTATAAAAGGGACTTTTCTAGAGAGCCTTTTCACCAAATATTCCCAAGTTGACAGGGTTCTGCTGAGGCCTTCCAAAGAATATTCTTTCTTTAGGGGTAGCTTAGACGCTGATATTGTCTAAGTCAGAACTCATTCTTGGCTTCTTGGAGGCCTAGAGTGGAGATAGCCACATGTTGTGTGAAAGAGCAGCGGAAATAGTATTCAGCTGCCTTGACAGAGTTTTATCTGGGCCCTTACATGTGTCTACCTTCCCTCTTCTTATTCCACAATGCACTCAGGCTCTAACTTGTTAATGATGCTCTCGGATGCAAGCTTCCCAAGGGCCATGTCAGTTTTGCTCATCACTGAATGCTTAATTCCTAGAAGTGCCTGGGATAGAGTATGGGCTCAATAAATGATAGTTTAAGGAAGGGGAGAAGAGAAGTTGGCAGATTATCCACTCTTGGTGCTCCACTTCTCCCATCTTTGTTTACCATGATTACTTGGTAAATATAATTCTATATTTCCTCCCCCTGCCCTTGAATTATTTCTCCTGATGTCTGTTTGACTCCTTTTGGCTCTTGATTTTTGCTTCGGTGGCTATATCCAGTCTCTTGACATTCTAAGGATAGTGGGTTTTGTTTTCTCTAGTCGTAAAAGGTTATTAATTGGTTGCTTTCTGCCTGTAGTAACAAATATCCCTGACTCAACTACTTTAAACAACAGGAATTATTTCACACAACAAGAATTCCAAAGGCAGAGCAGCTCCACGTCTAATATAATTAGGGCTTTGACTCTGCTTTTTGGGGGTTCTCATGGCTCTGCCCTCCTCTGTGTTGGCTCTGTCCTTCCTGTCATTGTTGCACGATGACTATACCAGTTCCAGCATCACATCTAGACACGACAAAATCCAGAGGCTGAAAATGCATTGACTTTTCCTACAACTTAAAGTGTCCTGGCTGATTTTCCTTCAAGCCTTATTGGTCATAACTGAGCCAACTGCTCATGTTAGAAGAACAGGAACACCACAATGGGATGGGATCCCTTCCCTGGGGGAGGATGAACCAGCCCCCCTTGAAGCCTCTGATACTAGAAAGGAGAGTGAGAACTTCAGGAAAATTGAAGTCATGTTAGCAAGGAAGAATGGAATAACTATTGGAAAGATAATGCTCTTAGTTTAGATCTCAGAAGCAGATCCTTAAAAAATGTGTAAGTAGTTTAGTTAGGAGATGAAACCAGGATCATTAGGGAAGTAGGGAAGTGAGAGGAGGAAGGGAAGGTAGCTAATAAGGGTGCATTGTAAATCACGTTCCAAGAATAGGCAACTGAAGATTAATCTAGCTGGGGAATGCTGGGAGTCAGTGTAGGTATTTCTCGGTCATCCCAAAGAAGTTGTGAGGAACCTGGAGCATTCGTCTGCCAACTCCCATCTGCCATTGGCTAAGGGTTCCTCCCAGTGGTTCTAACCCCCCAGCACTTCCAGCCTGCGCCCCATGCAGGACTAAAGAAAGCCCTGTGGCAGAGAGTCACAGGTGATTTTGGCAGGACAAGTGCCTACAGGATATGGGCAGAGCAGTGACAACATCTGCTACGGCAAACAGCAGGCTTTGCTACTAACCGAACTGTTTAAATTTGTAATTTCATCTTCAGACTTTCAGAGCAACAATGCCATCCCCAAGACTAATTTAAAATAAATGTAATCTTCATCATACCATGTGCCTTATAAACACGAACAGTTGTTCCAACTGAGCAGCAGAGATTTTCGGAATGAATTCCATGTTCTTGATTACCCTTGGGACTCAGATGTCAACTCTGAGAACAAGTGGTGGCAGGGGTGGTCCTCTGGGGATGTCTGCATCAGATTCTTTTCCATTTTTAATCCCTTTTTACAATGCTGTATATTTTTTTAACAAGGCATAATATTTCAAAGGAAATATCTTTTTAAACAGGAATGACTTAAGTAGCTCTAATATCTTTTTAAAAAGAGTCACACTTTTAAATTAAGACTTTATTTTTTTAGAGCAGTTTAAAGTTCACAGCAAAATTTAGGGGAAAGTACAGAGATTTCCCATATACCTCTGACCCCACACGTGAATAGACTCCCTCATTATCAACATCCGCCTCCCCCTCAGAGTTGTACATTTGTTACAATTAATGACCTACATTGACACGTAATAGTCACCCAAAGTTCATAGTTTACAGTATGGTTCACTTTTGGTGTTGTAGATTCTATGGGTTTGGGCAAATGTATAATAAAGACATGTATCCGTCATTAGAATACCACACAGAGTATTTTCACCACCCTAAAAACCCTCTGTTCATTTTTCTGCCCCAACCTCCTCCAACCCCTGGCAACCACTGATCTCTTTTCTGTCTCCATAGTTTTGCCTTTTCCAGATTGTCATATAGTTGGAATCATACAGTATATATTCTTTCCAGATTGGCTTCTTTCATTAGTAATAAGTATTTATAGTTCCTTTATGTCTGTTTATGGCTTGATAGCTCATTTCATTTTATTGCTGAACAATATTCCATTGTCTAGACGTACCATGGTTTATTTATCCTTTCACCCACTGAAGGACATCTTGGTTGCTTCCACGTCTTGGCAATTATGAATTAAACTGCTATAAACATTCATGTTCTGGTTTTTGTGTGGATACGTTTTCAACTTTGGGTAAATACCAAGGAGCGTGATTGTTTGATTGTATGAAAAGGGTATGCTTAGTTTTCTAAGAAATTATCAAATTGTCTTCCAAAGTGGGTGTACCATTTTGCATTCCCACCAGCAGTGAATGAGAGTTCCTGTTGCTCCACATCCTCGCCCGCATCTGGTTTTATCAGTGTTCCAGATTTTGGCCATTCTAATAAGCATGTAATGGTATCCCATTGTTTTAATTTGCTTCTCCCTGATGAGGTAGGATGTAGAGCCTCTTTTCATATGCTTATTTATTTATTTTTTTTGAGGAAGATTAATAACATCTGCTACCAATCCTCCTCTTTTTCCTGAGGAAGACTGGCCCTGAGCTAACATCTGTGCACATCTTCCTCTACTTTATATGTGGGACGCCTGCCACAGCATGGCTTGACAAGCAGCATGTAGGTGCACACACAGGATCTGAACCAGCAAACCCTGGGCCGCTGAAGCAGAGTGTGCGAACTTAACCACTGCGCCACTGGGCTGGGCCCTGTTTTGAATTAATTTTTATGAAAGGTGTAAGATCTGTGTCTAGATTCACTTTTTTGTTTTTTACATGTGGATGTCCAGTTATTCTAGCACCATTTGTTGAAAAGACTATCTTTGCTCCATTGTATTGCTTTGTTCCTTTGCCAAAGATCAGTTCACTATATTTATGTGAGTCTATTTCTGGGCTCTCTATTCTGTTCCGTTGATCTATTTATCTACTCTTTCATCAATATCACACTGTCTTGATTATTGTAGCTTTAGAGTAAGTCTTGAAGTTGGGTAGAGTCTGTCCTCCAACTTTGTTTTCCTTCAATATCATGTTGGATATTCTGGGTCTTTTGCCTCTCCATATAAACTTTAGAATTAGTTTGTAACATTCACAAAATAAATGAGTGGTATTTTGACTGGGATTGTGTTGAATCTGTAGATCAAGTTGGCAAGAACTGGCACCTTGACAATATTGAGTCTTCGTATTCATGAACGGGGACTATCTCTCCACTCATTTAGTTCTCCTTTGATTTCATTCATCAGGGTTTTGTAGTTTTCCTTATATAGGTATTGTGCATATTTTGTTAGATTTATAACTATTTCATTTTGGGAGGTGCTAATGTAAATTGCATTGTGTTTTAAACTTCAAATTCCACTTGTTCATTGCTCTTATATGGGAAAGTGATTGACTTTTGTATATTAACCTTGTATCCTACAATCTTGCTATAGTCACTTAGTTCCAAGAGTTTTTTTGGCTTCTTTTGCTTCCTTTGGATTTTCTACATAGATGATCATGTCATCTACAAACAGACAGTTTTATTTCTTCCTTCCCAATCTGTATACCTTTTATTATCTCAGTGCATTAGCTGGAACTTCTAGCATAATGTTGGAAAGGAGTGGTGAGAGGGGACATCCATGTCTTGTTACTGATCTTAGTGGGAAAACTTCAAAAATTTCACCATTAAGTATGATGTTAGCTATAGACTTTTTATAGATATTCTTTGTTAAGTTGAGAAAGTTCCCATTTCAAATCTTTTTAAACTAGAAAAGTTCAAATAGAATCTTTGGGGGTGGGGCATAAATAAATTTAAAATAAAAATGATTCATTTCAGTATTGTTATTGGTTGAATCATGTCTCCCCAAAATTCATTTGTTCAAAGTCCTAACCCCTAGTACCTCAGAATTTGACCTTATTTGGAAATAGGATCATTGCAGATGTGATTTGTAAAGGTACGATGAAGTCATTGGAGTAAGGTGGGCACCATACTCCAAGGGTGTCCTTTATAAAAAGAATGCCATGTGCGGAGGTAGACATTCACACAATCTACCTCTGTAGAGAAAGCCATGTGAACATGAAGACAAAAGACCAGGGAGATGCATCTAGAAGCCAAGGAATGCCCCACATTGTCAGAAAACTACTAGGAGTAAGAGAAAGGCATAAAACAAGTGCTCTCTCACGGCCTTCAGAAGGAACGAACTCTGCTAATACCTTGACTTGGACTTCTGGCCTCCAGCACCGTGAGACAAACTTCTGCTGTTTAGGCCTCTCAGTTTGTGCTGCTTTGTTACGGCAGCTCTAGAAAACTAGTATAAGGTCTGTGGTATCTTGACGATGACTTCCTTTGCGAGCTGCTGTAATTACTACTCAAGATTCCTGAGAAGGGTTGTCCTTTTAGATATTGATGAGTGTTTGTGGTCCTAGTCTTTTAGCACCAGTGGTAAATCACAAAGATTTGGGTTACCTTATCCTAGTGGAGGAATGAAGGAGACAATGTGACTGTATATTTCAGGGACAGTCAGACTTGTCCCAATTTTTCAGGACAAAAATCACTACAGGAAAAGCATTTCTGTGGTGATTGCTGGGACCTTCCATGATCTTCTTCTTTCCTTATTATGAAACTGTATATGGCTTTCCTTTTGTGTGTCTGATAGTAACTTGTAACCTACCCATTTGCTTAGTGAGGCCAGTTAGACCAGAGGTAGAGAAGGGGAGCGAGCAACAGAGGGAGAAAGACGTTAAGTGACCTTGCCAAGAAAGTTGGAATATTGAGGGTGGGGCTTGGAGGAATTACACTTCTGTGATTGGCAGCTCAGTTTCTGTTTTAAAAGACGCCCACCAACAGTTTTGCAAAAATAGTTTTAGAGCCTCCCCAATAAATGTTTGTAAAATTTCAAGTCCGTATCAATATGTGCATTACTCTGGGGAGAGAATGTGTTGTTTTCAACAGAGGTTCAAGGTAAACTGGAAAAAGCGATGTTGAGAATAATTTGAAAATCATTTTGTCAAGTAGGATTGACATTTTGAAATGGCATTAAGGAATCTTTATTGCTTAATTTCTTTTTATAATATTGAGATACTATGCACCATGCAGTGCTTTACATGCCTTATTTTTAACACTTTAAAGGCAGCCAAGTGATTATTTTATTTTGTAGATGGCAAATTGAAGGTTCAGAGAGGTTAAGTAATTTGCCTAAGGTCACAAAGCTCATAAAGGATGGAGACTCATATCTGGCTCCGTCTTGCTCCAGAGACTGTTCTTTTTATTCTAAGCCTCCTGCCTCTTTATCCGGTGGTAGTCTTCTCTTTAAAAACTGACTTTATTTCAGTTTCACTAAAGCCAGCTGTAAGCATCAACTATTGTAGGAGACAATCTTACGTGATATAGGAGTATAGACAAAGTAAGTTCTAAGATTCTTTCCCGATTCCAAGATTCTGGTGTCCTGTGAGAAATCCAAGAAGTTCTTCAGGTATCAGGGCCTCAAACAGAATGAATGGAAGTGTGAGTTCTCCTCAGCAGGCTCTCGGCCTCATTCTTCCCCCTTCCAGAACTTCTTCAAACTGCAGACAGAGCAACTTTTCTAAAGCATCAATCAGATCATGTCATTCCCTTCCTTAGAAGGTCCCAGTGACTTTCAGCTGATCTGCAAAATCTAAGCCCCTTGCCGTGCTTTATAAGCTTTAGAGGCTGAGGGGGCATTATTAATAGTTAAACTGGGCTAAAGAATGGTAACCGGGGCTATCTTGGCCCAAACTGGAGGTTTGTCTCTGGGCTTTGAACGCACACCTGCTCGTTTCTGCCTCAAGGTGTCTGCTGTCCTTCTGCTTGGAATCCTTTCCCCAGAACTTCACATGCCTCCTCCTTTTTCATTGCTCACACCTCAATTCAAATATTTCCTCCGTAAGGTCGGTCATACTTGACCACCAGAGTTAAGGCGTCCCTCATCCCTCCACTCATTCTCTTCCATAGTCCCTATCTTATTGTTTTCCTAGCACTTGGCAGGTATTTATTTGTATTTATTCTTTTATGGGTTTATTGTCTGAATCCTTCTATTATCAGATAAGATCTTTGAAGGCAGGGACTTTCTCTTGTTCACTGCATAGCACATAGCCATTTCTCAAAATATTAATGTTGGCTAGCTAGCTGCTGTTAAAAAAATGATGGCAGGGGCTGGCCCCGTGGCTGAGTGGTTAAGTTCGCGTGCTCCGCTGCAGGCGGCCCAGTGTTTCGTTGGTTCAAATCCTGGGCGCAGACATGGCACTGCTCATCAAACCACGCTGAGGCAGCGTCCCACATGTCACAACTAGAAGGACCCACAAGGAAGAATATACAACTATGTACCGGGGGTCTTTGGGGAGAAAAAGGAAAAAAATGAAATCTTTAAAAAAAAAAATGATGGCAATTAAAATAAATTTCATGTCTGTAAGAATAGAAATGCTTTTGTGTAGAACATAAACATTTGGCCTATGTCCACGTCTCCACCCTCACTAACCACCCCATCCCCTGCTATCTCTGACCTTCTTAGATTCTCACGTCCCTACTTATGGGACTCCCTTCCTTCTGTGTATTATTCCTTCTCCTTGTCCCGGGCCTGCACCTCCACTGGAATTTCCTCACTTCTCTAGACCATGGGCCTCGTGGTATCCTATATTTCTAGTATCCCACCACTTATCACACTTTATAATCTTTACCTGGTTAATTCTTTCTTTTCTGCCCCATTCTTCTGATGGATTATCAGCTCCACCAGGAAGGGGCCATGTCCTTCTTGTTGACTTCTGTATTCGGAAACCTAGGATGCTACCATCACGTTGTACTTGCTTAGTGAATGAATGAATACGCAGATCTCTGAATATATTTGCTTTACTCTGGCACTCTCTTGGATTTTTACATCTTTGCCTTTATCCTAAAAATATAGCAGTTCCACACACCAGGCATCAGCACAGGATTTATCACCACCTCCTGATTCATTCTCAATTTCTAGATGTTAGAATATCCTGCTGTCCACAGCATCAGCGCTAAGCTAAAAATCTTCAGCCTCTTATTAGCTCTCAACATCTAATGAGTCACCACATGTGGTACTTGTTTAAAATTGTCTTGCTTTTTTCCAGTGCGTGGTGCCAGATATCTGCTCCCTTCTCCCTTTAACAGAAAGTCTCCTTATTGCCGTCATTATGGTCAAAATTGGTGAATACACCTGCTGTCAGATTTTAGTGGATCTCATGGTGTGCAATCAGCTGTTGTTTGAGCTCTCTAATTTCAGTATTAGAATATTGGTAGATCAGCTTCTGCCTGGCACAGAGAATTCTTACGGCACAGAGAGACTAATATGTGGTTCTAGAAGCAAGCTAGAAGCCCCGACTACCTCTGAATTAGTGTGATTCCTAAATCAAGATCATGGACATAAATGTATGCTTAACCTCAGCTAGCTGTACCCTAAATGATAATGGGAAATGGGTGTTAAATAGCAAAAACTTTTAGTTATCACTTTATCTTATTTGTATTAAGGATAGGGCTTTTAATTCATTAAGGATGTTTGTGTATACACGGAGACCATCTATCATTATTCCTGTGGAGAAGTAGTATGATAGGAGCCCTGGACCAGGATTGTGTGAGGTCAAATCTTTGCTCCCACAATACTTGATATGTGACCTATGGTAAGTGTCAGTTTCCTTGATTGTAAAATGTAGATTATAGTAGTAGACAATTTAAAGGGCTGTTGTGCATGCGATGTGCTTAATACAGGCTTGACACGGACAATGCACTATATCATCGTCGTCATCATCATCATCATCATTATTCCATTTTGGTTACTAACCAGTCAACAAAAGCAGAGAAATCAAAAGTCCATCTGGCAGATTTTTTTGTGTGTGGCAAAACAAATTAAATTTTAATTACTACCAAAATCATACTTGCAGTTTGCCTAGGATAAGTCACGTTCAGAAGAAGAAGAAATGATGAAAGTAAATCTTCATGCTCGAAAGCTGTTTAAAAAGTCATGACAATAAATAGTCCTGCCATAACTCATGTCCCTATACTATTCGGCTTACGAGTCACCTTCCTTCAGCGCATTGTTTTGGCAGACCACAATCAACAGGTGGTTTATTGCAACTATTTATAGGTCTGTACAATGAGCTACAGAAGATTTCTGCATACTGTTTCTTTTCAAAAAACTACAGAAGTAATGCGTGCTAGTTGTAACAAAGTTAAAGAATACAAAAGAGGATCAGCTCTGCTGCCGAGTGGTTGTTTGCATGCTCCGCTTGGGCAGCCCAGGGTTTTGCTGGTTCGGATCCTGGGCGCAGAGATGGCACCGCTTCTCAGGCCATGTTGAGGCAGCATCCCACATGCCACAACTAGAAGGACCCACAACTAAAATATACATCTATGTACTGGGGGAATTTAGGGAGAAACAGCAATAAGAAAATAAAAGAAGATTGGCAACAGATGTTAGCTCAGGTGCCAATCTTTAAAAAAACACACACACACACACAAAAGAGAAAATAAAAATTGTAGCCCAAACCAAACAACAAAAACTTAGAAAAAACCTTTTCCATTCCAATTCTAATTCCCAGTAATTACCACTGACACCAGTTTGGAGTATATTGGAATATATCCTTTTAGAGATCTCTCTCTCTGTCTCTCTATCCACCTATCTGTGTGTGTGTATGTGTATATATACATAAACAAATATACAAACATATATATACATACACACATATATACATAAATATCTATGTATAGTATATACATGTAGTTTAAAAATTTTTTTAATAAAAACAAAAGTGATCAGACTAAGAATACTATTTTATGACTTTTTTTCTCTTAAAAATACATCCTGAACAGTTTCCTGTCTATAAAGAAATATAAAAATGATTCATTTCTTTTTCAAAATGGCTATGTCATTTTCTTTTCTTTTCTTTTTTGAGGAAGATTAGCCCTGAGCTAACTACTTCCAATCCTCCTCTTTTTGCTGAGGAAGACTGGCCCTGAGCTGACATCCATGCCCATCTTCCTCTACTTTATATGTGGGACGCCTACCACAGCATGGCTTGCCAAGCAGTGCCGTTTCCGCATCTGGGATCTGAACTGGCGAACCCCAGGCTGCCCAAGAGGAATGTGCGAACTTAACTGCTGCACCGCCAGACTGATCCCTAGCTATGTCATTTTCTGTTGCATGTTCAGGAGACTGTTACACTGTCTCCTTTAAGGACCACCTCTTCTGGTATCCATGCCTTTGTGTAGTTCCCTCCCATACTGATACTGGACTTGGCCATGCTCTACGAATGAGACAGTGGAAACAGATTCCACAACAGGGCTTGTCTTCCTGGAATGCTGTCTCTTGAAAACCATTTTCCATGTAAGAAATCTGACTACTGTGAGCCATCATGCTGTGTGGAGGCCCAGGCTAGCCATGTGGAGAGAGAGAGGCTGTGTGATGAGCATGGAGGCACCAGACCTGAGTGAAGACTTTTGGAACTTTCAGCCTGGACCAGCCACCAGCTCTTGTAGCATGTGATTGGCCACAGTCAATATCACACAGATCAGCAGAACTGCCTGTATTCCTTCCCCGCAGGATTGTGAGAAATAATAAATTGTGTTGGGGTTGCCCAATGGCACAGTGGTTAAGTTCACACGTTCCACTTTGGTGGCCTGGGTTCACTGGTTTGGGTCCAGGATGTGGACATGGTACTACTTGGCAAGCCATGCTGTGGTAGGCATCCCACGTGTAAAGTAGAGGAGGTTGGGCATGGATGTTCACTCAGGGCCAGTCTTCCACAGCAAAAAGAGGAGGATTGGCAGCAGATGTTAGCTCAGGGCTAATCTTCCCCTCCTCCCCCCCCCAAAATGGTGTTGTGTCAAGCCAGAAGTTTTGGAGTGGTTTGTTATACTGTAATAGATGACCAAAATATACGGATATACTATATTTTTCTAGTGTCCTTTTAATAACTATATAGATTAGTACTGATTTTTTTTTTCATTTTAAACAAGGTTTAATAATCATTCTTTTATAGATGTGTTTGTATACTCAAGCCAGTATTTCTACAAGGTAGATTTCTGGTGAGACTGCTGGATCATACAGTGTGTGGATTTAACATATTGATACTGCCATATGTCCTTTCCTAGAGGCTATATTGATTTACACTTTCACCAATGTGAATTACATTGCCTATTTCTCTATATCCTTGCTAATACTCTCTTGTGAAGCTTCTAAACACTTGCCACTATGTTTCATTGTTATTTTATTGAGTATTTCTTTATTAATGTGATTAAACATCTTTATATGAGTTTAACATCTACTTTTATCTCCTCCGGGACCATGTATAATTGGATCCTTTGCTTTTTTTCACTATTGATTTAGAAGAACCATTTATTTATGAAGGATACTAGCCCTTTGACTGAGGTAAGTGTTCAAAATATTTTCTCCCAACCTATTGATTCAAATTACATACCTTTGTGTAAGGTATCTTTCAGTTTACAAAGTAACGAAATTGTAGGTAGTCAGGTCTTACAAATTTTCCTTCATGGTTTCTGAATTTCTTGGCAAACTTCATAATGATCTTCCCCACAGTAAGATTATAAAACTATTTTATTACATCATCTTCTATGACATTTACAGTTAAAAATAGATTTAAATATTTATTTACCTGGAATTTGTTTTTGTGGATGGTGTGAGGTAAGGATATAATATATATATTTTCCACGTAGAGAGCCAATTGTCCCCAAAGTAGCTATTGAATAATTTGCCTTTTCCCTGCTGATTTAAATGCCATTAAGTTCCTGAACATAACCTGGGGGTGTTTCTGGACACTATTTTTTCCATTGATGGCTTTTTCTATTCATATAGTAGAATAGTTCTTAAAATTATCGTGAGTTTTTCTTAATAGCATAGTGAAGTTAGCTAACTGTTCAGCCCACTCAAAAATTTTAACTGAGTAAATTCTATTCGTTAAAGAGTAGGTACATATGTCCCTATCTCATTTATTGTAAAAAGGGCAATATGCAAATTATATTTCATTTTGGAACCACCAAAAGGGGAAGCTCTAACAGCAAAACAATTAATATCTGAAATCAACAGTAAATGTTAAGGTTAACCTGAGAAAGTATGTTTGCGATGCCATACAAAATAGTCTTAAATTTTATATTCTGAAGACTCAATTCCATCTCTCCCTTCTTTCCCATACTTCTCAGCTATATAAAAGTTAACGAATACCACAGAGAACTAGAGGAAAAAGAAATTAGTTAGGAGATTAAATCTGGTTGGAGAGGAAGGATGCCAAGAATTTGTTATCCAAATTCTGATTATAACCTACACAGGATAATTATAAAATAATGGTGTCTAAAACATCTGAGAGAGAGTGGAAGCTTTTTCTCTATTTTTCAGAAGTGACAGAAGAGAGAAGATTGACTTCTCTTGAGTCTAAACTGGGTATGGCCTTTATAATACCTTTTGTAAAATGCTTTCACGTGTTAGTTTAAATGGATGGAGGCTGGTATGCTCACATTTAGCACCGTTCAGTTTGATGCAAATAAAATCATTTTCTCCCTCGTGTAAAGGAAATGCTCAGACTCTTCCTAGCTTTTGATGCAGCGCCATCACTTAGATAATCTGCTTGAATTTTTCAGGTCTTGTTGGTTCTGTTAGATTCATGTAATTAGATGGCTTGAGTTTTGACTCCCTTTGATAAAACGATGTACTAAAATCTAGTTTCCTAGAGCGACAGAAAAGTGTTGTAACAAGTTCTCTGACACATACATTGATCTTGGGCAACCTGTAAAAACAGCAAGTGGCATGAAGCCCAGAGCTGCAACGGCTTGAGCTAATTCTACTCTTGAATTTGTGGGCCTACTTTTAAAAACCGTTATTGATCAGTAAGTGTATCTTTAGTCTTCAAACAATTCAAAACTAAATGGACTTAAGTATGGTCAATTTCAAAACTCGACGTTGTGACCCTCCTCCTCTTTTCCTGATAGGTTTTGGCATTTTCTCACTATTGTTTAAAAATTATATTTTATCCTTATTACCAAGATGCAGTTTGAAAAATAGAGAAGGGCAAAGACAAATGAGTCATAGTCCTACTATCAAAAGATAAGCACTGTTAAGTAATTTACTGGATGTCCTTGGAGTTATATACATTTTTAAAATGTGTCCTCACCAGTAACAGATTGTAACATGTTCCCCACTGTATTATTCACATCTTTTTCTTTGTGAAATATGAATACACAGATACCACATCTGCAACCTCGGTCTATGCCCCCGCCCCCAGAGATCAACACATCCACGTTTTGTCTATGACTTAGGGCCCAGTTCAAACGGCATCTTAATTGCCTCGATTGTTCAAATAACTACTTCTGTAAGCAAATCTAGCCTCCCTGAACTCTTTATATTGATTTTTTTAAGATGCCATTTCTAACTTTATATTTTCTGTTTTACTTACACACATATCTTCCCTATTACACATATACTTCTTAAGGATAATGGATTGGTCAAGACTTATTTAATTGTAAGAGATAGAATCATAGCTTAAGCAAAACAAGATAACATTTTGCCTCAAAACACTAAGCAGTCTAACAGGCCTCAGGCATGGCTGGGTCCAGAGGCTCAGTCTCTCTCCTTCTCAGCTTTGCTTATCTCAATTTGGCTTCATCCTTCTCATAGGCTTTTTTTCCACATCCTTTTCTCCAAACAATTTCTTTTGAAAGAGCATTTCTTTCTTGACAAATACAGCAGAAAATTCCCAAATAAGACTCTTATCAGTCTATCTTAGATCATTTATCTGTCCTGACACTGTTGCACTAGCCAGAAGAAAGGAATATCTTGATCAGCAGGCATGGGTCCCGTGCCCCATCTTGCGACTGAGTATGGGCAGTAGAAGAGGGCAGGAAGGGATGCAGAGAATCCAGAGACACATGCTAGTGAGAGGATCCCATTTGATTTACCTTTGGGTACTGCATGGTTCTTAGATGGTGCCTTGCATATGGTAAGTACTCAATAAATATTTGCTGGATGAAATGACATATCCATTAATTACTTCCACCCAGGAGGAGGTGAAGAGGGAGGTATTAACATTTTTTTCAGGTATTTTGAGATCTGTTAACACAGTTAACAAGCTTGCTGTATAGAATTGTTTCCTAAAAGAGTTCCATTAAACTGATTTTACGTAAAAGAAAAAGAAAGCTTAAGGGGGAACAGATGCCTCTATCTGTAGTAGGTGAGAAGAGAGGTATTTATCTGGAACTTAAAACAATGAATGGCTTCTATTTGCCCCTCCTGATTCCCTGTGCACCTGTTCTGTGCTGGGGAGGCTGATCTATAGGATGTAACAACTCCCTTTACCCTTCGGTTTCCTGCTGGGTTAAGCTAATAGAGGCATCTGCAGGAAATCAGAGGGCAGGAAGAGGGAAGGGTCAGGGTATTTGTTCCTCTAACTTCTGCATCGCCAGGTCATTGTGGTTTGTCTACAAGTCTCTTCAAAAAGCTATAGATCATAGTTCATTTCATATAGCTACCTCTCTAGATTCGGATATTGGTCCTTCCTTTTGCCACTTCAGGCCTAGGGATGTTAGTGGCTGCTAACGCTGCACCTAGTTGGTTTTCCTAAACCCCTTTCACACCTTTATAAATATGCTGTTTACTGAACTCTCCTTAAATTACTCGGTTAGAATATGCTCTATGTTTCCTGATGGGTCATTGATAACTTGCCCAGTCAAAACGGAAAACAAACAGAAAACAAACAGTAAACAAAACCCATATTCTGATAAACTTAAAACGCTTACTTTATAGGGTAGAGTGGGGAAGAGTGGGTTTCTTGACCTATCTTTGGAACCATCAGTCTTCACACTTTGTGACATTTGCCCCATTAAAGCTGCCCTTGGTGGGCATTCTCATGAAATTTTATTGGTACAAAAAAGGTTTTTTTGAGAAGTAACACTATTCCAGGCCCAATAGGCAGTTGGTACTTATGAATTTTAATATTTTTAAAGCAGCCGTTTTGCTTCTAGAGACAAGGACAGCACGAATCCATCGGCCCTTCCCGTAGATGTAGGTTTCTAACTAAGGAACTAAGAAAAGAGAAGGCTGGAAAAATGTTTCATTAATCATCATCGCATCAAAACCTTTCTAATGAACCCATTTTAAAGGAAGTAGCTGAACAATTCTGCTTGTGTGTAGCTCGAGTAACAAAGCGTGGTTAGAGTTTAAAAAAAGAAAAATGTTTCTCTCATTCCAGTGAAAGCGAATTAATATTAAAATATTTCAAATGGCTCTCTGCAAGCATTGTTAGCAGGTATGTCGTTTCATCATGTTCTTTGGCTTTAAAGTGAGTTCCTTTTGCAATGAAGGTACAATGTATTCTTCTCCTTTCACTGTGACATTTACACCCAGCCTGTTTATACCAATGCAGCTGCTGGGTAAGTCAGTGTTTTTTCTTTTTCTTTCTTTCTTCTTTCTCTTTTCATTTTAAAGGCATATATGCGAGTCATCTGACCCAGGTTGTACATGAGCTATACAGCATATGGTTGGGGTAAAGAACATCGTATCTTTTGTTCAACAGTTTTTGTATTTCTTTCCAGTCTTTTGCTTTTCTGGTCCTCAAATAAGGCTAATTACAAAGGAAAAAAAAAAAGGTGGGACTGGTGGAGAGGGAGCCTTTAAAACCATTCCTTTTGCAGCATGGAACAAAAGACAGTACCCAAGGGCATGACTAGGCCTCGACAAAAAAGAAAAGAGAAAAATCACCTAATGAGGATGTCGAGATAAGTGCTTGTGAAGAAAACTGGCAAAAAAGAGCTTTTAGTCTCAAATCCATAAATAAGTGTGCATCAGATGGATACTAGAAAATTTTTAACAAGACAGGCCATGAAAATGATATCCTTCTATGCAAGAGCTGCACGCCTTAAAAAAAAAAAAACTCCTTTCTTTACAAGATATTTTTCTTTCAAAAATTAATTTAAAAAGAAATACTTGAAAATTAAGATGTTTTATTCATGTCTCCAAATCCATTATAGGGCAGATATCACATAAAGAGTTGTTTTTGAGACGTAATTATCAATGCTGCTGGCTTCTCAGGGGTCAAAGGTTTTGCATGAGTATATGAAGAAGAGCGGGAGAAGAGCAGAACAGAGGAGATTTTGACCTTGGATGTTTCCGTTGCATTTTTACTTTTGAAATGGGAAAAGAAGCAGATATATTTGAAATTTGTTAATTCGATAGAACTTCTTTCTGCCTTTCCTGATAGGTTTGAGCCTTGCTGTAGCTGCCAAAGAAATAGAAGTCAGAGGTTTGAGCCTAAATTAATTATAAAAATACCAAAGAATCATAGATCTTTAGAGTTAGAAGGAATCTTAAATTACCTATGTCTATAAAAGGAGTCCAAGGAGAAATGAACCCTTATGACCTTAGGAAAGATTTAATTTTGTTGCGCATTTGACCTGAATGTATGTGCCTTTAGTTTATATAAAGAATATAGGAATGTATGTCATGGTGATCTTGATATTATGCTGCCACATTTATAGTGCTATTTTAGTTTAACAACTTAATTGGTTGATCTAAAGATTTTCTTTTCCTTTTCTTGTCTTTTTTCTTTATTTTGCCCCTTGGTCAGGTAAATACACATATACTAGATATACGTGAAAGTTTACTCCTTTTTCTCACTGATCATCTCTCACTTTTGTATGGTGATATTCAAAGATTATAATCAATTTTGTTTTATCTTTCCATGTCCAGTGATTTTAATACAGAAAACATGTTTTTATCTTTTATATTTTATTGTAAATAAAGATCTCCTATTCTTCCACGGAGTTTATCAACTTCAAAGCCTTAAACTCTTCTGCTGCTTGTTGAACATTGTAGGTTGTCTTTGTTTCTTGAATATTAGGACTATTGTTGCTCTTCCTCCGCTCAGGACACTGCACTGGCTCCATGTTGCACTCAGAGTAAAAACCCAAGATCATCCTTGCCCACCTCCTCTTCCTCTCTTACCCTAAATGCTGATCCTTCTTGTCTTCCTCCGATTGTTATTTTTGCTGTAGCACCGATCACATTCTAACATCCTATAAAATACCCTTATTGCATTGATTATTCATCGTCTGGTTCTCCTGCTAGCAGAGATCTTGATCTTTTTCACTGCCCCATGCACCCCAGGTCCCTACAACAATGCCCCATACATGGGCCACAGTTGGCACTCCACAAACATTTGTTAAACTTAACTGAGCTCCAGACAACTTTTTGTTTCATGAATTGCTTTCTCAGGGTAAATCCTTTGGTACTATAAATAGCCTGGCATAAGAGGGATTTTTGGTCACAGAGTATGAACATTTTCATGATGTTCAATAAAAGTTGACAGAGTATTCTACATAATGATCACATTTCTTTATATTATAACCGGAAATGTTTCAATGTACATATTTTTCCACAGTTTAACTAGCTTTAGATTAAAATATAAATATTTTAGCTAGTATACTGGGAACTAAATTATGGCTAGTTACTTGTTTTAAAATGATTTTTTCAATATATAATGTTTAATATCTTGACATTTTATCAGTTGATATATTTTATAATTTCATTATATATGCTATTATACATTGTCTAAATTTAATATTTATTTATATTTTTCCATGTAAAATATCTACTCACTTCTGGAGCTTATTATCTTTTGGAGTTTGGTGAGTTGTATATACCAGTTCTATGTTATATTCACTAACCTTTCTTATTTGTTCTAGTATTTTCTGATGTTTTTCTTTTACATCATGGTAATGCAGATTTTCATTTATGGAAAAGTTGAAAATATTGCATATTTTTTCTACTCACAATTTTTTCTATTGCTTCAATGGTATGGAAATTAACAATTTTCTACACCTGAGATGCATTGATATTTGAAACATCTTTAGGTCTTTGCTTCCTGAAAAGTGGTGTGTAGACCAGCAGCAATCTACTGAACCAGAATCTGCATTTTTTTTGAAGAAGATTAGCCATCTGCTGCCAATCCTCCTCTTTTTGCTGAGGGAGACTGGCTCTGAGCTGACATCCGTGCCCATCTTCCTCTACTTTATCTGTGGAATGCCTACCACAGCATGGCTTGCCAAGCAGTGCCATGTCCACACCTGGGATCTGAACCTCGAACCCCAGGCAGCTGAAGAGGGATGTGCGAACTTAACTGCTGCGCCGCTGGGCGGGCCCCCAGAATCTGCATTTTGATAAGATCTCCAGGTGAGTATGCACCTTAAAGTTTGAGAAGGACTGTTTTAGGTAGCCTCTCTCCTCTCCTGAAATTAGGAGATTGATTTTGCTGTACTGGAAGCAATGCTGGGTCAGACAGTCAGCTATTACCTGCTTTTCGTTGTTCCCTCGGTCAATGCAGCAATCTTTTCTAGATTGGTGGTGTAACTGGGCAATCAAGCACCTTGCCTTTGAGGTCAGGTAGACTTGGATTCAAAGGATGCTTTATTATTTACTAACTGTGTTGGCCAAATCGCTTAACCTCTCTAGGTTCACGTGTCTCACTTGTAAAATAGAGAGAAAAATAGTACCTACTGAAAGGTGTATGGGAGAAGCAAATGAGAAGATACTTGTAAAGCGATTAGCACACTGCTTAGTGCATGGTGAGCAATCGATAAATGGTAGCTATCATTAGAATTAGGATCTCTTTGCAATCCTGAAAACCCATACTGTCCTCAACAGTAGTTCTCAATCGTCTCAGACTCAGGGCCACAAAGATTTTGTGAGTCTCTTGATATTCATAGATTTAAAACAAATAAACCCCTACCTAGGAATAAGAGAGAGATGGAAGAAAAGTAGTTTGTAATGAAACAACTGTGAAAATTCAGGAATGACTATACAAGAAAACATGAAAGGTAGTCACATTTACTGAAAATTAGAATCCACCCAAATGGGAGAGCTACGATACTGACCGTCTGGGTTTGGTTGTTCAAATACCATAACCACCACTGAAGTTAGGAACACAATTTTTCGAAATGATGAACATCTCTTTGTAAAATTCTGAACAAAACAAAGGACAATCTTCCATGGATTTACGTGGTAGATGTTACATTTCTGGAAATGTCAGTGAATCTGAAAATTGTGCAAAATATACTTTGTCTTAATAAATAAAACAGTTAGGTTCTGGGCTTAGATATTAAGCTGTTTTACCTTCATGAATGTCTGGCATGATGCTAAAGCTGTGTTCACTGCTGCACTTTGTTACATGGGACTGTTCTGCACATCGCGAGATGCCTAACATCCCTGCTCACTGCCCACTAAGGGCCAGTAATGCCTTCCAATAATTGGTTCAACCAAACATACACACATAAATTTCCAAAAGACCCTCAAGAAGCACTATTGCTCCTGTTGAGACAGACTGTCCTTCCATAAATGGAGTGCTCTTTTCTAAATATTGTATCTTTTTGTCTTTTATCATTGTAGTTGACAAGTAACATAATGGTGTAATGCGACGTAAAAGGGGACATCCAACAAATAATTACACACTTGTAATTTTAGCTAAAAACAGACAGAACTATTACATAATAAAGTTACGCATGGACTTAGAGGTAAATGCCTTTTAGACTGAATGACCCACAGTGGAAGGATGAAAACTTTCTCTCCCTACTTAACTCTGGAGATACTTTCGGATACAATTTAGGGCATTTTACAGTGATACTGTGACACTACAAATTATAACTGACTTTCAGAGAACAGACTTCAGCTTTTCAATGCCCCCGAGGTATGTGATCTTACATTAATACACACTTTGTCGAATCTGATTGCTTAATGAGGACCTAGAGCTCCCGTGATAGTTGGAAACTTCTGGATATTTTTTCTCTGGCAAAAACTTCATCATACAACATTATCCACGCAATTTCATGATGAACAATTCAAGACTGCAAAAGTCATTAATGCACTTTTTAATGGTTGCTGTTAACATATAATTAAACACCATGACAGATGTTCATCAAGCAAGTTTCCAACAGAGATATTTATTTATTTATTCATCCTCTGAGATTGTAGTAGCAGATTCCAGAAGGAAAAGTTTTCAGAAAAGAACTGAATGATCTAATAAAAGTGATAAAATAAAATTACACTAAAAAAAAAATCCCAAACCCTGTATTAACCTTTGTTTTGTACGTGTCTGACCTTTTCCATGTTTGCTGCGAAAGCATCTATGGGTTACATTCAGAAGATTCAATACAGCTTACTAAAATTTCCCAGTGAGCCCTTTTGTGGCAGAAAATGTGAACTCTTTGTCCCCTTTGACAAGCTTGCTTTTCCAGAACTCGAATCCTGCTCAAATATTTATGCTTATAATAATTAATTAATTAATAGTGTCACCTTTATAGGAAAGTGTGGCAGAATGATCAGCTGTCTGGCAAAAGTTTGTGTTTTCTTTTAATAGCATAGAATTGTTGCAAGGAGGAGGTTTCGAGCACAGACACCATTGCTCAGCATCACTGCATCCAGGTGGGGGCCACGTGGAATCTGGATGGAAGTGAGGTGTACCTCATCCAGCCCTGGCCCATAAAATCCCTGGATCATTCTCCATGCCCTTTTATCCCTTATCTGCTAACTCAGGACATTTTAGGGAGCCATACACAGAGGCAAGAAAGCCTGCGTCATCATAGTCCCTGAGTCACCACCTAGAGCAGAGTGCCCCTTCCCTCTTCCCATGTGTTAGACTTTACAGAAGCCGGAAATACATGTTCATTGGTTTAAACCAATGAGGTTTGGAGTTTTATTCATTACAGCAGCTTGTATGAATTTATAAGTACTAACCTTCACTATTGTGTGTTCAAATCCTAGAAGAATATCTGGCACATAGTAGACCTTTGATGAGCAAATGAAAGCGTGCTCTCCATAAAAGGGCAACGAAAAATGCCACATAAGCCCAATTCCTTGGTCATCTAGGGAAGTCACTGTCAAACAGACCAGATCAGAAATTATCTTAAAGGAAGAGTGGGAAAGACTATGGAGTAAGTAATGCTACCTGCTTGTCTAATTCCACAGGGCCAGTATTATCTTATGTGACTTTGGGGCTCAAGAGAGAATCTGATAGTAATTCCCGGTCATTGAGGAGCCATAAAAATAATGGTTAAGTCAGAAACGCTAGTGCAGTTTCACAGAAAGGCTATCATGGAAATTATTAGTAAAATAAATAAAAATGTCAAGTTGTCATTTCTGTGAGATAACTCTGGGTGACCACCAGCCACATGTAAGAAAAAATGCAATGCTTTTGCTCCTTTGGCTAGTTGAGGAAAAGCAACCCTATATAACTATTTATATGTATTTTTACTGTGAGAATAATCACTATTATTTATGGAGAGTTTACTCTGCCAGTATCCATGATTATAACAAAATTCTTCACGGTAGGTTATAGTGTCCCACTCAGCCTAGTCAAGGATATGTTTGTTTGATTATGTCAGACACTTTCACATACATCTTCTTGTTTACGATTTTACATATTATCCCCCATCTTACTTGTGGGGTAATGGAGGCCCAAAGTTGATGGTGAACTAATTTGTCTGAGGACACCCAGCTGTGCCCTCCTTCCACACTTTTCAGTCTCTACCCATCATTTCCTTATGTCTCTGGGTCTCATACTTCGACCATATCACCAAAAAATCCACTAATTTAACATCAAAAGCAAACTCTCAGTTAATTAATTCAGTGTAGCACACCTGGCTGTGATCTGAGTTTGGAATTTCTTTTGGAGACTTGCTTTACAAATTCACACAAACTGCAAGTGAAGCGTCTCTGTTGTTATTGCTGTTTTTCTAGTAATAGACCGTTTTCCTTTAGATATTTATCTTTTCCTTGGGACACTATGTCTTAATTTTTTTTCTTAGGCGGAGCTTCACTAGACATTGCAAAGGGCTCATTGTATAGCTCAAACTGTGTTCCCTAGAGATGTCTTTCTTCTCAGCGGGGCCTGAGTCACACATCCTTCCTGCATCACCCTCTAAAAAACAATCTTCTAGACCAGGGGTCATCAACATTTTTTCTGTGCAGGGACAGATAGTAAATATTTTAGGCTGTGTGGGTCACCTAGTCTCTGCCATAACTACTCAACTCTGTCCTGGCAGTGCAAATCAGTCATAAACAACATGTAAATGGAGTGTGTGGCTGTGTTCCAATAAAACTTTACAAAAGTAGTCTGCAGGCTAGATTTGGCTCCTAGGTTACAGTTTGTCAATACCTATTTTATACACATTATTTTCTATGATTAGATTGAGTGTTTTCCCAAACATTTATTTATTTTACAATTTTCCTATTTTGGAGGCTTAACATGGATATGTAAGGAAAAGCAGATATTCTATGGGGACATTGTAGGATTGTTAGAGTTCATGCAAACTCTTTTAGGAAAAAACTGTGTAAGGGAACTTTGGATTTAAGAAATATTTTCTAATGAAGAAAGGAAAGAAAAAGATGATTCCTGACCTGGAGCAGAGGATGCACTAACATAAAGAGAAAATAAAATTAATATTGGATAATTAACATTGCATAAAGACAAAGGATGAGAGATTTGCTGAATTTATTCATTCACTGAAAAATATTGCTTTTGCCTCTTTGCTGTAGGCCCTGGGATTACAATGTGAAAAAGAGAAACGTAGTCCCTGCCGTACAGAATTTATAGTTTAGTTGGGAAGACACATTTAACAAGTAATTATTACAAAGGGTGAAGAATGTGTGGACCCAGCAAGTACCTGGTGAAATGGGAGCTTGACTAGAGAGAAGGAAGTGGCAGAAGTAGAAGGATATATGGAAAGTGGGAGGAAACTGACAGATGGCTTCGGAACTTGAAGAAGAAAGTTGAATATGTATCTATGTGACTTTGAAAGGCAAATGACAGACATTGAGATAGGGAGTGACAATCTAAGGACTGGGAGGTTTTTAAAAAAATTTATTTTTAATGATTTTTCAGATCAACTAGGGTAGGGGATGGAAGGGAGAGTAAAGAACGGAAGCAGTAGGTGTAACTAGGCGGCAATTCTAAATGAGGAGTTTGGTTGTGTTCAGGAAACAATTAAGTTGCCAACATGCCTGGAGCAGGGAATGTAGGAAAGAGTGGCTGGAGCTAGGGCCAGAAACAAAGGTTAGAGCCAGATGGTGGAAGGCTTTGAATGCCAGGGTAAGGAATGGGATGGACTTGAACAGACTGTGGGGGACCTGAGTAGCCAACAGCAGGGTCTGTTCTGGGCAAGTTTTAGGAAAATCAGAATTAGAGAAGGAAAGTCTTGAGCCAAGGAAAACAGGTAGGAGAGACTCTATGAATAGTCCAGGTAATAAAGGGTTGGGAGATGAAATGAGTCGGGTTATACTGTACTGTGGAATTGCTTCCCTTCTCTATAAACTCTTTTGAGTAAAATGCAGCATCTGTTCAGCTGCCTGTGGCACAGTTTTTTACTGGATGAAGAACAGCACCGTATTCACTGGCTGCTGACAATGTCTCTCCTTGTGCTCTGCTGTGTTTTAATTATGTTTGACATTCATCGCACACTATTATCCAGTGGCAGTGAATTGAAGAAATGCAGCTTCATTTGAAGTCAAACAAAAGTGAGGACACATGTAATTATATGGTAATGTATTATTGCTTGGAAGCTAGAAGATTTTTAGGTCTAATATACCTGTGGCTTCCTACCTACCACCTTACTACTACATCTTGCATCTTGCTTTGATTCAGTTGTAAGAATGCTCAGCCCACAATTTAGTTATAAACATCCACCCTATACCAGGAACAGTTTAAGAAGAACAAAGAATCCAGAAACTAGATTAGGAATCAGAAGGTGGTACTTTTCTACTACGGAAATTTTCGAACTTATACAAAGGTAGAGAGACTAGTATAGTAAACCCCATGATCGTGCATAATTATCATCACGTGGTCTAACATGTTTCATTCATAACCCCACCTGCTTTTTACCCTTGATCCCCAACTTGGATTATTTTAAAGCAAATTTCAAGCATCCTATTATTTCACCTATAGATACTTCAAAATGTATATTTAAAAGAAAATTTTTTTTAAACACAGATATATTACTATTATAATGCCTCAAATAAAAATAACAATAATTATTCAATATCATTAAATATCTAGTCATGGTTTAAATTTCTTCTGTTATCTTATATTTTTATTTGACAGTTTTTGTTTGTTGTTCAAACGAAGATAGGAGACACAAACGGCATGGGTTAATATATCTCAAGTCTCATTCAATTTATAGATTCTCCCACTTTTTTTTTTAATTTACTTACTATTTACTTACTGAAGAAGTCAGGTCATCTGTTATGTAGTAGAATTGCCCGCTTTCTGGATTTACTGATTATTTGTGTGTAATGTATTACTCTAGTCCCTGAGTTTCTAATAAACTGATAATTATATTAGAGGCTTGATGAGATTTGGTTTTATTATTTTTTTGCAAGAATATTTCATAGGCAGTCCTGAGTTTTACTGTGTCATATCAAGAGGCATTTAATGTCTGGCTGTCTCTTTTATTGGTGATGTTAAGAGAAATGAATGGGTTCACGTATTGTCAACCTGATCCGACTATTACGAAGTTCTCCATTAGTTACCTTGAAGCAGCAGTTTATAAAGGAAAAAGAGGAGAAATGCTTGATGAGAATTTTCGAAAGTCTTATCTATTTTTTGGAACTCATGGATTTAAAAAAAATTAACGTTTCAATGCATTGAAAGAATAGTTTTTTAATGCACGAATTATTCCATCTTTGCCCAAAGAGAGCCCCTTCAAGTTGGCTCCTCCATCCTTTCTTCTCCTTCTGTATCTTTGATGGCTTCCTTACTTTCTGGTATGACAAGAGCCTCATTTTGTACCATCTGGAATCAGTCATTTCTCCAACAAATTCTGCTTCCTTTTAGTGGGAAACGGTATTTAGAAACCACAATCTGGGCACTAATGGTGCTGTTTGCACAGGGTTGGTCATTGTTTCCAGGTCTTTTCAAAAGACAGAAGTAGGAAACTTTTTTCATGAAAAAATATATTGTAAGTTCTTATTAATATTTCCAACACAATTTTATAATTTTTATTTAGCTTATTTGATTATATAGTTGCATCTCTTTTCCATTTGCTGAAAATCTTCGTTCTAATGACAATTAATATAATTATTTCTTTGCTTGATACTAACAAAATAAAATTTTAGAATAATCATACCAATATTATTACTAACAATATGATTATTAAACATAGTTTGATTTCTTTGTAGTTTTTTTTTTTGTTTTTAGGATAGATCCTACTACCACTATACAATTACATATATAATGTTTAAGGGGACCAGCCCTGTGGCTGAGTGGTTATGTTCATGTGCTCTGCATCAGCAGCCCAGGCGTTTCGTCAGTTCAGATCCTGGGCACGGACCCACCACTGCTGATCAAACCATGCTGAGGTGGCAGTCCCACATAGCACAACCAGAAGGACCTACAACTAGAATATACAACTATGTATTGGGGGGCTTTGGGGAAAAGAAGAAAAAAGAAAAAAAAAGATTGGCAACAGATGTTATCTCAGGGCCAATCTTTAAAAAAAAAGATATATATATATATAATCAGTATATATAATAAAGTTATCCCATAATTAAAGTCGTGGAAATAATTTCTGTCTGTGTGGTTAAGCTACAACTGTGTTCATTTGTTTCATTTTTTAGGGATTTTTAAAATGTTAGTGTACTAGTCAGAGTTCTCCAGAGAAACAGAATCATTAGGATATATATAAGAGATTTATTATAGGAATTGACTCACATGGTTATAGAGGCTGTGAGAAGTCCCTCGATCTTTTATCTGCAGACTGGAGAACCACAAAAGCTGGTGGTGCAATTCAGTCCTACTCCAAAAACCTGAGAATCGAGAGGCTGGTGATGAAAGTCCTGGTATGAGTGTGAAGGCCTGTGAACCAGGAGTGCCAATGTCTGAGGCCAGGAGCAGGTGGATGTCTCAGGTTAAGCTGAGGGAGCAAATTCACCCTTCCTCCACCTTTTTCTTTTATTCTAGCTCTCAAAGGATTGGATGATGCCCACCTGCATTGGGGAGGACCATCTGCTTTACTCAACCCACCAATTCAAATGCTAATCTCTTCCCCAAACACCCTCACAGACACACCCAGAAATAATATTTTGCCAGCTATCTGGACATCCCTTAGCCCAATCAAGTTGACACACAAAATTAACCATCACATTTAGGTTAATTTGGTTTTTCACTACATAAAACATTTACACGGACCCAAAAACAAAACTATAAAACTAATTGCATTCAGAGAAGTGTAGCTTTCATCTCTTTCATCTGCACCTTGTGCCCTCTTTCCCTTTATAGATAACCATTTATATTTATTTTTAGTTTATTGTTCTATTTAAAAAAATCATATGTACTTTTATATTCTTTCTCAAAAGAGATAGCATATGATTCTGAGATAGGGAGAATCTCAGAGTTCTTTAAACAACTATCTTTAGAAAAGATATACATACTATTCTGAAGAAGACAGTGCTTAGAAGGCCGTAGAAGAAAATTCTACAAATCTTAAGTTACTACTCTTAAAAAAATAATTTGTTATTTTTGTCACTAAAATTCAGATCTAATCAGATCATGTATAAAATCAAGATGTTAATACAGACCTGGGTAGGAAAAAATTACATTAAAATGAACTCTTGTTAGACTGAACCCTGGTAATATATGAAAGAAAACACGTTGCTCACTTAATGATTATTTATTCAGCACTTATTCTGTGCCAGGCACTGTTTTAAGCTCTTTCTGAATACTAACCTATTTAATCCTCCTCACAGCCCCCTGAGGTAAGTGCTATTATTAACCTCATTTTAGAAAGGGAGAAACTAAGGCAAGGGGGCTTAAGAAAGTCACCTGAAATCTCCATCCATTAAGCAATAGAGCTAGCATTTGAACTGAGCATCGTGGCTTCAGAGTCCATGCTTTTAATTGGTTCAGTGTGCTGCCCTTGCCCAACATCAAACATTTGTCTTGTAGCTTTTGTTTGCTCTTATAAGCAGCCTTGCAGTGAACATCCTTGACTAAATTTTAGTTTTCATCAACTAGCAATATTTCCTTACAATGATCGTTTATCTAGATGGGATTTCTGAGTTGAAAGGTAAGCATATTTGGAATTTTGGATTACCTTTAGCTCAAAGAATTAAGAAGGAATTCTTTGGAGTATACTGACAATGTGTCCCCATGGGGTTTTTTTTGATTCAAATGTATTGAGGTATAATTTTGCACACAATAAAATGTATCCTTTTTAATTGTATGGTTCCATATTTTGGCAAATGTATGCACCCAAGTAACCACTACCACGATCAAGAAATAGAGCATTTCTAGTGCTGTAAATAGAGCATAGTGCCCCCAAATTTCCCTTGTATTCATTGGCACTTCCTGTAAGTTTTGAGAACTGATTTATTTTACTTATAGTGTACTACTTAGAGAAATAAACTTTTTAGATATAGGCTGTCTCATTCCCAAATGAGCTATCTTCAGGCAGAGATTAACTTTTATACTTGTCTGTTTTCTTTTATGCTAGAGTCCATGTCAGAAAGCATTGACTTGAAGCTATCAATATTAAATGCTGCCTTCACCATGTGAGCTGAAAGCTGACATTCATTGTGCCGCTGCAACCGAGCCTGAAACTTTCATGTCTCGTGGGCTACTCCCACCAGCCAGCCCTGCCTTTTTGGATGTGCATTTTTGACTTTCGTTTAGGTAAAGGAACACATTTAAATAGCTACAGCAGCCTGTTTCCCTGAGAGACTGTTATCCATCTCTCCAAAAGATGGGAAATTTCGGTTTTTGAATGATTAGGAAATTTCACTTTTAATCAAAAGTATAAAAGTGAGTTCCATAGACATGACCTATATTAATTAGCATGTAATCATGAAATATTATAATTTTAAAATTTGCATCTATTTACAAGAAAACTAAAGGCCAGGGGCCAGTCCCATGGGCTAGTGGTTAAGGCTGCTTTGGTGGCCTGGGTTTAGATCCAGGTTGCAGACCCACACCACTCATTAGCGGCCATATTGTGGTGGTGACCCACATACAAAATAGAGGAATATTGACACAGATGTTAGGTCAGGGTGAATCTTCCTCAAGCAAAAAGGGAAGATTGGTAATAGATATTACCGCAGGGCAAATCTTCCTCAGCAAAAAAAAAAAAAAAAAAAAAAGTAAAAGAAAAAGAAAAAAAGAAAACTAAAGGCCAAAGAGGTTAATTGGTTTGCACAAGGTGACACCTCTTAAGGTATAGTTGGGATAAAAATCTTTTCTAACTCGATAAACTACCTCTTCTTTCCAAATCTCAGCTTTCTGTCCCAATTTCGTGTTCTTTTCACAGTATCATGCTGCATTCCATGTTGGTTGTAGTTAGGCATGCCTGTTCCCAGAGATAAATTACAGGTATCATACTCACTATACCATGAGAGAATTCTCACAGCCTACACTTTGTAGTATCATTCAGATATCAGTTGCAAATCAACATTATTATACCCATCCTCATATCTATTTGGTGTAGCATACGGTGGGAAACATGCATGCAACACCTCTGCAAAATCTAACTCTTGCTGCCAATCATCACAGAATAGAGCCACCCAATTGCCAATTAGAAAGGGAGCTGCTGTGTGCTTTACAGAACATCCCCTTGTGATAGTGCAGAAAGTCCCATGAGATAGTTAAAATTATGTAACCTTGAAAACTAGTGACATTTATTTATTGCAGAAGTAAAGCATGTCCATTTGGAAAAAAAATTTAATAATAACAATAATAAAATAATAATTATTCCCAACATTTAAAGATTGATTTTCACTGTTAATATTTGGTGTATACTTTCCAAACTTACAAAAAATTCCAAGTCTTTACTAGCTTAGCTTTTTTTTTTCTCCTCCCCAAAGCCCTGTGCATGGTTGTATATCTTGGTTATAAGTCCTTCTGGTTCTTCTTGTGTGAGCCGCCACCACAGCATGGCAACTGACAGATGGGTGGTGTGGTACCATGACCTGGAAACAAACCAGGGCCACCAAAGCAGTGAGAGCCCCAAACTTTAACCACTAGGCCATCAGGGCTGGCTCTCTTTACTAGCTTAGTTTTAACAATTTAATCAATACCTGAGTAACATTTCTTTCCTATTATGCACAAGTTATATTGGTTAAGAGCACAGACCCAAGATGACCTGGTTAGCATCTAGGGTCTGCCAATTATTAGCCATCTGACCTTGAGCAAGTTAATTTTCCCATGCTTCAGTTTCCTCATCTTTAAAATCATGATAATTTTAGTGTTTACCTCCTAGAGTTGTTGCCAGAATTAAATGAATTAATTTACGCAAAGTATTTCAAAGAGAACCTGATTCTTATTATCATGATTACAATATCATCATTACTATAAAATAATTTAATCACTATGGATTCACTGAATGCCCCTCTTACCTACAACCTCTCTCCCCAATTCCAATTTCCTCTGCAGAGATAACCCTATTAAGCATACAACAAAGAAGCCAACCATCCCAACAATGTGATCTCTAAGGATAAGTTTATGCTAGTGTTTTGGCTTCTGCTAGATTTAAGAGGTTTAAGAGAAGGAAATATTTCAAGCATTCAGAAAAAGCTTTCTGAATGGAGTGAAATTTGGGGAAGGGCAGGAATTATTGGGCATAAGCTAAATGATTTCCCTGATTGTGGAAAAAATGGCTAACTGTAGAACAGCCAAGCTTCTTTTACAGGTTCAGATGGGGGAAGCAAATGACCTAGGTGCTGCTCTGGCCAGTGTTGACTGTTGCTGCCAAGATTGGATACTACAGTTTTTACACATTTCTATCGTGGCCTATAAAAGTTTGTATCTTTACCTGTGTAAGTACCAAGCAAAGTAATAGAAGCAGTTATGTCTGAGTTCCATCTCTCTTCCTAATAGAAGCAGTTATGTCTGAGTTCCATCTCTCTTCCATTTCAGAGATTTGTATGTCTGAACCTCAACATCAACCTCAAATATCACCTGTGTTTGCTTCTCACTACATGTTGGTGTAATTTGTCATTCTCTCTAACTGTAGACTAGTGTTCTCCTTATGGATGGAAACATCACTACTGGCAGCTCACAGGCTTTCATCTTGTGTTTCTAACCACTACTGGAGAAGGAATATCTGTTTTTACTTAGTCCAAATTCTGGGCAAAATGGGTCCAGATTGGGTCAGGTGCTGACCTCCTGAAATAATCAACTATGGCCAGGAAAATTGGGATCCTGTGAAAACATGACAGCCCCTCTTAGAAACACATGCTGGGAATGGTGGAAGAGCATTTCCCACAAGAAGGAGGTAGGAGTGGGTGGGACATGCTGCTCTTGCATGATGGTGGGAGCTAAGCAGTCCATAGCAGCACCCTGACCTTGTCTTAATTTCCTTCTGCTGTCTGCCTGTGCAACACCTCACTTTCATTACTCAGCAGCATGCTGTGGGTGTGACTTTTGCTCTTGTATGCCATTGGTGCCATCTGCTCCTGCCTTGTCTCCTTTGATGTCATTATACAGATGGCAAGGGCACAATGGGAAGTGGCACTTAGTTCAATATGGTAGCTCTGGGTACATTAAGCCTGCCCTTGCATCAATGCTGCTGAAATGTAATCCAGCTCATGTGTAAGTCTAATAACAAAATCATTGTTATATGTTGGTTTAGCCTCTGAAATCCCATTAGAAATTATTGGAACTATATGCATCCATTCCAAATATGCATCTTCTACAGTATAAGAGCTAATATGTATGATTGTTTTAAAAGTAATCTGGTAGATTTCTAAGAAATGATGACAACTTGCTATTAACAACCTTCCAAAGTTCAGAAATATTGTTGGTATAATAAACAATGGAAAATGTCTTACAAATATGCTTGTTAATTTGACCACGTAGGTGTCAGAACTAATCAGTCAACAGCTACAGCTAATGCAGGAAAGAAGAAAAATTAATATTCATTAGACTCTTGTTTACACTTCTGTTGTCAAGGTTAATCAGTTTGCTTTAAGCACAACGTTTCACTCTTATTAAAGTCATTAATATCCATCAGTACATGGAGAACACTTAGGTTTCACAAGTGTGTTTGATTTACACGTCACACACATTACACAGGGGCCCAGGTTTAGGACATATTTTTCTGGGATTTAGACATAACCAATTATTGTTAATAATATTAATTATTAATAATAATAATTGTTATAATAATATAATAATAATATAATATATAATATATATAATAATTGTTAATAATATTAATAATGAGCCAATTATTATTCATCACAATAGAATGATAGTTTAAAAAATTAAGGTATTAGGTAATATTACAAGGGCAGAAACGAACAGGCACTCAGCCTTTCAGCTCTAACACAAATATTGCATAGACTCATATCAAAACACTCATTATCAAGCACTGGTGATGCAAAAAGGCTGTTCCGGTATTTTGTTTACCTTTGTATCAAAAATCATCATTGTTAACAACTGAACTGTGATTAAAAATTTTTCCTGAAGAACAGTGTATGTTGCTAGTGTTCCATGGATATAATCTTATCAGAGGATCAGTTTTTCCCATTGCAAATGAAAGAGTAATGTTTCATGCCCCTCCAAGTGTGGAACTATCAATTTGATGGAAATCCCAGCTTAACACTATTCCTATTTACTCCTCAACAAACTACAAGTCTGGGTTTCCCAGGCCAACAGGTTACGCAAGGGAAACCAGCCTCTGGAACGGCTCTCTCACCATTGATCACCTTCACCCTTTATCGTCCCATGGAGAAATCTGATAGAATAATTTAATGTGGTTTTCGATTTTCACTTTGTTTCCTTGGAGTTCAGTTCCAGAGACAGGAACTATAATGGGTTACTCAGCAGACTGGATATGGATTCTAATTGCCTGTGATTCTCTGAAACCTATTCACTATTTACTGACTTGAGAATTAGAATCTGCAGAAGTAGTTTGTTCTTTTGAGTTTAAAATGGAGCTGTGTTGTTTTTCCCTTTCTTAATCCGATATCCCAATGATTTAGGATCTCAGTGACTAGGATGCTCTAGATATATGTCTCCTGGCTATAACAGATAAAACAAACAACATTCCTTCTGTATGAAAATTATATGTTCTTATGATAGTGAATGTGGAGGGGACTCAGAGGACAGAGGGTTTTTTGAATAATTGCCATAAGAGGACTTAATATTAATTATTCTCAAACTAAAACATCATTTTTAGCAGATTTTATCTAAAGCTTAATTAATACATAGCCAATACATACAGTGGGAGAGTTCATTCATACTTTGGTGGAGTTGGGGCCATTTGTAGTCAATCAATTCTGGCGGTGTTTCTCCTGAAATCTCTTAAAAATAACTGGGCATGTCATTGGAGCACTTTTGAAATTTTCTATAGATATGCTAGATGACATATTGAACTTCCAGCATAAAATAATCTCCACAATATTTTAGAAGTGTAGAATAGAATAGAGTACTTTTGGAATTACATTAATTATTCATGAGTAAGAAAAGACTAAATTTGTAGCCAGACTGGACATAGATATTTATCTGGCCTGGAGTCTTGGTTTGGTTTCTTAACTTATTTACTATCTAAAACTGCACTGTCCGACACAGTAGCCAGTAGCCACATTTAGGTATTAAAATTTTAAATTAATTAAAATTAAAGAAAATAGAAAATTCAGTTCCTCAGCTGCATTTCAGTACTCAACATCCACTTGGGGAAGTGGTTATCATATTAAACATTGCCAGAATAGAACATTCCCATTATCTCAAAAATTTTTATTGGACACTGCTCATCTAAAACTTATGTAGTCCTCATCAATCACAAAAGTAACCTACTCCTCAATCATTTCAAGGTTGCCTGATAAAGATATATTTTGACCTCTTGCCTTCAAACGTCATCCTCAAACAATAACAGGAACAAGAAACAAAAAACAAATTCCATTGCCAATGACACAAGGAGATGTTTAATTCAAATAAAATACGAATACAGAAAAAGAGGGAAGAATCATAAATGTTGTAGCAGGTAAGGGGAAGGTCATGTCTAAGTGGTTGAGTGTGTGTGTGTGTGTCTGTGTGTGTGTGTGGTGTGTGTGTGTGAAGGGTGATAATCAGAAGCAAGCAGGTGTGCTCTATAGAACTTGAGAAAGCCTTGGGAATTGGAGGTAGTTTCTAAAAACAGGCTCCCTCTACTCTTCACTTCTATCCTACACGGTCAGAGTGCTTCCTTCATTTTACTCCGGGAGGAAACTGCATGTTTCTTCTCTTGATTAACCAAACTAGAGGTTCTGAACTGGGGACACTAGCCACAGAGGACAGACCTTGGAAGGGGGTGGCATACTGAAAACAATGTCACCAAATGAATAGGAACATCTTGAATGGTGGGAACTCCCCTGGCTTCTTTCCCCATCCATTTCCAGAACAGCAGCAGCCGGGTTATTTGTCTTCCCCTGTCATCACATCGTCTCCCAAACAGGAGACTAGAATCTCCTTCTGTGGAAAAAACAACTCCAGAGGAAAGACGTACTGATGCTGACATACAGGGTCCACAAGTAAAAAGCCAGTGGGCCTCTCTTTGCTCTGCAGTCCAGCCACCAGCACACAACCCTACCCTTGCACAAACAGATGCCAGGCTGTTTCTTAGTGCCTCACCCTTAAACATAAAAGAACAACCAATGATAACCAGGTATTTGAGGATAATCTCCAACAAGAAAGAAAGAGACTGAAATAAGCAAAGAGAGAAAGGAAGGAATCAGGAAAAAAAAGAGAAAATGCAGGAAGAGGAAAACCTCAAAGAGAACAGAGACGTAAGAGAAATATTGCACAAATAAAACAAGAACAGGATACTATTAAAGGAAATGGAAAAGGAAATTCAAAATATGAGAGTAAATATGATAAACTCAATGGAAGCTTTGGAAGATAAAGGTGAGGAAGTCTCCCCAAAAATTGAACAAAAAGAAAAAGAGACGACAATAGAAGAAAAGAAAATTAGAGATCCAATAGCCAATGAACAGAAGTTCCAGGAAAAAAAAAAAAAGAATAGAGAAAATGGTGAAGAAGAAATACAAGAATATTTCCCCAAACAGAAAGGAAAGATATTAGTGTCAGCACAACGTATGAAAAAAGAACCTACAGTATAGCACATGATTGTGAAGTGTCAGAACATAAGGGACAAAAAAGATCTTAAAGTTGCGCCATTAAAAAGAACAAGAATTAGAATGACATTGATCTTGTCAGCAGTGACTCTGGTTTCTAGATAGAACTGAGAGGAAAAGGTTGTGTATATTGTTTTAAAATATTGATGTAAATGCCAGAGGAGACAACAAAAAAAGCTGAAAATGATTTACTCTGGGCACATGAGTGAGGAATTGGGGAGTGAGGCATCAAGAGACCATTGTATTTTTGGTAGAAGCCTTTTAACACACTTTGATATCTAAAACTATGTGTATGTCTTAAATAACAAAAATAAATTAAAAACAAAACCAAACCCATTCTAAGAAAATAACCTAAAATTATTTAATATTCCATTCTTATCAAACTCCCAGGTTAAAGAATAAACAAGTAACTGAAACTTCTGGACCCAAATCTGCTGAATATTCAATTATAAGGTGTATGTCTTCAGTTTACGATATGAAGTGAACGGAGTAATAAATAAGTGTGGGACCTTTTTTCATGTGGGGATTTGAAAACATAAAATACATTGATACATTACAGCTATCATTGATGAAACTCGGCCTTTTAAAAGCAATTGTAACCACCCTTCTAATGTTACCCTCAGAATTCACAATAACGACTCCTGAAACCATTTGGAAGCAGAGAAAATAACCTAATGACTGACAGGGAATACTCTTTCATGTTCAGATTGTCAAAAATGCATTAATATTGGTTAGGCCTAACATCTTGACCATGACATTTTGCTATGTCAATGGTTATATAAAAATTCTACGAGCACTCTTTTCAAGATGACTTTTCTAGAAACTGAGATTTACTAAGAAGGATAACAAAAATCTAAATATGTTATTGTGGAAATCTTGAAACTCCTGTGTTTCCTACCAGGTTTTCCGTTGGAGAATTGGTAAGGCCTCAAAACTTTAGCAGTACAGAAGATGTTCGTAACGGGGGCAGATTTAGAAACGAAGTCTGCAAGTGTGGTTTTAAGTGTGTTTTGCCTCTTCCGTATCAAAGCAGTAAAATGGAAATCTTTCAATTACCTGCTTAAGAATCTCTGGTGGCTTCTTTCAGCCTAACACGTCAAATTTAACTCCTTAATCTTTTATTCAATGACCTACACAATTTTCTCTTCTTTCCTCATTCTTCTTAATTCTGTCAGCTCAAACCCAAGGAATCTACTGCTTTTCCCAAGTGTGGGTTTTTTTGCAGTCCCACTTTTGCGCTTTCATCATGTTGTTTTCCTTTTCCCTCTACCAAACCGATTTTCCTCTGTCTTAAAGCTTTGGTTCAAAGCCCTACTCCAGGAGGCCCTTCCTGATTGATACTAACTGTGGCCATTGTTTTGTTGTTGTTATTGTTTGTTTGGGTGGTTGCTTGGTTTTTATTACTAAAGGCCTCTGTAAGAACTATTAGTCATTTTATTAACACTTTAGTTGTCACTGTGGACTTACTTATGGCAAATTATTGACCAACTTGTCTTCCTTGACAGTAAATAGGCCTTCTATTACCTACTGAGATTTTAACTCTACAGTATTCTGTGTAAAATTACTAAAACTCTTCTTTATCTCTTTATGGATATGATCATTTTACATTATGGATCTGTTGTTCCCATAAGTTTGCTTCACATGCTCAGTGTGTCTGTTTTTTGTAGTGACTTCATTCCTCAAGTGTCTAGATATTTTGGCCTGTGAGGGCTAGTTCCCCTGGGAGTTTTGGCAGCACCAGCTAACATCGTGTGGAGGGATAGACCAAGTCAGGGTTGATGCACCTTCTGGTGAGTTTAGGCAGAGGAGAGGGATGAGCCCCAGGACACAGCACTCCAGGCATCACAGAATGACAATTGACCACTGATGGGTCTAGGATTTTAATCCACCAATTCTGGTGGTTTGGAGAGTGGATACCTTAGCTCTAAATTTGTCCACACTCCAGCAATTTTTTGATGCCTTGATAATTATACCCAAACCAGACATCTGCGCTTCTTTTGTGGATGTTGATCTCAAAATGGCCATCCCGCCTGTAAGGACTCTTCTAAGGCAATATGAATGAGAAGCAAGAGCAGAAGGTAAACTATTTCTTCCATGGCTGCACTGTAGGCAGCCCTCTACCCTGTTCCCCATCCTCATGTCTTTTCAGTTCCAAGGTTCCTGCTAGCTGTTTAGTTTCTCCAGGGTTTTCTGGAGGGGGGAGATGAAACTTTATGTTAGGTACCCATCTTTTCCAGGAAATGCTGCATTGCTCTCGAGTCTCTTGGTCTTTTTTGTCCCTTCGACCCTTTTGGAAATCTAGTCAAGCGTGTAGACCTCCTCTCAGAATAATTCTTCTAAATGAATAAAATGAAAGGTATAGCATTACAAAGGAAAATATTTATATTAAAATACAGTTAACAAAGTGTCATTAAAATCCAATTTATGACAGTTATATACGTGCTTCTTTAACACAAATAACAAGCTCTACTGTCCAATTTAATAACAATTATAATTTCTAATCATGCCGAGCTTTACAATTCCCAGATAGTTGAAACAACTATAATATGAGACGAAATATATGATTTCCATCGATGATAAAAGTCACAGATATTGTGAATACGACAATGTGTACAATTTTAAAATTAATTTTTAAAATTAGCAATACATAGACATGTTAAATGGCTAAACTCTTATGTAGTGAAAGGCAATTCTTCCTTCCTCCCCTGTTCCCTGGTGCCTCAGTTTCCCTCTCTAGAAGCAGTCACAGTTATCTGCTTGTGTGTCTCCTTCCAGAGAAATTCAATGCACGTACAAGGGAGGGGGAGACACTTACGTATTTCGCTTGTTCACTTAATACGTTTTGGAAATTGTTTCATTTCAGCTCATACTTTTTAAGGACATGTAGCATTCCACTTTGTGAATGTACCATCACTTATTTGACCAGTCCTCTGTTGATAGATATTTATGGTGTTTCCAATCTTTCATTCTTATAAATAGTACATATATAATTTTGAAAACATGTGTATTATGTATGTTGCACAGACTACTAAAAATGAAATTGCTAAGTCAAAAGGAATATATGCTTTAAATTTAGAAGAATTTGGCTGAATTGTCCTCGAAAGAAGTTGCCTCAATTTTCACTGCCACCACGAATATGTGAGAGTCATGTCTGGAGAATGTACATATTTTTCCTGGAACTTGGTGCTATTTGTAAGAAGACTGGGAGCAACTTCACGGTGCTGTTACCAATACTTTCCTCATTTTAAATTTTTCTTGAGTGTCTCATGCTAAAACTTAATAGAACATGATCATTTTTCTGACTCATTGGCAATTTTTTTCACTTTTGTGGCAATGTCTTATTTTGGTTTTATATTCTTGGGGGTGGCATAGAATCTTTCATTAAAACCCTGGCAGCCTAGGTCAAGATCTTCAAAATCGTCCTAATGATGCCTGGCAAACAGTTCATTAGAGTGATTGTCTGTCAGAGGGAAGTAGGGTAGTGGGTCTTGTGACAAACCTCTTCATCTACGCCACATTAGAAGTTTAACACCAACTTCAAAACATGTAACAGTTGTCCTTCCTTAGATGTTTAACTCATAAAGTGTGTTAAAGATAAACGCTGACAGTAATATTCCAGCAATGATGGGTGTCATTTTGTTTCCATAGTTACCTGTGTTTCTGTCAGCTTAAGACTTTAGATGTATAGCTTCAAACTCTGGGTTCTTCTTCAACTAGGTTAATAGTAACACATATTTTCTTCCACTGGGGAGGCAAACCAAACTGGAAATGTCACTCATGAAGAGGACTCCCAAATGCCACAGTGCCTGATGAGATTAAATTCAGAGCAATAAAAGATTTCTGGGTATGTTCTCAGACAAACTCACATCATAATTTTCCTTATTTGACATCATCTTTACCAGTTAAGAGAACACACTTCAACTAATACTAACACTCTGTATAAATTCATTATCTCCTGAATCTCTTCCTGGTTTTAGCTTTGACAAGTTCTTTTGTTAACTCTATAAATTTTAGACATGCTTCTCTCAGCCTTATTTAGATTTTTAGGCTAAAAGGTTTTTCTACTCATTGTAGTAAGTGAGCCCCGAACTAGAATAGGCTCTCCATGGGAGAAGAAGTTGGATAATTAAACAAAAGCAGTGAGAGTTGATTAAAGTGATGATAGTGAGTAAACGGATTCACATTTATAGGTTCTTCTGAAACCTGTTGTAAAGAATTGACCCCTTTGTTAGTCTTAGGGCAGTTAGGTATTCATAGAGACCTAGTGAAATTCTTTAAGATTAGGTAATGAAAAGTTGTAAGTATTAGAGGAAATAAGAAAAATCCAGACATTAGAGACTAATTTTTATTCCAATGAAAATGGTGGAAATCAACGGAAGAACGTGTAAGAGAGAATTGAGTATTGGGAAAACACAAAAAAGGTTTGGTTAGAAACAAATCCTCCTATGCTCTCCTCCTGTGAAAGGAGGTGAGTATGCTTGCTCAAGGAGAAATTGTAACTGCAATAGATCTTGGCTTTATTCATTCATTCATCCATTCAATATAGCTCTCAATTTTATCCCATATGACATATTCATTGACAAATTATGTATTCTGCTCAGATTAGAAGTTAAAGGGTCCAGAAACAACTGGTTAGACTGAGTGTCATGGTAAATAGTGTCATCTGCTGTGTACAGAGTTGTATTAAACCTTCCCCAGATAATTGATTAAAGACAGATGCATCCCTGAACCAGGGATCTGTAAGGCATGTATACCTTAGACCGTTCCTTTGGGGTCTCCACAGTGCAAAGAATATAGAAAAACAAACAAACTTCAGAACTTAAACTGAATAGGAAGAAGAATTCCTTAGTGTTCATTCACATTCAACCAATATTTACTGAGTGCCTAATATGTGCTAGGCACTAAACTGAGATGCTGAGGATACACATAGGAACAAAAAGTCCTTGCATTTGTGCAGCTTACATTTTATCGATATAGTTAATGATAACCATGATCATTTTAAATGCCTTAACAGTGAAATGAGATTTAGGAATCCTTATATCTGGTTGTGTTTAAATATATAAGAAATTCTAATTTGCTTGGGAAGATAAATGGATAATGGAGATGTAATATATATACAATGGAATATTATTCAGTCATAAAAAGAAGGAAATCCTACCTTTTGTGATCACATGGATGAACCTTGAGGGCATTATTCTAAGTGAGAAAGTCAGACAGAGAAAGACAAATACTGTATTTTCTCACTTACATGTGGAATCTGAAAAAGCTGAACACACAGAAATAGAGAGCAGAATGACGATTGCCAGGGGCTGGAAGTTAGGGAAAATGGAGAGATGTTGGTCAAACGGTATACACTTCCAGTTACAAGATGAATAAGTTCTGGAGACCTAACGTACATTATGGTGACTATAGATAATACTGCATTATATACTTGAAAGTTGCTAAGAGTATAGATCTTAAATTTTCTCACCACAAAGAAGAAATGGTAATTATGTGAGGTGATGGAGGTGTTAACCAACTTTATTGTGGTAATCATTTTGCAAAATATACATGTATCAAATCACCACCTTAAATTTATACAATATTATAAATCAATTACATCTCAATAAATCTGGAAAAAAGATTTACACATTATCCCATATGCACGTATGAAGGCAAATGATTAAAAGAAATATTTCAACAACTCCTTTCAATTCTTTAAAATTATTTCCATTAGTCTAGATGTTAAGGGTCAGAGGGAAGTTAGGGAAATACTAAATTTTAACGTGAGTCAATATGAAGGTAATGAGACTGAATAGAAATCTTACGGAATTCCAGCCTGTGTTCATGTAAGTGTTCAGAAAAAGATAGCTAATGTTCTTTCACCTTCTAAACTAGTCAAATTATAGAGTGACTGGTACTTGGCTGTAAGAATCTTGAGGAGGAGATATTGAGAAAACAAATTATGACAATAAAAGGATTTTCAGCATAATGCAGGATCTGAAAAACCTGACATGAAAATTGATTCAAGAAACAGGAGGAGATTGTATTTTTATTCTGAGGCTATGTGAGTTTGAGTTATGGTTCTGTCCTTTGGGACACATGGTTATGTCCCTAGAGGGCAACCTTGGGTATGTACTTAATTTTCCCAAGTCTGTTTCCTCATATGTGAAAAGATATCTCAGGATGGTGGTGACATCAGGTAACTGAAAAGCCAGCTAACCTTGGCTCAATCCATAAAGAACTCATCTGTTTACTTCTGGTCTAGGGGTGCACGGTTCTAGGGTTCCTTTAGCGGCTCCATGATGTGAGGGTTCTAGGTTGTCTGTGATTTCCTTGATTTTCTCTCCCTTCTTGAAAAATGGCGGGGGTGGCTTCAGACCTCTCAGTCCCGTAATTTCAAGACCAAAAGCTGGAAGCGGTGAGAGCAGGCAGTGGGGTGAGAGAGAGAGCTTCTGTGATTCTACAGGACAGTGATCAGAGGCTAAGTTACAAGATCTTTCTCTTAGCTTAAAATGGACTGAATTTGTGGCAGGGCTACATTGCAATGTTCTGGCTGGATCCAGAATTTCTAAAATAAGAATAATAAAAGTTTAATCATTATGACTCTACAATTGCAATGAGATGCAATTCATTCATTACTGTCAGAGGAGAGAGTGGTTGCTTAGATATGGAAGGGTATAAACTGAAGTATTTTTTCCTGTGTAGAGGTACAGAATCCACTTTATTTTTAGATCTTGAAATTCTAAATACTGACATCTCTTCCAGTTAAAAATGAACGTTGGGTCAGTAGATTTCCCTCAACTTCCTTATTGGATTAAAATAGCTATATATTTCTCACTGTATGAACTTCTCTACTGCATGCACACTCTCTCTCCCTTCGGTAGGATTTGGTAAGAGTGCTGTGAATGTGTCAGAATGGTGTAAATGATATTTGCCGTGTACAATTTGTTTCCCCTCCCCAAGCCTGCCAGGGGAGGGAGGTGTTATATATCTCAAGAGCCTCTTTTACCAAGTCCAAGTTTTAAATAAATGAAACTTGTACAGACTCCAACACACCATCTTGAGATAACCTCGGGCCTTGAAGTACACTGACAAGCAGAATGATCACAGCCAAGTCGTAAAACTGTCTTTTGAAAAGTAGAGCTGGATGAAAAACATTAGTAGTGACTGAACCAAGGGAAAGGCTGACTTCTTCAGATTGAAAGGGACCTTCAAGGTAAGATAAATATATTCTTACTTATATGGTTAAACCATATTCCTCAGATTCATATTTTCTTGATCCTTTAAGCTATCCATGGAACTCCAAGTGGATATACAAAGCTGCTTATTAAGAAGTTCGGTTAGTCCCTACACATGCCATCACCATTTTTTCTCCTCACATTTTCTCTTCAACCTCTTTCAATTTGACTTCCATCACACCATTCACCGAAACTGCTCTGTTCAGATAACCAGTGACCTACAGTTTGTGAAATCCTATGGATGTTTTTCTATCCTCACCTTACCTGTCTTCTCAGCATCATTCAACAAGGTTAACAATTCCTTCTTCCTAGATGCTTTGGTGACACCACATTCTCCTTGTGTTCTTTCTTCTTTTCCAGCTGCTCCTTCTCAATATTTTTTTGCTGGCTCTTCCTGCTTTACTCCAACTCCTATTGTTGGAGTATCACTAATCTTGGATTGGGTTCCTTCTTCTCTTTTCTGTCTACACTTTCTGACTAAAGATTGAAATTTCATCTCTAGATAATGCTAACCTGTGTCTCCAGCCTGGAACTTCTCCGCTGAATCCCATCTATCTGATGGCTAATAGATTTCAAACTGAACATGCCCAGAATGAGTCATGGCACTCCCTTCTCCCACTCACCACCATACAATCTCATTCTTCCCCAGTCTTCCCACAGTAAATGATACCAACATCCACTCAGTTAATAATACCTAAAACCTGGGAGTCATCCTGGAGTAATCCCTTCATAGTGCCTTCACTTCCAGACAATCAGAAATTCCCATCAATGTAACCTCCAAAATGTATGTCAAGTCCATCCATTTTTTCCACCTCCACAACTGCCACCTGGCCCAAGCCACATCATGTCTCATGTTATATGCTGCAGTAGCCTCCTAGCAGTTTTCCCAGCTTCCTTTATTCGCTCCCCTAGAATTCATTCTTTGCACAGCAGCCAAAATTGGAATCACACCACCTTACTCTCCTACTCAAAATTCCTAAAGCGTTCCTATTGCAAGTTGGATAAAATCCAGACTCCTTACCACGGTCTATGAGGTGCTTCATGTTCCAAACCCTGGCAACGTTTTCAATATCATAACAGTTCTTGTTCTCTCTTTCAAAGCCTGTCTCACTGGCCTAACACATCAAGCTCTTTCTTGCCTCAGGCCCTTTGCACTTGTTGCTAATTCTCTTAGAACATTCTTTGTCTGGCATTTTGTATAGCTCACTCCTCCTCCTCCTTCAAATCTCAGTTAAATGGAACTGACTCGGGGATGTCATTCTCAGTACTTTACCTAAGAGTTTATTATTTTGACTGGTAGAATGACAGCTCTTTTCTCTCTGGGATTTCAGGCACTTTTAGAATCAAATCTGGAAAGGCTATGAAAAGCAGAAGTAGAACCAGTATTGGAGATGAAATAGATTAAGATGAGAAGTGCTATTTGATCACCTCTCCTGGATCTTTCACCTTTCTAACAAGAATTATAAATTCTAAAGCCATTAGGGGTCTTGCAGGTAACCAAAATGAACATGATGGGCTGTGTGCAGGACAGTCGAGAGTGGTGAACCAGGCAGCACATGTCCACATAAAGGGATTCAAGATAGAAATTTAAAATGCTATCTATGAGAAGCTAAGGCTGGCTGAGGACCAAATTTGGCCTGTGAGCCACCAGTTTAAGATCCATGTCTAGGTATTTCTCTTATGTTGAATAAGTCAGAGCACTCCTAGATATATAAGCATCAATTTTCTATGCTTCTATATGTGCATACCCCAAAATGAAATATAATCATACAACCAACAGTCTAGAGCCCTTTAGGTGTTTTTCTTTTTTTCTATCAGTGCTTTTGGAGTATTATAAATTCTAATATTATATAAGCATATTTACCTAACCTAAGCTTTCAGAAAAATCTTTGTGTGCCAGCCAAAGCACTTGGAGATAACCCTGAAGGAAAGATTTGATGGGAAGATTTGAAGCATGAGAGTGATCATTTTTGTGATCATCACGTTTGTGTTTGGGAAAAATCATTCCACAGCAGTGTGGAGTAAGGATTAGAATGAGAGGAAGTAGACAGAGTGGTTAGTTACTATCGCAGTAATGTAGATGAGAACTGATGAAGGCAAAGATAGGGAGTTTGGAGAGTCAGAGGAAGAAACAATCAAACTAGAAAATCCAGGTTAAGAAAAGTTTTAAGTTTCCTAACAGTCTTGGAAAAACAGAAAATAAGAGACATTATTCCATAGTAATTACCTAATAAAATACTGTAATCAATGAGCACCAAAGTTTTTTGAACTCCAAGAGGAACACTTAAGGAATATTGTCCTACTGAGGACACTTTGCATGCATATGACCTTTCTTATCTCAGCCTTTGATAAAAGGCAAGGGCAAAATATTCCTAATTCAATGAAGCAGGTCTATAGCTAAAATAACATTATATAGACTTGTTATTTTCTTGTGACTTCATTGGTACAGAGAGAGAACTTTAAAAAATCTGGGAAATAATTTAACAGCATGTCTATTAAATCTGTTTTTTCAAATTGCAGATTGTGACCTTTTAAGGGCTGTGAAATCAATATAATGGGTCATGAACAGCACTTAAAGAGATGAAACAATAGATTTGAATAGAAAATAGAATATTTGCATTTAGCAAGGGCATGTGCTATAACATAAAACTTGTGTGTGTGTGTGAATTCGTGTGTACATGTGACCCAGTACATTTCTTACTGCAGGTCATGGTAAAAATAAGTTTGAAAAGCTCTTCTTTAGACAACCTTCCAGGATGTCTCAACTCAGTTATGATTCTGTCAGAGACTGATGTATAGTATAGAAGGGAGAAGGATCTCTGGGCTAGTGTTCAAAAGTAGATTTGCAATCAATCATCTCTGGATATGTGATTTAAAAAAACACAAAAAACTGATGTCCTCCTGGTTCCGCCTAAATTTATCCCCAGATAGAACCAGTTCCTCCTCACAAAATGCAACACAGGAAATAACGCAAGCCAAACTCCCTGGATCTGTCCAAATGCTGAAACAAGCCCTTGGATGAAGCCGCTGAATTCTATTCCTTAAGATTCAATGTGGCTAACTCAGAAAGCTTAATTTTTAATAGGAGCACATCTGAGTGACATGCCAGAATGTAACGGTCATGAGATGCATGTGATTTTGTGTTGCAAAGAAAAAGTCTCTGTTTTTTCCTTCTCTGTACTCTCAGAACACTCTCCTCATAGAATGCTTCACTACTGGACAACAAATGTGTGGGTATTCTTCACACACCAAGCAATTCTCAGATGCCAGCTGAGTGTCCTACAATTCAACTCAATCTATCTAGCTGGTGATAGTGTCAGATCCTACACATTAAGGGCTCAGTCTCACAAGACTGCACACACTTCAGATGCCAATCACAAGTCCAGGTTGTCATCTGTGCTTTTGGCTGATCGGCTATAAACTGGTAGTTCCCATGACCCCCTTCTTGGGTTTAATCATTTGCTAGAGTGGTTAACAAAACTCAGGAAAAACAGTTTCCTTATGAGATTACTGATTTATTATAAAAGGACACAATTTAGGAACAGCCATATGGAAGAGATGCATAGGGCAAGGTAAGGGAGAAGCAACTCAGAGCTTCCATGCCCTCTCTGGGCGTGCCATTCTTCCAGCACCTCCACATGTTCACCCTCCCAGAAGCTCTCTGAACACCATCATTTGGGGGTTTTATGAAGGCTTCATTACATAGGCATGATTCACTAAATCTTTGGTCATTAGTAATTAACTCAACCTCCGGCCCCTCTCCCCTCCCAGGAGGTTGGGGGGAGGTAAAGCTGAAAGGTCTAACCCTCTAATCACAAAGTTGGTTTCCCTGGCAAGCAGTCCCATCATGTGGGTGTCGTTATCTGGGGCTTTCTGAAAAGTCACCTCATTAGTATTAACTCCGGTATGTTTGAAAGGGGCTTATTATAAATAGCAAAAAATACCTATTTCACCTAAATTGCTCTGGAACTATTTCAGGAACTGGTAACAATAACTACATATGATAACAAAAGATGCCTCTATAACTCTTATCACTTGGGAAATCACAAGGGCTGTAGGAGCTAAGTTGCAGGAATTGTGGATGAAAACCAAAATATATATTTCTTGTTATACCACAATATCACAGGCATTAAACATGTAGACTGGTTTGGTGGTGGTGGTGGTGGGGGGTGTTACCATTCAAAATGCCCTCAGGTGTGAGGCAAGTGAATACATCTACATGGATTAAAAAAAATTAGAGAGTATGGGCTGGCCCGGGGCCTAGTGGTTATGTTTGGTGAACTCTGCTTCAGTGGCCTGAGTTCAGTTCCTTGGCACAGGTCTATACCACTTATTGGCGGCCATGCTTTGGCAGTGACCCACATACAAAAAACCAGAGGAAGATTGGCACAGATGTCAGTCCAGGGTGAATCTTTCTCAAGCAAAAAGAGGAAGATTGGCAATGGATATTAGCTCAGGGTGAATCTTCCTCAGCAAAAAAAAAAAAAAAAAAAAAAGAAGTAAAAAAAATAGAGAGTAGTGAGAACACAGCAAATTGGAAAGTGTATGACTTCCTAAAGGCAGGCAGCCAATACCTAGCTCCAGTTGACTGTTGTCTGTTGGAAAGTGATCCCAGTGTTCTCAGTCCTTCCCAATTGTCAAGAGACCCAGAAATCCAGATTTTTGCATAAAATGACTTGTTTTTAAATATTGGCAACATATTTTTAAAAAAGTCCATGGGCAAGATCTGCTCTGATGGCTCCAGGTTTGCCTCTTTTCACTTAGATCAGAGTTTTTGTTTGCTTTTTGTTCTTGTTTCTTTTTTTAAATCAAGAAAGCCTTTTCTTTAAATGAAATTTATGTAGAATTTCATAAATAAATAAATAAATAAAACCACCACCAACAAAAAATGCTCCCCTGTGGAGGGTGGGGCGAGGCTGGAGCTGTATCCACTTGCCTCAGTCTTTCTAGCCCTGCTCTCAGGATTCCTCAGTTCTAGAAAATAGAGAAACCACAGACCTAAGTGCTAAATGTATGGTCTCTTTGGAATGGAATTCTTTTTTCTTTTTATTCAAATTGGCAATTTTCCAGAGGTTTCATTACTTCTGAAGTCATCCTTGAGGTCATCCTTGTAATGTAATAGTAAGATTACATCATCAACATAGGGAAGGATGCTTGTCTTTCTTTAATTTTTATAAGTGTTAGGGCAGAAGGGAATATATAGATCATTTAAGTGAGCAGGCTTAAATTATTTAGGCACAAGTTATAAATGAAGGTGTTTAGACACAATCATGTTTTAAGCCTTGTTAAATTAGAATTGACACTTACAAAATCCATTCTGATATTTTTATATAGATTCAGAAAAACATTTGAAAACTGACATCTACTTCAAAATCCTCTAAGCTGGGCCATAGAGCAACCTGGAATAAAGGAGAGTACAAATAAAAGGTCCCCTCTCTATGGAATCAAAAGCTGTTAATAGATCACTTAATATGGAGAAAAATAGAATTTTTCATAACTAAGTTCCCATTAAAGTGAAGGGGAGGGAACCCTGAGCCCCATGGTTAAATGACATGCTCAAAACTCTCGCTGTTAATTAGTCACGAAGTGGGACTAGAATTCACCCTTTTCTATTCTGAGGTTGTGTTTTGGTTTTTCCACACCTCCTCTCTCCAAATCACATAAGATTTAGAAAATATCCATAAAAATTGTTTCAGGAATCTGATTACCTTTGACAAAAGCCATAATGAGACTACATATTTTACTGCTAAAAGAGATTTTGTTTTAAGCAGGTTTCATATATAACATTTGTATAAAATCAGTGACGGTCTTGAGAGAGACCAGATTGCTGAATATAAGCGTAGCAAAGAAAACATCCTAAAACGTGGGTTATTTGTTTAAGAAATTTCAAATGCTTAATACAAATTTCACAGCTCCTCTGGCCTTCCTAACCACCTTCCTGTCCACTCAATAGGGTGGCAGGAGTGGAAATCAACATGTATAGAAATATTATTTATGTCTGTCTTTCTATTATGTATTCCACACTATTTATTGCAGAATATCTTTCATCTACTTTCCTGAGCACAAGCTCCCTCATAAAGAAAGCAGTTTTTGAACAGAGATATTCTATTGATATTTTTCTCTTTCTTTTCTTGCCTCTTGCCCACACTTCTCGTTTTGCTAACTTCTATTGAACTCTTGACCTCGGGTAAAGATGCAGCTTTGCATGAATATTTGAAAGTGACTCTTGGTGATTTAGCTGCTAAATGTGTATGATAGAAATCCAGCTTACCTTGGAGGCTCTAAGCGTTTTTAACTCACCGTGCCAGAAAGCAGACCAGTCTGGGGACATCCAGCTAATGTCTCCCAGCTGTGCAGGGAAAGTGTGAACAGCTCTGTCAGAAGTGCTGCCTCTTTCTCTTCTTTTCCAGACAGTACCTTATACTCAGACCATCACTTCTCATTTGCCATTTGGACAATGGTGATGGGACTGCTGCTTTATTGCCCACAGAGAAGGCAAGCGAGGAGTCTGGAGCCGGCTTTGCAGTTCTCCTGGACAAAAGAAGTTTCGTGCTCAGGCCTGGTCCTGAAGCACACGCCAAGAAGGCTGACAGAAAATATATACTCACAGCTTTGGCTTACAGGTTGGTGGCTGACCAGTTGGTAATACAAGGAGAAACAGTCTTTTCTGGAGTTGTGGGTCTTTCCAGGTGAGAAAATTAAATGCCATCACTTGGTCCTGGGAGCAATCCAGCATTTCTTGATAAATTTCCAAAGCGTGTTTGTTAGAAGGCTGGCTGTTTTATGATCAAGGCTGTTAGAAGAAGTGATAGAAACATAGGGAACAAAAACCTGAGAATTAAATATTGAATTTTAGCTATAGGGCAATAGTTCTCAACCTTAATACTTGATCAAAAAGCAGGTGTTGAATGACTGCGTCTGCTCAGCACTATTTGTGCCAAACACTCGGTTGCCTCCCCAGCAGCCAGTCCCTCTCCTCTTTTTTTCCTGGAGCAAAACCCTCTTGTCATGGTGGAGGCTGCAGATTTTGGAGACTGGCTTTCCTCACCTCCTTTCAGGTAGAGTTAGTCATATGACACAATTCTGACCCATGAGACACAAGAAGATGTCTGGTGACTGCCAAGAAAGATTCTTCTCTGTGATTAAAATCAATAGAGGTGGGAAAAGCTCTTTTCCCCTTTCTCTTTTCTTTTAATCATTTGACATTAGAAGGAAGCTTCACGAGAATAAGGACTGTTTTGTCTATGGTTATGTTCCCATGCTTACAACAATGCCTGGTACTTTCAGTTTCTCGTCATATTTACTTACCTACTGACAGAATGAGGGAGTGAATGCAAATGTTTGTGAGACAATGTGATGGTTAGAACTGCAGCAGCCATTTTGTAACCTTGAAGCAACAACCTTTATGACAGCAGCCAACACCCTGAGGACAGCACAGTGGAAGGTCCTTACTGGCATCATTGAGCTACCAAGACAGTCTTGTGGCAAATTACCTCTGAATTTGTTTTAATATCATATGACAAGATCTTCCACTTTTACACCACTTTTCTTTTTTTTTTTAAATTTTTTAATTGCTTTTTCTCCCCAAATCCCCCCAGTATATAGTTGTATATTTTAGTTGTAGGTCCTTCTAGCTGTGGCATATGGGATGCTGCCTCAACATGGCCTGATGAGCGGTGCCATGACCGCACCCAAGATCCGAACCGGGGAAACCCAGGGCTGCTGAAGCAGAGTGTACGAACTTAACCACTTGTCCACCAGGCTGGCCCCTTAAACCACTTTTAATTAATTAGTTAATTCATTCATTCATTCAACACATGTTTCTTGAATGCCCAATGTGTGCTAGACTTTGTTCTAAGCTCCAAGGATACAGCAGTGAATAAAACAAAGTCTTTATATGAATTATAGTGGAAAGAGACAGATGATGAACAAATTCATAATTAAATGTGTTTCATATGGTGATCAGCACTATGGAGAAAAATAAAGCTGAGTAAGGAGGGAAAGGAAGTGCTGAGCTGGGGAGGGGTTGTTTTTGCTATTTTACATGAGGTGATCAGGACAGACCTTGCTGGAAAAGTGATATTTAAACAGGAATGGAGGAATTGAGGGACGGAGTCATGCTGTTATCTGGGGTAGAAGAGCATTCTGGTCAGAGGAAAGAAAACTGCAGAGGCCTTGAGAGGAGAGCGTGCTTGGTGTGTTTTAAGAACAGCAAGTAGGCCTGTGTGATTAGACCAAAGTGAGTGAACAATGAGGTTAGTAGGAAATAAGTTCAGAGAAGTAGTAGGCAGCTGGATTGGATGAGCCTTAGAAGCTATTGCAAGGACCTTGGCTCTGCTCTGCATGAGCTGGGAAGCTATTGGGGCGGAAGAAAGTTTGAGCAGAGGACTAACCAAATTGGACATATTTTAAAAGGATCCATCTGGCTGTTGTATTAAGAATAGACTGTGTGGGGATACAGGTCGGAATAGGGAACCATTTAGAAGGAGTTTGGAATAAACCAGGCAGGAGATAATGGTGAAATAGACCAAGTGAAACTGGTGGGAGTGGTGAGAAGAGGTCAAATATGTATATATTTTGAGGGTAGAGCTACCTTATCTGAGGTATTTTAGATAAAAATCTATGATTTTCTACTTTTGTTTTAGAGATTTATTTTTCTATTCATTTCCCTACTCACTCTTCTACTTGGCCACCATCTATTTATTACCATGTTCCAAGACTTATTTAAGAAAGCATTTTAGGGATTTGCCATTTTATGGTTGATATTAAACAGTCCTGGAAGATGATGGCTCTTTCTGTAATGATCACTTCTGATCCCAGGAATATTTTTGAGAAGAAAGAAAAATGCTTGTGAATTTCAGCTCATGTGAACAATTTTAAAGTATTCAGATCTACCTTGGATTTCTTTCCAATATTGAATGCTAGAGTAAGTTATCAACTTAATTCATAGGATCCAAAGTCTTTAATTAAAGAATCACTTAAGATGGTCTTGTCCAATTTCCCCATTTTATTTTAGTTTTTCTAAGTTGTTACTGTTGTTACTGTCCATGTGTCTTAAGCATTTTTCTTTTTTTTTTAAAGATCAGCCCTGAGCTACCATCCGTTGCCAATTTTTTCTTCTTCTTCTCCCCAAAGCCCCCCAGTACATAGTTGTATATTCTAGTTGTAGGTCCTTCTAGTTCTGCTATGTGGGATGCCGCCTCAGCATGGCTTGATGAGCGGCGCTAGGTCAATGTCCAGGATCCGAACTGGCGATACCCTGGGTCGCCTGAAGCTGGGTGTGGAAACTTAACCACTTTGCTACAGGGCCGGTCCCAATTTCCCCATTTTAAAGAGAAACTGAGATTCTGACAGTTCCTGTGGGCCTCAGTTTCTTCATTAGTATAATGAAGTGACAGTGCTAAATGTTTTTCCAAGGGTTCCTCTAGCTTTATAATTTCTATGATTTAAAAATTTAAGTTTGTTGTAGTGTCACACTTCCTTTAAATGCCAAATCACAATAACTGAGTCTCATTCTGCTTGATCTCAGGAAACCTGGATGCTGACTATATTTCCTTCCCCTAGAAGCACCTGAGAAAAGTCGATACAGTCCACAGATTAGCATCCTGGTCCTCATTTGCCATTTCAGCTGACTTGCTCTGGACCACAGGCCAAGGCCCACCTATGGCTGTTCTCTTCTTGCCAATTTTAGGCCAGTTTCTTGCAAGCATCTGCACTCCCCTGGACCACTGTATTTTTTAACAAAGACAGCACTATAATTTTTAATGAGAATTTTTGGAGGTCTTGAGGATAATGCAGCACAAGCCCAGTGAAGAATGACTATTTGATTTCCATCAGGCCCGTGAGTCCCCAGGTCGAGTCTTTCCTCTATGGTTCTCTACTAGATTCCTCTTTGCTTAGCGTCTTTGCTTGGCTTGAATGAAGTCATGGTTTATGACTATGTAAACGGGACCAATTTAGTTGTCCCAAGGTGAGTACCCGAAACACATTTACCAAACCCAATATGGTAATTATATTAGCTTTCCATGGCTGCTATAATAAATTACTACAAACATGATGGTTTAAAACAACAGAAATTTATTCCCTCACAGTTCTGAAGGACAGAAGTCCAAAATCAGTATCACTGGGCACAACTCAAGGTGTCAGCAGGACATTACTCTCTCCTGAAGCTCCAGCGGAGAATCATCTCTTGCCTCTTCCAGCTTCTGGAGGCTACCTGCACGCCTTGATCTGTGGCTGCATCACTCCAATCTCTGCTGCTGTTACTGCACAAAATTGGGGTTCTCTTGCCCGATGCACATTAAAAAACCAATTGATTACAGCATCAGCTTCTAGGGGAGAAATCAGCTTTATTCTGCGAGATTGATCTACAGGGAGATGGGGTGTGTGCCCTCAGATCCGTCTCCCACATTCAAGATTTGGGGTAGCGAGAACAGGCTGGCATGTGGAAACACTGGTGGGACAGGTTTTGATTGGTGGGCTTCAAGCATTTACGGTAAGAGTCTAAACATTTATGAAAGGCTTCTAAACTTTTGTGATGAGGTTCTAAACTTTTATGATAGGGTTCCAAACATTTACGATGAGGTGGGGAAGGAATTTTAACACTGGATCTTCCTGAATGAGGGGCTCGTTGCTTCTAGTAAGAGTCTGTCTTTGTGGGGGTGTGTGTGTGTGTGTGAGGAGGTTTGGCCTTGAGCTAACATCTGTGCCCATCTCCCTCTATTTTGCATGTGGGATGTTGCCACACCATGGCCTAATGAGCAGTGCATAGGTCCGTGCCCAGGATCTGAAACTGCGAACCCCAGCCTGCCGAAATAGAGTGCACAAACCTAACCACTACCCCATAGGGCCGGCCCGAATAGCCTGACTTCCAAGTCCCGGGTGTGTCCTCCTCCTTTGTCTCCATGGGGAGGAGAATCTTTGGTTCTGCAGTCATTTCAAGTCAAGATTTCTTCTGCACATGCTCTGGGTATGTCACTTTGGAAATTTTCTGAAAAGCAATTCTTAATCACTCTGCTGATAAGATGGGGTCAGTTGAACTTGTCCTGGAGGGCCTGTGGTTACACCTCCATGGTCTCATTGCTTCCTCTTCTGTCTGTGTCAAGCCTCTACAATTTTGACACCAATTCCAATGTGTATTTTCTTTCTACACCACCAAGCAATTCTCCAATGCCAGGGTGTCCCACAATTCAACTCAATTCTGACACTACCTACCTGGAGACAGTGTCAGATCCCACAGGTTAAGGGCTCAGTCCTAGAAGACTGCCATCCCCACCCTCCTCCTTCTATTTCAGATGCCAACTGCAAGTCCAGGTTGTCCCCTGTGCTTCTGACTGACCTCCTCCTTCAGTTTCGTTAATTTGCTAGAGTGGCTCACAGAACTCAGAGAAACATTTACTTATTAGATTACCTGTTTATTATAACAATATATAACTCAAGAACAGCCAGATAGAAGAGACACATAGGGCAAGGTATGTGGAAAGGGACGTGGAGCTTCCATGCCCACTCTGAGCTAGTCACTCTCCCAGCATCTCCACATGTTCACCAACCCAGAAGCTCTCTGAACCCAGTCCTCTTGGGTTTTACGGAAGCTTTATTACGTAGGCATGACTAGTATAACTTGTTGGTGGTTGGTGATTGAACTCAATCTCTAGCCCCTCCCCCCTCCCTGGAAGTCAGGTACTTTCAGCCCCACCCCTCTAATCACCTGGCATCCTCTGGGAACCAGCCCCTGCCCTTAGGTTACCTAGAGGCATTCCAAAAGCATCCTCATTAACATGACAAAAGACACTTTAATTATTCTCATCACAGGAAATTCCAAAGGTTTTAGGAGCTCTCTGCCAGGAATGAGGATGAAGACCAAATACATATTTCTTATTATAAATCACGTTATCACAGTCTCTCATGTGAATACGTATTGCGTCATTTGGGCCTACCTGGATAAAACAGGATAATCTCTCCATCTCAAGATCCTTAGCTTAATCACATCTGCAATGGCACTTTTCCAATAGGGTAACATTTACAGGGATTAGGACCTGATATCTTTGGGGCCATTATTCAGCCTACTACTGTAGTCCTTGGTGCCATTTACCAAATCGTTCCAACCTGTAATCTTCTGGACAGTGGTAGTATTGTACTACCTGACTTCCTTTGGTTGGGCAGGGGATGTGACTGATGAGTAAAAGTAACTTGAGTAAATTCTAGGCTGGAGCATTTAATTGTAGTGCAAGACCTCGAGAGTTCCATTTCCTTTCCTGTGAGTCCAGCAATTTTTGGAATGAGTATACTGTCAACCCCAGGTTCCAGAGGAAGGATACAGTGCCCCTGGCTAAACTGTAATGACATAAAGGATGAGCAAGGAATATACCTCTGCTACTAAAAGTCACTAAATTTAGAGTTGTTTGGTTTTGATTTTGTTTTTCTGCAGCGTAACTTAACCAATTCTGATTGATACACCCAGAATCTAAGTTCCCAACAACCTGAAGGTCAGAGAAAAAAACCAGCTTTCCTTTTGCCACGGTCTAAAACCTGCCTTCCAAATGATTAAAAGTGGGAAATTCTATTGTCGATTTCTCCCAGGGAAAATTGTATCCCCAAAACTCACATCAGAACTCATTAACTGATCACCAGTACATTTCCCCAAATACAGGTCATTCCTTCTTTTTATTAAGAACAGCTTTACTGAGATATAATCGGGTGTAATTCACATGCCATAAAATTCACTCTTCTAACAGATGTAATTTAGTAGTTTTTAGTATATTCACAGAGTTGTTCAACCATTACCACTACCTAATTTTAGAACGTTTCACCAACACAAAAAGAAATACTGTACCCATGAAGTTACTCCCCACTTCTGCCCTCTGCTCCCCAGCTTCTGGTAAAAACTCATCTACTTTCTGTCTTTATGGATTGGCTTATTCTGGACATGTCATATAAATGAGATCACACACTATATGGTCTTTTGCGATTGGCCTCTTTATCACAATGTCTTTAAGGTTCATCCGTGTTGTAGCATGTCTCAGTACTTCATTCCTTTTTGTAGATGAGCATTATTCTGTTGTATGGACATACCACATTTTGTTTATCTATTCACTAATTAATGGACGTTTGGGTTGTATCTATTCTTTAGCTATTAAGAATAATGCTGCAATGAACATTTGTGTACAAGTTTTTGTGTAGACACATGTTTTCAATTCTAGGTCACTCAATCTTGGAATTACATGTGGACCGTGAACAGTCCAGCCTAGTCCCTTTTCAAAACCTTTCTTCTAGTTTGAGATGATGAAGTTACATATCTGTAGTGGTTTCCTATAATTGCTGTAACAAAGTACCACAATTAGGGCTTGAAAAACACAAATTTGTCATCTTATAGTTCTCAAGGTCACAAGTCCAAAATGGATCTCCTTGGGCTAAAGTCAAGGCTTTGGAAGGTTCTAGAGGGTAATTATTTTCTTTGCCTTTTCCAGCTTCTATATGTTGCCTGCGTTCCTTGGCTTTTAACTGTGTTCCAAGCCAGCTGTCTTTCTCACACTGCATCACTGTATCTCTGTCTCCTCTGCCTCCTTCTTCCACATTTGAAGGACTTCTGTGGTTACACTGGCCCTCCTGGATAATTTAGGATAATCTCCTTATTTTAAAGTCAGCTGATTAGCAGCCTTGATTCCAACTACAACCTTAATTCCTCCTTACCATGTAACGCAGCATATTCACACATTCTGGCACAGACACCTTCAAGGGACCATTATTCTACCTACCACAAAAACTTTTTAGCTCTTTTGGAATCTCTGCTCCTAATCCTTTGCAAACAACTGTTTGAATACACACACACACACACACACTAAGGAAAAGCAATAAAATACAGATACAAGACAGTCTAAATCAATAGCCAAAAAACCAATCTATCTGGTGGGAATGCAAAATGTATAGCCACTTTGGAAGATAATTTGGAAGTTTCTTACAAAACTAAAAATACTCTTAACATATGCTCCAGCAATCACGCTCCTCGGTATTTACCTAAATGGGTTGAGAACTTACGACCACACACAAACATGCAGCTTTATTCATAATTGCCAAAATTGGGAAGCAAGCAAGATGTCCTTCAGCAGGTGAATGGGTAGACAAACTGTGTTGTGTCTAGACAAAGGAATTGCCTAGAGTTTGGAGGGAGGGGGTGTGGGATGAATAGGTGGAACACAGGGGCTTTTTAGGGCAGTGGAACTCTTCTCTTCGATAGTATGATGGTAGAAAGATGTCATTACACGTTTGTCAAAACTCATAGAATGTACAACAGGAAGAGTCAACCGAGTGTAAACTGTGGACTTTAGTTAATAATAATGTATCAATGTTGGCTCATCAGTTGTAACAAACGTGCTGCACTAATGCAGGATGTCAATAATAGGGAAAAATGTATGTGTGGAGGGGTGACGGAGCGTATGGAAACTCTGCTTTCTACTCAATTTTTCTGTAAACCTAAAACTGCTCTAAAAATATATTTTATTAGTTATTTAAAAAACTCAGTCTACAGAGATGCAGTCTGACCACTATCAAGTAAGTTGTCGCGTTATTGCTCAGGAAAGCGTAGCTCCTGGGATCTACCTTTCTCGCATCTCTGGATACCAGAAATCTTTCTCTCATGTATACAACTCAAAGCCCACTGGGGTGATTTTCCCCAAACAAAAAAGTCAATTGACTTCAAAAATAAATTTTAGCCTCTACCTCATAAAAGACAGAACTTTTAAATGACGGTTTTTACAGAATCACTCGTAAAAGTTTCAAACATTCTTATGGTCCGGTCTCAGTTACCATCACCCCATAATACGGTTAAGAAATCCAAGAACAGTTCCCCATGCTTAATAGCTATTTACATTAGCTGAAATTCAGAGGAATTTGATTTCAAATAACAACCATTGTACATTTAATCTCAAGTAAGCTATTTTTGCACTTTTTAAGTCATCCACAGACCCCTCGGGGGTTTGTTCCTTTAGAAAAGAAAAAAAGTCTCCACCAGTGAATACTGAAATAGACATCTGAGCACTGCCATCATTTCCTGTTTTTCTGTGAGGATTTCTGGCATGTCAAACTTGCTCATCATTAACACTTTTATTCAAAAATTATGAAAATTCAAGTCAATCACCAAGAAAATGAGTTTATTTAAATCTTAGGCAAGATTCTGGGCTGGGAAGGGGGATACAATCTCAGAGAAGATTAAAAAAAAGAAAAGAATTTACAATTAGTGAAATTCAAATGCTGCTCAATTTGGTTATTCTTCCCTATTGAGCACACCACAATTAGGAATCTCTAGTAACTTTCCAACAAGAACTGTGAAGTGTCTGATTTTATCCTACCTATAAGCTAATAAGCCTGTCACAATTTCATGGATCCTGGCAGAAAACATAAGACTTCTGGGTCAGAGGCAGGGGATTTTATTATGCATGGCACAGCAAGCAGCATGAGTATGAGTATATTTATGTCAGTCATCCACGCCTCTCAGTTCCAAAGGGGCCACACAGATGGGCCTAGATGGATGCAGTAGGTTGCATTACAGGAGAGCAGCCTTCAGCTTAGGGAGTCCAAGTTTTTTTATAATGGCCAATAAGCATCTTAGCCCTTTGCCCTGGAGGAAGATACTAGCTTCCAAGGCTACTCGTTGCTCTGGAGGGAGATGTTATCTCTATCTTTTAAGGATTTTTCACTATAGAAACATCCTTGGAAGTATATTCTGGACAAAAGGGCACATAGTTCCTGGCTCGTAGGACACACAGAAATGTGTAACCTATGGAGAATCATCTCCTAATCTTTCCTTGAGTTTTCTGACATATGCTGTCTTCCATATAAAAAGATGATTCTACTGATGTGGCAAATCCACAGCTATTTTTAATATGTGTTCTTTCTTGTCAGAGGCATTGATTTGTCCAGAAGCATCTAAATTCTCACCTAGGACCCCTTATAATTAAAGTCTAGTTAGTGACTTGGTCAGTTATCAGAGATGAATCCAAGTTAATGGCCACATGTGGGCATTGAACCAACGAGCTTGGCTTCAATCAGCTGAGCTAGAAACCATTTGTTAGATTAGCCAGACACTGGGAGCAATCGTGAATTCCTCCATTGTCTGCCCTGGTCCCTGTACCTTGTCAATCACTAATTCCATTGACACAGCTCTTCAATCAAACCATCCTCTTCACCTCCATTCTTCTGCTGAAGTTCACGTCCTCTTCATACTTTGCTAGACCTATTGTAATTGTCTCCTTGTTGTTGCCTCTCTTCCCAGTCTTGTCTGTCTCTACTCCACCATTCACTCAGCTGTCACAATAAACTTCTAAAATGCAAATCTAAACATGCCACTTCTGTTCTGAAAAATCTACAATACCTCACAGACTATAGGATAAATTCCAAACTTCTCAGCATGGAACACACATCTTCCCGTAATTTGGCTCCTGATTAAAACTTTGGGCACAACGCTCACTTTACCCTGCCTATGTCTCTAGCACTTTCATGTGCAAAACAGAGATAATAGTATCTAGCTCCTAGGTTCCTATAAGAGTTAAATGCGTTAACATATATTAATCGATTAGGAATGGCTCATAATATTGCTCTAGAAGTATCATAAAAAGAATAATTCTCTAGCCATGTCGAACTACTGTCAATTTCTGCAATCATCTAGATCAACCATTATCAACTCCCTGAAGACTTTTTGGATACTTTATCGTCTTGGACACCACTTTTTTTCATCACAGAGCCTATAATAAAATATTGCCTTTTTAAAAATTCTTCCAATCTATTCTTCCTACTTCACAGTAAAATCCAAGAGAAAGGTTTATGTTTTGCCCATATTTGGATTCCTTAGGCCATTCTAGTGTCTGGCACATAAAAACCACTTAATAAATATTTGTTAAACAGTGGTTTGCTGTTTCTGTTTTCATGGATGCAAATAGAATCTGACCAGCATATCTTTCCATGCTCTTTTCAAGTCTTTACATTTTGTAGCCATTACTTACAGGTCTTCCGGCTGTCTTTGTTCTCTTTTTTCTCTTTAAGGCCCTTGCTCAGAAACCCAAAAGTTTCTGATTGTCACATTAGGTTCCCCCCACCCCGCCCTGCTCTGGGTAGAAGTATTATTACATATCAGTAATGCAGGAATCGTATTCATGTTCTTTCTTGTTTGTAAATCTATTAGGCAGGCTTTTGGGTACTGATTTTTTAGTGAGTTCAGAAACTCAATGTAGAAATATCTCCCCTTATCAGATCCATTTACTTGCAATTTAAGTGAAAGGAAGGTGCTATCTCTCCGCTGCTGTATTTTGTCTCACTATCGCTTCTTGTTGGTTTTCATTTTCGTATGTCGTTTTCCATGTAGATGTTGGAAAACAAAACAAGAAACACATTCAAGGAATCCCCTATGTACTTAAATCTTTAAGAGTAGATGATTCTGATCACTTTATTAAGGTGGTATCCATTAGCTTTCTCCATCACAAAGCTATTTCTCCTTTTGTAATTAATAAGTATTTATAGAGAAATACTTTGAGACTATGCAAATATTCTGTTCCTCATCAAACTTTTACTCATTAACCTCGTGTCCATTGATAATTCTTGCCTGGATCAATTATTACTCTCATCTTTGCAAAAGTGATGATTTTCAACCTTACATCACATGCTCCTTTATGTGATGTATTAAGAAGGACAAAACATCACATAGTGATGTTGAGACTTCTCTGCAGATACTTTGATTGTGGTTTTTTTTGTTTTGTTTTATGCTTTTTATTTGGAAACAGTTATAGGCTCACAGGAAGTTGCAAAAATAGTGCAGGAAGCCCTGAGCTCTTTACACAGCTTCTCCCAATGGCAATATCTTTCGTAGCAATATAATATCAAAACCAAGAAAGTGACAGTGGTGCAATACAATATGAAACTGAATAGTATTCAGATTGCTCCAGTTGTTCTCTGCATTCATTAGCATGTGTTTGTGTGTGTGTGTGTGTCTGTAGTTCCATACATTTTTATCCTATATGTTGATTCATGCAACCACCACCACAACCAAGACACAGAGCTGCTTCATCACCACAAAGGGACTCCCGTGCTGCCTCTCATCCACCAGTCCCTGTCCTTTGCTGTGATCAGAGTGTCTTTTTTTTTTTTTTTGAGGAAGATTAGCCCTGAGCTAACATCTGCTGCCAATCCTCCTCTTTTTGCTGAGGAAGGCTGGCCCTGAGCTAACATCCATGCCCATCTTCCTCTACTTTATATGTGGGATGCCTACCACAGCATGGCTTGCCAAGTGGTGCCATGTCAGCACCCGGGATCCGAACCGGCAAACCCCGGGCTGCCGAGAAGCAGAACATGTGCTCTTAACTGCTGAGCCACCAGGCTGGCCCCCAATCATAGTGTCTTATTTACACGCTGTTCCCACTCTCTCAGATGAATCTAAGTGTATTTCTTCCTCAGAAGAATTCAAGCTGTAAATATGGTTTGAAAACTCCTACTTGTTTGGGTTAAGGCAGTCTTTGACTTGTCTTTGTTAACTAGGTAGTTTCTATCTAGGATAATACTTAACCCAAAATTTTGATTTCACACTGCTTTTAATTAATGATCCAACGAGGGAGAGAAAGTCTTACCTTTTAAAAGTAGATACTAAGTAATTTCCTCTAAAGGAAATGACTGTCTTTGGAAAAATACATCAAGAAGGGCTGGGGCAGAAGATGAGTCCTCAGAGAGTGTGAGCTGGTGCCAGAATTTCTGAGGAAGGGAAGAACTCGGTCCACGTGAGATAAGGGCAAGAGTTTATTTTGCATCTCAAAGGGAAAGGCCAGTGGGTGGCTATAGGACATTCTTGAGAGTGTGGATGCTTATAATTCCCTCTCAGATTATTTATATTGCTGTAGTTTGAGGCTCTCTTTCATCTTAGTCCAGAACTCTTTAGTAAAGTCTGTTAAACTCATGTTCATTCATTTTTCTATGTATTCATTTATTCATCCATCCATTCAACAAGTTTTAACTGAGTACCTTTTATATTCTAGGCTTTGAAGGTACAGCAGTGAACATGCCCCAGTCCGTGATCTCACATAGCTTACATTCTAGTTGGGGGAGAGAAATAAACAGAGTAATAAATACGCAAAATGTCAGCTACTATCAAATATTATAAAGGACAATAAAGCAGGGTATTGAGGGAGAGAGTGAGAGGAGTGTGTGTGTTATTTTAGACAAAGTCAGCAGCGCCCCAGATGAACTGAGGGTACAATCTGTGCAGGTATCTGGAATAACACTGCTCCAGGCAGAGGGAACAGCCAGTGCAAAGGTCCTTGAGGAAGAAGTCATCTTGGTGTGTTTCAGAAATTAAAAATAGGTCAGTGTGCCTTAAGGGCAGTGAAAAATGGGAGAGTTTTAGGAAATGATGTGCATGGATTGTTAGGGAAAATAAGAAAGGACTGAGTTCCATATAGTGAAATGAATGGAATAGAAGAAACTTCTGGAATCCAAGGGCTTAAAAATCATCATCTCCTTGCCGCATCCCAGAAACCTTAGGTACTACTTTGGACTTCTGAAAACAAAGGAATGGGTGGGGGTAGAAGACATTATTGTCTCATTTGGAGGGGCAAAGAGGCACTAACTGACATCTAGTGTCCTCAGATATGACTCTGGAAATGCTTGAAATTTTATCAAAATTTTTACTTTGGGTCATCACAGTTTTTCAAGAACCTATTGTGTCACTACAGTACTCTAGTCATTCTTTAATAAAATATTAAATTCTGACAGTAAAATCACCAGGAAGTAAACTATGTGAGAGTGGCATCTTGGTCTGTCTTGTTCCACATTCCCCACTCCCTACAAAAGTGCCTGGCACATAACAGGAACTCAATAAACAGTTGCTAAACAAGTGAAAGTTGCAATAAATCATTCAACTTTGAAATCCAAACAGGGCACATATCTGTCGTAAAGAAGTAAATTTGCTTATTCTTTAAAACTTTAATATCATGGATAATTATGTGTTGGTGATTTTTCTCTAGTCAGGAGGTAAATAGTACATAGTCTATTATTTCACCTTAGCTTCCTAACTAGAACATTTTTAACAAAAAAATGTAATTTGATCATGGAACATCTGTAATAGCCTCCAATATTTTCAAGCAATAAAAGCTTAATTTAGATAGCCAATATTCTCATGCAGATTTTGTGACATATCTTATTAGTGAGAAGTGTCAGTTTGAATAGTGTCAATCTAAATTGAAAATATGCCAGGTTTATTAGCACCAGCATTAACAGACTTTAAGTTGCTGATTCTGTCAATAATATAGTTTCTTGTTTCTGAAAAGAGTTGTATAAACATTTCTTTTTTTATGTTTTATTTCATAACTTTTATTTCTCTCAGGTGTGGAGCTGGGCATAGTTTCAACAAATGTGCAAGAATCCAAGCAAAATTTCATAACGTGTTGTTTTATTGCTGTAAAAACAAAGATATTTTAGTTTGTTCTTCAAAACACAAGTCTTGGTTATCAGAAACTTTAAATGTACTGTTGAATCAGTTAAAATTTGTTTTTTTATGTACAGATTGATCCTTCTGAAATCTTGGTTCTTGGATAGATGGTTGATGGCATCTTCAAAATTTGTTTATATTATAGCTTTCATTGCACTGGAAGTGAAAATTACATTTCTCTGCTTTTTTATGCTTATAAGGATTTATACCTCTATTCTCTCATGCTGTAATAAATGCTCTCTGTCTTTGTGCCAAACATACTCTGCAAAAAAATACATATTCATAAAAACTGGATAAGACTTAATATTCCTGCCTTTTTATATAAATCAGATACCCCATCAAAAAGCACTAGAAAGGATAATACTTCAGAGACTCCTACTATTCAAACGTTGGAGCCATGTAGTCCAAATGAGAATGCTTTCCTAAGATATATTGCCATTCGTATTCCTTAATTTGTCTGTCAGTCTTTTGTTCTGCACCAAACCAAAATGAGTTGGGTATCAGAAGTATTGTCTTCCTGCACTGAGTGATTTGATTCAGACCTTCAAGTCCAAAGTTAGATTTATTTTAGCTAATGTAACCTTAGCAATTGTTTTTATATTTCTTTCTCTGATTATCATTTCATATATCAGTTTGGTTTTTTGTAGCCAACCCTTGTTTGAAGGTGTGAATTCCTTTAGAGAGAAAAACGTGGCTTTTTGAGAGAATACTATCTCTTCTAATAAGACACACATCCATTTTGATTTCTAATCCATCCCGGTCATATTCTGCCAAGAAGTCAATTTAGCTCTTGTGGTGGGTTGATGTCAAGCGTGTTTCCAAATTCTCCGCCTCTCTCTGTCCTTGCTCTTTGCTCTGTGACGCCGCAGCTTCTCTCATCAAGAGGTGGATTGTATTCCTCACTCCTTGAAGCTGGGTTGAACTTGAGACTTGCTTTGGTGAATAGAACACAAAAAGTAACTATGTAAGGCTTCTGAGGCTGAGCTCTGGGGACTTCTGCTCTCTCTGGAACCCCTCCCTGTGTAAACAGCCTACCTAGCCTGCTGGAGGATGGGAGACCACATCGAGTAAGCTGAGTCTTCCCACTTAAGGACATCCTACGTGCCTACCATCCTACTGTCTACCTGCCAGGTAGCTGCAGCTGCATGAGCAAGCTCACTTGACATCAGCTGAACTCCAAGCAGAGCACCGGAACTGCCCAGCAAACCCATAGATTTGTGATCAAAATAAATGCTTATTCTTGAATGTTACTGAGGTTTGGTTGTTGTGTGTTACACAGTATTAGTGTGGCAATTGACAACTGATATAGCCCTTCAAGTTATCTTTGTTTGATTGCCTGCAAAGATTCTTGGAGGACAACGCTAATCAAGCTACTAATACTGGGTTCTATGTGCCTAACGTCATTTCTAGCCCATAGACTCAAGAAATAGTTGTTTACTCTACTTACAAATAAGTAAATTAATGCACTGAACACACTATACTTGGCGTTATGTGAGAGACATTTCTTTGGCTTAAGAAGATTGCATTTTTATAAATATTAAAAATTAGGAATAATTTCCCCTACAAATCCCACAAGAAAGCCTCATGCCCTAGAGGGCAAAAATGGAGACTGCTGCCTCCATTCCCAGGTCCCCAGAGCCTCAGGCAGGGCTAGTGTTGGTGCCACCAGGCATGTGGCTGCTGTTTTGTCCTGTTCTTTGGTCCCCATGGTTCCCCCAGGTATCTTGGGTGCATGCCACCTTCCAGCCCTTGGTTGTCTGCCGTGCCTTGCTTGTGCACGTCTTGGTCCACTTCATTTCAGGAGCTCCTCTTGGTTTCTGCTCACTTCATTCTCTGCCCCGCTATAACCTTCATGTGTACCTGGGTCTTAAACCCAGGCTCTGTCTTGATTACTGGCAGCGGTTCCATACTTCCTGGGGTCTGCTAAGTTCTTCTAAGGCAGGTCTTTTTCTTGACAGCCTCCCCTGCATGCCTTTACATTCATTGTTGCAATTTATCCTCCAAACAACTCTCCAAAGGAGGTATTACTATCTTAACTGAAAATACAGGTTCAGAGAGGTATCGTCACTTGTCCCAGGTCACACAGTTAGCAAATGATGGAGGATGAGAACCAGTCTGACCTCATAGCCTGTGCCTAAATCCTTTTACTCTCAACTACACTCTACTGCTCCCTTATTTGCTACCAACATGTGGCGCAATCCTGAGCAAGAGATTTAACTCCTCGGTCTTGGTTTCCTCATTTTTAATATGAAAGTGTTGGTTTAGGATGGTTCACAATGGCCTCTCTAATTTCCACTACGGTTTCTTTTTTGCCTTATGAATGTATTATGAATGTTACTTAAAAATGTATTTTCCATTTTGCAAATGCATCAGCTTTTTAGATTAAAGAAATGTTTCTCCCTTTTACCTCTTTGCGTTGTTGTTAGAGGACATGATCTGTAGGGGACCCAGTTTTAAAAACTTTTAGGGCTTGCTTTATAGATAGCATGTGATGAATTTTCATGACAGAGTCTCTGATGTGTAATTTTCAATCATTGGGTTTAGGATTCTGTATATGCTTTTTTTTTCTTTTTAAAGATTGGCCCTGAGCTAACATCTGTTGCCAATCTTCCTCTTTTTAGTTCTTCTTCTCCCCAAATCCCCCCAGTACATAGTTGTATATGCTGCTTGTAGGTCCTTCTCATCGTGCTATGTGGGACGCTGCCTCACATGGCCTGATGAGCTGTGCTAGGTCCACACCCAGGATCCAAACTGGCGAAACCCTGGGTCTCTGAAGTGGAGTGCGCGAACTTAACCTCTGGCCACCGGCTGCCCCCCGTGTATGCTTATTAACACAACTAAGTATTAGCTCTAATTGCAACCATTATGTTGGATGTGGTATCTTTGCTACAGCAGAAGTAATAGGGTCTCAGAAACATGATACATGGCCGTTGATTTTGGCTGTATTTTCTATCTTAATAAAGAAAGGAGATCAGAAACAGTCAAGATGCTAGAACATTCAACAGTACACATTTACAATTTTGCCTCCAGCTGGCAGCTCCTTTAGGGTAGGCCTCAGCTGTAGACAGCTGTCCTGACTGAGGTCACACCCTTTCTGGGTCATCCTGCATCCAGTGACTGACAAGGCAGGGCTACACAGACCCAACCATTCCAGGCCAGCACAGGCCAACGCTGACAGCCAGAGTGTCCCGTGAGGTCAGTGAGACGCTATCAGGCCTGCTTCCCATTTGACATCTCTCTCTGCCTGATCCTGTTTCTCTCCCCTTGTTTTCACATGTGCCAATCATGACTCTAATAAATATCCTATACCCAAGCTCTGTCTTAGCATCTGCTTTTCTAGCGAATCCAAACTGGGACACCCCACAAGAGCTGTGCAATAACACAAATTCAGATGTGATGGTGGAAAATGGCTCCCCACCCCACAGAACCTTCAACAGCTTAGCCGTTCAGGCTCACCTCAGTCATATTATTAACACTTCAGTAATGCAACCCTATATTTTACACCACTGAATGTTTTTGGGCTCTATTAATGGTGTCATAGTGGGTTTTTGTTTGGCTATGTTGTGTTTTATTTTATAGTATTAGTCAATACTATAATATTCCTTTCAATTTTTATCAAAAATAAGATTTTTTTTCCCATTCCCTCAACCTCTCCTCTGATAGCCAGGACCCATTGCAGGTGGGCCAACTGCCTTAAAGGAGGAAAGAAGGGTTGCCTGTCTGTTTCCTTTCTCTCCTTCTCAGCTGGCTGACTGGAGCTTCAGATCTCCTCCAGGGGCAAAGCATGGAAAGGACCATCCCCAAAGCAAACACTGCCCTTTGCTCCAACCGCGGGAGGGAGCTCCATCACCTCCTAGATGCCCTCTAGGGTGTCGAATACATACATCCGGGCACTCACATTGAATGTCTGATTCAGCATCCTGTCTCATATTGATACTTCAGTTTTCTTGTGCTTAGTATTCATCTGGTCTATCTTTTTACATTCTCTTGTTTTCAATTTTTCTGTCTTTATTCCCTAGGGATGTCTCTTGTGAACAGCGTATATGTGGATATTTTTAAATTCAATCTGTCAGCGTGGGTGGCAAAATTTGCCTGCTTTCCAGATGATTCTTATGGCCAGGATGTGTGGGTAGTAGCAGGACTCCAGACCGTCCCTGGAACAGGCATGGGGCTGGCAGAGGTTGCTGGTGACTGCCTCAATCTCTGCTTTCCTTTCTCCTTCGTGATTCTCAGCCTGCCCACCTAATTAGCCCATATCCTCAGCCTTTTTATTGCCTTTTCTCAAAATTCAGGGAATAGTCTGATTGGTTCATTCACATGGAGGCATCAAATAAGTGTTCACCTTCTCACAGGACAACTGCATTCTAGTGGACAAGAGAACTTCGGATTGATTTAAAGCTAGAAGAGAAAACACCTAAGTATTTTTTTTCTTCTTCTTCTTCTCCCCAAAGCCCCCTACTACGTAGTTGTGTATTCTAGTGGTAGGTCCTTCTAGTTGTGCTATGTGAGACACTGCCTCAGCATGGCCTGATGAGCGGTGCCATTTCTGCGCCCAGGATCTGAACTGGTGAAACCTTGGGTCATGGAAGCTGAATGTGCAAACTTAACCACTCGGCCACGGGGCCACTCCAACACCTAAGTATTGACTGGGGAAAGATTTATGAGGTCTCCCAGAGACATATAGAGAGATATTACTCCAGAAATCTGCCCAGGCAAGAAAAGCTAACCTTTGATATATTTTCCCACTAGGGACTTCTATAAGGAATAGATAGATTTTTTATGTAGTATGAACACAAAGATGTAGCATGATTAAAATATTAAAGAGGAAGGAATGAAGTACACTATGCGAGTGGGAAGTTGTATTCTCTATGTTAGAAAACAAGACTACTATATCAGTTAGAAAGCTTTCAGCTTCAAGTAAAAGATTCCCCAACTAACAGTGGCTTAAGTACTATGACATTTAGTTATTTCACATAACAAGGAAGTTAGAAGTTCAAGCTTTGGTTAGCAGTTAAAAAATATCTTTAAAGTCTCAAATTCTTTTCCATCTTTCTGTTTTACCATCTTTAGAATTTGGTTATTTATTTTTTGTCTTGGTACTTGTGCCTCATGGTCACAAGATGGCTGCTGTAGCTCCAATAAACATAACTACATTCAAATGACGAAAATAGTATGCTGGTCAGAGAGGCAAAAAAGAATTCCTTGCAGGGGTATTTCTCCTTTTATTAGAGAAGAAAAATCTGAAGAACCCATCCCCTCCCTAGCAGACTTCTTCTTAGATCTCATTGTAGAAAACAGAATTAACTTTTTTAAAGAACAAAATTCTGTTTCTATGAATAGATTTTTAGAGGGAGACCCTTTGCCAGTCATTAATGTTCACAGCTAGGATGTGTGCGGCAGCTGGGGTTCACCTGCCTCAAGAATCTTGCTACTGGGCAGAGCACTGACGCAGACCCTGCCTATGACATGGATATGGATAGACAAGTGTAACAATCACAGGACCAATGGCTTGATCAGAATCAGCTAGTAGCTTCAGGAAGCCCCTCAGGGACATATAAAATAAAATTTTAGCCAGCTTTTAATGAGAGTTTGAAACTCAGTAAATTAGTTCCTTTTCCTCTTCAAAGTTCATTCTTCCCTTATAATCATCCCAAGGGGCTTTGTCAACTTACTTGCAAGCAGCTGCAGAATTCCGACATCATCTTCATATTGCTCCCCCAGCTCAGGACAAGGAAAGTATTTGGAGACCTTAGCCAAGATGACTCTCTCTGCTCCATTCCTTGGATGCAGCTTCAGAGTCTTTCTCAACATGGTGATTGAGGTGGCAAATACCAATAGATTAGAGTTGGCACTCAGGATGAAACGGCATCAGGCTTTTGTCCTAAGGGTTGTTTTATAGCTTTAGAAAAAAGCGTAGATAGAATTAGTTGTGATAGACAATTCATTCATTCATTTATTTAAAACTAATCAATCTCTTACCAAGTGTCAGGTACTTCGTTAGGCCTGGGTATATTAAGCAAATTAATGACAGAAAAACAGAACAGACATAAAATTTAAATTTTAGTCTCAACACCACTGCCACATATAGTAAGTGTGAAATAACGAATAAATCTTAGAAGTGATGTTTTGTTCGATAGTCTCTTGGTTCAGAATGCATGATGATATGCTGGGCCATCCTTTTCCATTTCCTTTTGCAAAGAACCTGGAGAGGAACGAGGAATCCTGAAGCATTCAAATATTTCCTCTGTCCCTTTCAAAACAAAGCAAAACCAAACACAAGCACCATATGCCAGAAACCCAGCCCGCAGGAGAAGACAGGGTCGTCGAAGAGTAGCCATGGCCTCCCCAAACAGCAACCTGGACGACTCCCGGTTGAGCCTAGCCGTGTCTAAAGATGAAACAGTTGGGCTGTGACAGTTTCGCCTCGGTGGTTTGGGGCAGCAGCAGAAATACAGGGATGTTGCACTTTGGAGAGACTTGTCTGCTTTTTAACTTGATGCCGTGCTTCTGCCGTCGCGGTGTTTTTTGACAGTCCTGGGGAAAATGCAAGCAGGACTGACCTCTCCCCGGCAGCTCTGTAACCATGGGGCTCATGCAGGCAGATTGGCATCTGCAGGCACATCTTTAGCAAGTTGGCAGCCTCCGTGCCCTTTGCAGGTTGCAATCAAACCTGCCTTCTACAGCAGCCTCTTTCTGGTTGATTAACTTTAATGTAATTTTAATTAAAAACCACAGTGTCAAAGGGTTTAGCTACTCGAGAAATGAGCACAGACTGCGGCCCAGTGGCAGCAGTCACTTGGAAAATGGAAATGTGTCTTGACAATGTTGTGCAGGGGCCAGATAAACAGGGTCGCTGCAGCGCTCCGCTCACACACAGGAAACAGGCAAGGGAACATCAGAACCAAGAGGCCGCTTGTGCAGCAAGGGTTCTCATGTATGAATTTCAGGTGCCATCAACATTTTTTAGACCCTGTTCGGTCCTGGCACAGAACACTCTCTGCAATGGCTGGCTGTGACCATTCTGTTCTCCTCCTGGCACTTTCATCTCTGAATCGACACACAAATCTGGGTTAAATATGAATCAAATTTCAGACAGAAAAAAATTGCCAAGCCTCATTGTGTTATTCAGCTGTGGACCTTGTCTTCTTTTCACTATATATATTTCACAGGAGACTGGGGATTTTAAATATTAGAAACAAACTTTTCTTTCAAGGAAATGCTTCCTCTGGGATACAATTCCTTGACTTCTTTACAAAGAGTGCCAAGGAACTCAAACTGAAGGACGTCTTCCAAAAAAGATCACTGCATTACTTTAAATGGAAGGACGAGAAGAAATAATCTTGTAAATATGTTTGGTCGTGCTAGGTTTAGAAAATAGATTTTACTCCCTTGACCTTCTTACGCATTGAAATATAAAAATCTTTAAATTTCTGGTTAGCCTGAAGATAAATTATCTTTTTAAGTTGCTGTTTCCCTTTAATTTTCTGGTTGATGTTAAGCAATGTTCAAATGGAAGACTGCAACGTGGCGCTGTGTGGGAGAAGTCTTTTATTAATGCCAAGGGAACCAATGCCGCTATGCCATGCTGAAGTGCCCTTTATTCTTCCTCAATGTAGCTAATTTTTCAGGGCACAACTCTCAGGAGAACACCTAGTGACGTCAATTCTTCAGAGGAGAATTTCCTCCACCAGGTTTGTGGGATGCTGGGGCTGTTTTGCTGACAGATGGGGCCGGTACAGGTGGGCCCAGAGCCATGTGAACAGAAGGGGCCCCTGGACCCTGACAGAGAGGATAGACAGAACGGTGGGGGAGAGTTTAGGGCAGTGCACGGGGAGGGGAGAGAGCAGCATAGAGGATTTCTACACCGAGGCCAGCAGAGAGGAAGAGAAGCAAAACAAGCAGATGGGTGGCCAGGGAGAGGTGATTTGAATTGTATAACTTGCTTAAGAGACTAATAAAAACCAGTCTCTGGGGACAGGACTTCACTGCAGGCCATCTCGGAAAACCAGAAATTTGTCTGAGAGTGCTGAAGCAAAGGAAAACACAGGGAAAATAAGTGTGAAATGAAGTATAAAAACGAATTGTGTATAAGCTTGGGGGATGAATGCTTTGCAGGGCCCTGTACGTACCCAGGTAGAGTCATTCTCTGGATGTTTCTGGTGGGAAAGAACCACTGTTATGGCTCTCATCTCAACTGCTTTCTCTGTTAAAAGACAAAATAGAATTTTGATGGTCAGTTCAGCAGGTGACATAATTGATCAAAGTGGACTTAGAACAACTCAATACATTTACAAAGTTCCTATGGTGACAATTAAGAAAACACCTACCAGAATAGGATCTGAATAAGTTAAACCAGAGTATTCCAAAAATATGTTCCCTGGAATACTATTTTTCAGGATATTTATATAGGTGTTTTGAAAAAATGGTGCTATGGTGAAATGAATGTGGGAGGTCAGGCTCACATACCAAATAGATTTTTTTATTGCAGGACTTCTCAGGGCCTTCCTATACTTACATAGGAAGCTTTTCCTTAGTTTTAGTTTTGGGAGCCCTTTTTGAAAAGCATTTCTTGGGGTTAGTTTACAAAGTCCACACCTCAGGAAAGAGAGTGAGAGTCTCTTGAACCTGGCAGAGGCACACGGGGCTTTGTTCTTGCCAAAGAAGTTATCTGTGTGGGTACGTTTACAACGGACATGAGTCTGCGTTTGTGTCGCAGTTTGTGTGGACTGACACTGACTGTTCAACTGAGGCGTCATCTTATATCTAATATTAAAAACGAAAACCACTCTATTTGTAGGTTACCAGATCAGTGGTGTTGTTTTTATCGATTGTGCAATAGATAGATTGAGTTAAAGAGTTTATATTTGGTTGGGAGGGATAATAAAAAATAATTTCTAACGGTTATGGCCTAAGTGATGACTGGAATGTAGTCTGGCTAGATTCACAGCTGTACCTCGTGTTCTCACTGAAGGCCAAGCCTGCTCCTGATTGTTTTGTTTTCATTTACAGTTTTCAGTGTCCTCATTTACAGTGAACAATAGACCATAAACTCTATGAGAGTAGAGACAAGTATGTTTTTGCTCACTCTTGTGTCTCCGACACTTACATAGTCTGAACACAACAAATATTATTAGAACTAATGAATTATCCCTCTAGCTAATGTTGGTTATTCAGAAAGCATGAGAAGCTTGCATGAAACAATGTTGGAAATAACTTTACTAAACATTCTCAGCTAAAATGATGTTTTCTTTTTCTTTTGTTAAGAGTAATATTGAATACCAGTTCTATGTAAGTCACTGTGCTATGAACCCTGGGGGATAAAAAGACGAATACAGTAAGAGAGAGACTCTTTAGGGAACAGATCATTTGGTGGGTGCGACTTTAATATAAGAGGAAAAAAACCAAATTGGTAGGTAGGGATAGAAAGCGTGGGAATTGGGGAGGAGTGTGGGTTGAGTACAGAATCAGCCATGCTCAATCTTATGTTTCCAAATGAGGAATGCACCACATCTAGATTCCATTTCATCCACACGATCAGTGTTGGGTTGGGGACAGCAGAGTAAGCTAGAGGAAGAAGGGAAGGCACATCCAATGTGGGACTTGTTTTCTTCACACGAACACACAGAGTCCAGACCTTGGGAAATGGCCCAATACGTGTAAAAGGGACCCAGCATTTTTCCTGCTGAATTACAACAATAATCTTCATATTTGCATAACACATTTTCACACCACTTTTAATTTCATTATTAGACTTAATCCTCACAACAGCTCTGGGTGGTAGATATTTTTATTCTAATATTACAGACAAGGAAACAGAGAGGTTAAAGCCTTCATGGTCCTGTAACCAGTAGGCTCACTGCTGAGCAGAATGGAACTTAAATCCAGTTAGCCAGGCTCTGAGTCCTCTGTCCTGAGTCTTTTCCATCAGCACAGCCACCTAGAAAGCAGGTGGTTTTTTCTTTGCCCTAGAGGTCCCACTGTAGTGCCAAGCATATGAAGGTACCCAATAAATGCAAATCTAGGTGAATCTTGTTTTCCTGTGCCCAAGGGCAATGTTTGAAGATATTTCATATGGTGCCAGCATGCAGCAGGGCTTACACAGGACTCCTCAAGCACCTTTCTATCCTTAGTAAGCAGTAGCAATAACATTTGTTTTCATTATTGAACATCTTACTTTCTGCCAGGCACTCTAGGTATGTTTTGCATGCTATTTGACTGTCTTTTCACTAAGTAAAAATCTCCTGGAGGGAGATAGTGGATGTTATTCATCTTTGAATCTTAGAAAACTTTGAAACCTCCCTCAGTTCAAGTAAAAGTTGCACTCTACCTTTCAAATGCTATGGGCCATTTCCCACATATTTTATAAGCTTTGTTCAGAACTATGAAAATACCACCACAGAAACACTTGTTTGATCTCTATACTTGAGAAAAATTTTTGTTTCATAAGCAATTCAATTTTGTACTTCCAAAATAGCCTGACCCTCAGTCTCTGTTGGATTATAAGCTTCATGATGTTAGAGTGAAGTTTGCCTTTTCCATTCCTTTATCTCCAGCGTCTCTCTTGCCCTGAAACATAATAGGTGCTCAATAATTGTTCAGTCAATGAGTAGCATTGTATTTTTTCCTTTTATGGAGACATCTGATTTTGGTAAGTGCTGGAGGTAGAATAAGGCAGTGACTACTACTAGTAAAGTTTTGTATTTGCAGGTAAATCTGACTGCTAATCTGATATGTGTGAATGTTGAACTAAGTCCATCCTGGAACTTCCTTGATACCCAACGAATCTGGAAAGCAGAGATAAAGAATTTAGTTCTAATTGATATTTGTCATTGAATCAGCCAGTAAAGCAGATGGACAGAAACCAGATTTTGGAAGAAACTGGTTATTTCTGTAAAGTTTAGGGTTCAGCCTTCTGAAATATTACTACACTATCCATTAAACTTCTATGTACTGAGGAGGTTTGGATAGGAAGGGCTAAGGGTGAACAACTACTACTTTGAGCTAAGGATTTATGCTAAACACTTTTACATCCAGGATTTAATTTGATTGCTCTAACTCATCAGAATAGGTATTATTGTTTCCACCTTACATATGGGAAAATTAAAGGCTCAGAGAGGCAACTAACTAGTCTAAGTCCTAGGGATAACCTAGTCAGTGGTAAAATCTTCTCAGCAATTCCCTCACTGACAGTTAACTTTCTTTTGTCTCTACAATTCTATACCTTGTATGTAAATTTAATATTGCATATATTACAGTATATGCAATTTTTGTGTGTGTGAGGGAGATTGTCCCTGAGCCAACATCTGTTGCCCATCTTTCTCTTTTTGCTTGAGGAAGATTGTTGCTGAGCTAACATCTGTGCCAATCTTCGTTTATATTGTGTGGGATGCCGCCACAGTGAGGCTTGATGAATGGTGTTAAGTCCACACCTGAGAGCCAAACCTGTGAACCCCAGGCCGTGGAAAGCACAGTGCGTGAACTTAACAACTGCCAAACTAGGCTGACCCCTATTACAGTATATTTTAATTATTTATGTACATTCTTACCTTCCTCAATAGACTATGACTGTTTCTGGATGGGGAACTGAGTCACACTCAACATTGGATTCCTTAGCTTCTAGCATGGTTCTTTTTTCACAGATTAAAGCAGTGGTTCTTAAACGTTAGCATGCATTGGAATCACTAGAAGGGCATGTTAAAATTCAGATTTTAATAATGATTTCTTCATCATTAGGTCTGGGATGAGGCCTACAATTTTGAATTTCTAACAAGTTTCCAGATAACGCTTCCACTGCTGGTCTAGGGACAACACTTTGGTTTAAAGCACCCTGTAAATATTTATTCATTTTAATTGACTTGAGTTTACTATACAGATTGGGAAAATGTATGCCTCAAACATTTAGCACTTCCTTGCAGGCATTAACAATCTCCTTGGTTATGACATTCTTTCAACCATAGCTAGTGAACTGGCATTTACAAAATTTAAAGATCTCAAGTTAAAATATAAAGTAGCATGATAGGAAGAAACGTTATATTGCCTTTCCATTTTTAAGGCTACCAAGGAGATTATATCCCAAACAAGTCTTTGTTTTATTGAGGGGGATGTTGGATCTGTCATGAAAAGAGAAGCATAGAGAGAGCTGCACACACTTACATAAGACAAGAATGATGAGATGATTGGTACTGGGGGTGGGGGCAGGCAGTGGTGATGGGGAGAGGCCATAGTGGTGAAAGGGAAATGGCAGAGGAAGCTATAGTGGAAGACAGGATACAGAGAAAGAATAGAAAAGGGAACCATGCAGATCACTCTAGGAATGGAGAAAATTTGAGAACAAGAAACATATTTCAAGAGGCTTTTAAGAGAATTGTGTTGCGTTATATGAGATATAGCTCCTTCCTCTTTCTCTTCACAAAACTATAGGTAAAAATTCCCACTGTGAGTTCCACTTCTGCAATTGCACTGTGAGGACCTCCACAGGCCCACTCCTCATAGAAATAAGTGCAACTGGTGAATTATATCTAAAAAAGAAACAAAACCTATTGTGGAAATTATAATGAGGTTAGACAGCAAATGAAGAAATATTTATTCCAGAAAATCTACTAAGTAAGAAAAGCAAGAGTCTACAGCACTTGAGCTTTGATCCACTTCTTTCCTACTTCTACCACCACTCAAGTTCAGTTTCAAGAAAGTCCCACTCTGAATATGACCAAGAAGACAGGGCGCCTTCTCCTCTCAGCTTTATTAAGGGATACGGTATTGCACCAGGAGGGGAAGGCCACCAGCGTTTCTCATTCCTTCCAACTCTAAATTTTAGAGGCTATGTTCTTGGTGAGTGTAGCTAAGAGGTCAGAATATTCCTCTCCTCCAGCCAGCTCCCACTTATAAAATGGAGGTTCTATCCCATGTACAGCAGGCCAAGAATTCTGGGGCCCTGATCACTCACCCCAACTTGCTAGTAGGGTAGAGATTGTAAGCCAGGAAGGCTATATGAGAAGACCAGAGACTGTGGCTCCCACCCAGTGCCCAGAGCAATGACTCAGAGATTTTTCCCAGGTGGAGAGGCATTCCATGAGAATAGAGAGCTCTGAAGCTATCCGAAGGAACTGACTTTATTTGGAACAGAGTATGGGGGAAGTTTAAGCCTAATAGTGCTCTCAAAAACATTGGAGAGTGGCTGGCCTGGTGGCATAGTGGTAAAGTTTGCACACTCCACTTTGGTGGCCTGGAGTTAGCAGGTTCGGATCCCAGGCGCAGACCTAGCACTGCTCATCAAGCCACACTGTGGCAGCATTCCACATAATAGAGGAAGATTAGCACAGATGTTAGCTCAGTGACAATCTTTCTCAAGCAAAAAGAAGATTGGCAACAGAAGTTAGCTCAGGGCCAAGTTTCCTCACACACACACACACAAATTGGAGATTTTGGTGGTAAATAATTAAGAGGAGGCAGATAATTCTGTGAGAACCACAAGTTAAATCATAGGCCAACCAATTTACCACACAGAACCAGAGAAAGAGAGAGCAAAGAATAGCCCTACTGGAGACAGAACAAATTTCAAAGACTACGCTCAAAAACTATCCTTGCTTGAATTTAATTGCATCTGATTGTGGATCAGTTTATACTCTAGGGCATTGTTGAAAACAACAGAGCGATTAATGGAGCCTAACAGCTGGGTGTGATACCAAAGACAAACAACTTAACAGAGAGATCAGGGAAAGAGACATTCTAAGTGAACCCTGCCAAAACCAGTCATCCTGGGTTGGCTGTGCACATGCTCAAGATGGCACCCTCTGAGAGGTGACAACAAAGACTACACACTGCAGGGGAAATAGACCTCACTAAAATAGTGTAGACAAGTCAGTAAAAAGTAAACAAGTAAGCAATAACAAAAACAAGCCCCAGAGAGGAGGAAAGTGAATTAGTATCCAGAGTTCCTATAATAAACTTCCATGTTCAACAGCAAAAAAGTCACAAGACATGCAAAGAAACAGGAAATTGTGACCTATACACACAAAAAACAGCAGGTAACAAAAACAGTGAGAGAGCCCAGATTTCCGATATAACACATACATCTAAGAAGACATTATAAAAATGTTCAAAGACCTAAAGGAAAGTATGCCTAAAAGAAGCTATGATAACAATGTCTCATCGAATAGTGAATATCAGTAAAGAGACAGAAATTATAAAAAAGATCCAAGTGGAAATTCTGCAGTTGAAAAATAGAACAACCAAAATGAAAAATTCACTAGAAGGGTTCAATTTTGAACCTGCAGAAAAAAATAACCAATGAACTTGAAGATATATTCTAGAGATTATGAAATTTGAAGAACAGAGTGAAAAAGAATGAAGGAAAATTAACAACCTCAGAAAAATGTGGGATACCATTAAAAGCAACAACGTATTATGATAGGAGTACCTGAAGCAGAGAGGAAAAAAAGCAGAAAAAATATTTGAAGAAATAATGGCTGGCACTTTCCCAAAGTTGCTGAAAACAATTAATATACACATTCAAGAAGCTCCACAAATATGAAAGTAAGATAAGCAAGAAGAGATTTGCACTCAGACACATCATAGTAAAAATACTGAAAGATTGAACCCAGCCTGGTGGTGTAGTGGATAAGTTTGTGTGCTCTGCTTTGGTGACCTGGGGTTCACCAGTTCGGATCCTGGGCAAACATCTATGCACTGCTTATCAAGCCATGCTGCTGCAGGCATCCCACATATAAAGTAGAGGAGAATGAGCACAGATGTTAGTTCAGGGCCACTCTTCCTCAGCAAAAAAGAAGAGGATTGGTGGCAGATATTAGCTCAGGGCTGCTCTTCCTCAAAAAACAAAAAGAAAAGAAAAAGAGAAAATTTTGGAAGTAGCAAGAGAAAAATGACTTATTACATACAACAGGAGCTCCCTAGGATAAACAACTGACTTTTCATCAAAAACAAAAACAATGGGGGTCAGAAGTCAATGAGATGATATATTCAAAGTGCTGAGAAAAAACCTGTTAACCAAGGATCTTATATTCAGCAAAACTGCCTTTCAAAAATGAAGATGAAATAAAGACATTACCAATAAACAAAAATAAACAAAGAATTTGTTGCTTGCTGACATGCCTTACAAGAAATACTAAAGGAAGTCTTTCTAGCTGAAAGCAAGTGATTTCAAACTGTAATTTGCATCTATTCAAAAAAAAAAAAGCAACAGTAAAGTTAATTTTAAAAGACAGTATAAATGCATACTTTCTCTCTTTTAGTCTCTTGGCTGATTTTAAAAGTAATTTAATAAAACTATATATATAATTGAACTGTTTGACCTATAACATACAGGAATGTATTTTATTTGACAATAACATCACAAGGGATGTGAGTGGTATCAAAGCTGTATTGGAAAAATGACTGAAAAAAAAAAAGACACCAACTAGTAATTTGAATCCATAAGAAAAAGGAAAAGAACATAAAATATTAAAAAAGAAAGTTAGGGCTGGCCCAGTGGCACAGAGGTTAAGTGCGCACATTCCATGTCAATGGCCAAGGGTTCGCCAGCTCAGATCCCAGTTGCAGACATGGCACCGCTCATCAAGCTATGCTGTGGTAGGCATCCCACATATAAAGTAGGGGAAGATGGGCATGGATGTTAGCTCAGGGCTAGTCTTCCTCAGTAAAAAGAGGAGGATTGGCAGCAGTTAGCTCAGGGCTAACCTTCCTCAAAAAAAAAAAAATAAATAAATAAAAAGAAAAAGAAAGTTAGCATAGTATAGCAAACTCTATAAATATATACCTACTCTCCTTTCTTTTCTCAGCTTCTTTAGTAGATAGAAAATTCTATTAAATAATGACTATAAAAATTCATTATGCTTGTTGAGTTTGTAACATATAGATATAATATATAACAATAACAGTACAAAAAGGGGGAAGAGGGAATAGGACTATATAAGAGTAGTTTCTATGTCTCACTGGAATCAGCATAATGTCTATCTGAAGAAGATTGTGATAAGATGTATATGCTAAGCCCCAGAACAACCACCAAGAAAATAACTAGAAAAAATATGGTAAGTAAATAATTAAAGGAATTAAAGTGTCACAATAAAAAATATTCACTCAATGCCAAAGAGGAGCAGAGGAACAAGAAAGACATGAGACATAGGAAAGAAAAAAACAAAATTGAAGATGTATATCTGGCTATATCAGTAATAACAATAAAGTGGATGGACTGAACAATCCAATCAAAAAGCAGAGATAGACTGGACATAAAAATATGAGCCAACTATAATGTTGTCTACAGGAGACAAAATTTAGATTCAAGGCAAATAGTTGGAAGTAAAAGGATGGAAAAAATAGGTCATGAAAACAGCAGTCATAAGAAAGCTGGAGTGGCTATACTAATATGACAAAATAGACTTTAAAACAAAAAAAGTCACTAGAGAAAAAGAGAGACATTTTATAATGATAAAAGAGTAAATCCATCAGCAAGAAATATATAACAATGATAAACATATATAGACAACAACAGATCCCCAAAGTACATGGAAAAACCACTGACAAAATTTAAAGAAGTATACAATTCAATAATAATTATTGAAGACTTCAATAATGGATGGAACAACTAGGCAGAAGATCAACAAGGAAACAGAATTTTTGAAAAACCTTATACATAAGCTATAAGCTACACTTAAAGAACACTTTACCCAACAAAAGCAGAATACACATTCTTCTCAAGTGCTATTCTCCAGGATAGATTATATGCTAGGCCCTAATACAACCCCTAATGCTTTTAAAAGAATTGAAATCATACAGAATATGTTCTCTGATAATAATGGAGTAAAATTAGAAATCAATAATAGGGGGCTGGCCTCGTGGCCGAGTGGTTAAGTTCGCACGCTCCGCTGCAGGCGGCCCAGTGTTTCGTTGGTTCGAATCCTGGGCGCGGACATGGCATTGCTCATCAGACCACGCTGAGGCAGCATCCCACATGCCACAACTAGAAGGACCCACAACGAAGAATATACAACTATGTACCGGGGCGCTTTGGGGAGAAAGAGGAAAAAATTAAAAAAAAAAAAAAATCTTTAAAAAAAAAAAAAAGAAATCAATAATAGAAAAGAAATTTGGGAAATTCACAAATTCATGAAAATTAAACATGACACTCCTAAATAACCGATAAGTTTAAAAAGAAATCACAAGGGAAGTTGGCCAATTCATTGAGATGAATGAAAATCAATACACAACATACCAAAACTTATGGAATGGAGCTAAAGGAATGCTGAGAGGGAATGTTATAGCACTAAATGCTTACATTAAAAATGAGAAAAGGTCTCAAATCAATAACTGAGTTTCTAGCTCAAGAAGTTAGAAAAAGAAGAACAAACTAAACCCAAATCTAGAATAAAGAAGGCAATAGTAAAGATTAGAATTGAAATTAATAAAAAAGGGGAATAGAAAATCAATGGAGAAGAATCAGCAAAACCAAAATTGTTTTTTTGAAAAGTTCAACAAAATAGATAGACCACTAGCTAGACTAATCAAGAGGGAAAAAAAAGAGAGAAAATACTCAAATTGCTAAAATCAAGAAGGAAAAAGAAGACACGATTACTAAACTTACAGAAATAAAAAAGTAACGTGTAGAATAAAAGAAAGTCGTAACACTGTATTTGTAAATGACATAGTCTTGTACACAGAAGAGCCTAAGGAATTCACTAAAACCATTAGAACTATAAACAAGGTCAGTCAAGTTGCAGGGTACAAGATCAATATATAAAATCAATTATATTTCTATACACTTTCAATGAACAATCAGAAAATTAAATTAAGAAGATAATTCCATTTACAATGACATCTAAAAGAATAAAATACTCTGGAATAAATTTAACAAAAGAAGTGCAAAAATTATATTCTGAAACCTACAAAATATTTGTTGAAAGACATTCAAGAAGGGCTAAATAAGTGAAAAATTTCAAGGATTGGAAGACAATATTGTTAACATTGCAGTATTCCCAAAATTGATCGATCAAAATCCTAGCTGGCTGACTGACAATTTTTCTAGATCTATTTCCATACACACAAAATCTTGAAGATAGAACAATATTGGATGACTCACAATTCTGTATTTCAAAACACATTACAGGGGCCAGCCCGGTGGTGCAGCAGTTAATTTGGCAGCCCAGGATTCACTGGTTTGGATCCTGGGTGTGGACCTACACACCACTTGTCAACCCATGCTGTAGTGGCATCCTACGTACAAAGTAGAGGAAGATCGGCACAGATGTTAGCTCAGGGCCAGTCTTCCTCACCAAAAAGAGGAGGATTGGTGGCAGATGTTAGCTCAGGGCAAATCTTCCTCAAAAAAAAAGAAAGAAAGAAAGAAAGAAAATGAAAAACTTAGTACAAAGCTGTTAATCAAGACTGTGTGGTACTGGCATAAAGATAGACGTATAGATCAATGCAGTTAAATTCAGAAACAAAAGCATACATTTATGGTCAGTTGATTTTTGAAAAGGGTGACAAGAAAATTTAATGGAAAAAATAGTCTTTTCTACAAATGGTGCTGGAACAATTGTTTATCCATTTGCAAAAGAATGAAATTGGACCCTTCCTCATTCTAGATGTAAAAGTCAACTCAGAATGAATCAAAGACTTTACCTCTGTGATCTTCTCCTCAAAACCCATACTCCAGTCCAGTCATGAGAAAAACATCAAATAAATTCTAACAGACAGGCATTGTACAATATACCTGATCAGTATTTCTCAGAATTGTCAAGATCATCAAAAACAAGGAGAGTCTGAGAAAGTATCCTAACCAAGAGATGCCTAAGGAGACACGACAACTAAATGTAATATGATATCCTGGATGGGATCCTGGAACAGAAAAAAGACATCAGGTAAAACTAAGGAAATTTGAATAAACCTTCGAATTTAGTCAACAACATATCAATACTGGTTTGTTAGCTGTAACAAATGTAGCGTACTAATGTAAAATGTTAATAATAGGTGAAACTGTGTGTGAGGTCTATGGGAACCGTCTATACCATATGCTCAATTTTTCTGTAAATCTACAACTCTTGTAAAAATAATGCCAATTAACGAAAAAATGGATCAAAGACCTAAATGTAAGAGCTAAAACCATAGAATTCTTAGAAGGAAACATAGTCATAAATCTTCATGGCCTTAGGTTAGGCTTTTTTTTTTTTTAAAGATAAATACGAAAAGCACAAACTACAAAAGAAAAAAATAGATAAATAGAACATCAAATTTCCCCGTCCCACTTCTACTTCTTTGCTCTTTCTCCCAAGGTTGCTTCTTCAACAGAGAGCTTGCAGCTCAATTCTTGTCTCAGGATCTACTCTGGAAACCCTAACCTAAGAAAGAGCACCACTCCTCACGGTCCCCTCTTTCCCCAAACCACCCAGCCCCATTCCCTTAGCCCTATAGAGTCTTGAATGCTTAAGGGATCACCTTGATCACCAATAGATTGATTGATTATTTCTTTTTGATGTAAAGTTTTTAACTTTATATAGATTTTTCCAATTCCAGAAGTGATACATGCTCACTGAAAAACAAAATCAAACACTAAACAAAAGTCAAAACTACTGTGCATTTTGACTCCATGGCTGCTGACTTTCCAATTCTTGCTTTTGGTACTCACCCTGACACTGCTTCTGCTATCGCAGAATTGAGGGCAGCCCTTATCTCGATCCTCACTCTTGTTCCAGGATTTTTACTGGGTTCTCAGAGAGTAACCTGCTGTATAATTTGTAAGGGAGCCAGTACTCCTTGTCTCTCATCTCAAACTGAGTTCTCTGCCCACAAGTACACTTCTTCCAGAGGTTGGACTAGACTTTATTCTTTTTTTGATACAATCCCTTGAATTGCCGTGATTCAAGGATCATAATTCTGGCACAGTGAGAAAGAGCCATCTGTCTCAAAATCTTCTTTGTCATTTCTCCCAGGAGGCATAGCAGGACTTCTGGTATTCTGTCATGGAGGTTCAGAGCTTTTAGATGGGGAACCTCAAGCTTGCAAGTGAGAGCTAAACCTGCTAAATTTACGCTTGTTGCATTCAAGTTGTTTTCCCTCTAGGTCAAGTTGTTTTCCCTCTAGGTGAAAAAAATAGCTATGTTTGCAAAACTACTTGGAGAGAAGGCTTGTCTTATTAGGAATTATGCTGTTACTCTCTAATCAATATGGTTGAATAGTTTTAGGCATTGGAAAGTTGTAAATTGTACAGTAGATTTCAAGTTCTAGAGTGCAGGAGATGTTTATGGTTGTGACTCTCGTCTTAGTACTGTGACTGACACATGCTCTGCATCCAGGAAGTATTAGCTATTATTTTCAAGTCATCCCTCTCCACTCCAAACTTCCATTTAGTTTCCAAGTCCTATTGATTCTAACTTGGAAATATCTTGAATCTAAGCTCTTTTTGTTAATCAAAATGTTTTAATCTAAGTCTTTGTCCTTTCGTTTTAATCTAAGTCTTTGTTGGATAGCCATCTCAACTTAGCGACTTACGCACTAACAATTTTATTATATCTCATTATTTTGTGAATCAGGAATTTTCACAAGAGTCAGTGGATGATTCTTCCACTCCACTTTGTCCTTCTGTGGCTTTCAGCTGACCTGGTCTGCAGGATCCAAGATGGGTTCACTCACATTCCTTGTGGACTTATAGCTTCTCCATGCAAGGTAGCTGGACTTCTTACCTGGAAACTGAGGGCTCCAAGAGGCCAAGGCAGAAGTTGCCAGTCCTCTTAATGGCTAGGCTTGGGATAGGTATAATGAACTTTGAGCATAATCCATTACTCAGAGTCGGAAATTCAAGGGAAAGGAACAAATCCTCCTGCCTATCCAGCTATCTTTGACCAGCTGTAGTCCTCATTTCTTGCGTAACATAGCACCACAGACTCTTCCAATCACAGCCTATCAACCATGCTTCTGTGAAATTATCTTTCTATTGAAGGAAAAAATGAAGCTCTGATTATGTTCCTCCCACACTTAACATTATCTGTTGTCTGGCTCCTGCCTGCATAATTACACCCAGGCTTTGTATCATAACACAGAAAACTTTTCACAGTCTGGTGCCAACCTGTGTTCCAGACACCGTTTTGCAGTGCTGCTCTGGGAGAACATGTACTGGCCTCAGAGCCTACTGTGTCCTCTCAGGACTCCAGGCCGTGCTTCTGCACTTCTTCATTTGCTTGGAATACTCTCTCTCTCTTTTTTGCCTCTTTGATTTCCCCAGGCAGAGGTAGTCTTTCCAGAACTGTGAATTTCTAGAGAATTCTGTTCATTTACTATAGCTTTTTTCATATTGTATTGCCTTTTATCTGTTTATATGTCACCTTTCTCCCTCTCCCTCAACCATACAAACTTTGAGGGCAGAGACCATTTCTCATTCATCTTTCCGTCCCTGGTGTTTTAGCATAGTACCTAGCATATAAATCACAAATATACCTACAAAATGAATAAATAGTAGGAAAATAGCTGGAAGGCAGGTGGTAGCAAAAAAGTCAAGTGCTGCCAATAACCTGACATTTTCCATTCTTTTCCTTCGGGCATCAAAGTTGAACAGAGGAGCAAGGTGTGCTGAAGGACCACACGTGCTCCAGAAGTCACTAAGTAAGTGCCTGTGTGTAGACAAAACATCCATATTTCCTGATGGTACATGTTATATGTTTTGGTCCTTGCTTCCTCCATACATTTCCATCTAGTTGTTTACTTTAGAATTTCAGCCTCCTAAAACTAATACTGCACATTCTGTAAAGCATAGTGAAGAGAAAGGGATGAAGTTAATTTTGCAAATGCTCCTGCTGTAATCGGTAAGAATGCAAAGGATATTGCATGAAATGAGTTATGGACACAAAACTGTCGTATCTCCTCTCTCCCGCCACAAGAAACCCGTCTTTTTATATTATAGCTATTGATTTGGTACTACAATAATTTAATTATTAATAAAGCATTAATAATGCCAGATTGTGCTGACAAGTACCACAATCTCTAATAGAGGATACATTATTTGGGCACATGAACAGTGATGTAGAACTCAATATTATGTTGGAAAAAAAGGTATATTTGCAACCTGAAATCGTTGTTTTACCTCCCTGAGTACAAGACAAATCACATACTCTCTTAAATGTATTTTCTACTTTTTATCAGTCGTTTTATTGCTAAAATGGAAGAGGTAGTTGGAGATGAGAAGTGGGTTATAACTAGGATGAATGCCCGACTCACTTTCTGAAGAACAATCGCTGTTTATGTCTGCTCCCCTTACGTAATTAATAATACAACTTCCCTTTATTCTCCAAAGTGTCCTGGTTTGAATTATAAATTATATAGATGCCCTAATAATAATTAACTAGACAAATTATTCCTTATTGCACAGTACCAGAATGGGCAATTGCAGTGGTTTTCAAATTTTTTGACCAAACCTCATATGGAGAAATACATTTTTGGTCATAACACAGAATGCTCACACACACACACACACACACACACACACACACACAAACACCTTAAAACAAAAGCTTCAGGAAACAATACTTGGATATTTTCAAATCTAATGTAGTCTATTTTTAATTTTAAAAACTCCGGTCATGACACATGAAATTGATTTCCTGATCCACAGCTTGAAAAACACCAACATCTTAGATGTGTTTTGAGCTCATAGAAGTCATAGGACATTCTGTCTGATTCTTTTCCTTCACTGGCTGATCTTGTGCAAGTTGCCAGCCTTCTCTGAACAACACTCTGCTGGTCTGTAAAATAAATATGATTACCTACCTCAAGGTGGTAGAGAGAGTTAACTGAGAGGATGTGGTCAATGAGCCTGGAATCTAGTAGATAGTTAATAAATGTTAGTTTCTTCTCCTTCTTAAGTGTTTAAGCCAACAGGACCCAGCTGAAGTTCACAGGTTTTCATCAATAAAAAAATATTTTTCCTAACTCCTTGATCTCTAAAGTTTGTCAGAGTTTTGTGTAGCCACTGATAATGCATCTTTAAACACTGTTTCTTCTGTGTTCAACAGATAGATTCACTGACTTTTTGAACTACTTCTGGTCAACCCATCAGAATAACACTTGCAGCTTTAAAAAAAAAGACACAAAAGAAGAAAAAGCAAATCATGATGAAGATTAAAACACAGTTTGTACTGAGGGGCAGAGGGTGAGGAGATTGATTATAATAATGAATATGACAGAGCCTCTGTTTCTGCTTCTGTTCTCAGACTAACCATTTTCACACATAACTCTTTCATTAGCAAAATAACTTTTTGAACATTAGCCTTGGAAATAAAATAATAAACGGAAGCATAGTTTTCCAAGCAGTGATGTATTTGTTTTCTGTTTTAGATATGAAAGAAGAAAATAAGAGAGTATTCTTTCATATATCTAATATATATATACCCACACATATATAGGATGTATCTGTCTATCTATCTATCTATCTACCTAACGTCATGAGCAACAACAGAAGAAGAAAGAGCTCAAGCAAGAGTGCTCTGAGGTCCCATAATCCAGAGAGACCAAAGAAGTGATGAAGTTAAGCATTATACATCTCGGATGCCATAATCCAGGCCTGATTCTAGGGTCCTCTGGTTTTCATTATGTGAAGATGGGGCAGCCTCTTGTGCATAGCTCCTCCACATTGGTTTGCATCTGCTGAACCTAAGGAGATCACAGCAGTGGTGGAGGCAAGTCAGCTCCAGTCATTCCACAGTTTGAGGCCCTGGATCCCAGGCTGGGAGGAGAACCCCTCTATGGAATACATAGTAGGCATTCTATCATTATGTAGGAACTCAAAGATCGTCTTGTTCCCTCATCCTCACGCTGAGTCTTCCAACTCTGCCTTGTTCAATATTCTTTCATCATAGTGAGTTTTTACTCTTCAATAATCTTATAGTTAGGGTCCCATTTTCTTTTTCTGGGTGTCCCTGACTCTTCACACAGTGCTCTCTGTACAAAGTGTGCTTGATAAATGGTGCAGATTTAAGTCATTGACTCAGCAGGTATTTACTGAGCATCTGGTGACCAAAACAAAGATTAAGATACTATTGGCCTTCAAATCACCGAATCTATTGATCATTCCTTACTGTTCTTACCTTTGACACCTTAGTGGCCTCCCATGGCCTGCCTCTACTTCCCACACCCTCTCTGACAAGCTTTCTCTTTCTCCTTCACCATTACTCAACAATGATAAAGAATGGAATCTGTCCCCAGTAGGACATGGCTAGTTGGAGTAGAGCCAGGACCAGAACTCAGGCTTATACATAATGAAAGATCAAGAAACAGCCAAATCTTGATGTTTCTATTCATGGGGAGGAAACCCAGATGGACCTACTCACAATACATGCTTCCAAATCAAAGAACATTTTTTCCCCTAAAGGTATCGTTAGGACCTGTCTAGCTGCAAGATATTTGGAGAAAATTCACCCCTTTACCTGCCCTAGGGAAATGGGAAAATTCAATGCCTGAGCCATTTACCCTGGAGAGTAATCCATGCTGGAAATTTTGCTTAAAGTATTCTTTTAAAAGGCCCTTCTGTCTTTATTATGACTCTAAGGCTGCTGAGTCTGCCCAACCATATGAGGTTGCAAAGAATATTTCTTTTTATTCAGACCTTGCATTCTCTATAAAATGAAAGGATTCTTGGCACATGGTTGGCAATTACTATCTAGGTTTTCTGCATCACATAGGTTTTTTAACTAAGCTTTTAACTCAATAGACATCAGTCTCCAGTGAAAATACATGTGGACTAACACGAGCAGAAATAAACACAATTCTAATCAATTTAGCTGTTGACAAAAGCATGTGGTCTCATTGCTTGGGGCCAAAGTTTTAAGAGTGGGCTCTGATTTCTCGCAGGCGCACCCCTCATTTATGTGTGCAAATAGGGTAATTAAGTGTCCAATTACCAGATTTGCATTGGCAAATGGGGGCTTTGTGTGGGTAAAATTTTCCATAGTTTGGGACCAGCTGAAACTTAGGTCTTTTATTTTTAAATCAATCCTTCAACAATAACACAGGCATGATGAAGTTCCTATCTTGCCTCACTTTGAAGCCATTGGTTCAAGGCTTCCCTGTATTTTGGTGATTCAGTAAAGCACAGAGCCAAATTTAGGATCTTGAGCTTTTTCTTCCATACTCTCTACTCTGAAAAATAATTAAGCATTTCAAATGCTTTCAGATTGACTTTTTTCCCCCAGCTCTATAGATTACTGAAGGTGAAAATACCTGTGAATATTCTTTGTAAAGATTTAACCATATGTAACCACTAGTTTGAAAGACCATTCATAAACCTAGTTTATTCTTTTCTTCCCCCGTTCTTGGATGAAATCGAAGACTGGTCTCATCACTTTTTCAAACTTGAGGTAAGAAATTTTTTGGATATTTTTAATCGCAAAGTCTGGTCTTCTTACAGTAGTTGAGATGTTCTTTCTGGATCCAGTTCCAATCGAGACGGAGTAAGGATACTCCATGCTGTTTCTTTCAATGAATGCAGTTAAAAATCCTGGATGGAATGCTGAGAGCAGTTCTCTGAAGAGTCTGAAAGGTTCACGTAGCAGGCAGAGTAGGAAAGGAAACCAGAACTCAAAGTACCTCTGAACCAGTGGTAAATTTATCATTTTTCCCACTAATATTTTCTGCTCTAGATCCAAAGACAGCTGGAAACCTGGAACTGCACACCAGGTAGGAACAGAAAGAACTCCAAGAGAAGCCTTTTAATTTTGGTCTGAAGAGGGAGAAAGGGGGCCCTTGGGGAAGAGAGAGAGGAAGAAAGCCCCTGTTTTTATTCTTTCTTTACATTCCCTATGGCCCCAGCTCCCAGGCAGTCCTGTGGCGATGGTGGTGGCAATGGCAGTGGTGGCTAGTCAGGCACCCAGAACTCCAAAGAAGGAGTGTTGTTACCTAATCAGAGAATCTATGGGAGAAGTTCCCATTGTTTTTCTTTCCTCTCTCTATCTTTTTGCTACTTGGCCTTGGAGAACAAAGAGCTGGTCCCTTCTTCTTTTTCCCTTAGCCTTTAATTTGCAGAGAGCTTATATGCTTTTGCTCACATTTTTTCTGGAATATTCGTCTGCTGCACTGACCACCAAATAAACTTTTGTCCATATATTTCATGTCCAGGATAAAAATGTTCTTGAAAAAGCCTTACCTTTCCAGAAACAGCTTAACCTACCTCGAAGACTTTGTTGTAATAGTCTCACAATTATCTCCAGTTTATAGGCTTCCATCTTTATCTGTGGATTCATTCCTACCCTCCAGGGCTTGGCTTATTGCTTTCAATAAATGTTTCAATGAATCAAATTAGTTGTCCTCTAAATTAAATATTCCGAGAAATATTGAAAGATATGCATTAAGATATCAGTTAAGCATTGAAAGAGCTTAAACAGAAATGAATTTATATGAATATTTTATTGTAGATAGGACTGCCATACAATTTATTGTCCAAACTGAGGAATGTTTGGGAGTGAAAGAGGGAAGAGGTGCTAAAATAATTAAAAGACAGTATTTGATCCACAACAGGCGCAAACTAGAACACACTGTAACCCTCATTACGGATTTGTGGCAAATGCCACCTCTTCTCTTGTCAGAGTTTCTTCATGATTTCTTCACCACTCACAGTTCTTGACAGGTGGGTATACGTACAAACCCCTCTGTAAATGTACATTTTAACCTCTTGTCATAGGCTAGACTAAGTTAACTAAAGAAGAAAAAGTTGTGGAAACTTTAATATTGCTTGCAAAATTGTCTTTATGCAGCTTCCACCTTTCTTCCTGTCTTTGTCTCTTATCTTTTTCCAAACACAATTTTTCCCAAACAGAGGAGAACAATTCCCTGGAACCTTGCTTTACTGCATCTTTAACTAATAGATGGGACATTGTGGTCAGGCATTCTGACTTTTAGAATCATTCTCATGGGTTAAGATCTGGGTTTTGCTATTTACTATCCACACAACTTCAGCTCTCTTATACTTGCTTTCCTCAGCTATAAAGTGAAAATTATAATGGTATAATCTCTGAGAACTCTTGTGAGGATGTAATGAAGTAATTCCTGTAGAAATTCTTAGCAGAGTGCTTTGCTAAGTGGTCAATAGATGTCAGCTCTCACTAGTGTGACCATTAAATTCATATAATTCATTGTCCAATCTGGACATTGGATATTAATGATTTTGTTGGGGTAGCAGGCTTATCCTGGGGGGAAAGGCTTAAGTGAAGTTATCCCAGTTAAGTCATAACATGTGTTTGCCCCAGCTCCTGTTTTGTAAATGATCCTCTACAGTAGCACTCTGATTACCAGTTTCCACAGAATGCCATGGAAAGGGGAACTGTTATATACTTTACACAAGCTTAAAGTTCTAAGAGAGGTTTAAATCTAAGAGACTTCCTTAGAAATACTTCCTCTCTTCTAAAGCAAAGACTACTTCTCAGACTGAAATATGCAAATCCAGTTCGCCCAATATTAAATTGAGAGATGCTTCTTTCTAGTTGATTAGCAAGTGTTGTTTAAACAACTACTGCTTTGGAGGAGAGATGCTTCTAGAATGGAGGAGAAAGAAGGAGCTGGCAAATAGCTTAAAAATGAGTCTTAAACCAAACCTCCAAAGGAAGCCACCACCACCACCACCACAAGAACAAAACATGACACCAGGTTGCTGAATCTGTGAGTGAAACTAAATTCTTTTTCAAATCCAGACTATTTTACCCAGAATACTCTCTAATAATCAGTTGTAACCAAGCCTAAGTCTGTATCTTCTAAAATTATCAAACCAGATCAAACTTGGAAGACCATCTGCCTTAGACCAAGCTAATATTTAGATGTGTTTTATTTGCTAGAGAAACATATTCTCTTGTGGGCACATTTGATCTCATCACTAGTGAAGGCCAATGAGTTAGACATTGTCAAGTGACCCACAACAGCATCCGAGGCATGGCTGAGTTTCCTCCTGGGCTAATTGTTATGGCTTCTATTCTTCTGAGGGAAGGAATCGGGAAATTACCAGGGAGCCTGAATCTTTTTACCTATCCACTTAGGACTCAATAATCTCAACCCTGAAGTGATTTTCTATCACTGCAGAGATCTCGTTAATATTACCTCTAAACATTTTGGTCAAAAGTTCATTTTTATGTGTGAAAATAATATCTAAGTATGTGTGTATGCATTTTTAGAAGTTGTTCATATCCTAGTTTTTTTCAAAACTACTTATTTTGCCTTTGTTTGAACAGTTTATTCCATTTTACTATTAAATAGTAAAGTTCTTATTGTCTCTTATTACAGGAGTTGGAAAGCTACAGCTCATGGGCCAAATTAACCTATTTGTATAAATGAGGTTTTATTAGAATACAGGTACAACCATTTACTTATTCATTGTCTGTGGCCGTTTTTTACACTACAACATAAAAGTTGAGTAGTTTCTACAGAGACTTCATGGTATGTAAAGCCAAAAAGTTTTATTATCTGATCCCTTAAAGAAAACATTTGTTGACCCCTTGTCTAGCATAAACATTCTAAACACTGATAGTCATTGCACACACTCATAGAATGTAAAGTGTGGTATACTTTGTTGAATATATTCTAAATCTAGGACATGTCTTAGAGTTAGGTTTAAAAAAATTTATTCCTGACATCATCTTTTAGTTTTCCTTGCTTGCTGAGTTCCTATTAATCAAGATTTCTCATATAAAATATGGTAAATTCCCAGTAAAGTGTAGTTCACAGAATCAAATGTTCCTGGTGTAAAATCATGTCTCTCAGTTGCATAAAAACTTGAGGCTATTCAATGAAATTTATAAGTACTGAATATATACTCTGTGTTCATTAATATATTATATATTTGGATGGAAAGAGGAGTAGAAAGCATTGAATGTGTCCCTGCATTCGAGGAGTTTGCAATCATGATGGGGAGACATAATCCTAATAATGCCTTCAACAATTAAAATACACAAGAAATGAATAGTACAGAGAAACCAGAATTTGAGCTTTCATTTATTATTGTTACTTTATTATTAATTTACAAACATTAGTTGAACACCTACTCTGGCCCAAGCCCTTTGGTTGGCACCAAGTTTAGTGTACAACAGAATGAGTCACGGCCTCTGGTTGTAAGAAGCATATAGCTACAGAGATAATTAATTACCAGAACAGAATAAGGTAAGTCTTTAAAAGAGTTATAAGCTAGGTCTTCCAACAGACATCTTAAAGTGTTTCTCTTATGCATCAATGTCCTGTTTTTAAACGGGTTAAAGGGCTCAATCTGAGGGTGAAATAGAGGGTATATTTTTGTCTTTCATTTTAGATCAGTAGTTCTCAAAATTGGCTCAAGTGATTACAGTGTGAAACCAAAGTTGTGAGCCACTGAGTTAGAACAATTCTTCCCAAACTTTAATATACATACAAATGACTGGAGTTCTTGTTAAAATGAAGACTCTTAATTAGCAGGTGTGGGGCTGGAGCCAGATGATGCTGAGGCTGCTGGTCCATGGGACACATTTTGAGTAAGCAAGAGTTGTGGTTTGGAGCACGTATGCATGTGTACATGAGTACACGTGTGCATGCACATATTCCTAATAATGCTGTAACTGTTCTCTCTAAAAACCCAACTTGTCTTCTCTCTGAGTTTTGAGCACTGCGTGGCATGCTCAACCAGAGATTTTCCCTCCTGTTTATGGAAGATTCCTGATGAACCGTCCTACACAAAACCCTCCCTTGCTGACTCACGCACACAGAACCCTACTTAGGCCGTCAAGACAATCCTTTTTGTGGTTAGCTCAGGTTTCTGCTCAGATGTGCTTGCGCTGCTGGCTCTGGAGGGGCTTCACTGATAATGGCATCTGAGGGCATTCAATTAGCACATCTCAGGTTTCTCTGGTCATAGACACCTCATAATTTCTTCACTAATGCAGTTGAATCTTTTTCTTTTTCCAAATCATTAGGCATCCCTTCCATGTTACTTTTCACTTTCCAGCCTGTAGTGGATAAGGATTCTATTTTAATAGCATCTCAACACATCTCTGTGTTAGGGTAATTTAGGGAGAAACCAGGTGCTAACTTATTTTTTTAAAGAAAAGTTTCATTTTTCTGAATCCCACTAAGACATTGATTCTGCCTCCTGTCTTTATTTGAATCTGAGTATGAAGCCTTGGCATTAATAAGTGGATGTGATGAAGGCTGCGTCTGGAGATGGAAACTGAGTCTGGGAAGATGAGAAGGAGAAAAGGGTAGGGTAATAAAGAGAGGAGACTCCTTAGGTTCATTCCTGCAAAGCAGAAGGTAAGAACCACTCCCTTTGGGGAAAGGGCAGAGATAGTGAGTTTTTTGTTTTGTCCTAAATCTTGGTATCTTAGGAAGGAGGAGCTCAAGTGGGGCAAAGGTGAGATCTGCTGATGTTTCCTCTGATGTGAGTTGAGTGGGAGGACTTCCTGTTTCAGGGCTTCTCAAACTTTACTGTGCACAAGATCCTCCGGAGATCTTATTAAACATGCAGATTTTCATTGGTTAGGTCAGGGTTGGGTCTGAGCTTCTGTATTTCGAACAAGCTCCCTGTGATACTGATACTGCTGTTTTGAGGACCACACTTCGAGATGCAAGGCTCTACCGGCATGGACCTAGGGCTGAGGTTCTCAACCTTGACTCCTTGCTAGAATCACCTGGAAAGCTTTAAAAAACCCCAATTCTCAGGCCTCACCTAAGGCCTATTAATAAGTCAGAAATCCATGGTATGGGATGCAGGCATCAGTAATTTTGAAGGCTTCTTGAGTATTTCAGTTTGCAGCTACCTGAGCAGAGGAGGGATGAGAGGAAAGTGAGAACCAGTTCTCAAAGTGTGGTCCCAGGACCAGCAGCAGCATTATCCAGGAAATTGTTAGAAATGCGCATTCTTGGACCCTATTCTAGACCTACTTACTCAGAAACTCTAGAGCTGGGCCCAGCAATCTGTATTTGGGTGAGTTGTCTAGATGATTCTATTGCACACTAACATTTGAGAACTTCTGTTTTATGCGTTTAGCCTTTCAGACTGGTGTGATGGTGGGAACAAATACATTATAAATATTAACATGGTTCCAGGTAGCCTATGTTGAGAAGTAGGAGCAGAACTCACTTACTAGCTATCGAGTGCTTACTATTTGCTAGGTAAAATGCCAAGCAATTGACTTATAATATCTCACTTATTGGCGTAAAATCCTTGACAGGTAAATACTAATGTTCCCATAACACAAATGAAGAAACAGAATATTACAGAGGTTAAGCAATTTGCAAAAAGTCACAGAGCGGGTAAATTAGGAATCCATCCCAGGCCTTTCGGATTCTATGTGCTACCTCCTAATCTAGGCTAGGCTTCGTGAGGAAGAAACAGAAGTGTAATTCACTCATTCTGCAACCATTGTGAACATGTAGGACATGCTAGGTGTCAAGATACAGCTGTCCAGAAGTGGTCCTTGTCTTCATGAGCTCACAAGCCAGTGGGTTTCAGAGAAGAAAACTGGCCATTATTGCATAGATGGATTCACTCCGTGGTAGGTTAAGGACCTTGTACCATGGGTAAAAGTACCTTCTTGGGAACTGGAAGGTGGGGTAGTGGGGGCAGATGGGAAAAAGATTCCCAGAGGAAATTACATGTAAAGTGGAAACCTGAAGGGTGACTCTGCAGGACAGGTTGCTGGGAGGCGGAGTGGCAGGATGTTTCAGGAAGACGAGAGGCCAGTATATTCAAAAGTCCAGAAGTGAAGAGACAGTAGCACCCAGGGTGGTTGGAATATGACTGATTTATAACAAATCAAATTATTTTTAAATTCCTTCTGTAACTGCTTCAATACAATCAAATGTACTAATTGGATTTTTATTTAAAAGCTATCCTGTTCTACCAAAATAAAGAATTTCCTGTGATATTAACACCCAAACAAATCAATCTCTATTTTCATGCATGGCTTTCACTGAACTAGAGCGAACATTGTCATAATTTTTTTTTGCTTGTTTGTTTGTTTTTGTTTTTCAGGTCAAGAAGTAGAAGAAGAAAGCTGACAAAGTCCATGAAATAATTTTTAGGAAAATTACAAGTCTCCAAACTGTCAGAATGTAACTGTTAATGTCACTTGGAATTAGTTAGTCCCCTGCTAGGATCCAGTGGCTTTGCTTGAAGCAACAGGAAATAAGTGATGTTCTATAATACTTTGGTTGGGTAAACAAATACTTTTCTTTGGAATGAATGCAGAACACACGTTGTAATTATTCACCATCTTGGCAGGACTAGTGGAATAGAAATTTATTATCTGTGTTGTCATCAGTCTCTGGAATAAACTTAACCACTCCTTTAGAGGAAGTTTAAAAAAAAAAAGAGCTCTATCTTATCCCACGCCCAGCTCATTCTCACTTAAGTGTGGTACATTCAGTGAAGCTGGTAATTTGCTTGCTGTCCCTGGCTCCTATGTCCTTCTCCTTTCCTCCGCGTTTTCCCCTCCTACCCTTTCCACCTTGGAAGATTCTTTCCAGACACACTATTTCCCAGTTGCCTGAGTTATCAATAGCTGGCCTTGAACATTTGTATTAGTGTTTTGTGATTAGAACCTAGACTTTGGGACCACACAGACTTGCATTCAATTCACAGATTCAGCACCTACCAACAGCATTCGGTCATTTAACCTCTCTGTTCCATGGGCTCTTTTGTTTTTTCCATGGGATCATTATTGCCATGGGGGCAATAATGTCTACCTGGCAGGATTTGTAAACATAACAGAGATAATAATTTGAAACTATTAAATCAAGGAATGATTATCTCCCCTTTAACTCCCGCTCTTTTGTAATCTTTGATTTGAAAGGCTGTATTGGGAGGCGCATCATCTCAGAGGAGAGAACAAGTATTGCCTGGAGCAAACAATTTATTGCTCATCTTCTAACCTCAAAGCTAACTTCCTTCCTTCCATTCTCTCTTCTTTCCTTCCTTCTTGTTTATTTTTAAAATTTACATATAGTAATTCTGACTTTCTTTTTGTGTGTGTATAGTTCTATGATTTTTTCAATAGGTTTTATTTTTTTAAAGCGGTTTTAGGGTCACACAAAAATTAAAGAGAAAGTATTGAGATTTCTCATCTACCTCCATCCCTACACAAACACAGCCTCCCCAGCTATCAACATTCCCCACCAGGGTGGCACATTTGTTACAATCAATGAACCTACATTGACACATCGTTATCATCCAAAGTCCACAGTTTGCGTGAGGATTAACTCTTGCTATTGTGCATTCGATGGGATTTGAATAATGTATAATGACATGCATACACCATTACAATATCATACAGAATAGTTTCACTGCCTAAAAGTCCTTTCTCCTCTGCCTATTCATTCCTCCCTCCCCTTTAAGCCCTGGCAACCACTGATCTTTTTATCATCTCCATAGTTTTGCTTTTTGCAGAATATTGTATAGTTGGAATCATACGGCATGTAACCTTTTCAGGTGGGCTCTTTTCTCTTAGTAATATGCATTTAAGTTCCTTTCATATCTTTTCATGTCTTGATAGCTCATTTCTTTTCATCGTTGAATCATATTCCACTGTGTGGATGAACCACAGTTTATTTATCCATTCACCTTTCAAAGGACTTCTTGGTTGCGTCCAAGTTTTGGCAATTATGAATAAAACTGCTATAAACATCTGTGTGCAGGTTTTGATGTGGACATAAATTTTCAAATTGTTTAAGTAAATACCAAGGAGTGCTATTGTTGGATCATATGGTAAGAATATGGTTATTTTTGTAAGAAACTAACAAATTCTCTTCCAAAGTAGTTGTATCATCTTGCATTCCCACCAGCTATGGGAATGTGTTGCTCCGCGTCCTTGCCAGCATTTAGGGGTGTTGGTGTTTTGGATTTTTGCTATTCTAATAGGTGTGTGGTAGTATCTCATTTTTTTATTTTTCCTTTCCCTGATGATTGATAATGTTGAGCATCTTTTCATATGCTTATTTGCCGTCTGTTTATCTTCACTCTGTGAGTTTTAATACATGTATAAGAAGAGTTCTATCATCCCAGGTGGAGTGGTCCTCAACCAATGAGTAATGGGAATTGGTGTATACAATGCTGCAGCTTCCTCAGCCCTTGGGTGTAACTCTGGACATGTGCTGTATGCTGTTACCCAGAGTTTCCCCATGGGATTGAGGTCTGGTTGCTCACAGTGGTAACTGGCCTACAATGCATCATTTACTCACTGCCTTCCCTTCTCCCTCTCACTTCCCCACTCCTCTTTTGGTATTTCCTACAGCTCCCAAATAAACTAGATCCATTTGAATCCTTGTCTCCTTCTGAGGAACCTAAATTAGGACAGTCATAGTACAACAAGACCTCAGGATGTGAAGTAAGGGAGTTTGGTTAGGCAGGAAGAGGAAGGGGCAAACCCTGTTTCTGGGTCCAGGGTAGTAGTGAATAGAATAAAGGTGAGAAAGATAAAGAAAGGAGGTCAGGGGCTAGCCGTGGGGCTGAGTGATTAAGTTCACACGCTCTGCTTCAGCGGCCCAGGGTTTTGCTGGTTCGGATCCTGGGTGTGGACATGGCACCACTTGTCAGGCCATGCTGAGGCGGCGTCCCACCAGCCACGACTAGGAGGACCCACAACTAAAAAAAATATACAGCTATGTACTGGGGGGATTTGGGGAGAAAAAGCAGAGTGAAAAAAAGAAAAAAGAAGATTGGCAACAGTTGTTAGCCCAGGTGCCAATCTTTAAGAAAAAAAAAAATAGAGGAAGTCAGATGTCAAGATTCCCATTTCTCTCCCTCCTGGTCCTGCACTTAAAGTGAGATGACAATAGAAATGGTCATCTGGGTCTAGGAGACCCCACAACACCGAGGTTAGTGTCTAGTCTACTTCCCTAGACGCAGCTGAGATCTTAGGAAGAATCACATATGCATTTTTGCACCATGTCCTGATGGAATAGGACTGAAAATATACTGTTGGCTGACAGAGGAACTGGAGAGGTGAGCCTGAGGAAGTGGGCTTACTCCACCTGGCCTGCACCAGGCACAAAGGGCATCCAGGTGTTCCTACATGTCCTGATGGGGGGACACAAGTGTTTGAAGACAGGAAGTGGACTGGAATATACCTTGGGATGCTCAGAGTCTGCATGTGTGAGGACCTCATGAACAGAGTCAATAGGCCAGGGCCACAGTTTCCAGTAATAAGCCAGCAGAAGGCCAGTTAGGACCTGATTTCTCTTCAGTCCATTCAGCGAACCAGACCAGCCATGCCAAGGCACAGGTCCACAGGGATCCAAGAGTTACCATGTGGGTCTGGAGTACCCATCCTCCATTGGCACTTGGCACATGACATCTAGGCACCATCTTCAAAAGGAGCAAGGGAAAGAGAGGAAATCTAGAAGACTGAGTACGTATCTGAGAGACACCATACATCCAAAGAGGCTGTTGAAACTGGAAGAGAATAAGAGACATAATCTGGCAAGTCTAATGTTTAAGGTTGTTTCTCCATTGGAGGGTCATGAAGATTTGATCAGCTGTAAATAAAGAAGCTGAAATTTCTTTGTACATGTGAGAAGCAGTGTGAGAAAATTTATAACCCACTACATGAAGATTAGAGATAATGTGTATAAAGCACCCAACCGAGCACATAGCCCATGGAAGAGTTCAGTAATTGGTGGTTGCCGTCATTGACACCATACATGACCATCTGAGCGGCCTTTGCCGTAATAAGAGCCTGCAGGAGCTGGTCTGGGGAGAACAGAAGGACTCATATCTTAGTTCTATTGTTATTCTTTCAAAAAACCCCAGTCCTAGGGCCACTTAATGTTCAGGATTTTAAATAATGGTCTTTTAGGTAGATGGAGCCCCAGGTTGGTTCTGGGGCATTGGTTGATTAAAAGTCTGAGGCAAGGCTGCTCCAAATCTAAGTTTGATCTGATTAATTAGTAATGAAGAGTTTGTGTTAGAACGCAAATTGAAGAGTTAACATTCAAATTAACTGAGCCGCCTAAGCCTCAACCAGGACTGAACTCAGAGACCATTTGCTTGCTGTTTCTCCCATTAGTTTTAAATTCAACACCACAAGAAAGCATAAAACAACAACAAAGGCCATACTATGCAGCTGAAAGATTTCTGTCCAGTTTCTTGCCTTCTTCTTGCCACTAAAGGCAGATTAAAAAGGCATCATTTTCTTTGACATATGTAGCGTACAGTCACCTTGCCTATTAGATTCAAACAGGGCAAAAGAATAGCTAAGGAGGGATGGGCTTAAGGGGAAATTTGCATATACATTTCCATTAGGGTTAAAGACATTTAAATCCACATTACCCTGGACCATAGAATAATGAATGCACCATTATGGACAAGGCTTAGCGTGTGTTGCTGCTGCATTTGGCAGGTTCAAGTCTTGCTCTGGGTGTAATATTTTGTGACTCATTTTTCCTCAAGCATAGAGTAATAGGCTTTAACTTTGCTAAGCTTTTCTGCCAGCCCTTCGCCCCCTGCTGTTCCATTATATTGAACTTGTAAGCAGGACGCTCTGTCCAGCTCACCCAGATTACCACGGCAATACGGCCCCGCTGAGGGGCTGGTGTCAGGATAAGTGTTAGGGAGGGAGCTCCCCATCTTGGCATGCTGTTCTCATCTTATTAAATTCAGCTTTGTGGAAGCAGGGAGCCTGCCTCTCAGTCACACTGGCTCAAACCTGATCCAACTGCTACTGTCAGACAATATGAAAATAGGAACCACCACAGCTAATGGCAGGTGCGGCTTCACAGCTGAAAAAAAAAAAGAAGTCTGAGGGTTTTTATTATTATTATGATTTCATGAGCCTGTGTGAGTGTATGTTATTTTACTCTTTTAGACACTTGACTGGACTGAAGGCCTGATTCAGAAAGCCTCATGCTTTTGAGAAATGAAACAAATTTCTATGCTTTCAGCAGCGGGTGCATATATGTTGGGGAGTCCACATCGGAAGACTCTTTTGTCTGCATATAGGTTCCACTGGCTCTCAAGGAAGCTCATGTTTGAATTAAAGAAAAAAAAAGGAAGCATTCTTAGGTCTCTGGGAGTCAGGAAAGTTCTAAAAATCTTCCACGTGAAACAATTTAAGATTGGTATCTTAGTGTAACAATGGCAGAGGCTCTGGTTAGAGATATGAAACTATTGAACAAAACAGAAAATCCAGCTCCGGAAATAAGCTATTGTGTGGGTTTGAGAGTCCCCATCTTCACTCTAAATGTCTGCCTTAACATGTGTTTTGGGTATATTTCACTGCAGAACAAACCACTCCAATATTTAGTGGCTTAAACTGACAACCATTTCATTATTCCTCACGTTCTGTGAGTTGGCATTCTGAAGAGTGGATATTCAAACAAACTAAGCCAGCTTAAGCCTCAGTAAGGAGTGAAGTCAGAGACCACTTGCATGCTGTTACTCCTGTTAGTTTTAAATAAGCTCTGTTAGATGCTTATTCTTGTGGTCTCACTCAGGGTTTCTCTGTAGCTGCAGTCAGGCTGTGGGTGATCAGCACCTTGGCAAGGACACCTAGGCCTGGGGTCTCAGCTGGTGGAGGCAGAGGGGAGGGTTTATGGTTCTCTCTTTCTCTCCTTGAATTAGCCTCTACATGTGATGTCTCCACATGATCTCTCCAGTGAAGTAGCTGGTCATCTTACCTTGTGGCTCAGGGCTGCTAGGCTTTCTTATAGGCTTAGGTCTTGGAATTGTCCTAGTGTCACTTCCCTTGCATTCTATCAGTTGAAGGCTGTCCCAGACCCAGCCCAGATTCAGTCTCCGAGTGGACTACACAAAGGCCAGAAGACTGGAAGGTGTGGTTCATTGGAGACCATCTTTGGACACCAACTAACATATCATGTTATATACTTTGGTCTTCAGCCTCCAACAGTCACCTAGTGATGTCATCAATCCTGCATGGGATACATTCTTGTGTGGAGGACTCAGTCAATTATTCTATAACTCTTTCAATTGAATGCAAGATTTCAGCCTCTTTGCTTAGCTATTTATGAAATGGAATTCCCATTGCCATAAAAAGTTCATTTTGAGATAGTTGAGACTCCATTTAATTAAGGTGTGTGGTTGGATAGAGAATGAGAGTGGGGGAATATGGAAGTTAAGTTACTAAGTGCTAGAGCCAAGAGGAAGCCCGATGTATATTTTCAACAGTTTCCTTAAAAACTTACATTGAGTTTATTAGGCCTACATACCTAGAAATCTGAAAGAGAGGGATTCTGGGAACACAGTGACCAAATGCACCCCTTTGACTTCATCCCCAACTCCAAATCTATTTGCCCCTTCTTGACCAAACAGCTGGATGGTGGTGAGACTCTATGGTGAAAACTGATATTGGATTTTCTTCTTTGTTGTCTGGTTGAGCACCTTCGTGGAACCCCAGGCAAGACTCTACTTTGTCGAGGCCAGTGAACTCCAGAAAGAAGGTCATCATTGGCCTTTCATGAAAGTGCTGGATATCCCCAGTTCCCAAGAGGCCAAAAAGACGCTGAACAAGAGGCCTGAGTATTGAAGAGAAAACAAGAGACTGGGGAGGAGGAATGTTCCTTAGTCTAGATGTCTCAGCAAAGGGCTAGCTGCCGAAGAGGAGGGCTATGGGGTAGGACCACTTCACTTCCCCTTGGTGGGAGAGCTGCCATTAATTAAAGAGACCTGAACCCCAAAAAACCTACAAAGAAAAATAGCAAAACTTTTTCTTAAAAATTAATAAAATTAATAAGAAAATTTGGTAAGGTTGCTGTACATATGATAAATATTTTAGTAAACTACAGCTCTCAGAGATTCTGGCCTTGAGTACCTGAAATTGGGAATGCGAACAATTCACTCATAATAGCAACAGAAATGAAAACATGCTTAAGACCATTTCTCTCAAAATCGTTGTCAAATTTAATGCAATTCTAATTAAAAACCAAAATTTTCCCCTGGATTTAGATAGACTTATGCTAAAATTTTTGAGAAAGAACAAACCCTCAAGAATAACCAAGGTAATTATGCAAAGAGAAGATGTTGCCCTGTCAGACGTCAATACCTACTGTAAACTAGGACTGGATGATACCCCATTATACTGACTCACCATCATTCATTCAACCTTTGCTGTAATGATAGCTAACGATTGGCTAAAATCAGTAAATATCTTTGTACACATGTCCCATGTACTGATGCACATATTCCTGTGGGACAGACACCCAAAATCAGTGTTTGCTGATTGCCCATTCACTTCTGAACTCAGCTGGGATAAGGAAAGGCTTCCTTGTTGCAGTGTTAACTGATGCAGAATGTGCACCGTTGTAGCTTTTCACTATCTTGCACAGTCCCTGTTTTTCCCCTTTTTTGTAGTGGGTATTCAATGAACTTTCTTCGGATGAATGTAAATAAGTACCCTGTTTTTAAAGGACTGTTCCTTTAAGATTTAGAAAGATTCCAAATTCAGGAAAGTCTTAAGGACAAAAATCTGTGCAAGAATTAAGTCTAAACTCTTATTGTGTTTGCGGGCTTTCAGAAAAGCCTTCAAAACAGCAATATTGTGAATAATCTTTAAGACATAGACTATCAATACATTTGTTTAGCGTACTACCAAAGGCTTTTGTACTCATGTGTTTAATCTTTTTTTTTAACATTATGTTGAAATATTTCAATAATACATAAAAGCATAACAAATAAAATAACTGTTATCCATGTACCAACTACCCAGCCTTGTCAAATTTGAGTACTTAGCCCTATTTGCTTTAGAGTTTTAAAATCAAACATTTTAAAGACAACTTACATATCTCTAGGTACTGCTCTCCAATCTCATTCCCCTTCCTGCTTTCCTCTCTCATTAGACTTTATAATTCCCATGCCACTTACATGTATTTACTACATTTGTATGCAGTAAATAACATTTAGAATATTCCTTTATGTTTTCTTTATAAAAATAGTCTTGGGCCGGCGTGGTGGTGTAGCGGTTGGGTTTGCGTGCTCTGCTTCAGCAGCCTGGGGTTCACAGGTTCAGACCCTGGGCACAGACCTGCACACTGTGCATCGGGCCGTGCTGTACTGGTGTCCTATATACAAAGCAGAGGAAGACTGGCATGGATGTTAGCTCAGGGACAGTCTTCCTCAAGCAAAAAGAGGAGGATTGGCAACAGACGTTGGCTCAGGGCCAATCTTCCTCTCACACACACACAAAAAGTCTCACACTATGTGTTACTCTTCTACCTGCCCTTTTTAGACAATATTTCAATTATGTTTCTGAGATTTATCTATTCAATAAATGTAAGTTTGTCTCGTTGAGTAGCTATTTAGTATTGTACATACTAAATTTATCCATCGTCCTATTAAATGCACATTTTTATTGTTTTCAAACTTTCCTATTACAAACAATAGTGCAATAAACACTCTCGTACAGGCTAAACCTTCTTAAACCTGTGGGGATGTGGGCAAGTGTTCTAGGACGGTGGTTTTCAAAGTGTGGTGCAGGGTTTCTGACTGGAGGTTTCTGAGGCTCATTCAGGAGAGCTGCTGGATTAAAGCTACTTTTACAGTAATATTAAGACATTATTTGACTTTTTCGTTCTTGTTCTCTCATAAATGTACAGTAGAGTTTTCCAGAGGCTGCAAGATATGTGATATTGCAACAGATTGAATGTGGAAGCAGACAGGAGGATCCGGCTGTCTTCTAGTAAAATGAACATCAAAGAAATTTGAAAAATGTAAAGTAGTGCTGCTTTCATGCTCATGTTTTATTTTGAAGAACGTAGTCATTTTTCATAAAAATAAATTATTTAGGTTAACAAATAATGGGTTTATTACTATTTTTCAATGAATGAATAAATAAATATTTTTAAATTTCTCGCTTTTAATGTCTAATTTAGTAAATATTATTAGACAAAACCCACATAAGCAAAAGCTCTTTGGGATTCTCAGTGATTATTAGGAATGTAAAGGGATTTCCAAGACCAGAAAGTTTGGGAATCCTTGTACATTTTGCACAGGGGTTTTCGGTGCATATGTGAACATATGTTTTCATTTCTCTTGGCAAATACCTACAAGTGGAATTTCTGGGCCAGGGATAGATAGATGTTAACCTTTTTAGGAAACTGTCATGCCATCTTTCAAAGTGGCTATATGACTTTACATTCCCTCCAGCTATTTATGAGAGTTCTGGTTGTTCCACATCCTTGACAAATTCACTTTTTAAATTTGTCTTTTTAATTTTGGCCCTTCCGGTGGCTATGAAATGATCATGGTGGTTCTAAGTTGAGGGATGTCATTTTAGTGACCCTTTCCTCTGGGATAAACCTGGTACTTTTTTAAAAGACCCCAGGGAAAGAGCTGTAGAACCATCAACACTGGTATCTTGCCCTTGCTCAGAATTATTTATCTAGTTAGTGTCCTAAATGAAAAATAATGAAGATAAAGGCAATAAGGTGATTGCCAAGGTGTGAGGTGTTGACCGGTGATGAAATATGTACGAGAAAATGTGGTACCCTCGTACCATGTCATAGAGAGTATAGCTTTGGCTGAGACTAAGTTTTAATGAGTGGATCTTTTTTTTTTTTTCAATTGAGTTAATGATAGGTTACAATCTTGTGAAATTTCAGTTGTACATTAATGTTTGTCAGTCGTGTTGTAGGTGCACCACTTCACCCTTTGTGCCCACCCCCCACCCCACCTTTCCCTTGGTATCCACTAAACTGTTCTTAGTCCATAATTTTAAATTCCTCAAATGAGTGGAGTCATACACAGATTATCCTTCTCTAATGAGTGGATCTTTTAAATAGTAGTGGAAATATGTTAGTACGGTAAACAGCCTGATGGTGGGTCACGAAAGACTCAAGTTTGGGAACCAGTGGCATAGTGAAAGTGCACTTGACTGAGGATCCAGTGGACTTGAGATTGACTCCCCATCACTCTGGAAGGATTTTAACCTCTCTGAATCTCAGTTTGTCTCTGGAAATATGTTGATGATAAAAATCTACATCTCAGGGTGGTTGAGAGGTCTGAATAAGATTAAAATAACAGGTTATTTATTTTAGTAAAATTAAAATAATGGCATAGAGAGGTTTATCAATTAATCTCCTATTCCAATTAAGTTAATATTTTTTTTCCCTGCCTCCAGTGATCCTGAGAGGTTGGAAGATTTCAGATCCTTGGGTGGCACGAAGTGTGAAAGGAAAGTCAGTCCATTCAAGGACGACCTCGCAGAAAGCTTGGGGGCTGGCACGTTGGAGGAAGTACGTTTTCTGAAGGCAGGGGTGGCCAGGACTGGCTAGCTCTTTTCCAAAGTCATTTCTTCCTTTTTCTGCGAAGAGTTAGACCACGTTTCTCTTTACAGTTATCTCTGGCCAAGTGACTGAGCTCTGACTGGTGGAATGAGAGCACAAGTGATATATGCCACTTCCGTGCTTGGTTCACGGAAAACTTCCCACATAATCCTTGTCTCTCTTTTCCCCCATCTGCTGGGCTGATGAAGAGAATACATGGAGGCCCCTGAAACCTTAGGATATGACAGATATGACAGAGCTACAAGATGGAAGAAGCCTGAGACCCAATCTCTACAGTGAAAAATTACGTGAGTGAGAAATAAACTTTTCTTATGTTAATTCAATGAGATATTGGCATTGTTTGTTACAGCCTCTCTCCTACCCTGAGGAATACAGCAGGGACTACTTCTTATAGCTTTCTGTAGAACTGCCAGAGATTTAAACTGATGCCCCTTGGGTGCTCAACAAATACATGCTGAATTGATGATTAAGGAATAAACAAATAATTGATTAGAAAAAAGGCATGGGTTGAGTATCGGAGGTAAGAAGAGAAGAATTTTGCTTTATTAGATTGCTCAGGCCTGGCCCACGGTAGGAGAAGTAATTTTAGTTTCTTTTCCCACTGGGTTTTAAAATTTTCTGCTCTGTCATGGGTGTATTAAGAGTTGAGAAAGCTAGCGGAGGTGACATCCAAAGGTTACTTATTAACAGTCTGTTTTTTCTCTACCCAAGTCCAATTCCTCTCCTTTAAAATGTTTTACTGCTATAAGGAGTGGTATCTGGTACCAAAGAAAAAAATCAAAACCAAACCAAACAAAATCATAATTGTATTTAAAAAGATACTTCCTGGGCTTTAGTTGAATGTGAGTGTGAGTGTCTCTAGCAGTCTAAACATCAAAGACAGAATGAATTTTGAAAAGTGCTGTACAGCCTAACCCCACTTATTTACTGGCTCTCACCTCCTTAATAATCCACAAACTCAATACTTCTCACAGAAAACCCAGCAGTCTCACCCCACTTCTCCACCAAGATTTCACAGCCAAGAGCTGTAATGAGGTCTCCTTAAGTGCAGCTCCCATTCTGTTTACCAAATATGTTATGGTATCTTTACTGAAAGATTCTTGTCAACAGTGTGTATCTCTCTGGGCACAGTTTACAAGGTGATTCAGTAAACTTACACCATTTTTTTTCAATTAATCCTCCCTCCCAAGAAATGTGCTAATCTGTACTGGGCCTCCTTGTCATTGGTGTGAATTATCTGATTTTTACTGTTTCCAAAAGCATTTTGCATATTCATAAAATGTTACCATTTAAATGTATAGTATTAACCCAGAGTGGGTTTCAAGCCAAAAGTAATTAATTCTATTTCAGATAAATCAATTAGAATTGGAGTAGAGACTATATGCTGGTTTTGTCTCATTACTTCTAGAGAAGTGTAGGCAATATACAGTGGAGTGACAAGCATGTGAAATCCTTTACAAAGCCATATATCTTCTGATTCACCTGAGAAACAGTAAGTTAGTCACAGTATTTAGAGAGAAAGGCACGTCTAGCTTTAAGAAAATTCAATATCAAAAGTCAAACTTATGAAAGATTTAAATTACAGGGCAATTATTTGCATTACAAATTAATGATTTGCTTTGTTTCACAGGAGCTTGGTAAATTGCTAGTAATTTGACAAAGAGGTTGAGAGATTAACTTAAAGGTTGGTTCAGAAAAGTTTTTTGTGGAAAAAAAAAGGTAAATATTTTAGGCTTTGTGGGCCATATGGTCTCTATCACAACTACTCAACTCTGCCTTTGGAGAGTATGTATGGAGCAAAATGAGCCACAGATAATAAACAAATGAAGAAGCATGATTGTGTGTGCCGATAAAACTTCATTTGTGGACACTAAATTTGAATTTCATGTAATTTTATTATGTCATGAAATAGTCTTCTTATGATTTTTTTAATAGCTTCCGGGCCATACAAAATCAGGAGACGGCTGGATTTGGCACATGGATTGTAATTTGCCGACCCGTGATTTAAAGTATTTTGAATAAGTCTCAACTGGTGATCAGAATGAAACGAAAGTGAAGTGCTCGATCCCACAGTGTGTGAGAAAACTAGGGGTCAACGCGGAGGCTTAGTTTAGAATTCAGCACTGACTGCTGGAAGGGCTGGAAGTACAGATGAGAAAACACGCAGAGAGAGGTCGTGTGACAAACGCCAGCGCCTGCAAGGGAAGCCATGTCTAAGGCTCTTTCACTTCATCTGTGTCTCTTCTTCTTTCTATTTACTCAGAGATTGTGTTGGGGAGTTGACGGGACTTTGAATAGTTTCAGCCTCATCATTTTCCAACTTACCTGTCTGCCTTAGACAACATAATTTTTAGACATGGGGCATTCAGAACATCAAGACGGATTCCTGGATCTCACCTCCAGAGATTCCGATTCAGAAGTTGTGGGATGGGGTCTTGAAATCTGCATATTTTACAAACCATCCAGAATATTTTGATGGGGATCCTATAACTGGCGGGCAAAGTATTGATTACTCCCTTTTCTAGACCAACTTTACTTTTGCTCTTCTGCGACCATTTCCATCTGCTGCTGCTTCTCATTCCTTGGTCTAAAGACTCCACTGTGGCTTGGATTTGGCTTCTTTTTTGAGGACACCTTACAGAACAGAAGCTCAGTGTATCCCTACTGCCCGCTGCAGCCAAAGTTATCTTTTCATAATGCCACACTGCCCGTGTTCATTCCTTGCTAAATCCTTCATTGGTTTCCTCTTCACTTGGGATCAAGGTAAACTCCTTACCAGGGTCTTCCCAGTTTGGTTCCTCATCACACTTACATTTTCAACCTGACCTCTATCCCAGTCACACTGATTGCCTTCAATTCCTGCATCCTTTTTCTGCCTTTTCCTGTCACAGGGCCTTTGCACTTACAGTTCCCTCTGCTTGTCCCACTTTGCCTCCTCCTTCTTTTTGTTTTTTTAAATGATTTTCTGTGTGTGTGTGTGTGAGGACGATTCTCCCTGAGCTGACATCCATTACCAATCCTCCTCTTTTTTCACTTGAAGAAGATTAGCCCTGAGCTACCATCTGTGCCAATCTTCCTCTGTTCTGTATGTGGGATTTCTCCACAGCATGGCTGATGAGCAGAGTAAGTCCATGCCAGGATCTGAACCCACGAACCCAGGCTGCCAAAGTGGAGCACACAGAACTTTAACCACTCAGCCACGGGGCAGGCCCCTTGCCTCCTCCTTCTCCTGGCCGATGTCTACACAGGCTTCACATTTCACTTCAAGTGACATTTCCTCATGGAGGCTCTTTCTGACCTCAGTTATAAAGTACTCATATACCAGGTGGCACTTGTCCCAGGGGCAATTTTACACTTATTTTTGTGGTTATTTGAAAAAGATCTGTCTCTCCCACTAGACTATGAGCTCTATGAGGACAGGGTTCAAGTTAATAGTTGACTCGCATTTGTAACTTCCAATGCCCAGCATATTGCCTGGATCAATAGTCATTTGTTAAGTGAATGAACAAATGAATGAATGAATGAATGAGAGAACATTGTGGGCTATGTACTATGCTCTACACAAATAGAAAAACTGAATAAGCATTCTGCAACTATGAGAGACATCAGCCTCTCATGTGATCCCAACAGTGAGAAATTGAAGAGGGTTTCCAGCCATCCTCCATACCCTGGAGGGAAGGAGGTGTGTCCCCAAACCAGCACGGTGACACAGTTGAACAAAGCGCCACTGCCAAGACCAGAGGAGAGAGGGGCAGTGGCCCCAGCCACAGTTGACAAATACAGAGGAGAACAAGTGTAAGGGAGAAAGAATTTCTTGAGAATGAGGATTATAGTAAAAGTACGGTTACCAAATGCCAAAGAGGAGAAAGAGAAGAAAGTAGCCCGGACTTTACGTGTCAAATTTGTACAACAGAAAATGCTGATTGATACACACATTTTTTGGCAAAAGTTGAGTGTCAGGGTTCAGATGTGCTCTACAAAATTGTATTGGGGGACGTCAAATGATGACATGGCCTGGTATCTGCTTAAATGCCTGAGTTTAGATTTTCAACTTTTTACAAGTAGATATTATTACATCTTTGATACTCAAACTATTTTTGTATGCTCTAAACACATCTTTTTAACTTATTTGTTTATCATGTAATATTGTCATTAATCTTGGACAACTACTATGGAAATAGTAAAAGTTTAAAAAACTTTGATTTTTGAATCAAATATAGTCAAAACTACATTTGTCACAATTTTCATTTTTTATTTTTTTAGGAAAGAAATCACTTCATTTTCTAAGCATTTAGCACACAATAAGGCCCAATAATGTTTACTGAATGCATGATTAAAAGATTATGCTGTTTGCTTGGGGCTGGCCCCGTGGCCGAGTGCTTAAGTTCGCCCGCTCCGCTGCAGGCGGCCCAGTGCTTCGTTAGTTCGAATCCTGGGTGCGGACATGGCACTGCTCATCAGACCACGCTGAGGCAGCGTCCCACATGCCACAACTAGAAGAACCCACAACGAAGAATACACAACTATGTACCGGGGGGGCTTTGGGGAGAAAAAGGAAAAAATAAAATCTTTAAAAAAAAAAAATTATTGAGATATTAAAAAAAAAAAAAAAGATTATGCTGTTTGCTTGTGAACAGAAAGTAATCCTTTAGCAGGAGCTTAAAACTCCATTTCACTCACAGAAGCATGAGTGTTGGAACAAAACCTCTAATGTCTCCTGTTTCACCCTTTTACCACACACAGTTTTTTCTAAATAGTTCCCAGTGGGAGATACCTATGCTGTCTCAGGGATTTTTTTCTTTTTTTCTTTTTGTGAAGAAGATTCCCCCTGAGCTAACATTAGTTGCCAATCGTCCTCTTTTTTCTCTTGAGGAAGATTAGTCCTGAGCTAACAGCCATGCCAATCTTCCTCTACTTTCTACGTGGGATGCCTCCATAGTGTGGCTGATGGGTGGTGCAGGTCTGTATCAGGGATCTGAACCCGGGAACCCTTGGGCTGCCAAAGTGGAAAGCATGGAACTTTAACCGCTTGGTTACTGGGCAGTCCCCCTGTCTTAAGGATTTTTAAGGTCAAAGATGCCATAGTCTCCCAGTGTCAATTAGCTTTCACTGTGTAGCACATCACCCCCCAAGCCTGGCAGCTGGAAACAAAACGTCAATTAAGTTCATATTTCTGTGGCTTAGCAATTTGGCCTGGGCTCAGCTGGGTGATTCTTCTGGACTCAGCCGGACTCACTCAGGTACCTGCAGTCAAGTGCCAGCGAGCTAGATGGCTGCCTCCTGAGTTTGCTGGCTGTCCCCTGGTGCAAGAAGGCGGCTGGGCTCCCTCTCCTCCTCCAGTAGGCTAGCTTGGGCCAACAAGGCAGCCGTCCAAGGGCAAGAGCAGACGTTATAAAGTGTCTTGAGGCCTAGGCTCAGCACTGGCACGCCACCACTTCCACTGCATTCTGTTTCCCAAAGCAAGCCATGAGGCCACCCTGGAATCACTGGGTGGAAAAACAGACTCAACCTCTTCATGGCGGGAGCTGCCAAGTTATCTCATGAGGGCTACTGATACAAGGAAAAGTGCTAGAGTGCGGTCCCTTTTGTAATCTGCCGCACTCCCTACGAACCCCTTTTCTTCACTATCAAGACTATTTCTCTGTATCAAATCAAAATCATGTTTCAGCTTAATTTGAGCTTGTTATATTCTTCTTTGATGATAATAAAGAACAATGTTCACTCTCCTCCCTGTAATAGCTTTCCTTCAAGTTAATAGCATTAATTTTCCCTTCAGCTCTTTTATCTTCAAAACTACATTTGATACTTTTATAGCCTGAGAAACAGATCCCTGAGAAGGAAAGATACTATATTTACTAGATGCCTTTGAAACCTGTGAAAGTTCACCACATCTGAGAATAAGTCCTAACTTTGTCACTTACTTATGCTAAATGATAACGATGATAATAATAACAGCTAATGCTTCTACAGGTGGTATTTGTGTCCGGTGTTATTCTAAGTGCTTTACATTTAATCCTCACAGGAACCCCCTGAGGCAGGTACAATAATAATCATTCCCATTTTATAGATGAGGAAACTGGAGCACAAAAGGGTGAAGCCAACTTCACAGGGTCAGACAGAAGCAGAGTGGAAAATTGCCTGCAGGCACCCTGGCCTCAGAGACCATGTTTTGAACACTACAAAGTACTGCCTCCTGTGTGACTTTGTACAAGTGACCTAACGTCTCTGAACCCACTTTTCCACATTGGCAAAGTGGTGAAGGCAAGGCCTACCCACAGATGTGTGGTGAGACAAATGAGCCGGTGTACCTGAAATATCTTGGGGAACTGAGAATCGCTGTAAAAATGTAAGACATTGTTATTTTTGTTATTAACCTGACACTGTCATGTGCTTCACTAGGAACTTGAAAAGTCCAAAGACTGCACAATTGTTATATGGTTCCTATGTGCTATTTAAATAAAGGAACGGATGATGTCTGTTTAAATGCAAATCAGTCTGCAGTGTTAACAAAGTCGACATCAGTGTGATTTTGGGTTAACTATTCTGGTGTGAGGTCTTATTTTCCCATAAAATACCCTTCCCATAGTTTTCTCTGAACATGAAGATAACTCTCCTTGTGAAATCTGAGGGAGGAATAAGAACTGTAGCTCCCCTTGAAGGCTGTGCACCAACTTCCTCATGTGCATTTTCCCCCAACAAATATTTTCTAATTGATATGTCTTCTTCATCGTGAACCCAATTTATAGCACCAGGCATGCAATGTGTTATTTTTGGAGCGGTGCTGTATACACTGGAAAAAATTTGCACATGAGGGCAAAATGGAACAGACAATTGCTTTTGGGGACTGCACAGATTAGTACATCATTGCATACTAACAAAGTGCTAATTGCTCCTTTTGACCACGGGCCCAGTTTACAAAGCTTTTGCACAAATGTGCTCTGTGCACTAAATTACAAAACTAACACTGCATTATTTCTCAGTACAGCTTGCAAATTCTTGTAGGGCAGTATGCATTAGCATTAATTAAACCAGAGAGACAGAGAAAGAGAGAACTCTAGCAAGACAGAGGGAGATACCCACAATTCAGAAAGAATAGACCGGATGCTCATTACTCAAGTTACAAATGTTGCACTTGTTCTGGGATGATACTAGTAAAAGCAAACAGCATCTATTCTCAAGGCTTATATTTGGAAAACACAGTTTCAAGTCTGCAGTGAATATGAAAATTGGTGATTAATAGCTAAAATAATAAACCATGGTTGGCCTTAGCTGTTATGCACTTTGTCAAATCTGTGTGACCAATTCTTGAGAGAATTGCTTGCATTAAAGATTCCAAATTTTCCCAAGGCAGCTGAGAGAATCTGCTAAGTGGTGAAAGAACGAGGTTCATCTACGGAAAGCACGAAACTTTCACGTATAACTTCTCTTACTCCTCTTCTTGTTTCATTTAGTGTAGTGTTTGCATCCTTGAGTTTATCAAATATAAGTGTAGATTCATAGCACCTGTCCATAGGCTAAAGGAATTGAAAAATACCTTAGAATTGATAATTGCATTATTTAATAAACATTTGTTGAGCACCTAATATATGCTAAGCACAGGAATTGCAACCACAGTCTTCAGCCTCAAGTAGCTCAGAGTCGAACTGGATAGCTGGATCCTATAAATGACTAACACCAGCATAATAAGACAAATGTCTCACTCAAAGAATAGACACAATTGATGCTATGGGAACAGGAGGTAGATGACCATTTCTGCCTGGAAGGATTAGGAAAGGTATGGAAGAGCAGGGGACTTTCATCTTGCACCTTGAAAGATGTGGACAGGTGGCAGACAGGGCCTGGACTGAAGGCAGTTGTTGGGGAGTGCAGTGGTGTGGGTTAGTGTCACTCCTAACTTGGACAGCGGCAAGATGATGGAGAATGAAGACCAGATTTGAGAACCTTTGCAGAGGTAGACCTGAGAGGCCCTAGCGGTCTTGGCAATTGGGGGAAAGTGATCTCCGAGTTCTGTGGATGCTGCACAATTTATGTGCTAGGGAAGACAAGAGAAAGGGCAGAATGAAGAAGAAGGTAAATAGAGACTGCAGCAGGCTTGGTTAGTTCTCTGTCCATAATCCCCTCGGATTTCTTTACCATCTCCATGCACACCAGCTCCTGGGGTGTTTTCACTCTCAGCCAACACTTGTAAGCAGCCAGAACCTAGACCTCCCTGTCAGGGGCCAACCTCAGGCTGCTGAAACTCCTTTGTCTGCATGCACAGAGAAAGGGAAGTGGCTGGGAATGTATTAAAGGAATTAAGGAGCCTAGGACCAACCCTTACCCAAAGACTAATACAGCAGCGGGATATAAATACTTCTCCATCCTTGTTCCTAATTGAGATAACTTTGGGGGGGGGGTGACCTACAACAGTGTTTCTCAACTTTTAGTGTGCTTGTGAATCACTTGAGGGATCTAGTCAAAAGGCAGATTCCAATTCAGCAGGGCTGGTATGGGGTCTGAAATTGTGCTCTTCTAACAAGCTTTCTGGTGATGTTGATGCTGCTGGTCCTTTGACTTGAAAGGAATTACCACTGTCTCCAGAGTCCCCTAAGGGATTGAACCAAAGTTACCCATGGAACTTTCTTGACATTGCTTCCTTGGTGAGCTTCCCTCTCTTCCTGGTCCTAATTCTCTTCTCTCTTATCAGATTTTTCTGGGAACCCCTCCAAATACATCACTTTCCCGGGAATCCTCATCTCATTATATGCATCTGGAGAATTCAGCTTAAGACAGAGTCCATTAGTCTGGCTTTAATCATGTCATATTTGAGGTGCCAAAGAAATACACAGGATGAAATGTCCAATAGGTAGTAGGCACTGAGGGTAATGGTAATCATGCCTTCCTTCTTTCAGTTCTCCCTTAGTCAGGACTTTGTGGTATCAGATTTGTCCCTAACAATTTAAAAGAGTAAGTTTCTTTTGTTGGGGGTCTAATTTGAAATCTTTGAAAATTGATTATCCATATGTGGTATATGTGGCAAGTCCCATTAACCAGAATATTCTGTTATTTGAGTGCTTCTCAAACATTAATGTGCTTGAGAATCACCTGTGGATCTTGCTAAAATGCACGTTTTGGTTCTGTAGATCTGGGGTGGGGCCTGAGAATCCCCATGTCTGGCAAGCTCCCTGCTGCTGCTGCTGGTCTGCCGACCACATAGACCACACTTTGAGAAGCAAGGATCTAAAACACACTTCACTTCCTCTGAAGTGCAATTTTCTAGGAAATACTCTGAGACTGAGTGAGATACTGACAGCAGCAGTAGTGGTAGAAGTAGTAACAGCTGACATTTCTTAGGTACATTTGGTCAGTAAGTAGCACTTACCCTGTGCTAGGCCCTATTCAAATTGGTGTATATACACCAGCTCATTTATTCCTCACAATGACTCTAAGATGTATAAGAATAAAAAGTGCTCGATCTTGTAATAAGCTGACTACTATTCTATACCGAGAACTTCAGAATATATGGATGTTAACCTACACAAGTCTAAATATTTGGAGTTGTTCTCTTAGAAACCACATTGTCTCTAAGAGGAGAGGATATTTTTGGGAAATGAACACAGCCTAACATATTCTTGTCTGGAGAGCCATGGAAAGGAACCGGAAAATGGATATGAGGTAGCAATGAATGAAGTAGCCCCCGTGAGTGATGTCATAGGTGACCACTTGTTTAAATTGTTGGATTGATTTCAAAACTCAGTGTAACCCTCACTGCACCCACCTCTGTGACTCAGCTTTAGGCAGTTGAATCTGAAAATGACAAGGATGACTCAAGCTTTGAAATCTCTGTGAAAATAGGAGACACCTCTTGCCGCCCTCAGTGATCTTTGTTTTCTTTCAAATGCTAAGAACCCACACTTAAAAAAAATACATTATTGCAAAATATGTACAGAATCTTCTGACTTGATCAAAATAAATATTTCTCCAAATCTGATCTATTTCTACTTTATAAAAAAAACTGAAATAGGGTTCAATTAGCAATTGAAAGAGGAGTATATCATCATGTTGTTTAGGATATGATCAGGAAGATTCATAGTTGTGAAGAGAACCTGTTTTTCTTCTAAATCAGGCTTTAATTTATCAACAAGAGTACTGGCTAAGGCTTGAAAGAAAGGTACGGGCATATCTATTTCTACCTTATAAAATATCTAGGATCTTTCACGAAGGATGTGTTATGGCTATTCTCTAAGGCACAGATTTAAAAGTTATAGCCTGTTAAGATGGAGCAGAAGGAAACAAGCTGACTATCTGGTGGGGAGATAACATAATACAACCCTGGGTTATAAATTGACTTGGAGGATTGTGAGAGCACATGCTTTTTGCTTTTACCATATGTGTGAAGTAATCATATAGTATAACAGTAATGGATCCAACTCTGAAAGTCCACTCTTCTGTAAAGAGAGGTATCTTTTATAATACCTGGGGAAATGCAGCTGATGGGAAACTCAGGCAAGAGGGATTGGATACAGACTTTGTCAATTATGCCCGTTCAGCAAATGAACTTGGAGCTGGAGGTGGGATTCTGACCAGAAGATGAAATACAATGTCACATGTTTAAAATAGGAAATAGTCCTTCCTGTCATTGAGAGGAGAAATTAACTTATGAGGTTGGCAGAAATTCCCAAACTGTATTATATGGAACAATAGGTGTTGTGGGTGAGAGAATTAAAAGGACTTCTTTGCCAAATAAGTTTGGGAAACCATGCGTGCACATTTCCCTGTGGAGATTCACAAAGCACACGAACACACAAGGGGTTCTGAGGAGCTCTGCTTCTTTAATTTTGCTGAAAAATGATTCTCACATACTAGCGTTCTATGAAACTCTGTTCAGGAAATGGGAGAGAATTTTTGGAAAAGTACTTGATTGTGAAGAGGAGTGTGGTCACTTAACCAGCAGGTTGAGTTGCCCACTAAAAAGAGGCAAAGGAGCATGCTTTCTTAAAAGTACAGCCATAATACCTGGCCAGATAGCTTACTTCAAGCAAACTGGGGAGAAAAGATTGAGTTGAAAAACTACGGGTAGGTTAAGAGTCCTGTCCGGGAAGCAGGCCAATCAATTGCTTGACTTTAGGCACTTAAGAAATAAGCAATCTGTGCCCAATAAGGTCATTTCTTTCTATGCCTTTGGATGAGTGTGTGTGGAGAGGTGGTGGTGGCGGTGAGGGGTGCAGCTCTAACCTCAATTTTCTTGTAAAAAGAAGTGTTCATTCTTATTGTGCTGAATTTCTAAAAAATTCTATTTTTACCTAGGTCTTGGAGGTAGAAGGATTACATTTTTTGAATGGGAAAAGACAAAATCTGATTATTTGAAATCAAAATTGCCCAGCTTGAATTGTTGATCAGCATGGCAAAGGGAAATCGAGGTACCCTGGAGTTCAGGCATGGTTGTAGCATACACAGAGCCACAGCCAAAAGTCAGGGAGAAAATGGCTAAGATCTGTAGAAAGAAGTAAAAACACGGCTAGGAGAGCATGAAGCTGGAACCGTTCTCTTCTCACCGGAGCTTCCCTTCACAATCTCTGTTTACTTGAATTGTTGATGCCTTTACTGACGCTTTGGAAATTCTGAGCTACTGTGGAGGGGAACAGGGGATTTCTGCCTCATCACTCTCTCTTTTTCTTCTTGTCTTTGTTCAGTTTGTGGCCCTAGTGCCATGCTGATGCTGAGCTGTCACTTCAAGCTTGTTAGTCAAATTATGGTGATTAATGCAAACAGCCAACATGAACTTTGGGCTGCTCAGATGTTAGATAACCCACGAGCTGGCAGGGAGCCATCCTTCTACATATCCTAAGTCCTAAGTGACTCAGACATCTTTCAACACCCAAGAAGGTCTTCCTCCAGCACAGAACTCTGTGATTCTTAAGTGACTCAGACACCTTTCAAAACCAAAAGACAGCCTTCTGGTATTTGATATAAATTTGATGGCCAAGTTCTTTTCAGAAGATAAAATTAATGAGGCTATTCAAAAACAAATGGCTTCTGGGGGAAGGGGTTATATTCTCTGGACTGCTACCATGTACGTGATGCAGACCCTTACTAGAAGGTTTTCAACAAAATCCAAGCCTCCATCATCTTTTCTTCTAAATGTGGTCATTTTCTTTAACTGGGTTTGAGAAACAATTAAGAACCCACCCCTATAACTGGTTTAGCTTTTACATGTAGTAAATGATGATGTATCTACTGTTTTCCTAATTTAAAGCAGATGTTTTGGAGACTGATAAGAAAAATAAATATAAGATACTTAGAACTTTGAAAGAAACTTACTGAAGAAACTCAAGAGGCTATTGTTTATTACACAATAAGGAAGCCTCAATTCTGAAATTCTCCAGAGGATAAGTCACCAAACTTCGTGACCTAATATGAACTTAGAATTCTTGCCACAAGGGATTTCCTGCCTAGATTGGTACAAAGAAGTCAACTATGAGAAAAATGTTCCATCAACATAAATTGAGGTTTTATTGCTGGGGAATACCCTATGAAATCAGCTATTTCCATTAATGTGTCATTTTATGATTCTATAAAATATGCTCAGAAGGGCCAACACAGGCAAAATTTTGATACAGTTGGTTTTGTCCAACTATTTCTTTCCTGGGGGCTCTTCATTCAAGACCAAACTTCAAGGTCTAGCACCTCATTCTATCTACAGCTTGTTGATACTATATTATTTATTCTGTCATGAAGAATGGTCTGTCTCTGACTCCATCATAGGGAAGTGAGATAATTAAAACTGGTGCTGTCTTGGGCCAATTTTTCTATCTAACCCACTGTTTAACATAAAAGTATGGAGTTCAGGCTGAAGATTAATTATTTGGAGATGGTAGACTGATCAAGCATGGTCATCCAGCTACGACTTGTTTTTTTTTCTTTTTTTGTGTGTGGGGGAGGGATTCACCCTGAACTAAAGCTAACATCCATTGCCAATCCTCCTTTTTTCCTTGCCTGAGGAAGATTAGCCCTGAGCTAACATCTGCGCCCATCTTCCTCTACTTTGTATGTGGGATGCCTCCACAGCATGGCTGTCAAGTGGAACATGTGCACACCTGGGATCTGAACTCGCAAACCCAGGGACACAGATGCAGAGCGCACAGAACTTTAAAACCACTTGGTCATGGGACTGACCCCTATGATTTGCTTTTAAAGTCAAGTTTTATGAGTTATTATTTATATAAAGTAAAATTCATCCTTTTAAGTGTATACTTCTATCAGTTTTGACAAACACAATCATGCTCCAAAAAGTTTCCTCATGCCACATGTAGGCAATCACTCCCCACACTGTCAGTCTCTAAGCAGCCACTGATTTATTTTTTGTCTCTGTACCTTTGCCCTTTCAGTGTCACATAAGTGGAATCATACAGACTGTAGTCTTTTGAGTCTTTCTTCTTTTACCTAGCATAATGCCTTTGAGTTTTATCCACATTATTATGTGTGTCACTAGTTTGTGACTTTTTACTCCTGGTTAGCGTCCCATTATACGTATAAACCATAGCTTGTTTATTCACCCACTAGTTGAAAGACCTTGGTCTTGTTTTCATGTTTTTGGCAATAATGAATAAATCCCTTATAAACATACATATACAAGTTTTTCTGTTCATGGGGATTACTGAGTTATAAGACAAATGTATATTTTACTTATAAGAAAATGCCATATTCTTTTCCAACATCAGCAAATTATAACAATTCCATTGCCAGATTTTGAAATAAACTTTAGCCATTCTAATAGACATGCAGTGATATCTCATTGTGGTTTAAATTTACATTTCCCTAATAATTAATGTTTAGTCTCTGAATATTTATGGAATTTCCAGATATCTTTTTGTCACTGATTTCTAAGTTAATTCTGTCATGGTCAGACAATATATTTTGTATGATTTCAATTCTTTTACATTTGTTAAGGTTTGTTTTGTGGCCTGGAATACGGTCTCTCTTGGTGAGTGTTTCATGAGCATCTGAAAAGAATATGTATTCTGCTGTGGTTGGGTAGAGTGTTGTATAAATGCCAATTTTGCCAACAATAAGTTTGCTAGTGGTAGTGTTGTTCAGGCCTTCTATATACTTACTGACTTTCTGTCTACATATCCTTTCAATTAGTGAGAGAGGATTGTTGAGGTCTCCATAATTGTATAGTTGTATAGTTGTAGATTTGTCTATTTTTCTTTTTAGTTATACCACCTTTGCTTTATGAATTTTGAAACTCTGCTGTTAAGTGCGTGCACATTTAGGATTGTTATGGCTCCTTGGAAAATTGAATCCTTTATCATTATGATATTCCCCTTTTATCTCTGATAAAATCTTCCTTTTTCTGAAGTTTCGTTTGTCTGATATTATTACAACCACTTTAAAGTCTGTGTTCAAATAATATAATATCACTTCACAAGAACTTTACTTTCATTCTTCCATTCCTTTTCTGTGCTACCTTTGATATTTATTTTACTTTTGCATACGCTATTTTTCTACAATACATTGCTGCTATTTTTGCAATCAATGATCTTTTATTTTATTTTACTTCTTTTTTTTAAAAGATTAGCACCTGAGCTAACAACTGTTGCCAATCTTTTTTTTTTTCTCTTCTTCTTCTTCTCCCCAAAGTCCCCCCAGTATGTAGTTGTGTACTCTAGTTGTGAGTGCCTCTGGTTGTGCTGTGTGGGACGCCGCCTCAGCATGGCCTGATGAGTGGCGCCATGTCCACGCCCAGGATCCCAACTGGTGAAACCCTGGGCTGCCTACGTGGAATGTGCAAACTTAACCACTCAGCCATGGGGCTGGCCCCTGATCTTTTAAAACAATTAATAACACTAAAATGTGTTTTTTATGTTTATCTTCATTTTTAACCATTTTCAAAACTCTTTCTTTCTTTGTATAGATCCAAGTTTCTGTCTGGTATCATATTTCTTTTGCCTGAAGAATTTCTTGTAATATTTCATATAGAACCAGACTATTAATAATGAAATCTCTCTGATTTTATGTCTTAAAAAGTCTTTATTTCACCATCACTGTTGAAATTGTTTTCACTGGGTATAGGATACTAGGTTAGCCATTTTATTTTTTAGTATTTTAAACATATCACTTAAGTGTCTTCTGGCTTGCATGGTGTTTGTCAAGAAATCGGCTATAATTCTTATCTTTGTTTTTTGGAAAGTAACAGGTATTTTTTCTTTTTCCTCTGACCACCTTCAAGGTTTCCTCTTTATCTTTGATTTTCAGCAGTTTGGATTTAATATGTTTGGGGGTGTGTGTGAGTGGAGGGTATTGATCCAGCTTTAAGTTCTCTGATATTCTTAGATCTATGATTTATGTCTTTCATTAGTTTTAGAAAATTTGTGGCTATTATCTTTTCGACTATTTTTTTGTCTTAATCTTTCTCTCTTCTTGCTCTGGGATGCCACTTACTCGTACGTTAGAATGATTGATATTGTCTCACAGCTCTTGAATGCACTGTTCTTTCCTTCCTCTCTGTTTTTCCTATTTGGGTTTCAGTTTTGGTAATTTCTATTGCTCTCTTTTCATGTTCACTGACTATTTCCTTGGCGGTAGCATGATTGCTATTGAGTCTGTCAAAGGCATACTTCATCTCTCTTATCATGATTTTATTTCTAGCATTTCCCTTTAACTCTTCCTTATAGTTTCTATTCCTCTGCTGAAATTCCCCATTTTTTCATGAATTTTGCCCACTTTTTCCGCTAGAAATTTTAACACATATACCATAGTTATTTTAAATTCCAAGCCTGATAGTTCCAACATCTGGGTCATGTCTAGGTCTGTTTCTGATAATTGCTCTGCTTCTTGTTTCCTCTTGCTTTTTTGTATATCTCATAACTTTTTACTGAATTACAGACATTGAGTGTAAGACAAAAGATACAGAGGTAAATATTGTCTATTCCTGCAAATAGGCTATTTTTATTGATGCTAGGCCATTTATGTGAGAGTTGAGTCAAGGGGCTGGCCTGGTGGTGCCGGGGTTAAGTTCGCACGTTCTGCTTCTCCGCAGCCCGGGGTTTGCCAGTTCTGATCCCGGGTGTGGACATGGCACCGCTTGGCAAAAACTATGCTGTGGTAGGCATTCCTCGTATAAAGTAGTGGAAGATGGGTATGGATGTTAGCTCAGGGCCAGTCTTCCTCAGCAAAAAGAGGAGGATTGGCAGTAGTTAGCTTGGGGCTAATCTTCCTCAAAAAAAAAAAAAAGAGAGAGAGAGAGTTGAGTCTATCAGTCTAGAATTGAGCTGAGTCTGGACTTTGCCATTGCTATAGTCACCTTCAGCACACCACTGGCTTCAAATTGCTCTAGCATTATCTTATGCTTGGAGTGTTGGCTGAGATATTGGAAGAGTTTTCCTATTGTTTCTGCTCTCCCTAGTTCTTGGCCTTCTCCTGGGATCCTGCACCACGGAGAAGGTGTCTGTTCCTGAGATAGCCCTCCAGTGGGAGATGGCTATTGCTGGTTTCTCAGTGCTTACTGGCTTGGAGGTGGGTGGGAGTGGCAGGGGTGGTTCCCCATTGTTCTGCTCTAGCCTCAGTCCAGTGATTTTGTGTGCCTGAATCTTGTGTTGGGGAGCGTCTCAAAGATCCTGTACCTCCTGCCCATGCCTGTCAGACTGGCATGTATCTTTGCTAGTCTTGTGTAGGAGATTTTTGCCCCTCTAGGAAAAGTAGAAGACCTTTAATAATATTTGTATGGGATTTTGGGTCCAAAACTATTTCCTGCCCTTCCCAATGGATGGAGAGTTTTTCTCTTCTGCTTTTCCTTCCCTAGACACAATGAGTTTTTCACCTGTGTCTTTGAGGTGACAGTGTTTGCTGCTTCTCCTCTAGCATCTTAAAGCTTCTGTTTGATGGGACAGAAGGGTGCAGGTGGGGTTCCATTCTTCTCTCCAGTAGCAGCCCCTCCCCTTCTCCAGGCTTTCACCTGAGTACTTGGTGGAGTATCTATGGAGAAAAATCTGTGAGTGAGGGGAAATTCCTCAAATTTCCAAGTATCTCATGGGTTCTATGCTGTCATGATTGCCCTCATTCAATCTTTAGTCATTTGTTAAAAATTTTGGCTGAATCCTTCATACCTGCTTATATGGTACCCAGTGTCTTCATTTCATCTTCTGCTACAAGTGAGCCAAAGCTCTTATCCTACCTTTCCTTGGAGGAGCCTCTCTTTCCTTGGATTTCAGGCTACTTGTTTGCTCTGCAACCTCAGCAATCTGAAGAGTTCAAGAAAAGTTATGATTTTGTAATTTATTCAGCTTTTTTTAAGTGTTAGGTTAACAGGCATAGTCTCACTAGTTTTCTATGTTTTGGGCCACAGTGGAACTCTGAACCGTGATTTTAAAAAAGGGTAGAGAATGGGTCAAGAAGGAGATGGGAAGATTCCATTCAAAGATATGTTTCCAGCAGAACTTGCAGATCATGCAATTTGGGGCTATGGATCTGAACTTGAATTGGCCTGCAGAAAGGAAGGGGTTGTTCTCTTACTTATAGATTAATTAAGAAGAAGCCTTAGCAAGTTAGACTGATTCCAGTTTGGATCTGGTTTCCAGCTGTGTCCCCTCAGCTGACCCAGCACTGCTGGGAGGTACTAAGCCCATCGTCTGGTTCCTGATTACTACAGTACATTTTCAAGCTACTTCACCCACAGTAGCCCAGCTTTTCCTGGTGTGTGTGTCTGTAAATGTAACCTAGGCCATCTGGTCTTTTCCTCCTGGGTGACCAAATGTTATCTTGCCTACTGCCTTCATTTGCTAACATTGTGTGCTCCTGAAATGATGACTCTACCTGAATGGAAGTGAAAGGAGAATAGAGTATGAATGAGACAGTAACAAAAACCAATGCTACTCTTTATCGAGCACTTGCCACGTACCAGGACTGTGTGAAATGCTTTACTGCATTGTCTCATTTGATCCTCAGAACAAGCCTCTGAGCAGGTATTATTATTGTCCCATTGTAAATACATAGAATCAAGAAATAAATTAAATTAATGGTGTTGGGAAAACTGGACAGCCACATGCAAAAGAATGAAACTATGCTCCTACCTTACACCATACATGAGGAGTAACTCAGAGTGGACTAAAGACCTGAATGTAAGACTTGAAACTGTAAAACTCCTGGAAGAAAAGAAAACATAGGTAGTAAGCTCCTTAACATAAGTATTGTCAATGATTTTTTGGATTTGAATCCAAAAGCAAAGGCAACAAAAGTAAAAATAAACAAGTGGGACTACATCAAACTAAAAGGCTTCTGCACAGCAAAGGAAATCATCAACAAAATGAAAAGACAACCTGCTGAGTGGGAAAACATACTCACAAATTATATATCTGATCAGGGATGAATATCCCAAATATGTAAAGAACTCATACAACTGAATAGCATAAAAAACAAACAATCTAATTAAAAAATGGACAGAGGATCTGATTAGAAATTTTTCCAAAGAAGACATACAAATGGCCAACAGGTACATGGAAAGGTGCTCAACATCACTAATCATCAGAGAAATACAAATCAGAACCACAAGAAGATACCACATCACACCTGTTAGAATGGCTATTACCAAAAAGACAGGAATAACAAGTATTGATGAAGATGTGGAAAAAGGGGAACACTTATGCACTGTTGGTGGGAATGAAAATTGGTGTAGCCACCATAGCAAACAGTATAGAGTTTCCTAAAAAAATTCGAGCTAGAACTACCATATGATCCCCTGATTCCACTTCTGGGAATTTATTTATCCAAAGAAAATGAAAACACTAATCCTAAAAGATATATACACGCTGGTGTTCACTGCAGCATGATTTACAATAGCCAAGTTATGGAAACAACCTAAGTATCTATTGACAGATAAATGGACCAAGAAGATGTGGTGTATATATGCAATGGAACACTATTCAGTCATAAAAAAGAATAAAATTCTACCTTTTGTGACAACATAGATGGACCTTGAGGGCGTTATGCTAAGTGAAATAAGTCAGATATAGAGACAAATACTGTATGATCTCACTTATATATGAAATCTAAGCAAACAAACAAATAAAAAATCCCACTGAGCTCATAGATACAAAAGGCAGATTTTTGTAGTTGCCAGAGGTAAGGGGTGGTTGAAATAGGTAAAAGAGGTCAAAAGGTACAAACTTCCAGTTATAAAATAAATAAGTCCTGGGAATATAGTGTACAGCATGGTGACTATAATTAATAATACTGTGTTACATATTTGAAAGTTGCTAAGAGAGAGAGAATTTGAGGTACAAAGAATTGAAATAACTAACGCAAGGTTGCAGATTTAATAAGAGACAGGTCCAGAATTCCAACTTGGTAGCTTAACTGCTCCTAAACTATATTTATATCTGTCTGATAGTTTTTTTAACTGTTTGATTTGAAAGTGATGACTCTCAAATAGAATGTCTTGAGTTAATGGAAATTTTATGTGGAAGAGCTGACTTTTGAAGATGATACCAAGAGTCTAAGAGAGAGAGAAAGTTTCCGTCCCTCTGAGAAACTCTGTCATTCTTGGATTGTGGAAGTCTTCTCTCTCTCCCCAGCGTCGGAAGCTGCTTAGATGTCACCCTTAACAACAACAGTAGCTGTGACAGTAAAAGGCAGACAATGGAAGGTATAAGCAAAATCCTGAGTCCCTGCCTCCCACTTCAGGGTTGACACGCTACACTGAGACCTGTGGCCTGGGTTTGGGACCCAGCTGCTAAAAGCACTTTCTTTGGTTTCTCCTAAGTGGGCTCGCTAAGAAGCCCAGTGATTGTGAATGCTTCAGACAGGCACAGCTGTGGGGGAGCAGGGAACATCTTGTTGTATTTCTACAAAGAAAACAAACTGACCATACATTTGGATCTATCCAAGGATGCTGAATGTACTTCTTCTAAAGTTTTTTAGTAAATTTTGAGGCATAATACAAACATTCAGGTGGTAGTGGTCAGATTTTGTCCAATCTAATACACATTTCATTTTTCCTGTGCTTCTTGTGGGTGTTTGTCAATGCATTTTATTCTTATTATAAAAAATGATAATGTCACACATTGTGTAGCTCTTTATATTCTGCAGAAAAGGAATATATTCCTTTTCTGGTTTCATGCTACACTCTGCTTTGTTTTACATCAGTAGTTTGGAAGCTCTACATCTTATTTCTAGTTATCTCAAGCTTAGTCATATATTTTTAACGTATTTATACATATTTTCCTATTGTTCTGAATAAACCAATATTTATAACCCACATCCTTCAATCAGGTGTTTGGCATACTTTTCTTTCTTTCTTTTTCCATAGAATTAATTTAGTTCCAGGTTTTAATTTTTTTATTTATGATTTATGTCTCTCAACTGTTTAGTGATTCTTGTTTTTCCATTTAATTTTATAAATAGAAGGCTGGAATGATTAATATAGGCAGGCAATGTGGGTTTTTCTCAGCATATAGGAAGTACTATGTCTGAAATGGGGCTCTGCTCTCACTGGGGAGGTTCTCTTCAGTGGACAGAGATGGCAGAACTTAGGCTTCTTGAGAGAATTGGGCCAAAAGCGTGGTACCTCCATTCACGGTTACCAAATTTAGGAGGCAATGAGCTTTAATACTTTGCACTTCAAGAAGAAGCTGCCTTTCTATTTTATACCCAAATTTGGAGTTGCAGTCCACTTTTCTCTCCTGTCCCAATGCTCACTTTTCCTCCTCAAAACAGAGCCCTTGATCTGTTTAGAGACCATTCCTGTATTTTAAACCTGGGCACCAAACCATGGTCAACTGCTGAATAAGGGGTGACGATGGGAGTGGAGATCAATTGGCATAGCTGTTCAGCTGTTCTTTGATTAATTATCTCAGAGATCATCACTTGACTTACCCCTTGCTGAGTTTCCATTGCGAAAGGTCGTACTGCCTTAGATAGTACCCCTTGCCCACGGCACAGTTTGTGATTGCCAGTCCATGCTTTGATTTTTCTATCAATAAATCATTTCTGCTCTGTCTTCCAAATATCCCCCAAATTTCTGATCCAGAAATGGCACCTTTTGTCATTTACCACCTTTAACCAGAATTACTGACAATTCATAGACAAAAACCCTGGGACTTGAGAAGTAAGAGATATCATCCAGAGATAACAAGTGGCTCACAGTATTGATAAGGTGGGGAAGAGGAAAACCATTCTTGGGGGCCAGCTGTACATCTCCCATCACTGGGCATATGAGCCCCTTCACACATTTTAAGCACCAAATGGTAGTCTCTTCTCAGTCCCACTCTTTAATAAGATGCTATTTACCTGGTCTGATCTAGCTATGTGAGATGTACCATGAGCTATCAAGAACTCATTGACTTTGGGCAATTGGGTAAATGGTAGCTGGAGCACATAGAAATGTGTGAGGAACTCCTCCTCCCATCATCCTTTTTTTAATTTATTTAACCGAACTGTATTGAGTTCCTACCAGTTAGATATACTCTGTTAATACTGGGTTCACTGTGGTAAATACAATAGGCAAGCTTCCTGTCCTCATGGAGCCTATAGTCACTACTGTGGCTTCACATGGGCCATCAGCACTTGGCTTCTACTTTTCCTTCTTTATCTCAGTTCTCCTCAGTTAGAGACTCTACTAATCAATGCAGTTAAGCAACTGTTTTAACAGAACTTTGAAACTGTCTCTAGTACTGTATTATTAAAGTAAAGTAGGATTTTACCAACATTTACATTTGACCAAGAGGGCCACATGTTTTTAAAGTGACTTTTGCTTTAGGTCTCTTTAGAAAGACATTGGAGTGAAGAATGCTAGTCCAAAATTAGCATATTGATGCAATGAAGGCTTCTGAACCATCTTTCTCATCTTGAATGGTGTATTACCTTCCTTCTCAAATGGGGGTACGTAAAATACTCAGCAAATGGGAGAAATGAAGTGAGATTCATAGTGGCATCAAAAGCTTGAGACAATGTCTGGCTTTGGGGATATTCAGGGCTCATATCTGGGCTTCATTGTCCTTCTCCAAAAAATAAGAAGATGGCACTAACTGATGTCTAAGGTCTTCTAGCACTAATGCTTACTGGGCCTATGTTAATAAAAATATAATACAATAAACTCTATTATCATCGTTTTTATTTCCACACATATAGGACTTTCCTTGAGGTTAGTGGAAGTCCTTGCGGAGGGAGAACAAAGGAGAAAGATGACAATTGGACCTACACTGTAGTAGTACCACAGATCCGCAAGATTGGTGGTATATCTTAAATTCCCTAATAAGGAGTCAAAATGAGCCACTTTCTGAAGAAGGGCTCATATTTTAATAACCAGATAGATGCCTTCCTTTGTTGTCTGTGAAATCTCAATGACAATAGAGATCAGAGTGGAGAGAAAAAATCAAAGCAGAATAGTTAAATCTCTTTTTATAAGACAGTGTGAGATGGAGAGATCCTTTCTAGGTTTTGGATTTTTTTCACACTTCTGTTCTTCCCTCTTTCTTTTCACCCCTACCTGCTACTCCTGCCCCCTCTCAGAACAAAGCCGGAGAAAGCAAGCTTTGGGACCTGAAAAGGCTGGGACTTACTTTTTACTACAATTCACACCTCTCCCAAGGAAATTCCTTAGAAACCCCAATAATTGGTGAATGATGTTTATTGGATTGGTCTCCTTAAATTGTCACTGGGATGGAGTGAGAAATTGTTATACATCTTGCCAGCATCCTGCTGCCGATGCTCCGTTTTAAAGGGCCCCTTAAGACTATGCATGGAAGGTGTGTCCAGTAAACATTGTTCCAAGGCTCTAAAGATGTCTCTCTTCTCTTGATACTTCTTTTTGCTCTTGTGTTACCTCTGGTACCTTCCCTCCAAAATTCACTTCTATACATGTTGGACACACACACACGCACATACACAAGAGTCAGGAGAGGAAAGTGGGAGTCCTTGTGGAATATACTTAAGGGCATAAGCTCGGGAGTCAGATTACCTGGTTTCTCCATTTAGCAGCTGAGTGATCTTGGGCAACTCACTTAACCTCTCTGTGCCTCAGTTTCTTCTGTATTACAGGATTGTTAGGAGGATTAAATGGCCTCATCCTTATCCAGCATTTAGCAGAGGGCCTGGCATGTTGGAAGTGCTCTATACATGTTAGATATTACGCTCGTGTTCAGCGTTCATTCTTTTGGAGTCCTGGGGAAGTGAGACTTTCAAGTCAGGTGCTCTCCAAAGACCACCCCAGATTGAGCTGGGTTTCCATGTGTGGGAGGAGGGTTGGTAAAGTGCTATGTGGCTTGCCCTTTGTTCTCACATGAGTTCAAGTCCCAAAAGCAGCTTGGGACTGAGTGGTAATGGCCAAGTGCCCTTTCAAAGAAGGTAAAGTTAAATGTCACTTGCCAGGTGCTGAAACTTAGCCCTAAGGAGAGTAAGTTGGAGGAACTAGCTGTATTAAGCAGAGCTGGATAAATGATCTGCTGTGGTCCAAACCACTCTGGCAAAGCCCCACAGTGTTTCTCTTATGTACATGTTCTCGTTGCTTCTGCACATGTTTCCTTCAGCATCACTTTGGGAAGGAGGGAGGGAGGGTAAGTGGGTGGGGACTTCTGATTTGATGCCGACAATTACGAGCAATGGGAAACTTGACAGTTTCTGTCCATATGAGCTCCCTTTGTTTCCTTTTTTATCAGTGGTGATGGGCTCTAGTTTCATTCAAACGTAGTTTTGAGTTTCAACCTTAAGTAAACTCTGGTTGCAAGGTCAATATGATTGCCTCATCCGGGAGCTGTGGTTACATGCACAGGGCTGTGAGGGACACCAACACGGTTAGGAAGGACCTACCCTCCATTTTCTAAACTTGGCTTCCATCAGGTGAAACTAAATTCTATCCCTTTTAAACTCCCTCTTCTAGCTTAAAAATGGTCCAGAAGGACTGCAAATGAGAGATTCTTCACTGCAATACATCTTGCTTTGGTGGGTGATGGGTCACAAATTCTCTATGCTGCTGAGAAAACCCATGTGTCTTGTACAACTTAAGGAATAGGAGGAGCAAAAATTTCTTTCCTCCCTTTCCATTTAGTGTAATAAATGGTTCTAGCCATCATGCATAGAACTTACCTGACAAACTTCCTGTAGCATAAACATACAGGTCCCTAAGATGGACAAACTTTATAAGAAATCAAAAGACAGAACATGTAGAAAAAATGCTCCATCCCAAGTAGTCCACAAAGCTTTTTGTAAATGCCAAAGAAGCTATCAAAAACTGACAGTTGGGAACTCTTATGAATTTATCGGGGCCCTCTGTACTATTTAAGTTGGTAAATCTCAACCTTTCATGAATAGAAGCTCTTTTTTATTTTTGTGAGTCCTGATGCCTAAGAGGGGACAACCAAGATGGCAGTAAGCTCACCAGGATAATGTCTGGGAAAGTCAATGAATGGAGATACGAGACTGGTGTTTTGTTCCTGTATCATGGGCTTCTTCCAGCCAGCATTCGTTCATTCATTCATTCACTCATTCACTCATCCATGCGTACTTCTAGCTAGTAGTATCAGCTAAAAGTAACAGCCATAGCTAGAGAAAAAGAGGGAGCTGTGAGAATGGCTGAGATCAACTGTGACTTCCTCTGGGAGAAGGAATCTTCTAGAGATCTCTAGCTGCTGTCCTCTGGGAAAAAGAGAATTAAGGAAAAAGCCATTCACTCAAGGTCATCAATTTACAGGCATGAAGCTTTGCTTATGAGACTTACAAATTCCTGCAAGTCATGGTAGTTGGTCAGGAATTTGACTGCTGCTGGGAGAAGGGAAAGGCAATGAGACACTGGAAGCTGCATGGGAAATTAACTGCTTATGTCTTTTCAATCTACTGGAAAATCCAAGAGTCCCTTTCAAGGGGCCCACTCCAAGATCTCCCTGAGGAGGCAACCTTTCTCCCATGAGCCCTGTACTATGAAAGTAGGTAAGTCCCATTAGCGAGAAATCTTATACCCAGAAACGTATTCTCCTGTTGATCTTTGTCTTTGAAGTATGGGTTCACCCACAACATATGACTCAAAGACACATAAAAGAAGTGGCAACTCTCATGGTCAAGAGTAAGGTCGTTACCTAGTGAGAGAAGTTAGTTTAGAGATTAGTCACACCTCATGCAGGATAACCTTTGCCATTCCCTGCCCACCTTCCTTACAGCTAATTTCAAAATAAATCTCTTTCTTTTTCAAGACTTGAAAAAAAACCAGACTCTAGCCAGTTTGCATATGCGGTTAGATCAGCCTTCACAAGAGTTCTGAAATGTATCTCAGACTCATCGTTGGAAATGTGTTTTATTAAGTGATCTGCTGGTATACCTTGTGATCCTTGCTTACCCCTGATTATATCTCCAAATTCAAAAAAGAGAATTCGGGACCTTCAATTTTTAACTGATTGTATCTTAGCTTCCAAAAATAAGATGATCATGGATTTGCACATCTCCTCTAAAGGCATTAATGTTTGAACTGGAGAAATAATAAGCCTAAAACACTAAACTCTATTTTCTAAAATGTGTGAGCAAATTCCATGGAATCCAATTGGATAATAAACAACAAATACAAAAACCAACCTATCTGTTGAACTCTATGTCCAACCACACCCATGTGAAGACTGTCTGACGGTTGTTAATTACTTCTGTGGGACATCATCATCACAATCCAGATATCACTGGTTCATTGGGAGAGGGGCAGAAATCAATTAAAACTGACATATCAACGCACATCTTTTAAAATACGCATTTGCTGTCTTTTGCAAACCCATAATATTAAACTACTCATAATCATTGTAAAAATTCAGATTGGCCAGAAATGCAAATTTAAAAAGTGCAGTGTTCTCTCTGTCTCTTAGTAGTGGCTCTTCAGATACTTTTTCTCTTTTTACATAGAGGATTCTTTTTGGACCGTGTTTCTCAACCAGTCAATAAGCAAGCAATCACAAATATTCACCAGGAACCATATTTATACAAAGTATAGATCTTCCTTCTAAACTATATTAGATCTTTCTAGCCCACCAGATGGAATTGGGCCCCATCTACGATGGTAGCTAAGTAGCATTGCAGGTAACCTTTCTTTCTCTGTGTTTCCATAGCGCTTAGTACGTATCTTAGAACATTGATTTATACTAAGTTGTATTTGTATGTGATTTTCTAGGGCATGGGCCATCATATGTAGATTTTTATATCATCTTAACTCACATCCTGGTCCCCTGACTGGCACACAAATGTTTCAGTTGGCTTGTATATGAGCACATTTCAAACCTCATCAAAGGATCGTGCCATCCCAATTCCAAATTTTTTTAAATTAGGTTTTCATTGGTGTTACCGTATGGTGTATTAGTTTGCTAAGCCTGCCATAACAAAATACCACAGATTGGGTGGCCTAAACAACAGAAGTTTATTTCTCACAGTTCTGGAAGCTGGCCGTCCGAGACCAAAGTGTTAGTAGGTTTTGTTTCTCCAAAGACTTCTCTCCTTAGCTTGCAAATGGCCACCTTCTCTTTGTGTGCTCACATCACCTTTCTTCTGTGTCTCATCGCACTCCTGGTGTCTCTTCCTCTTCTTATAAGGACACTAATCCTATTGGATTGGGGCCCCACCATTTTAACCTCATTTAACTTTAATTACCTCCTTAAAGACCTCATTTCCAAATACAGTCACAAGGAGGTTAAGGCTTCAACATGTGGATTTTGAGGGGACACATACGGTCCATAACACCTGGTATGGTAGGCAGGATTCTAAGATGTCTCCTAGATTTCCCTCCCCCCAGTGAACATACCCCAGGACTATGAAGACGATGAATTTTAATCCCATGATTAGATTACATCATGTGTCGGATTTGACCTTCAGACAATGAGATTATCCTAACCTAATCACATAAGCCCCTTAAAAACAGACTTTTTTTCTGGCAGCAGCAGAGGGAAAAAATCAAAGAAATTTAACCTGAAATAAATTTGATGCAAGGGAGGTTCTTTGTTGCTGAGATGGAGGAGTTACATTACAAAGGCTCAAGAGTGGCTTGTAGGAGCCAAGAGCAGTCCCCGACTGACAGCTGGCAAGACAACAGGGACCTCAGTCCTACAACAACAAGGAATTAACTCTACCAACAACCTGAGTGATCCTGGAAGTGGATTCTTCCCCAGAGCCTCCAGATGAGAATTCAGCCTGGTCAGTGCCTGGATTTCAGCTTTGTAGGGCCCTGAGGAGAGAACCCAGTGGTGTTCTGTGGGACTTTTGACCTAGGAACTGTGAGATACTAAGGGGGTATTGTTTTAAGCTGCTAAGCTTATGGTACTTTGTTACACAGCAATAAAATACTGATATACTTAGGTATTAATAGGTCTTCTGGGTCACCCACAGACCCATGGGAACACAACCTACAGTAGCTAATTCTTCTGCTACCACATCCACGTCTTTTGTACCAAGTTTCCTAGTGTTTCTCACACCTTAATATACATGTGCATTTCCCGGGGACCTTGTTAAAGAGCAGATTCTAGTTCAGTAGTTCTATGGTGAGCCCTGAGATACAGCATTTCTAACAAACTCCCAGGGAGGCTGATGCCATGGTCTGAGGGTCACACTTAGAGTAAAAATTATAGACAGGAAGTTGGCTTTATCCTCAGAGCTTTGGGAAGGCTGGGCCTATCTTCTCTTTGCTTTTTAGTAGTTGATTGATCACATTTCTCAAAGGATTTGGTCTAGAATTTCTGATCTTAATATTAATGATGTCAGAAAATTGAGATTTGTAATAATAGTTAATATTCATTGAAGATTTGCTATGCACCAAGCGCTGTTTACATGAATGACCTTATTTAAATCTTACGACTTCTAATCAGTTGATGCTATTGTCATCCCCATGTTTGGCAATCAAACCTCAAGGAGGGCAAATAACTTACCTGAGGTCACATTGATTATAGATTGGAGTTATGGTTCCAATCTAGAACTTTCTGATACTCTTAATCATTATTCCATAGAGCCCTTCATTCTTATCATTACCAAAAATATAAAACAAAAGGAAACACACGCGTCCTCCCCTGGCTCTACTCTGGAGAAAATATGTTTGCCTCTTGTTGCCCTCTCAAAGACTTGTTTGAGAGGGACCCCTGCCTAAAATTCTGATCCAGAATATGTCCAAGATAATACTGCAGTTTACAAGTTTCTGAGAGATTGTTTTTGTAATGCTGAGATTGGAGGCCCTGTGGTTTAGCAAAGGCCTTACTGAAGTTTTTGAAATGAAGAAATAGACCAAAAACTTAGCTTGGCTGGAGAGAGCAAAACATAAGTGAAGAAGATTCAGGAGTGGAGGGGTGGGGCCCGGCAGTTGCAGGTTGAGGACAAGGTGGGGATAAGTAACATGGCAGGTGTCAGGGCCTTAGGAGAAGAGATGAACCACGGGAAGTCCTAGCAAGCAAATGGCTTTAAAGAACAATTCAGTTAAAGGAGAATTGAATGCCAGTACATCAATCTGCTCCCTTTACTGAACTCTGCTATTCTCTTCCTCCTTGACCTGAAAACTTTCAGTCAAAGGCCTTTGTGTGAGAAGGGAACGAAGGGATAGTCTAGTAAAGAGGAGGGTAATGTTTTCTCCTCACCACTGTATTGATACCAGCATGGTGACAGCAGTAACACACAGAGATAGGACAAAATTGCAGAACTGCAGACAGTGAAACTAGCAGAAGCTCAGGTCTTAAGCCAAGGATTGCAGACCAGACCCTGTGATGACTGAGCAGCAACCTGCAGTCTGCAGTGCCTTGGCAGAAGCTCAGGTCCCTCCTCCAGGGCTTCTCAGCCTTGGCGCTATCTGGGGCCTGCTCATTCTTGGTTGTGGGGGCTGTCCTGTGCATCGCAGGATGTGTGACAGCATCTGTGGGCTCTATTCACTAAATGCCAGCAGTGCTCTTCTCTCCCCAATTGTGACACCAAAAATGTTTCTAGACATTTCCAAATACCCTTTCTGGGCAAAATCTCCCTGGTTAAGAGCTACGACCCTACACCAAATCCTCCAGAGATACAGTGAACGGCTTGGACACCTGAAAAGCATGGGATGCTGACTTTAGCTGTAGGACTAAAGGAATCCAGGTGGAGATTTAGGTTACAGTAATGTAAGCAGAAACATGGAGTCAGAAAGAGTTTGGGATGCAGTGGGATTTGGGGGTGGTGGTGTCTGTGTGTCTAAGGGTTTATGTTTAAAAGGAACTTTGGTCTCCAAAGCACTTTTCCCCCAGGAAATAAAACTTCTGAGTGTCTCTCGCTGTTAGCACGCTGTGCTGTTTGCCCAGTTCAAATATAGTTTTCCTTTTTAAAAAAAATCCCAGTGTTTAATTGAAATTGCCAAAATGAGACTTTTCAATTTTGGTTACCAATAGGCAAGCATTGTGATTTGGTTCAAGCCTCTTTTCAAAAATCCCAAGTATTTAATTGAAATTGCCAAAATGAAGATTTAAAATGAGATTTTTCAATTTTGGTTACCAACAGGCAAGGATTGTGGTTTGGTTCAAGCCTCTTGTGAGCCGTCTGCCTGCCACGGGCGCTGCATTTACAGCACCCTTGATTAGATGTGACATTTTCTCACTCTGAGAATTTTGCCCATATTTGAAGAGACCCACACAGGGGACCTTATTAAAGTCTGCAGAAGCCTGTGAATACGTGAGGATGCACTTATGTGAACGGGAGGGAGAGAATGGATTTTTTTTCTTCTGGGAATCTGGTGGTTTTATTTTATAGGAGCTTACAAAGAGATGAGCTGACAAAGGAGAAAGAAGACGCTGATCTCATTTCAAATGGACTGCAATGCCTCCTCTGTTCGAAAGTCCAAGATGCCAGGGTAAAGCAGAGTTTAAATTTCTTCCATGACCCGCTACAGGGGGAACTGCTGCTTCTATTAAACTCCAGATTCCTTCGCTAATTATAATGAAGAGATGCCGTGGGTAGAACAGAGCCCCAGACCACAACGACCCCAAGTCTGCTAGGTCTGGCCCACTCAGGTCTGCGTTCATGCTCACAAAAGATGTGAATTGCACCCTACTCTCAGTCCTACTTGTCCTTGATTTGCTTGTCTTGTAAACGACCTGGTTCCAGGAGGACAGAGTGGACCAAGTCTCCAAAAGAAGGCTGACCCTGTGGAAAATTGTGAAGTAGGTAGTTTGTTCTCAGTTTCCCCTTTCGGTCTTGATGGGGCCCTCTCCTCCCACATGTTTGTAGGTCCTCAATATTCTAATACTTTTCTAGAAAGACCATTTTAAGTGAAGCACCCCTCTTCACAGGCTCTTATGCAAACCACCTGACTCTGGTTCTACCATCATCACTCACCCACAACCACATATGATTGGATCAGAGGTGGAAGGTGAAATCAACCATGACAGGAGAGAAAAGATGAGCTGGATCCATCAGATGTTATCTTAGGAATTTACATTTAAAAAATAGTGAAAAGAAGCAAGCATTAGCAGTGGGAGCTGATGCCAAGACTATGAGGCCAAGTTGGGCCAAGGAAGGGGAGGTAGAAGAGATGCCACAAGGAGTCATGGAAAGCCGAAAGTCATTGATTCCTTTAGCAAATATTTATTGAGCACTTACCATGTGCCACACACAGTTCTAGGTTCTGTGGACATGGCAGTGAACAAAGCAGGCAGAGCCTCAGCTTCACGGAGCTTACATTCTAGGCGAGGCATTCAGGCAATGAAGAGGAAACAAATACAAAAGATATTTGATAACAATGAGTGCTATGAAGAAAACAAAAGGGGAGAGGTGATAGAATGACCACTGGGGTTGGGGGCGCTGCTTTGGGTTGCGGTGGTCAGGGACGGTCTCTTTAGGGAGGTGAGATTTGAACTGAGTCCTCAGTGACATAAAGGGATAAGCCTTGGGAGACTCAAAAAGAACATTCCTGGCTGAAGGCCTAGTAAGCACAAAGGCCCATAGGCAGGGTGAACATGGCATGCTCAAAGAAAGAAAGAAGGGTATGTCACTGGAACATAGAGAGCAAGAAGGAGTGGCACAGGATGAAATAAAGAAACGTAGGAAGGGGCAGGTCATCCAGGCGTTGGTAGGTCACAGACAGGAAAACAAAGTTTATCCTGAGTGTGATGGGAAGCCACTGCAAGCATATAATCAGCACCTAGAAAGTGAGTAGAAAAAGCAAAGTTCATGAGTAGACTAGTTATACAAAAATACAAGGGGAATTACAAACAGTTTTTACACATATGAAAAGATGCCCAATTTCAATTTCTGTTGGCAAAGCAGTGGAGAAACAGGTGCTTTCATACGTTGTTGGTGGGAGTGAAAGAGGGCACACCCCCTGCTGAGGAGGGGACTTGCTGATGGATTAGACACAGGAAGAACACAAAGGTAAGAATCAAAGATAATGTCTAAATTTGTACCTTGAACAGCAGGGTGGGTTATGATGCTGTTTACTGAGATGGGGAAAACTACAGGAAGAACGTGTAAGTGGACAGATGGGTGCAGGAGACCATTTCCAATACAATCAATCCGAGTTCGATTTTGGACATGTTCTGTTTGAGACCTCTATTATGTACTCAAGTGATGATGTCAATAGGCAGTTGGATATGCAAGTTGGGAGTTCAAGGCTAGAGAGGTATATTTGAACTTGGCAGCCTGTCTATGGTATTGAAAGTCACGGCCTGAATGGGCTCCTACATGCTTGCTACCTCCATCACACTCTCACCCAAGGTAGATCTTAGTGGTGCTCACACTTCAAGGTTCATGAGAATCACCTGGAGAACTTTTAAAAATCCCTATTCCTAGGCCTCAGCTCCAGAGATCCTGATTATGCACGCAAGCTTTGGGTTGGGCCAAGGAATCTCCATTTTTAATACCTACCCCAGGTAATTCTGATGCTAGTGTTCTGAAGGCCACACTGTGGGAGACTCAGCCCTAGCCCTCGGCAGAGCCCAGTCCGCAAACCACAAGGATATCTTTTTAAGTTATACAGACCACTAACATTTATACCTACATAGATCTGCAACACTGGCTGAGTATTTTCTGTTTATTAACTCGCTTAATTCTGTTTTTCTAAATTTTTGTGTTTTAAAAGGTAAATTCACAAGGTTAAAAGTCACACTAATATAAAAAGGGAGATGTCAAGAAGTGTTGCTTCCCACTGTTGTTCCCATCCACTTTACTTCCGGGTCTGTGTCCCATAAGGACTCCTATTTCTATTACTTTCTTTGGTATACTAAAAAGAATTCTTTTTCAAACTTAAAACAAATGTAATTATCTTTTCTTCTCTAACTCCTCACTTTTCTTATACACAAGGTAGCCCACTATGTGCGGTATCTGCTCCTGGCTTTTTTCACTAATAAATACTGGAGATCTTTCCATGTCAGTACACAGAGAGACCCTCATTCTTTGTTTTATAGCTGCACAGTATTCCATAATGTGCATACACCATGGTTTGCTTCCCTGTTGATGGGCCATTGGATTGTTTCTTATCTTTTGCTATTAATTAATGCTGTGTATTAATGTCTGTTCATTGATATATATGAAGTGTATGTGTATCTGTAAGATGAATTCCCAGAAGTGAGATTGCTGAGTCAAAGGGTAAATGCATTTATAATTTTGAAAACGATTGCCAAAATGCCCTCTGCAGGAGTTGTACCATTTTGCACTCCCACCAGCAGTGTATGAGAGCGCCCGTTTCTCTACCATCTTGCCAACAGAGTGTGTTGTTAAACTTCTGGGTTTTTGCCAATCTGATAGGTGAGAAATGTTATTTCAGTGTAATTTCACTTTGTTTTATCTCTTTTTATGAGTAAAATTGAACTTCTTTTCATACGTGTAGGGGCTGTTTGTATTTCTTTTTTTTTTTAATAAACAGTCAACTCATGAACCTTTTGATCATTTTCTTCTCAATTTCTAGGAGCTCTTTATATATTAAAGAGATGAGCTCTTTGTTATATAAGACACAGATATTATTTCCAGTTTTTCTTTCATGATTTGATTTGCTTATTTTTAAAATGTATTTGAATGTATCAAGTTTTCTTTTATGGTCCCTGGATTTTGAGTACTTGTTAAAAGGGCTTCCCTACCTCAAAGTTATAGAAGAATTCACTCATTACCTTCTTTGTTTCAACCATCCTCTAAGTATGTATCATTAACCTTATTTTATGGATGAGGCAGCTGAAATCTAGGATGCAGAGCTGGGTCTCCCTTACTCTTAAGCTTTCTCAGAACACAATTCGAGGAGTAAGAAAATGAATTCCTCTTCTCAGTGTCATTTTGCAAACTTTTTGCTAGGAGATTTGTGAAGGTTATTCTTTGTTCTTGGTTCTGAATCTCAAATTTTAATGCTAAAACACCTGTGGCCATTGCAGGAAAACTTTTGCAAAACATTGTTTAGTTTGCTAAAGAAAGTGTCTTGTTATTTCAGAGGCTTTAAATAAACACAAAATTGCCCAGGTCCTGAAAACATTAATGTTTGCGTTTAAACAAACACAAAAAATCTCCCAAATGTTATAAACATCGATGCTGGAAGCCAACATGTTGAAACTGCCAGGACCATGAGCACCACCTACGGACGTCAGCAAATGTCCCTTTTAATTGAACGCTCAAAAGGATATCTGCAGGCAAGCAGAGAGGCCCTGTGGTGGCCACGTTGGACTGCATTAAGGGACACCTGGAATCCATGGCAGCCCTTCGTCCCTGTCTCTCCCTTTCTCTCTGCCAGAGCCAGCAGGTAGGGAGAGTGCTGACGTGTCTATTGAGGACTAGGAAAAATACTCCATATGAGAGCCAGTCCTCTGAAGGAGGATGACCCAGTTGAAGCCTTGCACCTGCGGTCTCCTCTTCCTACTAAACTCCAGAATCCTGAGAGGCCCCTCTCCACAGAAGCAGGGGAGTGAGATAGTCACCTCACACCTTTGGGAGGGGAATGGCTTATGCGAGGTCACCTTTCAGACCCAGAGGTTGTGATAGGTTTTTCTTTAGGATTAACTCTGATCACTTGGTAAAAGCAGCTTAAGGTGCTATGTTGGGATGGATTCCAAGGCCACATCTAGGCACCGAGCTATATAGCGCTGGGGCTCGTTAGAGGTGTCTGTTGCCGACATAGTGGGGGAAAGGAGTCACACCCGCGCCAAGCATGTGCCAATCCCGATTTAAAGGATTATGGTTAGTTTACAGAACCAAGGCCTGAGGGAGATGACTGAGATAAGCTTACCCACCCCCAATGCCAAAGGTTTAGAATGCTTGGATCTAGAGAACTTACTCTGGTGCATCTTCCACAGGGCGGTATTAATTATCTAAAAGGCAAGCCTTGTGCTTGGTTTTCCTTACCCTGCAATTTGCTGACTCCTTTATTTTCTTCTCTCAAATCTAGTGCTTCAGGATCCAACACAGTGCTTTCCAATAGTAGAGGTTCAATGAACAGTGAATTGAATTACATCACATAAAGAAGATTAAGTTTTAAAGAGTACTCTGCAGGGGCCAGCCCAGAGATGCAGAGGTTAAGTTTGCACGTTCCGCTTCTCGGCGGCCCGGGGTTCGCGGGTTTGGATCCCGGGTGCGGACATGGCACCGCTTGGCACACCATGCTGTGGTAGGCATCCCACATATAAAGTAGAGGAAGATGGGCATGGATGTTAGCTCAAGGCCAGTCTTCCTCAGCAAAAAGAGGAGGATTGGCAGTAGTTAGCTCAGGGCTAATCTTCCTTAAAAAAAAAGTACTCTGCATGTATTCATATATTCATGCAATAAATACTTATTTAGAATCTACTTATTTGCATAGTACTAGTTAGATGTTGGGATTGCAAGAGTGAATGATTAGATACCGTCTCTAAAGTATAGATTTTCCCTAAATGCATGCATTAAAATTTTTAAATTTTGATCAAGTACAATGTATTAATTTTTTCATTTATAGCTCATGCTTTCCGTGTCAGGTCTAAAAACTCTTTGCCTTGCCCTGAATCTTGAAGATTTTCTTCTGTTTCTTTTTCATAGTTTTGTATCTATATCAATTATTCACTTTGAGTTAATTATTGTATAAGGTTTGAGGTTTGGGATAAGGTTCTTTTCATTTTATTTTATAAAATCAATTAATTTGTTAATTAATTTATTTACGCCTTTGAACGTCCAATTGCTCTGGCACCATTTGTTGAAAAGGCTGTCCTTTCTCTCATTAGTCGCATTTGCACCTTGTTCAAAAATTGTTTGGGCACATTTGTGTGGGTTTAGTTCTGGATTCCTTACTCTGTTCCCTCCACCAGTAACACACAGTCTTGATTACCATACACTGGAATAAAACAAATCTTGAAATTTGTTCTGCTCACTTTATTCTTCGTTTTAAAATTGTTTTTAGCTGTTGTAGTACGTTTGCTTTTTAACTGAAATTTTAGAGCAATCTTGTCTATATCTATAAAAAATCTTGCTGAGATTGGAATTGCGTTAAACCTATATTTCAGTCTGGGGAGAATTGATATCTTTACTATGTTGAGTTTTCCAATCCATGAACACAATACGTCTCTCCATTCATTTAGATCTTTATTGATTTCTTTCATTAGTATTGTATAGTTTTCAACATACAAGTCCTGTACATATTTTGTTAGATTTGCACCTAAATATATTATTTTTTGAGCAATTGTAAATAGTATTGTATTTTTAATTTCAATGTCCATGTGTCTACTGCTAGTATATGGAAATGTAATTGATTTTTGTATGTTTATCTTGTATCCTATGACCTGGATGAACTCATTTAATAGTTCCAGGATTTTTTTGTAGAGTCTTTGGGACTTTCTACATAGATAATCATGTCATCCACAAATAGGGACAGTTTTATTTCTTTCTTTCACATGTGTGCCTTTTATTGCCTTATTGCCCTGGCAGAACTTCCTGTACCATGTTGAATAAGAGTGAAGAGAGTGGGCATTTTCGTCTTGTTCCTGGTCTTAGGAAGAAAACATCCCATCTCCAAGATTAATGTTAGCTGTAGGATTTTTGTAGATTCTCTTTGTTGAGGAAGTTCCTCACTATTCCTATTTTTCTGATTTTTTTTGTCATGAACAGGTGCTGGCTTTTGTCAAATGCTTTTTTCTGCTTTGACTGATATAGTGGGATTTGTCTTCTTTAGCTTGTTAATATGGTGGATTACACTGATCAATTTTCAAATATTGAACGCACTTTTGATCCCTGGAATAAGTTCCTCTTGTCCATGATGTATAATTCTTTTTATTTATTGCTGAATTCTATTTGCTAACATTTAAAAACATCTTTTCCTTCTTTTTACTGTCTTTTAATGTTCCTAATATAAGGGTAATACCAACTTCATGAAGCGGATTGGGAAGTATTCCCTCTTCTATTTTCTAGGAGAGATTGTGTAGAATTGATGTTAATTCTTCTTTAAATGTTTGATAGAATTTCCAGGGAAGCCATTTGGGCAGGACTATTTCTTTTTGGGGAGTTTTAAAATTACAAATTCAAAATCCTTAATGGTTAAAGGGCTATTCAAATTATCTGTTTAATATTGGGTGAGTTATGGTCATTTGTGTTTTTTGAGGAATTGGTCCATTTCATGTAAATTGTCAAATATACATGTGTAGAGACTTTTTTGTAGTATTCCCTTTTGATAGCGAAGAATCTGTAGCGATATCCTCTAGTTCATTACTGATATTGGTAATTTGTGTTTCCCTTCTTCTTTTGTCAATCTTGCTAAAGGCTTGTCAATTTTATGTTATAATTTCAAAAAACTAGTTCTTTATTTTGTTGATTTTTCTCTACTGTGCTTCTATTGTCAATTTCATTGGTTTCTGCTCTTATTTTCATTTTTTCTTCCTTCTGCTTGCTTTAGGTTTGTTTTGCTCTTCTTTCTATGGTTCTTGAGGTGGAGACTTAGACTACTGATTCAAGACTTTTATTCTTTTCTAATGTATTTGGTGCTATAAATTTGCTTCTCACCACTTTAGCTGTGTCCCACAGATTTGGATATATTTTATTTTAATTTTCATTCAGTTCATTGTATTTTTTTATTTCTCTTGAGAATTTGATCCATGGATTTTTTAGTAGTATGTTGTTTAGCTTCCAAGTATGGAAGATTTTCTTGTTATCTTTCTGTTACTGATTTCTAGTTTGATTCCATTGGGATTAGAGAATGTACTCTGCATTCTTTTAAACTTGTTGGAGTTTATTTTATGGCCCAGAATATAGTATATCTTGGTATATGTTTAGCGGGCACTTGAAAAGAGTGTGTATTTGACTATTTTTGAAAGATGTGTTCTATAAATGTCAATTAGATTCTGTTGGTTGATGGTGTTGTTGAGTTCTTTTAAGTCCTTGCTCATTTTCTGTCTAGTTGTTCTATCAACTGTTGAGAAAGGAGTGTTGAAGTCTCCTATAATTGCAGATTTGTCTTTTTATTTTTTCAGCTCTATCAGTCTAACTCATATGTTGGAGCTCCTTTGTTTGGTGCATATACATTTGGGACTGTTATATTGTCTTGGTGGGTTGACCCTTTGTCATTATATAATGTCCCTCTCTGTCTCTGGTAATTTTCTTTGCTCTGAAGTCTACTTTTTTCATATTAATATAGCAACTCCTCCTTTCTTTTTATTAAGGTTTACATGAAATATCTTTTTTTTACCTTTTTACTTTCCACCTACCTATATCATTATATTTGAAGTGAATTTCTTATAGACAGCATACGATTAAAGCATGTTTTAAAGTCCATTCTGCAAATCTTTGTTTTTTAATTAGCATATTTAGACCATTTGTATTCAGTGCAATTGCTGATATGTTAGGGCTTAAGTTTACCATTCAAATTTTTGTTTTCTGTGTGTTCTCTGTTTTTTATTCCTCTGTTTCCTTTTCGTGCTGTCCTGTGGTTTACCTGAACATTTTTTAGAATTCTAGTTTGATTTATCTATAGTGTATTTCTTGAGTGTATCTCTTTTTATAGCTTCTTTAGTGGTTGCTCTGAGTATTATATTATATAAACATATCACAGTCTACTGGTGTCATCATTTTACCGTGAATTTCTTTAGATTTATCCTATGTGGGATTCACTCAGCTTCTTGAATCTGTAGGTTTATGTCTTTTGCCAACTTTGGGAAGTTTTCGACCATCATTTTTTTCAAGTGCTTTTCAGTCCTGCTCTCTTTCTCCTCTCTTTACAGGACTCTGATGATGTGAATGTTTGATCATTTATTATTGTCCCACAGGTCCCTGAGTTCTGCTCATTTCCACCCCCCCACCACTTATTTTCTTTGTAGTTCATATTGGATAATTTCTATTCTATCATCCGGTTTACTGATTCTTTCCTCTATATCCTCCATTGTGCAGTTGAGCCTTTCCACTGAGCTTTTAATTTCAATTACTGTATTTTTCAGTTCTAAAATTTCCATTTAGCTCTCTATGTTTTCTCTTTCTCGGCTAAGACTTTCTATTTCCTCACTGAGGCTTTCTATCTTTTTATTTGATTCAAATGTTTTTAACTGCTCACTAAAGGATTTTTACCATGGCTTCTTTAACATCTTTGCAAGGTAATTCTAACATCTGTCATCTTGGTCTCAGCATCTGTTTATCATCTTTTTTCATTTAGTTTGAGACCTTCCTCATTCTTGGCCTGATGAATGAGTGTCAATTGAAACTTGAACATTTCGTACCATGTCCTGAGACTCTGGATCTTGTTTAAACCTTTTGTTTATCTGTCTTTTTCTTACACCACTCTAGCAGGTGATTGGGAGGCACTACTTTGTTACTACCAAGTGTAGGTAGAAGTCCAGGTTCCCCACTTTGCCTCCATTGACACCCAAGGGGTGGTCTTCCTTGTTGCCGCTAGATAGGAGTGGAAGTTCTAGCTGCTTACATGGTCTCCACTAACACCACTGTGGAAGTGGCCTCGTTACTGCTGGGCAATGGTGAGAGTGCTGAATCCCCACTAAGCCTCCTCTGATACCACTCTAGTGAGGAGGGGAGATGTACCTTATTAATGCAGGTTGGGGTGGCCTTCAGATTCCTGATGTGATCTCCACTGACACTGTAGCAGGGAGGGGCCTTGTTACCGACTGGTAGGGATGAAAGTGTTGGCTCCCTACTCGGCCATCTCTGACACCAACCTGCAGGGATGTTGCAGCATCTGATTTCAGCCTGGTGATGGTGAAAGTCTAAGCTCCCCAGTCAATCTTTGCTGGCATGGAGCGGAGTCAGACTACAGTCTTTTCTGTGGTATTTGACTGGAATAGAGGAATTATTGTCTAAAATTCTTCTGTTGCTAAGCTTCCCCTTTCCTGGTCCTCTGGCTTTTGCTACGGCTGTGTGTGTGTGTGTGTGTGTGTGTGTGTCTGTGTCCATCAGCATTTCCATTTTCCCAGCTTTTCCTGCCCCAGGTCTGGGATGTATGAGGCAAAAAGAAAATCTGAGGAACTTACCATGTTATTCCTTGAGTCCCAAGGTCCCTAGCTGGCCTTCTTTCCACTTTTAAAGGCATCTTATGTTTATTTTATATGTAATATCCAGGATTTTTACTTGCACCTAGAGAAAGGAATGGAGAAAAGCATGTCTATGCCATTTTCCCAGAAGTGGAATTCTGTCACATGCTTCATGTCTTTTCTCTCCATTCACCTTTTAGGTGAAGAAACTATCACAGGACTCTGCACATGGGAGATGCTCAATAAATAGAATTTTCTTTTGTTTCATTTTAGAAACATCGAAAACAAGTATTTTATTTTACACCTGGGTTTCTCAACCTCTTCATTACTGAAATTTTGGACCAGATAATTCTCTGTTGTGGGGAGAAAGAGAAACTGTCCTGTGCTTTGTAGGATGTCTAGCAGTGTCCCTGGCCTCCACCTATTAGATACCTGTACCAGTCTCAAGTTGTGATAGTCAAAAATGCCTCCAGACATTTCCAAGTATCCCCTTGAGGGCAAAATCACCCCAAGTTGAGGACCCCTGGTAGAATCACATCCAATTTTTCTCATAGGTAGTGTTTTTTTTTTTAGAGTACTGACCAAAACCCTAACTTGCCAGATACACTGCCCTCTATACTATTGCTTTTCTCTCTCCTGATAATATAGTCTTTTAAAAGACAACAAAAACAACATGCAAGAAGGACTTTCTCTTTCAAAATTGTCACACTGACTGGAACGTCACTTCACTTAGCACTTTTCTTGCTTCTAGGACCTCTGAGGGCCTGACGGGTCAATGAGTGGCTTCAGAGTGGCAGAGCAGTGGGAGAGGAAATGTTTTAGCCTCATGTGCTCTCCAAACGCTTCACACAGGAGGATGAGAAGAAGAGAATTATATTTCCAAGTTCTTATTTCAGTGTTAAATCTAGAAGTGGCAGATAGAAAACTAAACTTGTAGCAAGAGCCTTCATCCTTTTGTTAAATACAGATAGGAAAGACCTTTAGCTATCCATTGGGCAGTATTGACTTGTTTGGAATTTGAGTGTATAGTAAAAGACAAAAGGAGGCTTTCCCCTTTTCCCTGTACTCTTCAGGGACCAGAGCCACTAACCTACAAAAGATGAATAACTGAGAACAATGAAGGGACCCAGTTTTGCTGCTAAAGAGCTGTATGTGCGCACTTGGTGCCCGATCCTTCACCTGTGAAATGAGGATAATAAAACTAGCTACTTCATAACTGTAAATGAATTAATATATATAAAAAGCTGAGAACACTGCCAGGTGCAGAATGTGGGATAGAGAAGGGTCTGCTATAATTATTGTTGTGGTTTTTGTAAGCTGAGGGGCTTTAGCTGATATCAACAGTGCAAGTAAATGCTATGTGCATGAAATATCAGAGGTTTCAGACAGCTCTTGAAAGTTCCAGGTAAATATCTCATATCATATTAACAGAACTCCATGGTGACTCTTTTGAGCCCAATGTTCCAGTAAAGAACCCCATTCAGGTGAGTGGTACTAGAACTACTTCTCAGACCCACAGGACACACACCAGGTTATGGTTTCAAGGTGCAGGGAGGGACAGTACTGGATTAAATTTGCCAGGATGTATTTGACATAAATCTACTCTTTTTCCTTGTTGCATCTTGTTCTTTTTTCTTAGAACATTTACACAGTCAGCAATGAGATTAAGTCACTTGTGTGTTTACTATCTCGTCCCTCTACAAGATTGTGAGCGCAATAAGAGAAGGGATCACGTCCTTGTCCTCACCATTATATTCGTAGCATCTAATACGGTGTTCAATACATGGCTGATCTTCCAACAATATTTGTTGAAGAGATGAGAGAATGTTAGAGAATTGTTATCCAAACAGGATCCATTGATAGCAACAGGGTACATAGATAGCAAAAAATAAAGGAAAGAAAGAAAAGGAAAAATTATGTAAATTCAATTTTTTGAAAATTAATGTTATTTTTTGAGCTTTACCAGATCCAAAGTGTGTAAAGTGCCTGTTAAAGGATCTGGCTCTTATTCAAGGTCTATACTAGGCCCTTTATATCCGTGTTATTTTTCTTCTCCCTTCCTCTTTATAAAACTTTATTTATTGATTGATTCATTCAATTTATTGAGCACCAACCACATACAAGGCACTGGTCTAGTGCTGGACCCATAGCAGAGAACCAAACAAAGTGCTTGCTTTCATGACGTTTGCAAAAGAATGACAGGAGGCAGACAAACTAAGCACGTATATTTAAACAAGTGGGTGGCCTAAGGACTTATTAAGAAGAGGATGCCTTGCAGTCTATACAAAAGCCAAAATATAATGAAGTACACCTGAAATTTACACAATGTTATAAACAAATGTGATCTCAATAAAATAATAAAAAAAGAAAGAGGATGCCTACTGTTCCCTTTAAAGTTGTTTATCTTGACGCTTCTGTCTCAGCTCAGAATTCTTCAGCAGAGTCTGCTACACTTACAGATCCCTCCTCTTCCCCTCCCTGCTGGCCTCCCATCTGCCATCCATTTCACAGAGACTTAGTGAGTCTACTCTGTGCCACACACTCTTCTAGACGCTTAAGATATACTGGCAAACATGTCAAACTCTCTGATCTTGTAGAGCTCAGGGCATTCTAGTGGGGGGAACCACAACAAGCAAATAAATTAACAGCCATCAAAATGTCAGCTAAGGATTAATTCTAGAAAGAACAATGCAACAGGCTGAGAGGAAAGGAGAGTAGCAGAGACAGAGGTGCCATTCTGTATAGTGGGCACAGAAGGCCTCTAGAGTGACATGGCGTTTGAGCTGAGACTTGAATGAAGTGAAGGCAGAGGCATGCGGATGTCTGGGAGATGGTGATCCAGGTGGAGAGGATGCTAAGTCAAGGCCTGTGGCTCAAATGTACCTGGTATGTTCCAAGGACACCAAGGAGGCCAGAGGGGCCTGAAGCAGAGTGAGCAGGGGGGAACAGTAAAAGGGGACATGAGAGAGTTGGGTGGGGCCAGTTTATTCTGGGATTTACAGGTCATGGTTAAGATTTGGAACTTTATTTTGAGCAAGATGAAAGCTACTGGAAAATTTTGGTGGAGCGACAAGATCTGATATGTGCTTTAAAAGGATAGTTCCAGCTGCCTTCTCCAAGCATCAAGGAGCATCTCTGGGCTCTAGCTCCCACACTGCACTCCAGCCTTCAGACCAGCAGCCCACCCTGGGACCCTTATTCTGGGGCCAGTTAGAGTCCCAGCCCTATGACCAATCAACTCCCCAGAATGCCAGTAGCTACATGGTGTGAAGTATGACTCTGCTGCATATTACACTTTATAAGAGAGGATTCGATTCAGCTTGAATTACTGGAAATAATAATTGGTCCGGCCGTCAGGAAACCCACGCTCTAATCTCTGTCAATAACTAACATTGTGCCCCTGAGTCATATTTGTCTGACCTGAATCTCAGTCCCCTCATCTGTGACATGTGGGAGGTTGAACTTGAAGACCTCAGAGGCACTTTCCGTCTGACACTTGCTGTAGTCTCCTGACTGTTGACACACACCTTGTGAATTGGGACAGCTGCCTTGGGGTAGTAAGGGTTATGGGGAGGACTTGGGGGTCAACTTAACTATAACAGTCCACATTGATGGGAGCTTACCAAGAGTCAGATACTGTGCTAAACACTTCAGGTATGATATTTCCTTTCTTCTCACAGATGGAGAACAGAGGCTTCAGGAGATTAATTTACTCAAGCTCACAGGTCTGATAAAGACTAATTCCCCTCACTTGGTCCCTTTGTGATTCTGCTGTTCACTAGACAGATTTTTACGTGAATAAGAGTCTACCTTGTGAGAAAGAACATTTGACAAGGGTTTTATTGCCATTGTGGTTGATGCTGAAACTATAGCTGGATTTAAATTAAACAGACATCTTTTACCTGTGTCAAGATTATTCTTAATAAATATTTTTTTGTTGTGTTTTTCTAAAAATTTTCATTAAATTGTTGCATAGTCTGCTGAGTAAATATCTATGTAACATAGCACACAAACTTTATTAGTACAGGTTGGAACTGTGAAAAGATGAGCAAATCCCAACATTCTATATATGCTTAAAGACAAGAGTCCTAGGTGGATTGAAATGAAAAGCAGAATAAAGTTACAGGTTTGGAGTGCTTATCAAACAGAAATAAGTTAATTATGATGTAATGAGCCTTAAAATAAATCTAAAATATTTTCTAGGAGGTTTGGGAAGAAGAATGTTTTCTTCCCTTCCTTTCTCCTCTCTCTCACTCTCTCATCAGTTAGTTGTTCTTCTCTTTGGAAATTTTGAATACAGTAATATTCATGAAAAATGCTCTTTAGCTAAAATAACTTGTTAATTTCCCAAAGACTGAAGATGAATATCTCTTTCCAAGGTTGATAAAATCTGAAAACTTAAAAAGAAAGTATCCTGGCCTATATCTCAATAATCACATTTTCTGTGACATTTCCTTTTTCTGCAAGATATGAAAAGATGGAAGCATATTGATACATGTTTCCAAGGTGGCTGTGTAGTCGTACAAGATCCACTGAAGATTCTTTGGAGCAAATCTCAGTTCATTTGTGAAATAAGTACAGTTGTCATCTATTCAGAACTAGAAATAATGGGGCGATGAGTATAAATATCTTTTTGGGACATAAAGACAATATACCTGAAATCAGGATCACCCCACAAAGTCTAGGAAATACACTCTACAAAGAGATCAGCTATGGTTTTTATTGTTGTTTTTAAGTGTTGTTTCTATAGCATGGCTCTTATTGCCTCTTTAAAGTACAGTAGATTTCTAAGTGTTCTGGGAAAAGTCACTACTGCTGTTTAGATATCACTAGAAATGATGGGTGAAAGGAAACAGGACCAGGCTAGTGAGAGAGAGAAATCTTGAGGATGGAACCCAGATCGGCAGACAAAGAAATAGATCTGACCCTCAACTCCAGCAAATTTGCCTGGTTTGCTTGCAAAGCATCGACTTCATCGAAGCTTGGGGGTGTCTCTGTATGGCTTGCCATGTCTAAACATAAAAGGTAGACGTAAGCTTTTAAATTAAAGTAAAGGAAAATATAGCCATAGCATTAAGTAAACCAAACATTCAGTGCTATAAATAAACCATTGTTTGAGAGAAGCAACACAATATAATGGAATTGATCATGTCATGCTTAAAACACTCTCCAAGCTTCCCATTATACTTAAAACATAAAGTCCTGCTATGGTCTACAAAGTCCTACATGACCTGGCTCCTGGCTCCATTGCCAACTTCATTTCCTACCACAGTTCCCCAAACCTACCTTCATTTCTAGCTTCCTATCCTCCATTTTCTTTTCTCTGGCTAAATCTTATGGTCTTTGGTTGATTTTTCCATTTTCCAAACCAGACTATCAGCTTCTTGAATGCATAGATTTTTTTTTCATTGGTATATTCCAGTGTCAGGCCTATGGGAGTTGTTCAAAATTATTCTTTTGTTATTTTTTTTTGCTGAAGGTGATTCACCCTGAGCTAATATCTGTTGCCAATCTTCCTCCTTTTGGTTGAGGAAGATTCACCCTGAGCTAACATCTGTGTCAGTCTTCCTCTATTTTGTATGTGGGTCACTGCCACAGCCTGGCTGCCACCCAGTGGTGTAGGTCCATGCCCAGGAACTGAACCCAGGCCACTGAGGTGGAGCATGCTGAACTTAATCACTAGGCCACTGGGCTGCCCCCTCAAAATTATTTTTTAATCAATGAATGAACAAGCAAACCAACATAATACTAGACTCCATATTGTCGGTGTGAAAGTCAGTTTCTTCGGTAGGTGACCTTTGGAAGGTTGCTCAACCTTCTTGTGCCTTAATTTTCTCATCTCGAAACTAAAGAGTTTAATGAAGATTTTAAAGTCTTTATACTAAAAAAAATTCATTTTTCAAAAATAATGAAACTCAGTTTTCTAGATATGTGTGTGCCTAACATCAATTAACAATACTTTTTAAAGGCCCTAAGTAAAGAGCATCTGCATGGCTAAATTTTCTCTATTTTTATTTTGAAATTTGTCTTGAAAAAGTTGATAGTGTGTATATACCTACCAGTCCACGTCTTTGTATTGTTGAAGTGTGTTTCATTTTCTGCCACTGGATATCAAAAAGATGGAACCCCAACTTCGTTATTTTTGCCATCTGTATTTTATGATTCTCATATAGTGACAGGAACTAGTTGGAGTAATGTGGGCTTCAAAGCAAGACTGAAATGCAGTGAAATGATTGAAGCTAGATTTTTAAACAGCCCCCATTAAAGTCCTAGGGAAAATCCACACCCTTTAAGTGTTTCGTGATTTTCAGTTTGACTGATACTCTTTGTTTCTTACAATTAACTCAGCTTAGAGGTGTTGCTTTAGAGAATATGAAAAGTAGACTGGCATGTAAAACCAAGTGATCAAAAAACATTGCTAATAATTGATGGATAGATAAAGTATGATAAAGAATTCTATTTCCCTTTAAGCCTATAACTCTATGGATTATATCCTTACGTAGGATCCAAAAGCTGAAATATTTTGAGGTAACCAAATGTTCCCTTTCTTTTATGCCTTGTACACCACTGCATTTATATATTTTTCTTAAGCCATGTTTCAGATTAACTAACGCTCCTCCTATAAAATAGCCATGGGAATAAACTAAAAGTGAGCATGTACAAATCAAAAATTTATTTTATAAATAATGTTTAGAAAGAACCAATGTGAACACTAGTATCTAACACTTCTGAAATTTACAGTGTCCCAATAAAATTGTACACACCATTTAGACATTTATAACATAACATTTATGCACTATCTCCAGTGGTGGACATCTTGAACAAAATCACGTTGAAATAAACAAACCAGGTATTGGTTAATATCTTTCCACTCTACTCTTCAGGCTAAGGTGTTCAGAGAGACAAGTCTTTGTTTTTTCAGACTAACAGGATTAAATGAGAAAGCCAAATATATCACCAGCTCTCAGTAAATATGTTTCCCTTCTTCCTTAAGTCAATGCACCGCACTACACTGGTCAATCTCTCAATGGCTCATCCCTAACCAACTATTTGAATGTTGTGTTACTTATTGCCATCACTCAGAGGAGCACAGTGGCCCTATGCTCTGCAATTAGGGACAATGTGTGTGGTAGTGGAAAGAGCACAGAGCTTGAAGTTAGACTGAGCTGAGTTTGTTTCTATTCGACATTTTAACTCCATATCTCTAAGAAATATGCTTATATTGCTTCATTTGGAGTTTCAGTTTTAGGCATTCTCTATTGACCTTCATTATGGAAGAAAAAGATTTAGCTGTCTTTCATCTCCCTCCACTCCTACCCACTCATGGACTCATCTTATCTCCTTATACTGTCATTTTATACTCTTGGTTATACCATAGTCAGTGTTCAGATGACTGTAAATTCTTTTCACAGTTGAGCAAAGGGATATACTATACTAACTTTTATTTCCCTATATAACTTTTTATTTTTCTGTTAGTTAATAATAGTGCTATTTGTTATTGTTGTTGTTTGATTAAAAAACAAAAAACACTAATCAAATTTTCATTCACTCCATTTATCATCTAAATCTCCTCAAGGTATTCAGATGTATTAGGTATTTAGCAATCTCTCATTCCTGTAAAAATACAGAAATAGAAGAACTTCTGACCTAATTCCGTGTGGACTTGTTGTCCTCCACTCCTGCGTGGCTAACAGCTTGGGGTCTCCCTTCATCTCTCTTCTGAGCTGAATCCTCAGTTTCCTGTATCCCATGTCTTTCTCTTTCTTGGTTTGCTCTCTATTTCGGCAGAGCATATTTTTCGGTTACATCCTAAGAAAAGATAAATAAGAGGTAAGTTTTTGAGAACTCATGTCTGAAAATGTCTGTATTTTACTCCATATTTGGTTGATAGTTTGGCCAAATATCGAGTTCTAGGTTGGAAATAATTCTCCTTAAGAATTTTGAAGGCATTGCTCCAATGCCTTCTGGCTTCTAGTGTTACTCTTAAATATTCCACTCCCACTCTGACTTCTGATTTTGGTATGTACTAATCTTTTTTTCATCCTGGAAGCCCGTAGGATCTCCTGTGGGATCTTATCCATAGCATTGTGAAATGCCTTGATGATATGCCTGGGTGTGGGTCTATTTTCCTTTTTACTGCTGGGCACTTAATGGGCTCTTTCAGTCTAGAAACTGATTTATTTCCTCCTTTCCTTTCTCCCTAGGAAAGGAGCTTCCTAGGAGTTCCTTTCTTAGGAATTTTGGTTCTGGAAAACTGTTTTGAATGATCTTCTTCATAATTTTCTTCATCATTTCTCCCCTCCACTTTTTCTGAATGAGACCGCCTTTAAGAGCATGTCATATATAGATTTTAGAAATGGAAGGGCTCATGAAAGTACGTCAACATCAAGCCTGCTGAGGCTGAAGGCCTCCTAAGGATTATTATTACTAAGTAACAGATAAGGTCAAGTGATATCTAGAGTTTTTAAGTGATTTATCCATTGTCACCCTGCTAACTAGTCTTAAAAAAATAACTCAGTCCCAGTTCTGTGATTGGTAGGCTTTCCTCCGCGTAAGATTACCTCCAAAGTAAAGAATATAAAGACTATTTTTATGAGTTTGTTAAGTTCTTTTTTGGCATCATTTGAAAGATGATGAAAACTTTGTGGGAAAAATGATTATCTCTTAGTTCCATTGATGTCTCACCATCTAGCTCCCAGCCCAAGTGACCGTATATTTACAAAATGTGAATGCCATTTGCTTCCTATATGTTCATCGTTAGATTTCATTTGATGGCTTACCTTTTGTATCTTTTGTATTCTTCAAAATTCCTAGCACATGTTTTGCACATAAATACTACTTAAGTTCTTGTTTAATTATTTTCTTCCTATTACCTTCTTAGACTTTTGTTCATTGAAAAATTGAGAGTTTACTCCCTAAACTCAAGGGACTCAAATATATGACAAAATGGTCTTGTGTCACATATAGTTTTTTTTTTCCCTTGGATCTTATTGTTTACTTTTTAAATCATTTGACCCAAAAATGTTTAATCTACTGCTGTTTTTCACTTGGAAAACTTTTCCTCACCCAGAGATTTAAGAAACATTCACCCCACCCAGAGATTTTAAACATGTTCGTTTATTTCTTTTTGTTCTTCCATTTATGTGTGTGATGTGAGCAAAAGGTCTCAGCAAGGACTTTTTCTTCTGGAATAATATCCCAGAATCATTGTTGAATAATATTTTCCTTGCCTATTGATTTGCAATATCTGCTTTATTATACATCATACTTTCATTTAATCTAGGATTTGGTTCTGAATAACTTGTTCTATTTTATGGTCAATGTATCTTAAAATTAGTACCACATTGACTGTTGTAATTTTATAGAGTTTTTTAAACAATATGGCAGTCTTTATTGTTGTTTGCAAAGATTTTTGAAAAGTGAATTTGCACGTTTATGATATCAGCTGAACTTCAGTCCCCTGAATAGGGCACATCAGAACTCAAACTACACCCTCCTCCCTTTGCAGAGATTAAAATGTGCCCCATTAGGAATCACCCTGTGTCAGGAAAGACATTCCAGAAGGATTTGTGTAATGCCTATGAGCAATATGGAAGCAGGAAAGAGAGGATACAGATATTTTTTAAAAATAAAGTTCTAAATTAAATTCCATTGAGATTTTGTTTAGGCTGGCATTACAATTATATATTATTTTGAGGGAAAATGTGGATTTTAGGCTAATATGTAGCCTACTTATATAGAAACACAGTATGGCTTCTTTTATTTCAATCAGTCACCTTGTAGTTTTTTCATTGAAGCCCCACATATTCCTTGTTGAGAGGTGGCACTTAGTTTAGGTTTTTTGTAATTTATGTAAGCGGGATTTTTTTTTTTTTTTGAGGAAGGTTAGCCCTGGCTAACTGCTGCCAATCCTCCTCTTTTTGCTGAGGAAGGCTGGCCCTGAGCTAACATCCATGCCCATCTTCCTCTACTTTATACGTGGGACGCCTACCACAGCATGGCTTGCCAAACGGTGCCATGTCCACATCTGGGATCCGAACCAGCAAACCCCAGGCCTCCGAAGCGGAATGTGTGCACTTAACCACTGCACCACCGGGCCGGCCCCCATAAGTGGAATATTTTTAATATCATGTCTATCTGAATTTTTTAATGTTAACGATTTTATCTGTTTATTTGCCTATTTCTCATCACATTACCAAACTGCTTTATTATAGACCCTCAATTCATAACAAAACCTGGGAGACAGATGTATTTTGAAATTCCAAAGTTTAAATTTTTGTAGAGGTAACAGTGTACCTATAGCATGTATATGTAGTATCCACAGTAGGGCATAGGGCAGCAGCCCATAATCAATGTGCTTATAGACGGATAGTCATAGTTTAAAAGGATAAATTAAGACTACAAAGAGCCTGACATCCACTGACCTCAGATTTTACTGACAAGTGAGTGTGGGCATCAAACTTATGCAGAGAAGTCTGATTTAAGAGCTTTCTGGATTTCTGAAGAAGAGCTAATAGTTGGTGACCACTAGTTCTAATGTTTTCGCAGTTCATTCTCTTATATTTTCTAGGAAAAGAATCACTTTTTTTTCTTTTTAATGGATATACTTACATTGGTTTCATTTCTTACTGTATTTGCTAAAACTTCCAAAACAATATTTAAAAAATAATCATGACATTATGTGCTGCAACTTAAAGTAGATGGTTGACTTTTGTCATGCTAAAAAAGTGTCCTTTACTAAGCTTTTAAAGAATCAACATTGAATATGAAATTTTGTGGTCTTTTCCCCTTTGTGTTAGTTTCTGGTTGCTGTTGTAACAAATTACCACAAATTTGGCCACTTAAGACAATAAAAATTTGTTTTCTAACTCTCTGGAGGTGAGAATTCACAATCGGTCTCACTGGACTAAAGGCAAGGAGTCGGCAGGACTGATTTCTTCTGTACGCTCTGAGAGGAGAATCCATTTTCTTGTTTGTTCCAAGTTTTAGAGGTCACCCGCATTCCTCAGTTTGTGGCCCCTTCTTCTTCTTCAGAGAACATCACTGCTTACGTTGTCACATGGCCTTCCCTAACTTCTCTAACTCTACTACCTTATACAAGATATAACTGAGGATAATCTCCTCGTCTCGAGACCCTTAACTTAATCACATCTGCAAAGTCCCTTTTACCATATAAAGTACATATTCATAATTTCAGGGATTAGGACACAGACAGTTTTGAGGGGTCATTATTCACCCTACTACACCCTTCTTTTAAGATGAGCATATATTTTTTCTTATTTGAACACTAATGTGATTCTGTAAGTTCTGTTGACCAATTTTTTCTAATATTAAACCATCTTTGCATTCCTGGGGTAGACCCTATTTGGTTATGGTAGGTTGGTCTTTTTATATTTATATACAGCTTTAATGTTTTTTTCATGATATTTTTTAGTAGGTTGGTTCTATATTCATACTTTATATTAGCCTACAGTTGTGTGTATGTGTGTGCTTTATCTTTTTTACTTAGGTTTGGTAGCTGAGTTAACCTGACATTGTATATGAGTCAGGTAATAAAAACTCAACTTACAGTAGCTTAAGTGAAAGGGAGATTTTCTTTACTCATATAGCTGGAAAAGATACTGAAATATCTCAGAGAATTGAAGGAAAAACTGAATGAATTGTGCCTCAGGGATTGCAAGTAGTAACCTGTTGACCTCAGAGCTTTCTCTCAGTCTCTCTCTCTCTCCCTCTGGGTGTCACTTGCACTTTGTATTATGGTGGACAGGCCCTCTCCATGTGCCAGGAAAGATGGCTCTCAGTAGATCAAGTCCAAGAAATCTAGAATAAAGAAGGGGCTCTTTTTTCTCAGCATTGGATATAAAAGATGCCTCATCCAAGGTCACGTCCCTTCCCAGGGGTGGCCTACATCCAAAGGCTGATTGATGTGGAGGTAAAAAGGATGGACTATCTCGTGCAAACTTAGGGCTTTTCTAGCTTCAGAGCTCCCTGTGTACCCTCCCGAGGACGTACTGGGGCCTGTAGCACAAGTCAACTTCTCCATCTGCCTACTCCTGTTCTTTCTCACTCCCTTCAGAGATGTTGATCCCTAGGACACTCCTTAACAAATATGTTGTCTGCAAAACACAGTATTTCAGAGTCTGCTTCCTAGGGAACCCAACCTAGAATACTCGGGATGGAATTGTTTGCTGGGAAGATAAAAAACTAACACTGTTCCAATTATTTCAGTAATTTCAATTTTATTTGACACTTTATATTTACTACTTTTTTCCTACTTATTCATACAAGAGATTTAGCTATAGTATTCGTGGCAGGGGTAAGAGTTGGGGGTTGGTTCTTATCTGGTTTTATACCAGTGTTGGTATCTTTATAAGATAAAATGGAATGAGGTTTATTTTCTTCTTTTTTAACTACGCCATGGCAGGGATTATTACAAATAGAAATTTTCCATTTTTTAAGCTTTAGGGAAAAGTTTTCCTGTAAAACTAGCTGGGCCCAGAATCTTTTCTAAAGACCAATTTTTTTTATATAAAGGTAGAAAATAATTGCCATATGATTGGTGAAGAAGAGAAGGCTGTGCTTAAGGTTCAGTTCAGTGCTGCATTTATGCCCTTGAGCTAAATAAGGGCAGGTAGACTTATCTCACATCCCCTCCCTTTTGTTTCTACTGCTCTAGCCCATACCTGCTATTTTGCTTTTGCTTCAGAAGGTAAAAGGTGGGAATTTAAAGTTATGTTTCTCTGACCAACCCCATCAAAGTTATAATTAACAGAAATTCTCCCCTCACTGCAGCACATAGTCTGGGCTTTTTTCCACTTTAAGAACTGTTTTAGTCTCTCTCTCTCCTTGCGTTTTTCATGTGTATTTTCATTGAACATAGAGAGGATTTGTAGGGAACTGTTAACATCCCACCAAATTGACACAGAAATTCTAACGTCTTTCTTTAAAAGGAGAAAAGTTCATGCTGGCCTGTGCTATAATCTCGCCTGCTCTTTGCCCAAAGAACGGCTCTTACACACACCCCCACAAACATACACACCAGAGTACTGAAGGTGTTCCCTTGATTGCATTAACTGTGGATAACAGTGCATAATATTAGCACTTCTATAGTGTTTGATAAATGTGATCAGTTTCAACTTGGGGCAGCATGATACTGGGGAATTTTTAAGGTCAGAATTTCCCTCTTGGATTCCACAGTTGTCTTAAAGAGTGGTGAAATGACAAGGTGCTTCTCCAAGGAAACTCCCTGACAAATCTTGTTTTCTAAAGAAAAGTAGAAAAGAGACGAGGAGTGAAGAGAGAGGAGAGTACAAATTTAAATTCATAGTCTTCTACCTCCATTCAGTCGGTCATGTTTGTTGTTTGGCTATGAGATTCCCCATGTATTTCTTTTTTTACAACAACTGGTATAGACAATGTCTTGTATCTGGCGATATGACTGTAGACCAGAAGAAACTCCTATTTTCTTAAAAAGAATTCCTATTCTTTATACCTCATAGAGAACTGGCTTTGAAATGTGGGATACTTGATTCTAGTAACGGAAATTCTAGAGTGCCCCAAAGCTTTTTAGTGAAGCCTTGGAAATTGCTGTGCTAAACTAAAATAAAAAGTGTTCAGACAGAGTAGGGAGAAAAGGTAACTGCATGCATTCATTTAACTTAACTGAATCAGCATGTTGCTGATGCCTTGTCATGTGAGCTGGTGGAAGGAGTGTTTTTTTTTTACCCCAAATAATAATTATTGGTCCTGAACAAATAAGAATGGGTGCTAACAGTGTCATTCATTTTGTTTGTTTGTTTTGTCCTAGACTACCTCTACGACTGGTATGGGTTGATGAAAATATATTTATCTGTAAGATTTGATTAAAACAAACATTTTGATCCCTGAAGTCTTCGAAGGCATTATCTCTTTTTTTGTGGTATGGTCTGTGAGCAGAGCTTCTCGAGCTTTAATGGGCACACGATTTACCCGGGGAGCTTGTTAAATGTAGATTCTGACTCCACAGCTCTGGGTTGGGGCCTGAGACTCTGCATTGTTAGTAAAGTCCCAGGTGATCCTGGTCCATGAACTACACTTTCACCAGATCAGGATAACCCAGCCCTTCTTGTCCTAGGTCTGTCAGTAAGGAGCTCTGTGATCTTAGATGTATTACCAATCATCTTGAGAACCTGAATTTCCTCTTTTCCAGTGTAATGTTATTTGCCTACCCACATGTATAGACCCACTCAAAAAAAATCTAATATGGGAATTCTAAGGTATCAAAAGATGAATCATGGGTAACTATCCTCATTTTAAAAAGATTTCTTTATGGAGCCAGTCCAGTGGCATAGTGGTTAAGTTCGCGTGCTCTGCAGCGGCAGCCCAGGGTTCACGGATTTGGATCCTGGGCATGGACCTACACACCACTCAGCAAGCCATGCTGTGGAGGCAACCCAAGTACAAAATAGAAGAAGATTGGCACAGATGTTAGCTCAGGGACAATCTTCCTTGGGTAAAAAGAGGAAGATTGACAACAGGTGCTGGCTTAGGGCTAATCTTCTTCACCAAAAAAAAAAAATTTTTTAAAGATTTCTTTAAATAGCAGCTTAGAACTCACAAGGAGACATTTAAGGGATATTTTTGGCAAATAATTCCACTCAATTTGGTAAATCTTTATTGATCCTCTTTTAGGTGAAATCTTTTTGAAAGATGGTTCAGGCAAAACAAAGATAGTGATGACACTGTTCCTACTCTCGTGAAGTTAGCAAACTGAGAGGTTAGTAGGAGTACTGAGTAAAATTTACTATCTAATATCTCAGGAAGGATCTCATGTAAGGATGAAAAATTACCTTGAAGACGGAGCAGTCTCGTGGCGTGTCTATGGCAAACCTGAGGAGCTTCTCTTTTTTTGGCCAGTTCATTGACTAAAGAGAAGTTTGAGGTACAAGCCTGTGTGAGCTGTGCCGGAAACTTCAGGGCCAACCTGGGGAACGCTTATGAGTTTGTTTTTCAAACAGCATTGCCTACTCATGTCAACAATTACAGACAGGAAAACAAGCCGTCTTCAGCAGAGGTCTGGCAGCTAACCACCACACACAGCCCCAGGAGGGTCCTTCCTTGCATACCTGCTTAGGAAGGGTCGATAGGGACAGGGACCATGACTACATTTCTGTTATTTGTTGGCTATAACGCCCACAGATCTGATCTGGTAAATAAAGGTAGAGAAAGATAAATACAACAAAAGGATAAGATTGTTATAGTGGTTAATTGGGTCAGAGATCATATTTTGGTGCAAAAGCATCCAAGACTCCATAGAGAAGGTGATGTTTGAAATGGATCCAAAAGGAGAAAGAAGATTTCAACAGGAACCCAGGTGAAAAAGGCACTTGGGATGAAGGACGTGCAGAATGGGATAGCAAAAGGAAGTTCATCAACTCCCCTTGTTTGGCCAGTATAAGGCCATGTTTGAGAGTTTAGTAATAGAGAATAAGACTACAATGGTAAGCAAGGGTCAGATTGTGAAAAGCTTTGAATGGCAAGTGAAGGCTGTGTAACTAATCTGCCACACAGTGGTGTTTCATTAAAGGTTGCAAGTAGGTAAATGACGTTTGAATGTGGGCATTAGGAAAATTTACCTTGCTGTTGTGTAGAAGATGTATTGGGAGGAAGGTTAGAAGGGAAAACAGTAAGGAGGGCAGTGGCAATAGGAAAAGAAATTAGGGAATGATTTGAGATTCCTTTTAGATGTCGATTGAAAAGACTTGGCTACTCGTTTTGTATAGAGAGGAGCCAATCACAAATAACCTGATACACTGAAGATTGGAGAGGATAGAAACTTCCATTTTAAATATTGGTGCCCACTGTTGATGGAAGTTCATTAGAAATAGTCTCTGAAATAATAATAAATAAACATTTAAACTCCAATTTGTCTGAGGCCATGTAAGAGTTTCTGGAGACATATAAGCCCCAGCCTACTTCTCTGGGGATGGATAATTGAATAGGTCAAGTAAGAGTCAATTACCAAAAACAATACTTTCTCTCCATTAACATAGGTCAGTTAGATTGGCCATTTGTTTTTTAGAAAAATAAATTTACCAGTGATCGTCTTTATGGCTGCCCTTCTATTATTTTAATCATGGAATTTGGGAACTATGAAGGATCTTGAACTTCCTCCAGTGTGACTCATATGTTACACACATGGACATTTAAGTCCTGACCGGGTAAATGATTTTCCTATGGTCACATGGCTAGTTAGCAATAGAATGATGCTGGTCTGCTTGAGAGAGAGCTATCCAACATAGCACTTTAAACACAGCTCATTAACAGCAGAATTTTGCATATTTTGGATAGTTGAACCAAAGCACATTTCTTAAAACAAAATAACTCTTAAATTGCACACTTCTGAAAAATTAGGAACTCTCAGATTGGTGACACTTGATTTACTTTAGTTTTTAATTAATTAATTTTTTTGCTAGCGAAGATTCACCCTGAGCTAACATCTGTGCCCATCTTCCTCTTTTTTCCTTTTTATTTGAGCCACAGCCATAGCATGGCTGCTTACAGACAAGTGGTGTAGGTCCATGCCCAGGAACCAAACCCAGGCCGCTGAAGCAGAGTGCATCAAACTTAACCACTAGGCCACCGTGGCCAGCCCTGACTTACTTTAAAACCTGGTTGCCTCTCCTTTCTGCACACACAAAGCAAGTGGGTGGGGGCAGCAAAATAACCATGTTATACAGAGGTCCCAAGAAGAGGGTCACTAATCCCTTTTCCCTCATCTGCTCCTATTTTTTTTATTTCAGTAGAGGATGTAAACTCTTGCCATTTGACCAGTTGGCATGGGGAAAGTCTTTTTTTCCTAAAATACAGATACCATTTCACCCACCATACTCAGAATCCATTCAGCTCTAAGAAAGAGCTCCATTTTGCTGTTGCCTTCATGAGCACTGCTTTGTCTCTTCACCAAGCATCAAAGGTGGCTGACAGATCAGATCATTGACAAGGATTCTTGTCTTTTTGCACACTTTTCAGCCTTTTTTTGACACTATCTCCATCTATTGATACCCTCCTTCCCAAATCCTCTTTCCATTTTCTCATACGACATGCAAACCGATGATGAACAGTCTTTGGCTGAATACGCTGTGGCCCTCCGTCTTTCTCACAATTCCCCTTGCCCCTACTTCCCCTGCTGGCACACAGCAGTCTCAGCTTCAGGAGTCCCCTTCTGATGCCACATGCTTTCTGAAACGGTTATGCCTGCACTATATTCTTAGGAGAGCTGGCAACTCTACACTCTTCCATCTTACATATTTCAGCCATTGCCAGGATTTTATTGTTTTTTTCTCCTCTTACAAAAAACAACATACTGTGCCATCTTGGGTACTTCTAAATGTGGGCCTAGCCTCTAAGGCTCATTAACATCATTTCTCAGTTCAGCTTCATCCGCTAGTCTCTGCAGTGGTTTGACATCAGTCTCATTTCTGTCTTAAGTCTGACCCACTAAAAGACATCTCTTCCCAGCTTATCTTTTTCTTCTCTCAAGTGTGAATATAAGATTTATCAGTTATTAAGCTGTTTATTTTTTTAAAGGTATATAGCTTTGTGTCACTGTTGATTTCACTATTTGCAAACTGGCTTTGTCATTTTATTGATAGCACTTGAGTGAAGAGCTCCCTGTTAATATATGCAAACTCACAGCTCCCAACAAGCTTTCCAGGCCTGTTAATGAGAGGATTAGCAAGAGCACTGCAATGTATTTAACCTGCGGCACTAGCTCTGTTTCAATAAGACTTCAACAGCCTATTAAATGGAGTGGGGGCTCAATTAACCCACACAAAGGCCACTCTACTGAACGTGGCAGGGAGGACCACATTTAGCATCTGCCTAAGCAGCTTGTTGGAAGCTGGAAATAAAGAGGGTGACATGTTCTTGCCTCAAGCTATGATATAACTGAAATGGTGATTCTAGTTCATCTGGACTGACTGAATAGGTGACAGCATTGAAACCTACTACTATCTCGCCATATGACAGTTTTTTAAAAAATCAGAATATACTCAACGGTCACTCCACCCCCCATGCCTTCTTCCAAGGGAGCACCCGCATTGTTCCTGGGTCAGTAGGAGTCATGGATTATGGATTTGAGGATGGAAGGTGTCAGGGTGTGACAGTTTGTGGTTGGGGAGGAGGGATGATGGTGTACACAAAGATGTCCCGGGAAACACGTTATGTTCAAACAGCGTTTCCTCACTTAATGAGAAGCTAGAATTACGGCGTCATCTATCATAAGCGTGCTTCACCAAACAGCCAGCCAAGGGCCAGCCGCTTCCTTCTGGGATTCAAAGGACAGGTAATAGCAAATCACTGAGCTGGATTCTTCTAAACCTTCACTTGAATCTTGTTAGAATTTTTGGCTTATGTGGCGTGTGGAGTCAACTCTGTCTGGAAATCCAAGCTGTCTTGGTTGTTCCAACATTTCAAGTCAAAAATGAAAGTTGACTAACTAGAATGCTGTTCATTTTCTCAGGATGACCTGAATCCAACTGTAGTGATAAAGCTGAGTAGCCTTTAATTCCCCACATGTGAATGTTCCATGTGATAAAATTGGAGACTGAGTTGAAAAAAAAATGAAAACAGATATTTTGGTTGATGTTTTCTCTCCAATTTTTGAATGGGGGTTTCTTTTTTAAACTACATTTTCTCTTGAAACTTAACCATACACAAATATTATATATTGGCCATGGAACTTTGTCTATACACTTTGATTTTTTTCCCGTGACATTCCCAAGGATAAAAGTGTGAAATATGTGCCATATCTAAATATTAATTAACCCCTCGTACCCTGCTTTACTCCCCCAACTTGGTTGTCACCTTCTAACATATTGTATTATATACTTATTTATTGTGTTCCTTGTTTATTTTCTCTATCCCCTTCCCAGAATGTAAGCTTAACAAACGCCAGAATTTTGTTTTGTTTACAGATGTAGTTCAGATAGCTAGAATGATGTCTAGCATATTGTAAGTTTTTAATAAATATTTGTGGAATTAATGAGTATAAAGAAGAAACACAGGTTATATCCTGGTTGTGGAACCATAACCAAATGGTTCATTAGATAGGATTCCTACATAAGAAAATAGTCACTTCCATCCTCACAAAATAAAGAAAAATTTCGACATTCTAGGTCGACAGGCTAGGTGACACACTAGGTCACAAGAGTGGTTCCAATAGGGTGGTGCACCATCCCTTTATACTGCAGTGGTGAGGGACTGGGTGGAACATGATTTCCAAAACTGGAGTGGACCACATGGTCCAATATGAAGTGAGCTGCATGCTCACTAGATCTGAATCCTTTTAATTTCTTATTCTGGGGTATGCTAAAGGCACAGGTTTAATCAGGAAGATTTAGAGACACAAATTACTAAGGCATTGTGTCCCAGTTGCACACAAGGGACTGATAGAGATGCTTGGTTAATGCACCATGTCCATTGCAACTTTGCACCAAGCGTTGAGCCATGGGTTACTAAAAAGGGAGCACATATTGAAGGTATCATATAATGCGATGTATTATAAAATGTATTGTAAAGTAATACTAATAAGCCATTTACTGTGTAAATTCATTCACTTATGCTTCCAGACTTAAGGCTACCATGAAACTAGAGAGTATTTGCACTCTTGATCCTGAACTCTTTGTATTAATAGTACTGACAGCTGTAACCTTCATTTGCATGTCTGAGTAGTCTCAGAGCTGGGACATATTCCAAAAGTCGTTTCCCTTTAGATATTTTTTGTAACAGGTTGATATACCTGTGGATATTCCTTGGGAAGGCTATTGCTGGGGTCAGATCTAACTCTCAGTCTTAGATACACTTTGGGCATCATTTTTTTCTTCTTTTTTCGTGAGGAAGATTGGCCCTGAGCTAACATCTGTGCCAATCTTCCTCTATTTTGCACATGGATTGCCACCAGAGTGTGTCTTCATGAGTGGTGTAGATCTGCACCCAGGATCCGAACCTGCAAACCCTTGGCCACAAAAGCAGAGCATGCGAACCCAGTCACTATGCCACCGGGCTGGTCCCCACTTTTGGCATCTTAATGTACGGTGGGTAAGAGCATTTTTGTGGCTGTGCCCTATAGAGTCAAAAACCATCTTCTGTTTGCTGAAAAAAAAAAAGAAAAAAAGAACCTTGTTCACTGTAAAGCCCAAAGATAAGGGTGCTCAAGTGAGTCGCATGGATTTGGAAAAGGATGTATCCTGAGACAGCATTTTCTCGCTTGTTAGACTAGGAGCACATCTTCAGGCAATGAGGTTACTTGTGCCCAGGGTTCTTAACTATGTTCTAGTTCATTCCTCCTCCAGTTGGTGAGGAAGGATCAGAAGGAATCATGAAAATATTTTACTAATTGTGCCCCATTTTTACTCCAAACTTCTGCACACTATGATACTCGAGTGAACGCCCCATTCTCAGAGAGTTTCCCTGTATCTCTTTTGTTGATGGAGAAGCTTGTTTGATATTTTGTGTTTATGATTTTGTTTGTAAAAAAGAGACCTAAAACCAAGCCAGTAAATGTTCTATAGGCACTGCTTTCCAGAACCAAGATTTCCCTAATTAGTGGCAAGATGTAACTGAAAAGATAACTTGAGTTAACTATTTTTCCACTAAATCTGCTATGTAATGAGTTCTTGTGCAATTTGACTTTTGAATGAAATCTCTGTAGGATATCTGAAGCAGCTGCCTCCTTCTAACCCCAGTTGAATAACAAGGAGACATGATAACCTTTATCAGCATCCTGTCTAAGATACTAATTACCGCTTTTTGTCAGCAAAAGTTTTTTTGTGTCTAAATATAACCTCCCAGGTTATAAAATAAATTTACTTTTAGTAATTTATTTTGCAGAAATGCTTGTTTAGAGTTGCTCATCTCTTTTCTTAAACAACAAAGACAAGAAACAAAAAAAAAATCCTCAAACGATCCTTAGCTTTTCTTTCCCTCTTATCCAAACTGCAAGTTGTTTTATCTTTGCCTGATGCTCTAAAACTTCATGGCAGTAGAACAATTACTTGCAAAAAAGAAATGAGGCAATTTGGTGTCTACGTGGTCTAGAGGGTGCCAGAGGGAATAAATTAAACATGTCCCCCAGAAACAACGCATAAACAAAAAGGAATCCCCTGCAAAAAGCCACCTAGGTCTTTGGCAAAGGGTTTAAAAGTCATTTTTATTGGGTTTGGTTATTGGTTTTGTGAGTGCTATTTTCAGCCTGATTGGGGAATATAAGAATGTGGAGATTTGCTGCTTAATGTGGGTTGATTGGGATGGGGAAAGGGTGCTCTATTAGATTTTGTGAAGCCAAGAGTTGAAACTCTTGAGAATTATTCCTTGTCATAGCCCAATTGTTATTGATGTGTCAGGCACGATGCAAGATGCTGCAGATACAAAGATGAATAAAATCCAATAGCTAACATCACAAAAGTTTGAAGGTGTGGACAACAGGTACCCAAACAATTTGAATAAAATATCGTAAATGCTAAGATACAGGAATAAGATCAGCTATCATGTCTGTTATGTGAACATGGACCACTCATGATTGAAACTAACAATGTTTCTCTAATGGATTCTAGGATTTGGGGCTCACTCTGTGTCCTTTATTTTCTGCGTCATATTTACCATCTTATGTGGATAAGGACCATCAGAGGAAAACTAGATTCAAATGATGGTTTGATCCTCTGTTAACTTGGTCAAGTCTCAGTTATCTCATCTACAAAATGGAGATAAAGATATCTACCTCACTGGCTTATTGTGAGGATCAAACAAGACTAAAGTGGAGTGCTTAGCCCAGCGCCTGGCATACACTAACCCTCAATAAATAGCAACTATTGTTGACGCTACTCTTGTTATTGTTGTTGTCATTAAATTCTGAGAAACTCCAGTAAATAATATGCTTCTTTTACTATTGTGTTCGATTGTGGTGAACTTGTGACTCACTGTGGTTCACCTACTTGCTGTTTGCTAATTCCTTTCTTCCTCTTCTTTACTCATGGCCCAAGTTCCTTTCCATTTCACCCGTGGCTCATGGGCATTTCCCCTCACAGATCGTCTTCCTTCACAAAACACCCTCCTTTCTGGAAAAAGATTATGATTTATGGGAAGCCAAGAGCTTTGGGAGTCTTCATGGGAAAAAAGATGAGAATGAAGTTCATGAGGACTTTCCGTTGATTCAGACTCGAGGATGTTGCTGATAAACTTCAGGGAAGTCTAGAAACTTACGGTGAATCAACTGAGTTGTTTTGTGGACACAGTGATACAAAGATGAATAAAATCTCATAGCCAACGTCACACAAGTTTGAAGGTATAGACAACAGGTACCCAAACAATTTCAGTACACTATGGTAAATGTTAAGGTGAGAAAATTGTCCTGTGCTCATCAGGATGCTTGAAAGAATATATTGACATCAATATCCTGGAGGCAGAAAGCCTTGTATGTGGAGAGAGGTGAGAGAAGCCATCAGAGGAGGAGAACGAAGAACCAAGTAGAAAAGAATGATTAACACTCTGACAACCAGAGACCATTCCAGGGTCAGCCTAGTTTGTAGATATAAAAGATGAGTTTGGAACCCAAACTATCATTGAGCAGCTTTTTAAAGCTAGTTTTAGTTCTGCAGATGTTTAAAAAAACTCAGAAACTCCTGTGGCTTTAGGAATTGTGGAAGGTTAGAGAGATTAAAGCTATATATACAACTCTGTGGAAGATTTTGGTCATTTCCTACATGTGGTCAAAACATATCTTTACTTTTTAATACATAATGCAAAGAAAAGATATAGTCCTCGCTCTCAAAATCTTCGTATCTCTAGTGAAAGTCAAAGCATTCCATGGCTTGGTGGAGGGACAACCCTAGAGGATGGAACGTATGGGAACAAAACTGGAGCTCCTTTACCAACTTTGGCAGGGAGAGAAGTCAGTGGAGAACCAAGGGTGGGGCGTTGGCCGTGGCTCTCCCCCAGATACAGGAGTTACAGGGTTGTATTGATTGTAGAGAATTTAAAAATCATAAGTTATAAGTGAAAACGCTTTTTATTATCACCACACACCAACAATTCAGTGATATAATATCTCCCCTCCCCACAAAATTTTCATGAGTCTAGGTTCTAGACAATTACTATATTTGTAATCTTCAAATTAGCACATTTTTATTACTTACCCTTTACTAAAAAGGTAGTCTACATAGAAGTTAGCTTAGAAAATGCCCAGTTTTTTTTTTTTAAAGATTTTATTTTTTTTCCTTTTTCTCCCCAAAGCCCCCCGGTACATAGTTGTATATTCTTCGTTGTGGATCCTTCTAGTTGTGGCATGTGGGACGCTGCCTTAGCTTGGTCTGATGAGCAATGCCATGTCCGCTCCCAGGATTCGAACCAACGAAACACTGGGCCGCCTGCAGCGGAGCGCGCGAACTTAACCACTCAGCCACGGGGCCAGCCCCAGAAAATGCCCAGTTTTATGGGTGACCTCTGACACCTGTGGACTCAGCTATGCATGTTTGTTTCAAGAGTAGGTTCCCAAGAGTGCTGAATAATTCAAGTTCGCTTCAGGCACTGTTTGAGCCTTCACCCCGTGTGGTGGATCCGAGACAAACAACAATCAAGATGAAGAAATAACATGAGTTATTTCATTTTTGTCTTTCTTTGTGATCATTTGGAGTTTTTGTGTGTGAGTATTTAAAATTTAAAACAGTGAACCAGGATGTGGACCACAAGATGCTAGATTTTGTTTGGTAAGTGCAAGTTTTAGATCATATGTGAAATATTTTAAATAATTTGGATACTTTAAAATTGATATTTCTTCCTTTATGTTTGTTATTTAACTAAGAAGTGAATGATCAAGGAAAAAAATGTTACATTTGTGATATAACTGCATAGTTACTTAAATTGGACTTTTTGCATTTAATTGGAAAGTATTAATCCATTCCTGTCTCTTTTTTTTAACTTTGACCTTTTATTTTATTAGTATTTTTCACTAACATGATTATATATACAGAGTTCAATAAAAGAAAAGTTTTCATTGTTTGCATTTATTGTCTGGCCTTTTAATTTCATGATTGCTAAAAATAATTTTGTGGTATAGAAGAGGATGTGTTAGAAATGATCCACTCAGGGCATTAGAGAAACCAAGTACATCACTGAGAGAAGAAAGGCACAAGGTATTTCAGGTATGCAAGGTGCTATTGCTACTGGACTTTAAAAGAGTTATTTACCTAAATTTTGGGGAGGACTGGTTCCCATCTTTCTCCAAATGCAAGTGAAAATGGGGCTTGCCTGCAACTGGAAGTGCTTAGTGAGCATTAGATTTTGGAACCAGGCTGAAAGCATGGTGCTAACATGGCATTTTGATAGGTTCAGTGCAGCCTGTTCAGTTTGGGACGGAGCTGACCATCTGCTTAGAGCTTTTTAAATGTGTTTAAGTAGTCTGAGATGGGCTTTGTTGCTTTGGGTCTTTGTGTTGGGGTGTATTATTATTCCAAATTGTTGGAAGCCAGTCTTGCAGGAGGTAAGTTTTTGAATTCCTGATGGTGTGTGAATTTTTATCCCCAAGGTTTCTCTCTGGGTTGAATTGATTTGCTGGCCAGAAATGAGGCTGAATTCCTACATCAGGTTAAAGGCACCCGGGTGTTTGGTTTAGCAGCCTGCCCCAAGTGCCTCATCTGCATACTGATAAAGCCTTCTTCCCTCCCAGCCTAAGCTTGGCAGTGGCCAGTTGCTAATGCAAGCTGTTTGGGGAACAAAGCAGAAATCAATCTAGCTTTCACCTGAATGTAAGAAGGGCCAAAAGGAAAGCTCCCTCATCCTTGTTAAGGTCTACTCTTTGTTTTTTTTAAGCAGGCAACTATCTCTAGTCACATTTCGCAGACTTCTATGACCTCCAGGCCAAAAGATCCTCAGTTTTTCTTTATCTCCCCCTGTGCCCTAATCAGGCATCTCTTTTCCAGATTTTCTAAGATAGTGTATTAGTTTGCTAGGGTTGCTATAACAAAATACCACAGATTGGGTAATTTAAAGAACAAAAATTTATTTTCTCACAATTCTGGAGGCTAGGAGTCCAAGATCAAAGTGTCAGTAGGGTTGGTTTCTTCTAAGGGCCTCTTTCCTTGGCTTAAAGATGGCCATCTTCTCTGTCTTCATGTGGTCTTCTTCTCTGTGTGTCTGTGTCCTAATCTCCTGTTCTTGTAAAGACACCAGCCATATTGGATTAGGGCCCACCCGTATGATCTCATTTGACCTTACTTACCTCTTAAGACCCCATCTCCAAATATAGTCACATTCCGAGGTACGGGAGTTTAGGACTTCAACAAACGAATTTTGGGAGGGACACCATTTTTGGTGGGGGAGCCAGGACAAAAGACAGAATCTTCCAAGTGCTATTTGAACCTGAGATGACGTTTCTGGTTCTTAATGAGGGATTAGCCATCTTTTTCTTTGCCGTGGAAAAGATTCTGGATCAAAATAAAGTGTTGCCTCAAGACAGGCTAGACCTACACATGTCCTGGCAAGTCAGCTTTCAACGGTAGAGAGGGGTATTTTCTCCTGGTTTTGTAGTGAGTGTGAGTCCTCCAAGACAGGCTTTGAAACATTCTTGACTACATTAAAAGGAATCAAACATTTGGGAAGCCTAATATGCTGGGGAGAGGATGGGGGAGGTATTATTAAGATTATGATTATTATTTGAAAATAGTGTCTGAGTTCTCTTAATGAAGCAAATGAGTAAAGCGTGGTAAACATCTAGCAAGCTGGTCAAGAATTCTAAGAAGATAGGATTTGGCTGATATTTTCTGTAGAAATGGATCCAGACATATTATTTTAGGCATTGTCTTTCTTGATGGATGAAGATTATATAGTCCCAAGGCCAGACACTCATAAGACTTGGTATGGAGGAATCCACTAGGACGATTTCTTTATGATTCCACAATGTTCTGCTTATAATCAAGAAAATGGGGAATTTGGTCCATTATAAGGCTTGGGTATTGCTAGGATAGAATATCACCTAGCACTTGAACTTATACTAAAAGACAGATATTTCCACCCGGAACTTCCTAGATTAGAGAAAGAAAGTCTACACTTCTTGAAGAGAAGTAATCTAATCTAATCTGAGAAACTAGAAAGGAATAACTTGACTTTAAAACATATTAGAGCCACTGTTATTGTGAGGTCAGAACAAAGCAATGACTAGTGTGACACAGATGGTATTTTCAACTTTATTCAAATACAGTTGACTTTAATCTATTTTTCTCTGTTCCAACTGCTTTTACTTTTTTCTTTGAATATGCATGGTTATCAAGGCTAAAGTGGAGCTGCAAAGATGAAAAGAGTTACAGTGCATCAGAGAGGTATGGTCCAACATGTAGCAAAATGGAATGTTATGACAGCAGAGATAAAACTTAATCTGGCCTTGAATTTATTAATAAATTCATTCAGTCAATGAAAGTTCTAGGTACTGTGTTGTGTTGTGAGAACACTACTATGAACAGCCAGAAAGTCCTTGTCTTCAGGAAGCTGACATTCTTACTGACACTGAACAACCATGAACAGGCAAATCACTAAGATAAATACTGATTTTTCCAAAAGCAAAGTCTAGGTACAGCTTATAAAAACTGAAAATATGAATTAAAAGATAACAGAGACTTTCAGTTTGTCCTTAGGCTTTGAAGGCTGGTTCTGTTCCAACGTACTAGACCTGGGAGAGTCTAACAGGGGAAGATGAAAGCGTTTACCCCACAATAGGATTAAAGGAATTTGTCCATTGGGGGTCAAATCAAAGAAAAGCTTTCACCTAGTACATTTGAAATTACTCATAACTCTTCCTATGATTAACTGTCACACACACCCAAGAAACTTCACTCTGAGCCCAATTACATCTGAAATAGTGTATGCCCCAATGGTTACAGACCTGACCTTGTTCCTTAAAAAATAATATGCTCTCTACTTTTGATCTTTTCTAGGGTAGTACTGGGTTTGGTTTAAATCAGGTGTTGACTGTCTTACATTTTGGAGAGTCATTCATTCATTGATATAACCATCATAAATCCATCCACTTATTCATCCATCCATCTAGCCATCTTCCATTCATCCATCCAGCTATCCATCTATCCATCCAATGTCTTGCCCAGTACCTGGCCTATCACAGACCCTCAGAAAATATTTGTTGGATGAATAAATAAATCCACTAAACTTAGATTGTCTACTATGTGTCATTTATAATCTATAAACCCAGTAGCTCAGTTATACCTGGAGACCATTTGGAGCCATTGGCTTTGTACAGGTTCACTGTGTACAAAATATAGATTGTATTGATTATTGATTGATTGATTATTGTATTGATTATTATATTGTATTGATACAATTACAATTATTGATATAATTGTATTGTATTGTATATTGTATTGTGTATTATATTGTATTGAGTATTATATTAGTGAGAGGGGAGATATGAGTACACTTTTTGTAAGAAATAGCTTTCATGATGCAAAAATTTTCCAATAATGTGGACCTTTTAGATATAGACAGGGAGAGTTGTTAAGAAAGTTAAGCATCAGGTTAACTGTTGGGAAAGGCTTACAGCAATATGAACTCTGGTATACCTGTGAGTTCTAAGAATGTGGCAGGTTGGTGTTTTTGCTGAGAGTTGCCACTTTCTCTAAGAGGAGAACACAGAGATTGAGATTCCCTTGAAAACCCCCAGGGATTTGCCGAAATTCTCCTTAATGTCCCTTTAGGGGAATTAAATCCACAACAGCAACCAGCCCTCAAAGAATTTCTCAGTCCTCCAAGGGAAGAACAGCTTTTTTTGAAAGAGAGGTTGGAAGGAGGGAGACTAGCAATGGTGGAGATAGACTTATGCTAAGAATGCAGCAGAATAAATTTATACTTGTTGTAGTCTATGTGTGTTTGATGTCTGACTCTTGGTCACGCTGAGGAAGCTTAGCAGACAGCAGATGCATCATTTCAACTAATAGTTTTTGGTGTTTTATGGTTTACCAGTCATTTTCTCACAATGCTTTTCAAACTGTTCCTCCTAACTACCCCTAACGCAGAATGTAATTCCCTAGGGTCTAAGGAGTAGCACTAAGCATTATGAAGCACACAAAATGTTTGTTTTGAAGTCTCCTAATTTTTTTTTTGGTGAAGAAGATTGACCCTGAGCTAACATCTGTTGCCAATCTTCCTCTTTTTGCTTGAGGATGATTGTCACTGAGCTACCATCTGTGCCAGTCGTCCACTGCTTTATGTGAGATGCCACCACAGCATGGCTGACGAGTGGTATAGGTCCACACTCAGGCTCCAAACCTGTGAACCCCAGGCTGCCTAAATGGAGCACGTAAACTTAACCACTATGCTACTGGGCCGGCCCCTGAAGTCTCCTAATTTTTGATAGGAACTCACGCATATTTTACTTTCTATTCTAATATAGCTGTATGTTTGCTTTAATGTGGAAAATAATATTTTAAATTCATTATCATGGAGTAAAATTTATCCTCATGGCAATAATCTCTGCACACCATCACCCCCTCCACTCTCCCCTCTTGGGTGCACACATACATTTAATCTCTACAATATCCCTGTGGAGATGAATATTAGTATGTTATCCTCCTTTTCAGAGGAGTAAATCAAGGATCAGAGAGGTTAATCAAAGCTGAAAATTACCTCCATTTATCAGCACATACTCACCAAAGTGCCAGATATTGTAGTAAATAATCCCATGCACATTTAATTATCATAGCCACCTTATCACCACAATTTTCTAGAAAATGAAACCAAGAATTATAAAGGTTAAATAATTTGCCTCTGGTCACAGTGTTATGAAGAATGAGCCTGGATTTGAACCCAGTTTGTCTGACTCCAAAGAAGCCGATTTCTGTTATGCCATCACTCTTTCCAAATGTTTCAAATAAATTTTGCAATCAGACTAAAGTAATGTTGGTGGGGGGGACCTTTTAAGAAGGAGGCCTTGTTATCCATAATTCTTTGAAGGGGATTGGAAGGGAATCTTTGAAAAGTTGAGTGATTTACCTCCTTGAATTTTGAAGAACCTAGTGGAAAGTGATATAGAGAGATGGGTTCCTTCCTCTTCAACTGATGAGATGACAAAACAAGGGTTCTTCCATCACTCAATCTGCAGTGGTCAATATGTGCTACATGCTTAGCTAGGTGCATCTGAGAAATACAAATGCAACCACGGCCTTGCTTTTGAAGGATTTATACTACTGTCACACACACATGTGAAAAGTGAAATATTACTATCCAGCAATGAGTGGTTAAGTGCTGGTAAGTGGGGTAGATCTCACTACTCCAGAGGCTGGAGTTTGTGAAGGAGCTACATCACTGAAGAATGGTGGAGTAGGATTTATTTGGGAGATGATGGCAAGCCTTCCCTTCCATTCTCACCCAAAGCATGGTTGTTTTTCTTCTACAATGCTCTGCCAGTGAGTCAGTTCTCCAACACATACAGATCATTTCTTCCAGACCTTCTGGTTCTCAGAAGTTCTTGAAGGAGATAAAGTGACTAAGCTGGCTGGTTTGCTTCCTGCAAAGCTTTCTTCCTCCTCCCATCAAACTTGGTATGTTCATCCTCCCTTACCGTGTGCCCTCTGTATGTGTGTATGTATCTATATATTCATTTATTTATGGAATACTTGTTAAGCACCTAGCAGGTGTTGGATATGATAGTGAACAATATAGAAATGACTCCTGCTTCACAGAGAGATAAGATGTAAGGCAGAGAGAAAGGACTCAGCGAGAAAAGGCAAAAATAAATGCACATATTTTCTATATTCCACATTTCTCTTTTGCTATTCACATTTTTAAAATAACTGAGCCTCCATATAGTGAGAGAACTTTAGCAGAGGGGAGGATGAGGTCACAAATCTGTGTCTTTAACATTTGTGCCTTCCTGAAATAGTCTTTCCAGACTCTAGCCTGAACAACACGATTTGAAACAAACTTAGCTTGGGCAATGGCTCTTTCTGAACCTAACAGCCTAGTTTTGGCAGATCTTACTAATAACTGAGAATCAGTTGTTGGATAGCTTGTTAGCTCCAGCAATTAAATACCCATCACTTTAAAAATAGTATATGGATCAGTTGGAAGCAGTAAGATGCTACATGTTGGGTATAAAGTTGCCTGGACTTGCCGTGTCTGGTGCTGATAAGTAGCAGATGGCCTAATAGACTCCATCCTCGAGCAGCTAAATTGGTAGGGTCTTGGTTTAATAATCTTGTGTTCTAATGATTTAGGCGAGTGATGAAAGGCAGTGCAATTACTCACTTGTAATAATGCCCAGTTGGCCTGGATGGAAGGGGCACTCACTCATACATGGTGTGATGTAATTAACTCCTGTTCCCCAGAAACATGGCTGTTTGTAGACAGACTACCTTGATCAGACTCATCTCACCTTTATGCTAAAGCTTAAAAGCATTTTCGAAGTGGAAAATGGCTCTTAATTATTTAAATCATTGGAGGAGAGAACATTTTCTAACCTTATGTTGCTGTCGTATTTCTATGTTTCAAAAGCATGTCCACAGTATGATCTCATTGGATTCTAAAATATGTTGCTCAGGGAAAAAAGGACTTATGTGATATGAACCGTTTATGGATGAAGAAGTCATTCGGAGGCTTGCCTGAGCCAACGAAAAAAATCTGGAGGGCAATTAGAATCCAGGTATCCTGAGTCCTAGGCCTGGGAACTTTCCACCCTGATGTATTCTTCAGACTCATTTTACCCAATACTTTCTTCCTGTCCCTTGCAAAACTTCTCATCAATGCTTCATATATGCTGTATAAGCTATGGACTCAAGTTATATCTTCTCATATTTTTCATTTCTTAAACCTCTGCTAGAGGTAAATTGAATGTATAAACACAATTAAAATATAGGTAGTGATTAACTACATTTAATATTCCCCATGATATGATGTGATTTACACGGGGTAGAATACTAATAAATATTTGTTAAACAACATTGCTTCTTAAAAGATCAGTTTACAAAATCAACACACAAAAATCAACTGCATTTTTATATAACCAACAACAAACATGTGGAAAGCAAAATTCAAACACAATACCATTTGGAACCACTTCCAAGGAAATGAAATACTTAGATATAAACATAACAAAACATGCCAAAAATTACAAAATTCTCATGAAAGAAAATTTAAAACAACCTAAATAAATGCAGAGCATACCCTGTTCATGGATTGGAAGACTCAACATACTAAAGATGTCAATTCTCCCCAAACTGATATACAGATTTAACATAATTCCTATTAAAATGCCAATAAGATTTTTTTGTAGATAGACAGTTTATTCTAAAATTTATGTGGGAAAGCGCATAGCACATAATAGCTAAAAAATCTTGACAGAGAAATAAAGTGGGAGGAATCAATCTATTCAGTATTGAGTCTTGTTATATAGCTACAGTAATGAAGACTGTGTAATCTTGGCAGTAGGATATTCACATAGATCAATAGAACAGAATGGAGAACCCAGAAACAGAATAAGACCCACACAAATACACCAAACTGAGTTTTTTCAAAGGTGCAAGAGCAATTTAGTGGAGGAAGGTTAGCCTTTTCAGAAAGTGGTGCTGGGGCAATTTTTAACCTAATCCATAGGTTAAAAAAAAGAAAAAAAGGAACCTTTGCCTAAATCCTGCACCTTATAAAAAATTATCTCAAAATTCATAATGGACTTAAAAGTAAAACCATAAAACTTTTAGGAATAGGATAAAATCTTTGGGATCTAGGACCAGGCAGACTTCTTTGATGTGACACCAAAAGGATGATCCAAAAAGGGAAAAATTTATAAATTTGACCTCACCAAAATAGAAAAGTTTTGCTCAGAGGAACACCCTGTTAAGAGAACAAAAAGACAAGCTACAATTTGGGAGATTATATTTGCGAACCACATATCTGACAAAGGCTAATATGTTGAATGTATAATTTACTTTCAAAACTCAATGGTAAAAAAGCAAACAATCCAATTAGAACCTGGGAAAAAGACATGAAGAGACATTTCATCAAAGATATACAGATGGCAAATAAGCACATGAAAAGATGCTCAACATTATTAGCCATTAGGGAAATGCAAATTAAACCACAATGAGATATCACTATAAACTATCAGAATGGTTAGAATAAAAAATAGTGACGATGCCAAATGCTGGCAGGGTGTGGAGAAGCTGGATGACTCATACATTGCTGATGGGCATGTAAAATGGTTCAGCCACTCCGGAAAATTAAAAAAAAAAATTAAACACGTAACTACCACACAACCCAGCAATTGCACACTTGGACATTTATCCAGAGAAATGAAGATTTGTGTTCACATAAAAATCTGTACAGGGGCCAGCCCGCTGACGCAACAGTTAAGTGTGCACGTTCTGCTTTGGTGGCCCAGGGTTCGCAGGTTCGAATCCCGGGTGCAGACATGGCACCACATGGCAGGCCATGCTGTAGTAGGTGTCCCACATATAGGATTGAGGAAGATGAGCATGAATGTTAACTCAGGGCTAGTCTTCCTCAAAAAAAAAAAAAAACTGTACAAAAATATTTATTCAGCTTTATTCATAATAGCTCCAAACTGGAAACAATTCAGATGTCCTTCGGCTGGTGAAGGGTTAAACAAACTGTGATACACATATACCATGGAAGACTTGCTCAGCAAAAAGGAATGAACTATCAATTGCCCCAACAACCTGGATGAAAATCCAGAGAACTACATTGGGTGAATAAAAAGCCAATCCCAAAAGGTTACATACTGTATGTTTCCATTTGTGTAACATTTTGAAATAACATAATTATAGAAATGGAGGACAGATTAGAAGTTGCCAGGGGTTAAGGATGGAATGGGGGCAGAAGGGAAGTGGATGTGACTGTAAAAGGATAACATGAGGCATCCCTCTAGCAATGGAACTGTTCTGTATCTTGATTGTATCAGTGTCCATATCCTGGCTGTGATATCATACCACAGCTTTGCAAGTTGTTACCATTGGGGGAAACCGGTTAAAGGCTATCTGGGATCCCTCTGTACTATTTCTTAAACTGCATACGAGTCTACAATTCTTACAACTGCATATGAATCTACAATTATGTCAAATTTCTTTAAGGTAAACTAATTTCTCCTAACTCATTTATTATTATAGGCTCCATAATACTTTCTACTTGACGACATTTTGATCAAGTTAGGTAAAATCTCAGAATCAGTGTTTGTAGAGTGAAGATAATCCTTGATTATTGCTGGTTTTTAGTTATCTGATATCATCAGCAAACACTCACTGATTTCTTGCTTCATAGCACTGTTTGCTATAAATACCATAGTAGACTTAAGAACAACCATGGACGTTGTCTTGCCATTTCTCACTAGCAAACATTCTCCACTATTGTTTTACTCAAGTAAACATCACACCATAGCTAGCTATCTACCAACCTGCCAATTCTCCCCTTTCTTTTCATTAGTGATCTTCTTTGCTTTTTAATTCTAAGTATTTTTCTGCAGTGCAATTTGCTGAGGGGTAACTAGAGTTTACTGAATTCCTACTATGTATCTGGGTCCTGCCCTCAAGGCAATGGTAGCAGTCAAATTGGTGGGCAAGAGAACAGAAAGAAAAGGGAAAGAATTGAGTAGGGTTGTCCTGATGAGATACCATCTCCACCCATGAAACTTGAGTTTGTGGTAGGACTTTTTAGGGGAAAGGACCTAGTGTAATTTGTTGTTGCTGGAGCAACTGGACTAAACCAATTATTACAAGGTAGGCCCTGAGCAAAGTGTTTCATATACATATGCTCACAGACTCTCTGGGTAGGTCCTAATATTATCCCCATTTTACAGCTAGGGAAATCGAGGCTTATCGTCGATATGCGGTGTAAAGTCTAGTCGTCAGGAACCCGTATTCAGATTCATATCTGCATGATTCTGAAACCTCTGGTGACTTCCCCATGTGCTAACATGAGGGGAACTGTAAAGGAACTAGAGTTTTCTCTCTGAAGTCTTCTTAGTCACTGTTTTATGAAGAGATGGAGATCGTGATCAGTAATACTTATATCTAATACAATTCAGTGCCTTTAGTTCTTAAAGGAGGAGAGAGGAAAATTCCACTCCTATATTATTCCTCCATGAAAATAGTCCTTTAAAGACCTCATCCTCACTTTTTGCCCCTTCGCCGTGGGGTCTCATCTTTCTCTTCTCTACTCTATCAGTGATCTATTTTCACAATAACTTTGTGATTGTTAAGCTGTAGTATGGGGCAATAGTTAACTGACAGAGTAGGCCACTGGCAGTATCCACCACAACACCGAATGAGTCTAGTTGCCTTTTCCATCAGTGAAAGGAGCCCAGCCCTGTCTACTACCCTTGAATAGCTAAAGATTGAGAGTCTAGGTCAGTGAGCTAAAGTGTTAGGTTTACACTGGGGACACATTCTTCCCTGTAAAATTAAACTCATCCTGGGAGACAGCTTCCTTTATTTTCAGCACAACTAGGGTATTCCAGAAGGAGCCTTTAATAAAAAGAGAGATGAGTAGTCATTGAGGCAACAAATATTAATTGCGTGCCTATATGTTCCAGGTACTGCTTGTGTTTACTCAGCTCTATGGAAATGCTAAACTCCATGTTAAGTGCTGTATATGTATTATCTCATTGAATCCTCAAAACTTTCAGTCGCATGCCCTGATATTGCACATCTTTTCAAGCTTGCTGCATACCACAGTTTTCACTACTTGGTGTAAGTTCCATACGTGTATTGGAGTACGACAGTTTCAAGAGTCTTCAAGTACATACAGAACTAAAGGGAGACACAGCTTGTTTTTCAAACTTCTTTCTTTGCTCTCTCACCTGCATAAAAGCTGTGTGGTATAGAGGAAAGAATCTATTTTCTCAGTCATGGGACCTAGGTTCTAATCTGAGTTCTACCACTACCTAGAAGTTGGCTATCCGATGAATTAATTAGCCTTTTTGTGCCTCAGTTTCCTCATTTGTAACATGATAAGGACTAGAGATTTTTTAAGGACTCTATATATTTTAAAATTGTGTACATCACCATCTGATTGTCTGTAGTAATTTAATCAAGAGATTTGAGAGCAGATTTTGAAACTTAAAGCCAAATTTCTGCCAATGCAGAGAATCATTGGGTGTAAGCTTAATGCTGTCTCTTCCTGGTCCTGCTTTCCAGTTGGGCCTATTAAAGCATGTGCCACACGGCGTGGGTCTAGGCAGCCATAGCAGATGTAGGCTTAATTTTTCTGCCAAGCATTGATATATACCTAAGCAGATGTTCAGGTTGAGTTTTTTTGTTTTGTTTTGTTTTTTGTTTTTAGCCTCTTGGCTTCCAGTTCTTGTGACGCATTTGCTCCTTCGGAGGCACACTGCATTATTTGTCAAATTGGGAAAAACTTTCCTAGCAACAACTATATTTTAAGTGTAAGAACATTTTCAACTCTAGCCTCCTTTAACCCAACCGAAAAATATTCAGAGAAAAAGAACGTGGTTTCAAGTAAAAGAAAAAAATCTAATTGAGAATCTCCTTGTAGGCCCTAGACGGTTTTCTTATATCTCTACCCTACATAGCAAGAAAATAAATGCTGAGATATTTGTAAAGCCATAGTACTTCAGGACTGTTGGTGAGAAATCAAAAAGCATTGGGTGAGGTTGGGGGAGGGGGGTTTGTCTTTTTGATTGCTGAGGAAATTATGTAGACTTAGTTTCAATTGCTTCTTGAAAATTCCACATCAGGGTATTTTGGTTTGCCTAGCATGGCAGCTGGCATACAGGGTCTGAGGTTGTTTACTTTGGTGTTTACTTGTCAGAGAATGGCATGATTTTATTCATGGTACTAATCGGAACTGGCATCCAGGTAAAAAGTTTCTTAAGCACAAGGGAGTATTGAATCATGTGATTTGGGGTTAGAAGGTAGGGCTGGGGAGAGTTAGATACTGTAATACTGGCAGAGGTAACCTTTTCTGAGGATCTATGCAGATAATCACTCTGAACCCATACAAGAGACATTTGCACTCATCCTCAATAACTTGTCCTTTATCCCGGCCTCATTTCTTGGGTCTCTAATTAGCTTGCCTAGTACACAGAGCCTGACACATGGTAAGGCCTCTTGGTAAGCATTTAGCATGCTTGTCGATTGACAGCAAGAAAGGAGTGGATGAATGAATACATGAACGAATTAGAGACTATACTTCCTACTCCCAGCCTTATTATTAGAATGAAAAGCTTACAGTCAATATGTGGTTGAAGGATTCTGATTCTAGAATAGGAAAGACATAAGTTCGAAGCCTTGCTTTATTATTTAGTAGGTGTGTGTTTTGGGCAAGTTACTTAACTTCCTTAAGAATAGGTTACTTTGTCTAAGAATGAGAAGAATACGAGCAAAAATTTCATAATTCTGTGGCAAGGACTGACTTACATATTCACATAAATTTCACAATGCCTGGCACATAAAAAGCAATAAAATAGATTAGCTATTATCATCATCGCCATCATTAATAGAACAATTTAAGTTTGTAGTTAAACTTCTCACACACACAAAAAACTCAGGCCAAATGACTTAATTAGTGAATTCTAACATTTAAAGGTGAAATAACATTGATTCTACACAAATTCTTCCAGAAATTATGAGGAGAAAACATTTCTCGATTCATTCTGTGAAGCCAGCATTACTTTGATACCAAATCAAAGAGAAGAGAAGAAAATTTCTGACCAATACCCCACATGAACATAGAAGGAAAATTCCTTTAATGAAAATTAGCAAATTAAATTCAACAATATATAAAAAGGATAACCCATATCGTAGTCATTTCTGGGCTATGTTCATTTAACATCTAAAAATCAGTAACACTATATTAACAGATAAAAAAATAGAAATCGTATGATTATCTCAATAGGCGCAGAAAAAAGCTTTTAATGAAATTAAACCTATATTCATAGTAAAAACTCAGCAAACTAGGACTAGATGGAAGAGAATACAAAATAAACCAAAAGAAATTAGAAGACAATAATTAATTTAAAAGCTAAAATTAATAAAAAAACTAAGTAAAATTGATAAATGAAACTAAAATAAATTTCTTCAAATACCTGAATATAATGGATAAATACCTGATATACTAAGTAAGACCACAGCATAGAAAAATAAACAAACAAAATACTACATCAGGAATGAAATAGGGAAGAATTACACAGTTACGGAATAGATTCCAGTAATTTTAAGTAATTATTTTGTGTCCCTTTTGCCAAAACTTTGAAAATCCAGATTAAATGGATGATATATTGTCAAAGAAAAATGGAAAAAAAATGATCAAGAAAAGATAGAAAAGCCAAGTAAGTTAAAATCCAAAGAGGAAATTGAAAACTTTGTCAAAGATCTACCATTTGAAAGGGTGCCAGGCTCAGAGTATATTTATCTCTCTAGAAACAGACAGTTTCTGTTATTCAGACTACAAGGCCAACGCGATTCTTCCATCAAAGCTAAAAACCATAGCACCAAAAGAAAAATGCTAGTAAGTTGTCACTTACTCATATACATACGAAAATTCTTAAACAAAACACCAGTAAATCAAATTCAGAAAAAATTAAAAGAATAACACTGTTTTCAAGGATGATTCAACATTTAAAAAATCTATTAACATATTTTTAGTTCCTTAGTATAGTAAATCAAAGAATGTTACTGTATGAAGTGATGCCAAAAAAGGCAACAAAAATATTAATATACCTAAGAAACTCTAAAATTGTATTTAAAGACATGAAATAATGTCTGAAAAAATGGAGAGAGATGCCATATTCCCAAATGGAAATACTAGATATATAAATTTGATATAATTCAATATAAACCCCAATCGTTTCATATGTGTCTTTGATTTTTAACTTGACAAATAGATTCTAGAGTCCCCACTGGAGAATAAATGAGGGAGAATAGCCAAAATAGTTTGGAAGATGAATTATAGTGAGGGGATTAGCACTAGCAGATAAATCAATTACAGGAGCAGAATCTAGATAAACCCAAGAAGAAGTGAAAATTTAATGTGTACTAAATGAAGTATTTTAAATCCCATGGAAAAGCGGATTGAGGTAAATTGTGTTAAAGCAATTGGGTACTGATATATAAGGAAATAGTTAGATGCTAGCTTATATTATATACAAAAATTAATTTCATCTGGATTAGAGATCTAAATATAAAAACAAAATAATAAAACTACTAGAAGAAAATGTATGGACAATGTTTCTCTAAGCTTGGGGTTGAGAAACCTTTAAAATCCAAAATTCCAAAGCAAAAACTTAATAAATATAACTATATAAGTATTAAAAACTTTCTTAAATCAAAACATACATACACAAAAATAAAAGTGGCAGATTAGGAGAAAACGTTTGCAGTATATTACAAATAAAGGGTTAATAATTAAAACACAAAATGAGTTTGTATAAATTAATACAAAAAATTCAATCCAGGGGGCTGGCCCCGTGACCGAGTGGTTAAGTTCATGCGCTCCGCTGAAGGCAGCCCAGGGTTTCGTTGGTTTGAATCCTGGGCGCGGACATGGCACTGCTCATCAAGCCACACTGAGGCAGCGTCCCACATGCCACAACTAGAAGGACCCACAATGAAGAATATACAACTATGTACTGGGGGGCTTTGGGTAGAAAAAGGGGAAAAAAATAAAATCTTTAAAAAAAAAATTCAATCCAGTAGAAAATTGAGCAATGCAGCAGGCAGTTCACATAAAAATAAACACAAAAGACATAGAAAAAGATGGTAAACCTTGACAATAACTAAGAAAATGCAAATTTAAAAACAATAAGAGGGCATTTTGCTTTGCAGTGGCAAAAGTTTAAAAGATTGTTAAGAGCCAATGCTGGCCAAAGTTCTGGAAAAGAAGCATTCCTGGTTGCTAAGGACTTACACGTGTGATGTTTTGAAGACAAAGTTGGCAGCAACAAATCTAACTTTAGGAATCCATTCTAAAGTAACAGTGTCACAAGTACGTAAAGACATGTATACAATCATGCTCGCTAAAGCAGAGGCTGTAACAGAAACAGTTAAAATGCTCACCAATAACACAATGTCCAAATAAAGTATGGTACGCTCCTATGATGGAACAACACCAATACAAAATAATGAGGTAGATGTATATTTACATGCCTGGAAATATGGCCAAGATGTGATGAAGTTAACAAAAAAAGTTGTAGGACAATATTTTTGTTATGATTCCATTGTTGTGGAAAAGTTACAATGGATGGAGTTGTGATGATCTTCACATTCATTTTGTTATCTTTAAATCTTCACTTTGGCATTGAGCTGCTTCTCAAGCTTCTCCTCCACTCTATAGCTTCTTCTTCAATTCTTCTTTAAGCTCTTGTGCTCATGAGAAAGCTGAAATTCAGGAGTCCCATGAAACACCCTTACCTGGAACGACTTAGAACCATCAAGGAATACCTAGGATATTCACTCCAAGAAGGGAGCACCCAGAGCTTTAAGAAAATATATAAAATATACAAAGTAGTGTGTGTGTGTGTGTGTGTGTGTGTGTGTGTGTGTAGTTTAACTGATATTACAATTAGAGAAAAAGAAATGTTCTTAAGTTGAATAGTAATTCTAAAACTGGTTGCTGGTACATAGAAAATACATGATACAGCACTTGCTCATGTATTCCTTCAACATTTAGTTGACAAATACTCAGTGAGTGCTTACTGTGTGACTTGCACTATTGTAAAGTGCTGGGAATACAGCAGTAAAGCAAAGTGCCTACTTCCATGGAGGTTATATTTTACTTTCATCACTACTAAGAAGCCAGCCGGGGGGCCAGCACAGTTATGTAGCAGTTAAGTTGGCGCACTCTGCTTCGGTGGCCTGGGATTTGCAGCTTCAGATTTCAGGTGCAGACCTACACTCTGGTTATTAAGCCATGCTGTGGCAAGCGTCCCACATATAAAATAGAGGAAGATGGGCACAGATGTTAGCTCAGGGCCAATCTTCTTCAGCAAAAAGAGGAGGATTGGCAGCAGCTATTAGCTCAGGGCTAATCCTCCTCCTCCTCAAAAAAAAAAGAAGCCAGCTGGACATGAATTGCCTGTCCTCTAGAGGTCACATCTCACATCCTTAAATCTCTGCTTTATGCAGACTGCCTGAGCTGAGCTCACTGTCATTTCTGTCTGTGATATTTTCAGCCTCATGTGACTAAGGAATCTATGAATTTGGAAGACGCTTCACATCCAAAAACGTTTTGGGGAAGTGAAAATAAACAGGGCATGGGATTGTTCTAGTTCTTGTTCTGAGGTCACATTTTCCTGATACCCTAAAAAATAACTCTGAATTGACGAAACTGAGAGTTTAAGATTAATTTTAATGCTGGCTTTGAGCATCAGCTGGATTTCCTGTTCTGACTTGAAGTTCTTTTCTTACTTATCTATATACCTCATCATCATCACCACAGACTACTTAGTCACTACAACACTAAAATGTTTGCCAAAATGCACTCCGCAGAAGAAAACCTCCACTCTTCTTTTTTTTTTTTAAGTATACTCTTTGTTGAGGAAGATTGGCCCTGAGCTAACATATGTTGCCAATCTCCTTTTGTTTTTCTCCCCAAAGCCCCAGCACATAGTTGTATATCCAAGTCGTAGGTCATTCTAGTTCTTCTATGTGGGATGCTGCCACAGCGAGGCTTGAT